>NC_090937.1:606575131-607237613 GCF_040938575.1 Ambystoma mexicanum
AAGCTGAGGATGCCGGGGACTTTGACGGGCGAATGAAACCATTGGCGAGGTATTGATCTAAATATTGTCTCAAATACAGATTCTCTGGTTCAATAAGGGCGTAAATCCTGCTACAAGGGGGTTGTGCACCGGGCACCAGATCGATTTGGCAATCGTACGATCTGTGGGGAGGTAACGTGTTGGCCTGTTCCTTTTGGAAGACGTCCTGAAAGTTTTGGTACTCTGGAGGTAGTTGCACGGGGACAGAGGTTACTTATGCTAGATTTATCTTTGGATTTTCTGGGTAGCAGGTTTGTGCACAATCCGGGAAGGTTATTCTCTTCGCTCGCCAATCAATTCGAGGATTATGTGTCTCTAACCAAGGGATTCCGAGAATAAGCTGAAACTGTGGAGCCTTGATTACATCAAACACAACTGCCTCCCGATGGCCATCCGGACCTACAAGTGTCACCTCAGCTGTGGAATGTGTTACCGGTCCAGAGGCAATTTCGGTTCCATCTACTGTGGTGATGACATCTTTGTTGGTTTTAGGACGCAGAGGGAGGTTTATCCTAGAGACCAATTCTCGATCCACATAGTTTCCTATAGCCCCGCTATCGATGTATGCCTTTATAGCATGCAACCGTTTAGGCTGTTCCGGATCTACGAGGACCATTGGCACAATGAAATGCGAGGCCTGAGAGTTAGTTTTCAAGCTCGGCAAGCGGACCCCTACGCTTGCCGGGCGTGGTCGTTTCCCGATACAGAGTTTCCATGGATTTTATCAGCGGCTCCTACCACCTTCTTGGGCGGCTTAACCGGGCAATCTCGTAGAAAGTGTCCAGAGGACCCACAATAAAGGCATAATTGCATCTGTCGTCTTCTTTCCCGTTCTTTTTGAGTTGGGTGTCCTTTAACCCCTCCGATTTGCATAGGCTCCGAGCCATCAGCCCCCTTGGGGTTAGCGTGGGTCTTGGCCAACACCTGGGTTTCAAACTTGGACCGATCTGCTTTTCTGTTTTGCAGCCTGTGATCCAATTGGACCACTAAGTCCATATATTTAGTGCATTCTTGGGGCGGATTTACAACTTGTGCCAGGACATCTTTAAGTTCTCCGCGTAGACCTCGATAGAATAACGTGATTCTTTTATCCTCTGGCCAACAGGTTTCCACAATTAGTCTATTGAAGGTTGCAATGTAGGATAGAAGGTCTTGATTGCCCTGTCGCAGAGATAGAAGTTCGTCATCCAGAGCCTGTCCTTGGGAGTGTCGAGCAAATAACCTTTCCATGCTTGTTTGAAATCCTTGAAAATCACGAAGAATCGGGTCATCTTGAGTTACCAGTGGGACTGACCAATGGGCAGCACAGCCGCTGAGATATGACAACACAAAGGCTACCTTGGTCTGATTATTAGGGAAGGCCCCAGGTCTGCATAGGAAGTGCAAACGACACTGATTCATGAATACGGCGAATCGTTTGGGGTCCCCAGCAAAGCGTTCAGGTGGGGCCAGCGGCATGTTTCCAGGTAGATTAATCTGCACCGGGTTACTGGAAACCACAGGAGCGGGGTTCCCCCCGGAACCGGGTAAAGGAGTTTGTCCAGCTTGACCTTGCAAAAGCTGTCTAGCCAGGTCATCAGCTCTATCCTTTATTACAATCACTTCCCTCCTGAGGGCACTAGTCTCTTGACGAGCGGCGTGTACTTCGGCCCGTAATTCCTCCAGTAATTGGGCCAACTGTTCAGTTTCGGAAGTTTCCATAGCACCTGGGTGGGAATTTGTAGGAAGGCTTCGTGTTCTGTAATGCTCACCTGGTTCCCACAGGGCGCTGGTCTAGTCTGGATTGCTGTGGCCTCTTCTAGCGTGATGCGCAGGACCCGGAACACCGATTGGACAGGACCTCCAAATCGTGCTTGCCTGGCCCGTAGGAATATCCTTCTGCAGATGAGAAAGGGGATTAACAGTCTGCAGAATAGTGTGCTAGCTTCCCCCTTTCCCCTTTCGTTCCTCTCTAACTTCCTCCAAACCCCGGTTTAAGCTCACCTTATAGTTTGGAAGGATGAACTCTCCATCATGCTTCTGGTGCAGGGGCACGCGTTTGTCCAGTTACTTCACTGGTTTTCAGAATGGCGCTGGCAAAACCCACTTGACTTTCCTGAGCGATGCGCCGTAAGTATGAAAGTTCAAAGTTCAAGTGAGGCCCCCTTTATGTTGTCTTTCTAACCTGTGATCTGTCCTTTATTTCAGGTGCAGAATGAAGGCGATGCGTCGAGGGGTTAAACTGCCGAGGTGAGTAGTGATGAGGGCGATCCCTCTAAATGTCCTTATCATTCCCCAGAAATGTCTCTTGTCCTTTCCCCATAGGGGCCGGGGTACGGTACCTGCCAACGGGGCGGCGCCGACCCGAAATGTGGAAGAAAAGCCAGTAAGTATTATGGCTGTTAATCAGGCTTTCCTTCTGTGTTCCTTCTGCTCACCTTTTGTTTCTTACTCTCTCCCCTAGGTGCAGAGATGTGGCGTCCGATGCTGACAGCCGCGATGGAGCCGGGAGATGTCTCGAGGACAGGTGAGTGAAGCGTGGCGCTGCAGCGAGCAATGCAATGCTTTTAAATGGAAGTCTTTCTTCAGGGATGCTGGCAAGAAGATTCCGGATGCAGGTAAGAAGTTTGAAATAGTCCTTGGTTTTCACCTTTCTCTTCTCTTCCTTCCTTGCAGGTCTTCCAGGTTCGAGGCGGGCGTGGCTGGAGTCCAGGAGCAGGAGCAGACACGGTGAGCGTTAAGCTGCAGGAAGCAGAACAACGCGAAGCATGAGCTGCTGTCTGGGCGTGGCTTAAATAGCCGCCAAAGAAGTTCCAGGTATGTATCCTTCCCCAACTAGGTATGTATCCTTCCCTGGCCATGCCCGAGTGAAAAAATAGTCCCTATGAGAAAATAGTCCCTTTCAGGTCTCAGGGAGGCCTGAAGCGTGCAGCATGGTCTGCATCAGGTAAGTGCACAAAACACCTCCCTTTATGAGCCTGGCGCCTATGGCGCCAGGACTGATGTCCAACATGAGCCTGGCGACAAAGGCGCCAGGACTGAGTCCAAAGAGCCCCTATAAGGGGCCGCTGGGCTTTTACCCGAGGGCATGATGCCTGCTTCCGGGGGTGCTGGGCCTGGCCTGGTGCTCCGGGGGCAGGCATCATGACAGCGGGATTGTAACAGAATCAGTCACATATCAGTTTGCCTGAAAGGCTGACTGGGCTAGGGCAGAATCAATCAAGCATCTAATGAGCTTCTGAAAGGCCAGTGTGGCTGGGACAGAGTTAGTGTAGGCCAAGCTCATCTTTCAATAATCAGTAGGGTTGAGGCAGAGACAGTCACTATGCCACTATGTGATGGGACCTTATTAAGAGCCAGGTTGTGAAAAGTCTGGAAAAGGGCAGTTCAGTAGATACCATTACCACATGTGGTGAATCGAGGCATGCCGTATGTTTTTGCCTTTATCACCATGCATGTGATAACAGTAATTATCGGATGATACACAAGATTCCATCCAGAAATACCGGAAACGCAGCACCGTATCCAGTAACACTGTTACCAGAAGCAGAAACACCACACATGCAGAGGTGAACATAGCGCTGAGCGGGCATTACAGAAGTAAAATCCATTTGATAATGTTGCCATAGAAAGCCATCACCATAATGACGAGCAGTCAGCAGTCATGACACCCCACAGACAGCCATGGACCTGATGGGAGGCAGCAGAAAACCTACTTTCTGGAGCATGAATTTACAGTGCTAACTGGCAAAGTGGCTAAGGAGGTACCAATGTTTGTGGGCCACCCAATGGCTAACACTGCTCCAGAGAAGTGTGACTAGATATGAGACAGTGCCCAGGAAAAAATCCTGACCACAAAGTGTACATTGCGACTGTTGGGAGCACTATTTCAGCCGTTTCATGCATCTGTGACAGGCAAAGGCAGCTACAGCCGTCAACATCTCTAGAGTCACTGGATGCTGCGATACTGTGCTGGGGCACAGGCTGCTGGCATTTTGTCAATGGCATGGGTAGGGATGCACAGTCCTGAGTGCTTGTAGTGAAAGCACCATGTAGCATAAAGTGGAAGTGTACCCTGCCAACATGAAGAGAGCTACAATGAATCTACCACATAGAAAGGCCACAAGTGGATGCGTACTACACTATGTGAACACCAAAACACACCCATCAATTGAATCCACACAGCACTTATACCATCAGAATGAATCTAAGAGTGCAAAATGCATGATGCAGAGCCCATGTAGTCATATAGTGCACCACTAGACACCCCAAGGCATTGCACATACCTGTGCCCATGTACACAGCACCACATCACACAAGGATGTGCCATTTCCAAACAACATACCTGGTCTCACATGCATGGGTAGTATAAATGGTACCTAACAACAGTTGGGCCTGCTGTTGAAAGTATGGCTGCTGTGCCTGGTATGCTGTTTTTTCCACATAGAGACTCTGAATCAGAGCTGGAGGTATAGCTAGAATTGTTCCCACGTGGACTACTTGGTGGTCGTGGTCCATATCTCTCCATCCATGTATATACTTCCTCATTGAGGTAGTCGTAAGTGTCCCTCTTAAATTGTCTAACCTTTTTCTGTTCTAGCTCGTTCTTGTAACTGTCAAGTATGTTGTTAATTTCTGCCAAAATCCCATCTTAATATTCCTTGCCCAGTGTCTCTACTAGTGCTTTCTCGATTTCGGCAATCTCTGCATTCAATGTTTGTAGATTGTTAGACAGTTCTTTAATGGTCAGCAGGATGAGATCAAGTGAACATTTGTTTAGAATGGCTTCCCATTTCTGGACTTATAATACCTCCCTAGGGTAATCGCATGCAGGTTACGGTTAATCTCTTATGAGATATTCCATTTGTTTTATTCGTTTAGATGGATCATTGTTGGAACTGTTTAATTTACTGATTGAGGTGTCACTAATTAGGCCCAAAATGGCCTCAGCCTCTTCCGTTGTGTTTCTGCACATTTTGTGTTTGTAGCGTGAGAATTTGGTTGGCATCTACAGATCTACAATGTATATAATTTGTTTGTATGCGTTTTCTAGAATGTTGCATTGGTCCAGTGCTTCGAGAAGTACTAACCCCACCCAGTTTTAACCCCCCTGTATGATTTAGACTCTCTGGGGGTCATTCCGAGCTTGGAGGTAAGGGAAAAAGGATGCCGGTAAGTGATTAACGGCATCCTTTACCGCTACGGCCTATTCCGACCAACCAGACCGCTATTTACGGCACCGTAAAGTACGATGCAGTAAATAGCGATCTTGGGTCACGCTCGCGACACACCATGCCGATATTAGCGGCATGGCGTAAACCAGAGCTGATCACAAGGAAGGCGCACACGTAAATAACGGCCTCCTCAAGCCTGTTAAGTACCTTACCGGCATGGAGTACATACAGGGATCTCAGAGAAGGTGTAAAGAACCCTGAACAGTAGTTCCCAGAGCCACAGGTCCACACAATCAGCACAGGTGTAGCCAATGGAGTCTGCCACAGCAGAAAAGGACGACACCCACACAACACACCCCCTCCCACATCAAGATGATAACAATAGTGGTAGCAGTACATGAAGCAGGAGGCCCTGCTTGCAAGGGCACAACTACAATAACAACACCAACAACACCAGGCCCCACCACAGAGGAGACACAGGAGGAGAAGGAGGGTGAGACATGCCCAGCATGCAGCAGCAGTGCAGCCACCGTCACCAACCAAGCAGCCCCCATTCCCAAGCATCAGGTCCGGTCCCTCAAGCTAACCCCTGAGCAGATCCACGCCCTGTACCAGCTTGACTGTGACACCATCACCACCATAGTTGACCTGAGAAATGACGAGATAGTGAGCATCATAGAAATGCACACCGCTATCCCCCATCAACTGAAGGTGGTGCCTGTGCCCCACCACCATGCCACAGGCACCTACCAGCACACAGTGGGGCCCAAGCATGGCATATCACAACCGTTCATTTCACGGACACAGAACCAAGTGCTGGATCACCACCTCAAGCACACATGGGACTACAAATCCCTACCATGGACTATCCAGGAGATACACGACACAAAGGTTGCCTCCCATGCATTGGCAGGCATGCCAAATTGCATAGGTGCCCTTGACTGCACCCACGAGGAGTAGGCGGACCTGCATGGCATGGAGGTGGCGTATCGCAACCGCAAGCAATACCACTCCACCAACGTGCAGACAGTATGCAACGCAAGCAAGATCATCACACATGGGTGGGCCCGACATCCAGGACCGACTCATGACTCAATGGCCCAGCTGAGCCCCACGCTACCCTACCACATGGGGCCATATGCCTGGCTGTTTGGTGAGTTGTCTGACTGTGTCATGCCAGTGCATCAGTGTCATGAGGTGGGTGCCTGCATAAGCAAACCGGGATGAAATGTTGACGCCAGTGCACCCCCCAAACACTGTGCCACTGTGCCACTGAACCAGTGTAACGGCACATGAGAACAGATACCCACATTGATGTAGTAAAGCACACTCTACACTACATGACCAACATGTGACAAGGCCACAACCCACAACACATGCACCACTTATTGGCGGCCATCACACACCGTAAGGGCATATAGGAAGACACACTGCATATGCACTATGTCACTGCCTCCAGCATATCACCACACCGGAGAGTCATCCCTGGAAGTGGATTGAATTGAGACCAGCAGGGATACCACACCGCATCACCGGTTCGGCACACCCATAGGAGTGGTGGAAGTCACCATAGTGCAGATCAGTGCAGTATGATGAATGTGCCACTGACTACAGCCAACACACCCAACTACGGAATCACACAGTACACAGCACTTCATGGATCTAACCTCCAGACTGCTGCATGCATATAAACGATGCTTGTACCACAAGATGTGTGTGCCATAGTTCATAGACCATGTCGAAGACGCTCCCCCCTACATCATTCCATTGCACAGGACACATATCGGGGCCATGATTGGGGTAAATGCATCCATGGACATGTGCGTATGGCCATTAACGACCTGCTGCCATGTAAGACAGGTTTAGTTCTCCACCATGACAGTCCAAACAATTACCTTCATTGTCTACACATGCAGGTGATGATGACTGTCCCTTGACACCATGGTACAGGACCCCTGTCAGGAACCCACAGAACAGGCCCGAGGAGGCCTACAATACTGCCCATACCTGTGTATGTGTGCAGATGAAGCAGGCACTTGGCTTGTAGAAGGCACATATGAGTTGCCTAAGCAGGTCGGGTGGGGCACCCATCTACTGCAATGCGTCGGTGTCCAAGACCCCCATGTCATGTGTAATGCTGAACAAAATGTGCATCCCTCGGAAAGTGGCCCTGTCCCCTGACATGGGCCTGCTAACACCAGATGAAGATGGAGTGTAGGAGGTGGAGGAAGGGGCAGGACAGCATCATGGTGCCGGTGCACAGGAAGGACATGTCGTGTGGCAAACATTGATTGGACATCAAAACCGAAACACAAGTCAGCAGAGGGTGGCATGACATGGGCACATAGGGCACTGGGTATGGGGATACTTGTACACCATGCACTGTCAGATATCATAATACACATGCTCAATGATAAATGTCCACACAGGTGTAACTTTGCGACACAAACGGTGTATTGAAAATTTAACTGCATAAGTGTAAACATACCTTCCACCACCCCACCCCCCAACTCCCCAACACACCCTCACCGCCCACCCCCCTCCCCCCAACTCCCCAACACACCCTCACCCCCCCACCCCCCTCCCCCCAACACACCCTCACCCACCACTCCCCTCCCCCCCAACTCCCCAACAGTAGTCCCATGGTGTCCATCAAGGCCATATGTGGCAGCTATGCTAACTACTCCATGCTCCCGGGGCCCGGTGGAGGCATGTCCCGGCGGCGCTGTGAATGTACAGAACGTCGCAGTGGGCTTGCCGGGGTTGAGCGACTGGATGAGGAGCTGTCCTCTTGCTGAGCTGGCTGAGTGGGACGCGCAGCCTCAAGGGCATCTGCAATGCGTCCGAGGACTTCGCAAAGGCGGTTTGTACTGTCTGTCACCACCTGACGCATTGCCCTTAGTCCGTCAATCCACTCCACCCTGCTCTGGCGGTTGTCTTCCATCAGCTCAGTGATGAGGGCAGTGAGCTTTGCCGCACGCCGTGCATCATTTGACGGGGTGTCATCCCTGGAGGGGATTGGGTTTACATGCCCTGACAGGGCTTCGACTGGGGGACTGGGCACGGGATTGGCGTTTTCCTGTGCTCCACCACGTGCACATCGGCCAGGTATGTCAGGCTCCCCTGAGTCGCTGCACGACACCTGGGGGTAATTGCTGGGCTCTGGAGCTTGGACGGTGAGGTATGATTCCTCCTATGACGCTCTACAGATGGACAAGGGGCTGTCCACAGTTTCAAGGGGGGCCATGGCTGCCACCTCCCCAGCGATGCTGGACTCGTCTCACCTTGGGATGGTCAATGTACCTTGCGCTGATGCAGAGAGGGATGGGGTGGTCCACTCGCCATGGGCCTTTGAGGAGCTGGGTTGGGTGTGTCCTTTGAGGAGCCGGGTTGGGTGTGTCCTTCCAGGCTGGTATGCGGCAGCCCCTGCCTTTGGCCCTGGAGGTGCTTGCATGGCTGGTCTCGGGCTCCCCGCTCTCATTGTCACTGCCTGTGGGGGTAGAAGAGAGGGACGGCATGAGTGATTGTTTGAGACGCTAATGACATTAATGGCTACATTCACATTTCAGTCATTTGGGGTTTGTGGCCTTTTGGGTATGCAACAGCACTACTTTACAATCATGTGTATGATATGTACGTAGGTGTTGGAGTCACTCATCCTGGCCTGGTACTGTGCAGTCTGACTCGCACACTCGCCACCCAGCTGCACAGTGTGCATCATGGGATGTGCCAGTTTGTGCACTGTGTGAGATATGCCTTATGACCTTGCACTTGGGTCTAGCTTGGGTGGCAGTTGGTTCAGCATGACTTGGATGGGGGGGTGGGCACCATGACAAGGTGCCTTGGACGGCCCTTGGGAGTTTACATATCATGTAATTGGCATTGGCAGTGTTGACTTTGGACACTCACCTCCATCAGCGGACGATGATGCCCCACACTCCATTTCGCCGACGCCCTCTATGGATTCCGTTCCAATCAGTGCAGCACATGTCTCCTCCCATGCCATCAGTTTCATTGGGGAACTTGGGCCCCCTCCGGTCTGCAGTGCCTGACTGCAGTTGGCAGAGAGGATGCTCCGCACTCTCACCCGCAGGTCATCCCACCGCTTGTGGCAGTCCTTGGGGATGCGGGGGGTGGTGCCAACTGCGCTCACCCTCTGGGCGACAAGTGCCCAGATGTTCTTTTTCTGGAGCACCGGCTCTCGACGCATTTTCCCGATGAACACGATGTCAGCGTTCTCCTCAAGTGTGTCTACCAAGGCCTGCAACTCATCTGGGCTAAATCGCTGCTTGCGTAGCCAGTCTGCCGTCTTCTTTGGGGCTTTTGGCATTCCTGCAGGGTGTGATGGCCTTTCCCAGTGTTCAGAATGCTCCCAAAGGTGCTGCCTGATGAGGATGGCAATGGATTGTGTTTTTAAAGATGGCCGCCGCGCTCCTTCCCGTTCCTGTGCAATGACGATATTTCCGGTTCCGTTATTTAACAGTGGCCGTAATTTACAGTAGCCGTAATTTACAGCCAACGTTATTTACGGACATCGCTGATTCCATGGCGGTATTGTTAAGTACGGCACACATCATGCCGGTAGGGGGTTTTACGGGCCCTTTTGCGGCATGGCGCTAAGTGCTTTACCGGCATGGCTCAAAGCTCTTACCTGCGATGTCGTAATGCGCCGCAATTAGCGGTCTGTGACCAGATCGGACTCGTTCTTTGCTCCATGCCGGTAAAGCCTGTTACTTACCTCCAAGCTTGGAATGACTCCTCTGTATATATAAGGAGAGCATTCTGTTATTGGTTTTGTAATTCTAACAGTATCTCCATTTTTGTTATAATGTGAAATTTGACTGAGAGGTGGCTGTATTGTCCCCTAATTACGTGCTATTGAGTGTGAGACCTGACATCAGGACTGCTTTTGGTCTAGTGGTTCTGTGTGCCTTATTTATCCTCCATTAGAGCAGATCATACATCTTGCATTCATTACAGTTTTGCCTTTACACAGCGCACCTTGTGTGACTCGCACGAAGAACAGTGGATTATATTATTCCTTTTATCATCTTGGTTTCATATTTACATACAGGCTACAGATTCTTAGAGAACCTTGAGCTTGTGTCCGTGCTGGGCATAACCACTTGTTATGCTGTTTAGTTCTCAACTCCAGTAACCTCGGCACCTTGAAGCGTTGTCATTGATACGCACACATTAGAGATCTGAAAAGGTGGGGCATTACACGGGTCAATTTACCCACACGTTCCCATTAACAACGCTTTGCTGCTCTGAAACACTTTCTTAGAATGGATGATTTTCAGTTTTAAATAATGCAATTTGCTTTTTGTTCTTATTCCAAACTCGGCGCTCTGTACGTCCCGATCTCTGCACTTGTGCTGGGGTCGGGACGTGAGGTGCCTCGGGCTGTGGCACACACACCGGCGTGTCGAGCCTGGGCATCTCCACAGACGCCTTGGCAATGGTGCTCTCCATTTCAGAAGTAGTACGGTGCTCGCTAGAGGTAAGCAGCGTCCCATTGAATCACACACAGGTTATTACAGATCTGTGGATCACCGTAGTTAGCAACTCCCTTTGATCATTCATATGCTTTTCAGACCCTTTCATCAGTCTCATTTTGGAGAAATTCAGTACATTAACAGTGCGCTCTTCTGCATGATATTAAACGCCAGCACACACTGTGTAGGTAAGCATTCGCCTTATGTACTTTCATTAATATACGCACACAGAATGCTTATACTAGATATTGTTACACATTTATTGAATTTATTTTCTGAATGTTGTAATATGGGAACCTACACCACCTTTTAGAAAAATATGTCAGCTTTGACTGGCAGGTCACAAGACTGAGGTACTTTTCTGGCATTAAACCACCTGGTACACAAAGAGAAATGTGGTACACTGTTACATGATTGTGTTGTTTTCTGTTTTTTGTTCTTTTTTATGTTACCCTGCAATCGTCCACATTTGGCTGCACACTGGGGTATGTACATGTTATTTTTGTTATTTTTGGACTCACATTATACATTGCAATGTGACTGTAATTTTCTATGATCTGATGATACATTGTCATTATGTACTGTTATACAGAGGGCTCATCCCTGACGAAGGAGTATAACACTCCAAAATACATTGGCAAAGGAGCTCTTGAGTTATTTAGGCTACAGCTGGCCTCCCCTTCCGTTGAAGAAATAAACTACTCATTTGATTTAGCACGTTTGATCATTGGACTCTGATTTGACTATCAACATTTTGGAAATTCTTCTAAAGCTTTTATTTACTCTTGTAAAAACCATAGCAACCCCCACTGGGATATAATTTGTGAGCGACAGATTAGCTGGGTGTTTCATTCAGTTTTCTTCAATTGACAATAAATTAAGTTTTATCCTTAATAAAAAGTTTCTATATTTCTTAGATGGGTGTCCCAATAAATATGATTGTAAAATAGTAAATGATTTTATTTAGAATTTAAAGTACTCAAATACGTTATAACCAGCCAAAATGTGTCGTGTGTGTATCCAATCTTGTTCAAAGATATTTTTTTCCACTTTACGTAGGGAAAGCAGCAATTCATCTTCTGAAGATTCTATCATACCCAAAAATGTCAGACAGGAAGCCATCCATAACCACATGGTTCTACATGAGCGATTCCACCATAGTTCATTTAGTTTGATGAACAAGGTACCCTCCAATGGACTAAGGACACTTCTCATCAACTGCATGCAGCGCCTGTCTATGCATGCCTTTAAAGAGATAATCCCCAGATCATGTCGAATCGCTGCTACCGGTATGCCTGGTGACAGTGACAAAACTCTTCCATAACTTTGATTCAAATTTGGCCCATTCCGCCTCACATTCCTAAGTCTTTACTCCATACATAACCCTTGGTACTATATTCGGTTATAGAATTTAAGTACTGAGTATAACGAGAAATGACCACATTTATTGTACAAAGCCTGCAGTTGTGCATCAGCAGCAACTGCAGCAATGTTTAAGGCAACCTTTCAGGCCTCTCTTCGTTCTTTACCAATCATCTGGACCCCCAAATATTAAGAACTTTGAACACACTCTAATTTTGAATTGCCAATCTTCCAGGCAAAGAAGGTTTTTTTGTCCTCTTGTCTTTCTAACGGGATTCACAATTATAATCTTTGACGTAGGAATATTAAACTCGAAGTCTAATTTCTGTAAGTACTCCTGTACTGCTGTAAGCAAGCGCTACAGTCTAACTGGCTCATAATCGCAGAGGACCATATAGTCCGCATAAAGGAGATAATGGATTGGAAGAGAACCTAACTTCAGAGGATTTGCTCTTACATCACGAACACAATAATTCAAATCCGAAATAAATGCATTAAACAGAACAGGGTCAGCACGCAACCCTGGCATAGACTCAGTTGAGTCGGTATCCAAGCTGAAAATGTCCCATTCACATTAAGCCTAACTCTCATTCTTGTGTCTGTGTGTAGTAGTGTTATCATTTTTAGCAAAACCTCTGGCCACTCCGACTCCCTCTTATTTTCTGATAACCTTACTCTTATCACACAGTCAAAGGCTATACTAATATTTAAGAAACCCAAATAAAGCTGTCTTTTTCACACATTTGCCTTGTTTAGTTAAAATATAAATCACAAAACAATTTAGTGAGGTACTGGTGCCTCGTTTAAAACCAGATTGATAATAATTAGAAGACTTAATACCCTTAGACCAGCTATTAAACTTTCCTAGAATAAATCTGGAACATATTTTGTAGGAAACATCTAACAATGAGCTTGGGTGATAGTTAGTTAGACTCGACATGTCTCAATTTTGATAGATTACTATGACGGTCGAACCCCTCCATGATGGGGAAAAGGTTTGAAGATGTTGGATGTTCTGAAACAGGTCAATTAAAACTTTTGCCGATAGAACCGAGTCTGATTTTGTTTGATTTGAAAGTCCACCTGGGCCCGGTGCATTTCACACTTTTTCCCTTGCAATTACATGTTGGATATCACGCATGTACGATGTCCAAAATGTCACATGATGCCCCCAAATTGGATATAACCTCCTCAGTGATTGGTGCCAAATTTCGTCCTTCATTGTTAGAGGAGAGCTTAGCGAAGTAAGATTCCCATACTGGGCCCGCTATTATTTGTACTTGACTAACATTTTGGAAAGAGTTACATTTTATAAGGGTCCAAAAGGCTGCCCCATTACTTACCCCTATTGAGTTTATCATTGCTTCCAAGTCTTTCTGATATAACAGAAATCTCTGCCCCTTAAGCCACTTTGTGTAAGATTGCTTTAACGTTTTGACCTTAAGGATACCTGCCATACCCTGCTTCTGGGCCTCCATAACCTGTCTCCTCAGCACCATTTTCTTCTTCTGCATGTGTATATCGAATTTATGGGAATGTGTAGTGTTGCCAGAGCCTGTATTCAGAGCCCTCCCCAAGGTTAAGCCTCTGAGTACCTGCTGCAGATATGGGGCAAAATTTGCTGGAGCCCCACCTGCAAAACACCCATAATTATAATGGGATTCAACCTCAGTGTTAATCCCAGGTAGCATACACCAGTGTGATCTCTTGGCCTTACTTCAATACTAAGGTCTAGTGCCTTTAGTGCCTTATTAATATGCCACTCTAAAGTTAGAATCATTTGACAGTGATCACTCCCCCTATGCTCAATAACATCTAACCTGCTACAGGATCCCACCAACTCACTCTAGACACAAAGTCTAGCGTTGATCTAGCTAATGCGCATGACCATGTAGCGGGGTGTCTCCTGGTAGATTACCGTTTAGTACAGAAGTTTCCCATTCATCTAATGCCATTCAAATTGCGCTCCCTCTCTCTAGCTATACTCTTCCTCTGTCCCCACAGGCCACCCCCACCACCTCTGATCCCCCGTGATGTTCCCTTGTGCCCCCCACCCTTCTCGCACACAGGTGTTGCCTATTTTGCTTGATTCTTCCACCCTGCTCCCCCTCCCCACCTCAGCCTACTTCTGCAGGAGTCTGTCCTGATACATTCTGGTTTCACCATCACTGTCTTGTGGCCAATGCTGGATTTGACTTTTATGGACTTCATTGATTTACGGTGAGTCACCCTTTCTCAACTCTCATGCTGGACTTCCTTTGCATCTTGTACTCATGGTGGCCCTGAATCATGCTGTTCCCATTTCATCTTGCATCCTGGCTTGCAACATTATGTGTTACTACTGACTCTGCGATTGTATTCGCTCTCCCCTCTTGCTACTCCACTCTTTTTGACTGCTTACTCTCTGTCCTCTCCCTTTGTCCCTTTCTCCCTTTTCCTAAATCTTCTAATAGAAAACAAGTAAAGACATTTCAACGAATGAAAAAACAACTAATACCAAAATAACTAATTTTAGAAAAAACTAAAAATGGGTTTGGGAGTAGGAATAGTGGTTTCGGGGCTACAGTAAAAGTATTACTAAAAGAAAATAAAGGGGGACTTTGGGGCGGAACCCTCCTCCTCCAACAATGAAAAATAAATTAGTTATTTCGGTATTAGTTGTTTTTTATTCATTTAAATTTCATTCGTTGTTTTTTCATTCGATTAAATCACTTGTAACCATAACGCTAGTATGGCTCCAAGGAGATCTCGTAGGAGCATGGTGGCAGGATTGTTGTATATATTTCTTAAGAAACGCATTCTTTCTTCCAAACCTAACATGTTCCGCCAATTTAATTTCACCTCCAGGATATCACTCATGCCAAGCTCCATGTAATACCAGGATCCATTTGTACTGCACATAGTAAGCCACCAAGAGGTCATCCTCTGCATTCCCTTCTTGCAGGCTTAAACAGATTCCAAAACCATTCAACACTGGGGTAGCAAGCAACCACATCTCTCGGAGACAGATTATATCACAGGATGACCATATATCATAATTTGATCCAAGATGTTTAAATCCTCGCATGTTCCAGGAAATGAGTTTTACAAAGGTACTTCAATTATCCTTTTGCTTGTCAATACCTTTCCCATGAAGGGAATTTAGGAAAACAGCGCTTTCATACATTACAGATCTTTCAACAGTAGAATTCGAAGTACCCCCCTGTTCATTATCCATTACTGATTTGACTTGTGTTACTAGCGGCTCACAGGCATTAACACCTGATTGTTTGGTATTTTATCTTTATTTACACCCAGCATTGCCGGCTCAACTGAATCAGACATTACATAGCCCAGTTGTTTAAAGGCGTGGCTTCTGACAACACTGTTTTTTTTACCAGTTCAGAGAAAAATGCCAGTCTTACTACATCTACCCGGCAATTATCGATGAACTCCAACTGGGATAGATCTAATGTAGTAAGTGATTTTAACCTTGGGATTTCCCAGAATGAGGCAATAACATACTACCTGTTCAAAGGGAAAACACCTCCAACTGGAAAAGCTCTTTCAAGGACTATACAAGAAAAGTGTTCCCTCTTAGAAGACCCTTCCGATTTACCTAAAACCGGTTGATGCCCAGGGGCCAAATCATCCCATCTTGATAATTTGAGGGTTGTTTTTTCTTAACTTCTTGATCAGCAGCCACTAAATCAGAGCTCCCAAATAGACCCATTTGAGTCACACACTTTTTTCTTCTGTATAGGAGGAGCCAAATGCCTCCACCAGACGTCTCGCCCCCATTTCACTATATGTTGCGAACCGGAAATTGCAACAAGTACACCGCCAGTAATGATGCCTACATCACAGAAAGCCTTTGAGACAAGGTATCCATTGAGGAAACCTTATCTGATGTATGCTCAGAGAACTGACGGTCTCCTGGAGGAAATCCCAGAGGGAATATGAAGATGTATGAAAGAGAAGATTGGTGACGTCACAACGAAGTGGCTGTTGTTCAAAAGTCATTTTTAGCAGGAAAAACCATGAAGCCTGAGCCAGGGATATGGAGGGAACAATTAAGCTATTGAGAAGATTCTCATACAGCTACTACTCCTTTGGGGTCTCCTTCTCAGATAACGTATACTTAAGGCCAAACAGGAGCACTAGTCAACCATTCTGTGTAGGAGTAGAACCTTATCTGGCAGGCTTCTGAAAGACATCAACACATAAATACTGACAATAAAGACTGGATCCATTTGTCTCCACCTTCTGTTAACATCCTTCTTTTCCAATAATCCATCATGCTCCTGTTACCAAAAATCAGTGGGAAACGGAGGTGGAGAGATGTTCTTTCACGTGCAATCCAAAGTTTTCAGTGTGGGCATCCACTGGCCCTAATGCCAGAAGCATACCATTAACCTCATAAGCCATGTCTTTTCCTTTGCGTTCAATCACCTGTTAGCAAAGCCAACCTGCATGAGTACTCGCAACCCTAAAGGTGTCAGGATAAAAACAGCATTACTGCTATTCAAAAACGTTCACACAAACAATAACTCATCTTTGGCAACCTGTACTTAGGCTTTTACTTTGATCCTTTCCTGAAGGTAAAAGTATATTGGCATCACAGACTCAGTCAGTATTTGAAAAATGGGTGGGCGGGTGGGTGGCTGGTCTGTCATGCTCAACTGATATGATTGTTTAATCCTACACAAAACAAACTATACTGAGGCGTTCCCGCTCAGCGTCAGCACCTAACGTGAAAGGGAAAGAGTGCCTGTTTAGCAGACATCGGCTGATCTGACTCGTATGATGAAGTCCTATGCGAGAGGCTAGAGGATGGGCCCTTGGCACACATTATCCATATTAGGACATTCGGCGGGAGGATTCGCAACATGGAAATACAATGTGATCTTCCCAATGGTCGCCGTGGGTTTGACCATCCCATTGCCTTCCGGGATATTGAGTATTTCAACACCCTCCAACTGGGTGTTAGGGCCAACAATCAGTGCAGTTTCCATATTAGAGGGATTTGCTTTTACATTCCTATTGTTGTAATTCGATCGTTTGGCGTTGGATTTAACCACCATTTCAGCAGAACACTACAAGGGAACAAGTTACCTTGTATCAAGTGCAGGCAAATGCTAGTATGATACACAATACGATAGCAACAGTACGTTTGCCGTGCCGTTTGCTGTGCTGATACAGGATCTTCCAGTAAGCGCGTATCCCCAAGACAGCCCGCCTTGCTACCATGCTTACCACCATAGCTGGCATGCACGTGGGGTCTGCTATAGCCTCATGTATGTTTTATTGTGTTATAACTTCCTATTTTGGAAAAAATCACAAAATCGGCAATCTTCCAAAATCACCTATACTGATATCACAGGGCCGGAAGCAGCTCCAGCCCTGTGCAGGGCGGATGGGTGGGGTTGGTCAAATGTCACTACTCCGCAGACTGGCAAGACACCGCCCTGTGCAGGACGAGTGGGTGGGGCTGGAGATTTCACTATTGCGAGGACACCCGACACTGCTATGCCGATCATGGGCCAACATTTCAGTCCACCAACTGTTATGGGGCTGGAGCCAACCCCGAACATACAAACACACTTTCACAAATATATATATATATATATATATATAATATATAGAGAGAGAGAGAGAGAGAGAGAGAGAGAGAGAGAGAGAGAGAGAGAGAGAGAGATGGAGAGAGAGATTAAGCAGGTGTATGCAATATATAGTTGGCTAACTTAAATGGTGCAGAAATCCAAACAAGGCTTAAAAATGGTAATCAACTGTCTATTTGTACTTACCTCAGAAGATTTATGAACAAATGTAATTTCCGAATTAGAAAAGGCTCAATCAAATCTTAAATCTTAGTGCACTGCCTTATCCAACTGAGCTATAGCAACAGCTATGATGAGAACTGAACTGGTCTATAAGAACTTTAGAAGACCTCCAGGTGCCTCAGACTGGTCAATGGGATTGTAACAGAATCAGTCACATATCAGTTTGCCTGAAAGGCTGACTGGGCTAGGGCAGAATCAATCAAGCATCTAATGAGCTTCTGAAAGGCCAGTGTGGCTGGGACAGAGTTAGTGTAGGCCAAGCTCATCTTTCAATAATCAGTAGGGTTGAGGCAGAGACAGTCACTATGCCACTGTGTGATGGGACCTTATTAAGAGCCAGGTTGTGAAAAGTCTGGAAAAGGGCAGTTCAGTAGATACCATTACCACATGTGGTGAATCGAGGCATGCCGTATGTTTTTGCCTTTATCACCATGCATGTGATAACAGTAATTATCGGATGATACACAAGATTCCATCCAGAAATACCGGAAACGCAGCCCCGTATCCAGTAACACTGTTACCAGAAGCAGAAACACCACACATGCAGAGGTGAACATCTCGCTGAGCGGGCATTACAGAAGTAAAATCCATTTGATAATGTTGCCATAGAAAGCCATCACCATGACGAGCAGTCAGCAGTCATGACACCCCACACACAGCCATGGACCTGATGGGAGGCAGCAGAAAACCTAGTTTATGGAGCATGAACTTACAGTGCTAACTGGCAAAGTGGCTAAGGAGGTACCAACGTTTGTGGGCCACCCGATGGCTAACACTGCTCCAGAGAAGTGTGACTAGATATGGGACTGTGCCCGGGAAAAATTCCTGACCACAAAGTGTACATTGCGACTGGTGGGAGCACTATTTCAGCCGTTTCATGCATCTGTGACAGGCAAAGGCAGCTACAGCCGTCAACATCTCTAGAGTCACTGGATCCTGCGATACTGTGCTGGGGCACAGGCTGCTGGCATTTTGTCAATGGCATGGGTAGGGATGCACAGTCCTGAGTGCTTGTAGTGAAAGCACCTTGTAGCATAAAGTGGAAGTGTACCCTGCCAACATGAAGAGAGCTACAATGAATCTACCACATAGAAAGGCCACAAGCGGATGTGTACTACACTATGTGAACACCAAAACACACCCATCAATTGAGTCCACACAGCACTTATACCATCAGAATGAATCTAAGAGTGCCAAATGCATGATGCACAGCCCATGTAGTCACATAGTGCACCACTAGACACCCCAAGGCATTGCACATACCTGTGCCCATGTACACAGCACCACATCACACAAGGATGTGTCATTTCCAAACAACATACCTGGTCTCACATGCATGGGGGGTATAAATGGTACCTAACAACAGTTGGGCCTGCTGTTGAAAGTATGGCTGCTGTGCCTGGTATGCTGTTTTTTCCACGTAGAGACTCTGAATCAGAGCTGGAGGTATAGCTAGAATTGTTCCCACGTGGTCTACTTGGTGGCCGTGGTCCATATCTCTCCATCCATGTATATACTTCCTCATTGAGGTAGTCGTAAGTGTCCCTCTTAAATTGTCTAACCTTTTTCTGTTCTAGCTCGTTCTTGTAACTGTCAAGTATGTTGTTAATTTCTGCCAAAATCCCATCTTAATATTCCTTGCCCAGTGTCTCCACTAGTGCTTTCTCGATTTCGGCAATCTCTGCATTCAATGTTTGTAGATTGTTAGACAGTTCTTTAATGGTCGGCAGGATGAGATCAAGTGAACATTTGTTTAGAATGGCTTCCCATTTCTGGACTTATAATACCTCCCTAGGGTAATCGCATGCAGGTTACGGTTAATCTCTTATGAGATATTCCATTTGTTTTATTCGTTTAGATGGATCTTTGTTGGAACTGTTTAATTTACTGATTGAGGTGTCACTAATTAGGCCCAAAATGGCCTCAGCCTCTTCCGTTGTGTTTCTGCACATTTTGTGTTTGTAGCGTGAGAATTTGGTTGGCAACTACAGATCTACAATGTATATAATTCGTTTGTATGCGTTTTCTAGAATGTTGCATTTGTCCAGTGCTTCGAGAACTACTACCCCCACCTAGTTTTTAACCCCCCTGTATGATTTAGACTCTCTGGGGGTCATTCCGAGCTTGGAGGTAAGGGAAAAGGATGCCGGTAAGTGATTAACGGCATCCTTTACCGCTACGGCCTATTCCGACCAACCAGACCGCTATTTAAGGCACCGTAAAGAACGATGCAGTAAATAGCGATCTTGGGTCACGCTCGCGACACACCATGCCGATATTAGCGGCATGGCGTAAACCAGAGCTGATCACAAGGAAAGCTGATCATTCCTCAAGCCCGTTAAGTACCTTACCGGAATGGAGTACATACAGGCATCTCAGAGAAGGTGTAAAGAACCCTGAACAGTAGTTCCCAGAGCCACATGTCCACACAATCAGCACAGGTGTAGCCAATGGAGTCTGCCACAGCAGAAAAGGACGACACCCACACAACACACCCCCTCCCACATCAAGTTGATAACAATATTGTAGTTGTGCCCTGCTTGCAAGGGCACAACTACAATAACAACACCAACAACACCAGGCCCCACCACAGAGGAGACACAGTAGGAGAAGGAGGGTGAGACAGGCCCAGCATGCAGCAGCAGTGCAGCCACCGTCACCAACCAAGCAGCCCCCATTCCCAAGCATCAGGTCCGGTCCCTCAAGCTAACCCCTGAGCAGATCCACACCCTGTACCAGCTTGACTGTGACACCATCACCACCATAGTTGACCTGAGAAATCACGAGATAGTGAGCATCATAGAAATGCACACCGCTATCCCCCATCAACTGAAGGTGGAGCCTGTGCCCCACCTCCATGCCACAGGCACCTACCAGCACACAGTGGGGCCCACCCATGGCATATCACAACCGTTCATTTCACAGACACAGAACCAAGTGCTCGATCACCACCTCAAGGACACATGGGACTACAAATCCCTACCATGGACTACCCAGGAGATATACGACACAAAAGTTGCCTCCCATGCATTGGCAGGCATGCCAAATTGCATAGATGCCCTTGACTGCACCCACGTGGAGTAGGCGGACATGCATGGCATGGAGGTGGCGTATCGCAACCGCAAGCAATACCACTCCACCAACGTGCAGACGGTATGCAACGCAAGCAAGATCATCACACATCGGTGGTCCCGACATCCAGGACCGACTCATGACTCAATGGCCCAGCTGAAACCCACGCTACCCTACCACATGGGGTGATATGCCTGGCTGTTTGGTGAGTTGTCTGACTGTGTCATGCCAGTGCATCAGTGTCATGAGGTGGGTGTCTGCATAAGCAAACCGGGATGAAATGTTGACGCCAGTGCACGATGTGCACCCCACCAAACACTGTGCCACTGAGCCAGTGTAACGGCACATGAGAACAGATACCCACATTGATGTAGTAAGGCACACACTACACTATATGACCAACATGTGACAAGGCCACAACCCACAACACATGCACCACTTATTGGCGGCCATCACACACCGTAAGGGCATATAGGAAGACACACTGCATATGCACTATGTCGCTGCCTCCAGCATATCACCACACCGGAGAGTCATCCCTGGAAGTGGATTGAATTGAGACCAGCAGGGATACCACACCGCACCACCGGTTCGGCACACCCATAGGAATGGTGGAAGTCACCATAGTGCAGATCAGTGCAGTATGATGAATGTGCCACTGACTACAGCCAACACACCCAACTATGGAATCACACAGTACACAGCACTTCATGGATCTAACCTCCAGACTGCTGCATGCATAAACGATGCTTGTACCACAAGATGTGCGTGCCATAGTTCATAGACCATGTCGAAGACGCTCCCCCCTACATCATTCCATTTCACAGGACACATATCGGTGCCATGATTGGGGTAAATGCATCCATGGACATGTGTGTATGGCCATTAACAACCTGCTGCCATGTAAGACAGGTTCAGTTCTCCACCATGACAGTCCAAACAATTACCTTCATTGCCTACACATGCAGGTGATGGTGACTGTCCCTTGACACCATGGTACAGGACCCCTGTCAGGAACCCACAGAACAGGCCCGAGGAGGCCTACAATACTGCCCATACCTGTGCATGTGTGGAGATGAAGCAGGCACTTGGCTTGTAGAAGGCACATATGAGTTGCCTAAGCAGGTCGGGTGGGGCACCCATCTACTGCAATGCGTCGGTGTCCAAGACCCCCATGTCATGTGTAATGCTGAACAAAATGTGCATCCCTTGGAAAGTGGCCCTGTCCCCTGACATGGGACTGCTAACACCAGATGAAGATGGAGTGTAGGAGGTGGAGGAAGGGACAGGACAGCATCATGGTGCCGGTGCACAGGAAAGACATGTCGTGTGGCAAACATTGATTGGACATCAAAACCGAAACACAAGTCAGCAGAGGGTGGCATGACATGGGCACATAGGGCACTGGGTGTGGGGATACTTCTACACCATGCACTGTCAGATATCATAATACACATGCTCAATGATAAATGTCCACACAGGTGTAACTTTGCGACACAAATGGTGTATTGAAAATGTAACTGCATAAGTGTAAACATACCCTCCACCACCCCACCCCCCAACGCCCCAACACACCCTCACCCCCCAATCCTTCCCCCAAACTCCCCAACACACCCTCACCCCCCACTCCCCTCCCCCCAACTCCCCAACACACCCTCACCCACCACCCCCGACCCCCCCACTTCCCAACAGTAGTCCCATGGTGTCCATCAAGGCCACATGTGGCAGCTATGCTAACTACTCCATGCTCCCGGGGCCCGGTGGAGGCATGTCCCGGCGGCGCTGTGAATGTACAGAACGTCGCAGTGGGCTTGCCGGGGTTGAGCGACTGGATGAGGAGGTGTCCTCTTGCTGAGCCGGCTGAGTGGGACGTGCAGCCTCAAGGGCATCTGCAATGCGTCCGAGGACTTCGCAAAGGCGGTTTGTACTGTCCGTCACCACCTGACGCATTGCCCTTAGTTCGTCAATCCACTCCACCCTGCTCTGGCGGTTGTGTTCCATCAGCTCAGTGATGAGGGCAGTGAGCTGTGCCGCACGCCGTGCATCATTTGACGGGGTGTCATCCCTGCAGGGGATTGGGTTTACATGCCCTGACAGGGCTTCGACTGGGGGACTGGGCACGGGATTGGCGTCTTCCTGTGCTCCACCACGTGCACATCGGCCAGGTGTGTCAGGCTCCCCTGAGTCGCTGCACGACACCTGGGGGTAATTGCTGGGCTCTGGAGTGTGGACGGTGAGGTATGATTCCTCCTCTGACGCTCTACAGATGGACAAGGGGCTGTCCACAGTTTCAAGGGGGGCCATGGCTGCCACCTCCCCAGCGATGCTGGACTCCTCTAACCTTGGGGTGGTCAATGTACCTTGCGCCGATGCACAGAGGGATGGGGGTGGTCCACCCGCCATGGGCCTTTGAGGAGCCGGGTTGGGTATGTCCTTCCAGGCTGGTATGTGGCGGACCCTGCCTAAGCCCCTGGAGGTGCTTGCATGGCTGGTCTCGGGCTCCCCGCTCTCATTGTCACTGCCTGTGGGGGTAGAAGAGAGGGACGGCATGAGTGATTGTTTGAGACGCTAATGACATTAATGGCTACATTCACATTTCAGTCATTTGGGGTTTGTGGCCTTTTGGGTATGCAACAGCACTACTTTACAATCATGTGTATGATATGTACGTAGGTGTCGGAGTCACTCATCCTGGCCTGGTACTGTGCAGTCTGACTCGCACACTCGCCACCCAGCTGCACAGTGTGCATCATGGGATGTGCCAGTTTGTGCACTGTGTGAGATATGCCTTATAACCTTGCACTTGGGTCTAGCTTGGGTGGCAGTTGGTTCAGCATGATTTGGATGGGGGGGGGGGTGGGCACCATGACAAGGTGCCTTGGACGGCCCTTGGGAGTTTACATATCATGTAATTGGCATTGGCAGTGTTGACTTTGGACACTCACCTCCATCAGCGGACGATGATGCCCCACACTCCATTTCGCCGACGCCCTCTATGGATTCCGTTCCAATCAGTGCAGCACATGTCTCCTCGCATGCCATCAGTTTCATTGGGGAACTTGGGCCCCCTCCAGTCTGCAGTGCCTGACTACATTTGGCAGAGAGGATGCTCCGCACCCTCAACTGCAGGCCATCCCACTGCTTGTGGCAGTCCTTGGGGATGCGGGGGGTGGTGCCAACTGCGCTCACCCTCTGGGCGACAAGTGCCCAGATGTTCTTTTTCTGGAGCACCGGCTCTCGACGCACGTTCCTGATGAACACGATGTCATCATGCTCCTCAAGTGTGTCTACCAAGGCCTGCAACTCATCTGGGCTAAATCGCTGCTTGCGTAGCCGGTCTGCCGTCTTCTTTGGGGCTTTTGGCATTCCTGCAGGGTGTGATGGCCTTTTCCAGTGTTCAGAATGCTCCCAAGGGTGCTGCCTGATGAGGATGGCAATGGATTGTGTTTTTAAAGATGGCCGCTGCGCTCCTTCCCGTTCCTGTGCGATGACGATATTTCCGTTTCCGTTATTTAACAGTGGCCGTAATTTATAGTAGCCGTAATTTACAGCCAACGTTATTTACGGACATCGCTGATTCCATGGCGGTATTGTTAAGTACGGCACGCATCATGCCAGTAGGGGGTTTTACGGGCCCTTTTGCGGCATGGCGCTAAGTGCTTTACCGGCATGGCTCAAAGCTCTTGCCCGCGATGTCGTAATGCGCCGCAATTAGCGGTCTGTGACCAGATCGGACTCGTTCTTTGCTCCATGCTGGTAAAGCCCGGTACTTACCTCCAAGCTCGGAATGACCCCCTCTGTATATATAAGGAGAGCATTCTGTTATTGGTTTTGTAATTCTAACAGTATCTCCATTTTTGTTATAATGTGAAATTTGACTGAGAGGTGGCTGTATTGTCCCCTAATTATGTTCTATTGAGTGTGATACCTGACATCAGGACTGCTTTTGGTCTAGTGGTTCTGTGTGCCTTATTTATCCTCCATTAGAGCAGATCATACATCTTACATTCATTACAGTTTTGCCTTTACACAGCGCACCTTGTGTGACTCGCACGAAGAACAGTGGATTATATTATTCCTTTTATCATCTTGGTTTCATATTTACATACAGGCTACAGATTCTTAGAGAACCTTGAGCTTGCGTCCGTGCTGGGCGTAACCACTTGTTATGCTGTTTAGTTCTCAACTCCAGTAACCTCGGCACCTTGAAGCGTTGTCATTGATACGCACACATTAGAGATCTGACAAGGTGGGGCATTCCACGGGTCAGTTTACCCACACGTTCCCATTAACAATGCTTTGCTGCTCTGAAACACTTTCTTAGATTGGATGATTTTCAGTTTTAAATAATGCAATTTGCTTTTTGTTCTTATTCCAAACTCGGCGCTCTGTACGTCCCGATCTCTGCACTTGTGCTTGGGTCGGGACGTGAGGTGCCTCGTGCTGTGGTACATCCACCGGCGTGTCGACCCTGGGCATCTCCACAGACGCCTTGGCAATGGTACTCTCCATTTCAGAAGTAGTACGGTGCTCGCTAGAGGTAAGCAGCGTCCCACTGAATCACACACAGGTTATTACAGATCTGTGGATCACCGTAGTTAGCAACTCCCATTGATAATTCATATGCTTTTCAGACCCTTTCTTCAGTCTCATTTTGGAGAAATTCAGTACATTAACAGTGCGCTCTTCTGCATGATATTAAACGCCAGCACACACTGTGTAGGTAAGCATTCGCCTTATGTACTTTCATTAATATACGCACACAGAATGCTTATACTAGATATTGTTACACATTTATTAAATTCATTTTCAGAATGTTGTAATATGGGAACCTACAACACCTTTTAGAAAAATATGTCAGCTTTGACTGGCAGGTCACAAGACTGAGGTACTTTTCTGGCATTAAACCACCTGGTACGCAAAGAGAGAAATGAGGTACACTGTTACATGATTGTATGTACATGTTATTTTTGTTATTTTTGGACTCACATTATACATTGGAATGTGACTGTAATTTCCTATGATCTGATGATACATTGTCATTATGTACTGTTATACAGAGGGCTCAGCCCTGACGAAGGAGCTCTTGAGTTATTTAGGCTACAGCTGGCCTCCCCTTCCGTTGAAGAAATAAACTACTCATTTGATTTAGCACGTTTGAGCATTGGACACTGATTTGACTATCAACATTTTGGAAATTCTTCTAAAGCTTTTATTTACTCTTGTAAAAACCATAGCAACCCCCTCTGGGGTATAATTTTTTTGAGCTACTGATTAGCTGGGTGTTTCATTCAGTTTTCTTCAATTGACAATAAATCAAGTTTTATCCTTAATAAAAAGTTTCTATATTTCTTTGATGGGTGTCTCCATAAATATGATTGTAAAATAGTAAATGATTTTATTTAGAATTTAAAGTACTCAAATACGTTATAACCAGCCAAAATCTTGTGTGTATCCAATCTTGTTCAAAGATATTTTTTTCCACTTTACGTAGGGAAAGCAGCAATTCATCTTCTGAAGATTCTATCATACCGAAAAATGTTAGACAGGAAGCCATCCATAACCACATGGTTCTACATGAGCGATTCCACCATAGTTCATTTAGTTTGATGAACAAGGTACCCTCCAATGGACTAAGGACACTTCTCATCAACTGCATGCAGCGCCTGTCTATGCATGCCTTTAAAGAGATAATCCCCAGATCATGTCGAATCGCTGCCACCGGTATGCCTGGTGACAGTGACAAAACTCTTCCATAACTTTGATTCAAATTTGGCCCATTCCGCCTCACATTCCTGAGTCTTTACTCCATACATAACCCTTGGTACTATATTCGGTTATAGAATTTAAGTACTGGGTATAACGAGAAATGACCACATTTATTGTACAAAGCCTGCAGTTGTGCATCAGCAGCAACTGCAGCAATGTTTAAGGCAGAGGTCTTCAATCTGTGGGGCGCGCCCCCCTTGGGGGGCACGCCACCATGCCTGGGGGGGCGCGTGATGCCTTCCAAAAGAAAAGAAAACGAGTAACGCTTTTTTTTTTTTTTTTTTGGCCGCACTGAACTGAGCATGTGCAATGGGGAGCCACTGGCTCCCATGCACATGCTCAGCCAGTGCGATGTGGTGGGGGCGTGGCCATGGAAACAGGAAATAAACGCAGCCTGGACGCGCGCTTTCCTGCATTTGGATTGCGCGTCCAGGCTGCGTTGTGGTGTCCTGTGTTCCCTGTTGTTGCTGCTGCTGCCGCCGCCGCCGACGAGTCCGAGGTAAGTGACTCGTTCCGCTTTATGTTTAACACGGCTCCCCCGTGGCAATCTGCCATGGGGGAGCCGCGTTATTAATGCAGCACCGGTCCCCCTGCGCCCCTCTCTCCCTGCATCCCCCACATTGGGGGGCATGCATGGGGGAGAGGAGGCGAGCGGGGGACCGGAACTGCTCTGTTGGTGTTTTTTTTTTACAACGCGGCTCCCCCATGGCAGATTGCTGGAGCCCAGCAATCTGCCATGGGGGAGCCGCGTTGTTAATGCAGCACCGGTCCCCCTGCGCCCCTCTCTCCCTGCATCCCCCACATTGGGGGGCATGCATGGAGGAGAGGAGGCGAGCGGGGGACCGGAACTGCTCTGCTGGTGTTTTTTTTACAACGCGGCTCCCCCATGGCAGATTGCTGGAGCCCAGCAATCTGCCATGGGGGAGCCGCGTTGTTAATGCAGCACCGGTCCTGCTTCATTTGCCATGGCTGTGTTTCCAGTCATCCATTGGATCCCTAGCTTGCGCAATGCTCCTCGTTCTGGAAAAAATGTGTTGGTTAAACCAGGGCTCTCAACCTTCACCCGCCAATAGCGAGTGATCATGGGGAGTATATATATGGTGTGCATTTGGCGAATTGAAGTGGTGAGTTACTTCTCATGCCTGGTAGTAACTTGCAGCTTGAAATTTATTTCTCTGGATATGAAGTCAGGTTCGTTTTCAGTGTTGGTCCTGTTTGACAGATGATTTACTGACTTTTGGAGAATGTTTTTCAACTTTTGGTGGTACCTTTTTTCTTTCCCAATTCTGAGGTTGATACTCCTTTCGGCAAAGCCTCTCCTACAAACTGATGGCACTTGGCCATAACTAAGGTTCTTGGCTCTAGGGAAAATCCCCAAATGGTATGTAATACCACATCTGTCACTACTGCAAATTCAACTACTACACTAAGCTCATTTCCTTTCTCCTCCCCTAAACGCAAGCTATCTATGGACCCCTAGTCAATGCTTGCCCTCCTCGTTCCTGCTCAGATTGCGCTACCGTTCCATTTTTCCCAAAACTGAGAGCTCCGCCATCCACCACCACCACCCCCTGCCGGTATGGATTTCACAAGGCCCCATTTTCTTCATGCCGTATGCCACCTCTCACTGCAAACCCATCTCCTTTGGATTCTCATATCCTGTATTTGTGGGTAAAGCTCCAATCTGCTTTTAGTTGCCTGACCTCCCCACAAAGCTGTCCTCTTGCACTACTAACTGCCCATCTGATTTCTATCACTGTATGGCGCTGCATTGCTTGATGCCACATCACGGGTGACCGGGGGGACGGGACATACGCATCATCAAGGGCAACCCAGGGGGGGGCACATTATCACCTGCAACCTAGTCCGGGGCCACACTGCAAAAAGAAATTAGAACTGGGCCTGCATGATCTGAATAGTAATTCTTCTGAGACTTGTACCAATGTATTTTATCCAACCAGTGTTTCGGACCCATTTTTGTGTGGTGTTTCCCTCCCCCACTCCCAAGCTTTTCAGAACGTTTTTTGTTGAATTTTTGCTTTTTTAAAATCTCCCCTCCTTTTTTCCCCACCCCATATTTCTGACCCTTTTTTGCATGGGGTGTTTCCCACCAACCCCAACATTTTCACATGGCTCAGTTCAACTCTTTGCAAGTGGTGTTTGCCATGTTTATGCTTTTTTTGGGGTGCATTTCCACTTTTTTAAAACCGTTTGAAATGTTTCGACAGGTTCAGGCTCCTTTTCTCGATGGATCGTTTTCTAGTGCCCAAAGATGGTAGGGATCTGAAACGTAAAGCGGAAGGAGAGGTGGGAACATACACAAGAAATGCAAAAACACGGAAATATGATCACTCTTATTTGGACTTTGGGTTCACATGCATCACAGTCGCTGGGGAAGTGAAGCCGCAGTGTGTGATTTGTGGTGCTACATTAGCAAATGACAGCCTGAAGCCAACAAAATTAAGGCGGCATTTGGAAACCAAACATGCCGATTTAGCAAAAAAGACCAGGGATTTCTTCGTACGGCAGCTGCAAGGCATGAAAAAGCAAAAGGAGACTGTTAAAAGTGTGGCATCTGTACCTGCAAATGCTTTGAAAGCATCTTACCACATTGCGTACTTTCTTGGCAAAAACAAGAAGCCTTTTACAGATGCTGAGAAAGTGATTCTCCCAACCATTCTCGCTGTCAACCGGGTAATGCTTGGTGAAAGTGTAGCAGAGAAATGCAAAAGTATCCCTATGTCAGACACAACAATTTGCCGCCGTATTGCTGACCTGTCCTCTGATATCAGTACAGAATTGGTATTGCGCTTGAAAGACAGCCAGTTCGCCCTACAGTTGGATGAGGCCACTGACATATCAAAAGAAGCTCACTTGATTGCCTATGTGAGGTACTGCCATGGAAAGGAGATGTTGGAGGACTTCTTGTTTTGTAAGCAAATTAAGGGCAGAGCCACTGCACCCGAACTCTTTGAAATTTTAAACAACTTCCTAAATTCCAACTGCCTAAAGTGGGAGGCGTGTGTTGGTATTTGCACGGATGGTGCTCCATCAATGTGTGGTGCTAGAGCTGGGCTAAAAGCAAAAGTATTGGCAGTAGCTCCACATATTGTGTGGACACACTGCATGATACACCGAGAAGCTTTGGCTGTGTGCAATATGGGGCATGAACTGACACAAGTTTTGACTTCTGTTGTAAAGATCGTAAATTTTATTAAGATGCACCCCACAAGAGCCCGTCTGTTTGCCACCTTATGTGCAGAAATGGGAGCTGACCATGATGCTTTGCTGTTTCACACAGAGGTCAGGTGGCTATCCAGGGGAAAGGTTTTAAATCGCATCTATGAACTCAGAAACGAAGTGAGACACTTTCTCCTGGAGTTAGACCAGACAAAAGCAGAGCCTCTGTGTGATCCACGCTGGCTTATACTGTTGGCTTACCTTGGCGACATCTTTGAAAAGCTAAATTTTCTAAACCTCTCCCTGCAAGGCACAGAAACCACATCATTTGCCATGAATGCAAAAATATCGGCATTCAAGAAGAAGCTGGAGCTTTGGAGGAGGAGGGTTGATATTGGCATAGCCGATGCGTTCCCATTATTAGAAGATGCTCTTGAGGAGACGGAGTATGATCTCTCATGTGTTTCCGAAGTAATTGGAAACCATTTAAATGCTCTCAGAACCAGTCTCGAAAAGTACTTTCCTGACGACAATTGCAACATGAATGACTGGGTGGTTCAGCCTTTCCTAGCTGACGTAGGAGCCCATCTCCCAATACAACTCCAGGAGGAACTAATGGAGCTCCAAAGTGACCGCCTAGTAGAGAGCCAATTCAGAAAATTGTCTTTGGGTGCATTTTGGCAACATGTGTCTGCAGAGTATCCAACTTTATCGAAAATGTGCAGTCAATGTACTTTTACCTTTCAGCACCTCATACCTATGCGAAATTGGGTTCTCTGCACTTGCAGCCCTAAAGACAAAATATCGGTCAAAGCTGGAGGTGGAAGAAAGCCTGCGGTTGGCTATTGGAAAAATTGAACCCAATATTGACAGGCTGGCTGGTGAAAGGCAGGCCCACCCTTCACACTAGTTCTCCAGTATGCCACTGTCCAACTTGCAAGTGACAGCATTGACAGTACGTTGTTGTACTTCAGAAACAAATTGTTACAGCACCTGCATAGCAAATGTTACTACAGGACAGCAATATTGGGTGTTTTCGTTTGTGTGAAATAAATACCCAACACTATTTTTAGTCGAGTCCTCTGTATTATAGCAAAATAATCGGAATGCTTTGTTCACAAATATTTGTCCTCATCTGATTTGAATCATTGCAAGCAATGATTTTGAAACAACGTGGTGTGTGGCATGCACTCCTTCGTTGGGGGCACCATTATACTCCAGCGCGCGATAACCGTTCGCAACCGAGTAACATTTTGGAGTACATGTGTATAGGGGGGGCCTGGGCCGGAGAAATTTTTCTTAGGGGGGGCTCGGGGTCAAAATGTTTGAAGACCACTGGTTTAAGGCAACCTTTCAGGCCTCTCTTCGTTCTTTACCAATCATCCGGACCCCCAAATATTAAGAACTTTGAACACACTCTAATTTTGAATTGCCAATCTTCCAGGCAAAGAAGGTTTTTTTGTCCTCTTGTCTTTCTAACGGGATTCACAATTATAATCTTTGACGTAGGAATATTAAACTCTAAGTCTAATTTCTGTAAGTACTCCTGTACTGCTGTAAGCAAGCGCTACAGTCCAACTGGCTCATAATCGCAGAGGACCATATAGTCCGCATAAAGGAGATAATGGATTGGAAGAGAACCTAACTTCAGAGGATTTGCTCTTACATCACGAACACAATAATTCAAATCTGAAATAAATGCATTAAACAGAACAGGCTCAGCACGCAACCCTGGCGTAGACTCAGTTGAGTCAGTATCCAAGCTGAAAATGTCCCATTCACATTAAGCCTATCTCTCATTCTTGTGTCTGTGTGTAGTAGTGTTATCATTTTTAGCAAAACCTCTGGCCACTCCGACTCCCTCTTATTTTCTGATAACCTTACTCTTATCATGCAGTCAAAGGCTATACTAATATTTAAGAAACCCAAATAAAGCTGTCTTTTTCACACATTTGCCTTGTTTTTTAGTTAAAAGATAAATCACGAAACAATTTAGTGAGGTACTGGTACCCCGTTCAAAAACCAGATTGATAAAAATTAGAACACTTAATCCTCTTAGACCAGCTATTAAACTTTCCTAGAATAAATCTGGAATATATTTTGTAGGAAACATCTAACAATGAGCTTGGGTGATAGTTAGTTAGACTCGACATGTCGCAATTTTGATAGATTACTATAACGGTCGAACCCCTCCATGATGGGGAAAAGGTTTGAAGATGTTGGATGTTCTGAAACAGTTCAATTAAAACTTTTGCCCATAGAACCGAGTCTGATTTTGTTTGATTTGAAAGCCCACCTGAGCCCGGTGCATTTCACACTTTTTCCCTTGCAATTACATGTTGGTTATCACGCATGTTCGATGTCCAAAATGTCACATGATGCCCCCAAATTGGATATAACCTCCTCAGTGATTGGTGCCAAATTACGTCCTTCATTGTTAGAGGAGAGCTTAGCGAAGTAAGATTCCCATACTGGGCCCGCTATTATTTGTACTTGACTAACATTTTGGAAAGAGTTACATTTTATAAGGGTCCAAAAGGCTGCCCCATTACTTACCCCTATTGAGTTTATCATTGCTTCCAAGTCTTTCTGATATAACAGAAATCTCTGCCCCTTAAGCCACTTTGTGTAAGATTGCTTTAACGTTTTGACCTTAAGGATACCTGCCATACCCTGCTTCTGGGCCTCCCTAACCTGTCTCCTCAGCACCATTTTCTTCTTCTGCATGTGTATATCGAATTTATGGGAATGTGTAGTGTTGCCAGAGCCTGTATTCAGAGCCCTCACCAAGGTTAAGCCTCTGAGTACCTGCTGCAGATATGGGGCAAAATTTGCTGGAGCCCCACCTGCAAAACACCCATAATTATAATGGGATTCAACCTCAGTGTTAATCCCAGATAGCATACACCAGTGTGATCTATTGGCCTTGCTTCAATACTAAGGTCTAGTGCCTTTAGTGCTTTATTAATATGCCACTCTAAAGTTAGAATCATTTGACAGTGATCACTCCCCCTATGCTCAATAACATCTAACCTGCTACAGGATCCCACCAACTCACTCTGGACACAAAGTCTAGCGTTGATCTAGCTAATGCGCATGACCATGTAGCGGGGTGTCTCCCTGTAGATTACCGTTTAGTACAGAAGTTTCCCATTCATCTAAAGCCATTCGAATTGCGCTCCCTCTCTCTAGCTATACTCTTCCTCTGTCCCCACAGGCCATCCCCACCACCTCTGATCCCCCCGTGATGTTCCCTTGTGCCCCCCATCCTTCTCGCACACAGGTGTTGCCTATTCTGCTTGATTCTTCCACCCTGCTCCCCCTCCCCACCTCAGCCTACTTCTGCAGGAGTCTGTCCTGATACATTCTGGTTTCACCATCACCGTCTTGTGGCCAATGCTGGATTTTACTTTTATGGACTTCATTGATTTACGGTGAGTCACCCTTTCTCAACTCTCATGCTGGACTTCCTTTGCATCTTGTACTCATGGTGGCACTGAATCATGCTGTTCCCATTTCATCTTGCATCCTGGCTTGCAACATTATGTGTTACTACTGACTCTGCGATTGTATTCGCTCTCCCCTCTTGCTACTCCACTCTTTTTGACTGCTTACTCTCTGTCCTCTCCCTTTGTCCCTTTCTCCCTTTTCCTAAATCTTCTAATAGAAAAGAAGTAAAGACATTTCAATGAATGAAAAAACAACTAATACCAAAATAACAAATTTTAGAAAAAACTAAAAATGGGGTTGGGAGTAGGAATAGTGGTTTCGGGGATGCGGTAAAAGTATTACTAAAAGAAAATAAAGGGGGACTTTGGGGCAGAACCTTCCTCCTCCAACAATGAAAAATAAATTAGTTATTTTGGTATTAGTTGTTTTTTATTCATTTAAATTTCATTTGTTGTTTTTTCATTCGATTAAATCACTTGTAACCATAACGCTAGTATGGCTCCAAGGAGATCTCGTAGGAGCATGGTGGCAGGATTGTAGTATATATTTCTTAAGAAACGCATTCTTTCTTCCAAACCTAACATGTTCCGCCAATTTAATTTCACCTCCAGGATATCACTCATGCCAAGCTCCATGTAATACCAGGATCCATTTGTACTGCACATAGTAAGCCACCAAGAGGTCGTCCTCTGCATTCCCTTCTTGCAGGCTTAAACAGATTCCAAAACCATTCAACACTGGGGTAGCAAGCAACCACATCTCTCGGAGACAGATTATATCACAGGATGACCATATATCATAATTTGATCCAAGATGTTTAAATCCTCACATGTTCCAGGAAATGAGTTTTACAAAGGTACTTCAATTATCCTTTTGTTTGTAAATACCTTTCCCATGAAGGGAATTTAGGAAAATAGCGCTTTCATACATTACAGATCTTTCAACAGTAGAATTCGAAGTACCCCCCTGTTCATTATCCATTACTGATTTGACTTGTGTTACTAGCGGCTCACAGGCATTAACACCTGATTGTTTGGTATTTTATCTTTATTTACACCCAGCATTGCCGGCTCAACTGAATCAGACATTACATAGCCCAGTTGTTTAAAGGCGTGGCTTCTGACAACACTGTGTTTTTTACCAGTTCAGAGAAAAATGCCAGTCTTATTACATCTACCCGGCAATTATCGATGAACTCCAACTGGGCTAGATCTATTGTAGTAAGTGATTTTAACCTTGGGATTTCCCAGAATGAGGCAATAACATACTACCTGTTCAAAGGGAAAACACCTCTAACTGGAAAAGCTCTTTCAAGGACTATACAAGAAAAGTGTTCCCTATTAGAAGACCCTTCCGATTTACCTAAAACCGGTTGATGCCCAGGGGCCAAATCATCCCATCTTGATAATTTGAGGGTTGTTTTTTCTTAACTTCTTGATCAGCAGCCACTAAATCACAGCTCCCAAATGGACCCATTTGAGTCACATACTTTTTTCAACTGTGTAGGAGGAGCCAAATGCCTCCACCAGACGTCTCGCCCCCATTTCACTATATGTTGCGAACCAGAAATTGCAACAAGTACATCGCCAGTAATGATGCCTACATCACAGAAAGCCTTTGAGACAAGGTATCCATTGAGGATACCTTATCTGATGTATGCTCAGAGAACTGACGGTCTCCTGGAGGAAATCCCAGAGGGAATATGAAGATGTATGAAAGAGAAGATTGGTGACGTCACAACGAAGTGGCTGTTGTTCAAAAGTCTTTTTAGCAGGAAAAACCATGAAGCCTGAGCCAGGGATTTGGAGGGAACAATTAAGCTATTGGGAAGATTCTCATAAAGCTACTACTCCTTTGGGGTCTCCTTCTCCGATAACATATACTTAAGGCCAAACAGGAGCACTAGTCAACCATTCTGTGTAGGAGTAGAACCTTATCTGGCAGGCTTCTGAAAGACATCAACACATAAATACTGACAATAAAGACTGGATCCATTTGTCTCCACCTTCTGTTAACATCCTTCTTCTCCAATAATCCATCATGCTCCTGTTACCAAAAATCAGTGGGAAACGGAGGTGGAGAGATGTTCTTTCATGTGCAATCCAAAGGTTTCACTGTGGGCATCCACTGGCCCTAATGCCAGAAGCATACCATTAACCTCATAAGCCATGTCTTTTCCTCTGCGTTCAATCACCTGTTAGCAAAGCCAACCTGCATGAGTACTCGCCTAAAGGTGTCAGGATAAAACCAGCATTACTGCTATTCAAAAACGTTCACACAAACAATAACTCATCTTTGGCAACCTGTACTTAGGCTTTTACTTTGATTCTTTCCTGAAGGTTAAAGTATATTGGCATCACAGACTCAGTCAGTATTTGAAAAATGGGTGGGTGGCTGGTCTATCATGCTCAACTGATATGATTGTTTAATCCTTCACAAAACAAACTATACTGAGGCGTCTCCGCTCAGCGTCAGCACCTAACGTGAAAGGGAAAGAGTGCCTGTTTAGCAGACATCGGCTGATCTGACTGGTATGATGAAGTCCTATGCTAGAGGCTAGATGATGGGACTGGGGTGACACTGAGGGCTTGGGACCGGCACCCACTCCTTAAAGCATGAACCGGAGGCAGCACATAGTAGATCCTAAAGGATCTACAGTACTTCCCTATCCTAGAGTAGAGCTGTCAGAGTCTGCCCCCAAAACCTTTGGCAGCTAGGGATGAAATCACCTCATGGGGAGCACAGCAGGAAAGTTGGGCAAAAGGCCACACAGTTCACAGAGCTACAACAGCGAATGTCTGTGAAATCCATAATACAGATAGGAGATGTATGGAGAGCCAGGCGCAGTAGGGAGTTAGGCGGTGCAGCGAGGGGGAATGAAGGGGAGAATGTAGCAGAGGAGGTGGAAAAAGAGGGAGGAGCAGAGGCAAAGGAGAGGGAGAGAAGAGTGGTGGAATAGAGAAAGAAGAGCAGAGATGGACGAGAGAGTGACGAGAAAGCACGTGCAAGAGAGAGGTAAGAGCAGAGGAGGGTTAGAAGAGTGGAACAGGAGGAAAGGATTAAAAAAGATAGAGCTTGGGGGAAGGGCAAGGAGCGAGTGAAGGGACCGAGGGAGGGATGAGAAAAAGGGAGGAGAGGGTAGTGGAGCTGCAGATGAGAAGGCTCAGAAAATGAGAAAGCGGATTATTGCCCAGACCCCTGTGAAATCTTACAAGGTGGTGGAAAAGAAGACTGGGGGAGCCAAGAGAGCCTGGAATGGGGGAAGTCTTACAAACAACCCCAGAGGACAACAAACACTTGCACAGGAATCTATGTTTGACCCCTGTGCAAATTGCCCAGGGCACCAGGGCTAGTGGTGCCAGGTATTCATCAAGTCCAGGGTGACTATTGTAACATCCTGATTGAAATAACAAAGCCTAGAAGGACTGCATGAATCCAAGAAAGAGGCGTGAGACACTATAAAACCCTAAGACTTACAAGTGACTGTTTGCCTGCAAGAAGGCAGATCCTTCCTGGGAGGGAGGTAGGGAAATGCCTAAGAAGGCCATGTGAAGCCTCAGATGATGGTGTGTACCCTAACTCCAGGTTTTGTGTGGTTGTGTAAAATAAACCTAGAGTAAAATTTAACTTGGTTTTAAGTCCTATATTTAAACCACTCAGTTGTGACACTGGCCACAAATCTCGCCAAAAGCAATGCCACCAAGTAGGAATTGTGTTGCAAAATAGGATCCCAGCCTGTCACGTATGTCATAGGCCAAGCTAGGGTCACTTAATATCCCTATCAGAAATCCAATCTTTAAGTGGTCTGTACCTCAAACCTGATGTTTAAACATATTTTGACAGAATAAGAATAGAAGACCTCCTTGACCGTACCTGGATGACCACAAAAGTTCACCCCACAAAAATACATTCTAGAATTCTCATTTTCATTTGCTGCACGTGAACCAAAGACCTCATTAAGAGAAGCTTTCTCTCCTTCCAAAGATTGTATAGTGCTTGCCTACAACATTGCTAGTGTTAGCCACCACTCAATGTACCCTTTGCTGCAATACAATACTCTACATGTTGGGGAGCTACCTTCTACACATTTATTTCTTTTTTCCCCATAGTCAATACACATGTGAAATCTAGCTACCTTTCATTACTCTCCTGTCTTCACAGAGTGGCGCTATGCACAAAATGTACTGCCCATGTGCAATGTTTTAGCCATATCCAATGTTTTCCATTACATACTGTCCTGCAGTTTATGCCCTCAATGCTATACCCAAAATGTTTTTGGTCATAGCCTTTTATTAAAATTAAAAAAAGAAAGGGTTGGAAGAAAATCCTACCTCACCCTAACTCTATGAGGGGTTTCCCTGCCTCAACAAACCTAAGGAGTGTCTGTGTCAGGATGTTCAACCAAAAAGTGTCCTCCTTCCTGTGTCCAAAAACTCTGAACTGACCCTTACACGCTAAACTCTATATAATGTGCAACGCAGGGATTTCTGTCATCTATACCCTTATAGCGTTCTTTCAAAGTTCCAAAACATAAAGTTCTAAGGTGATGAAAACAAAAGGAATAAAGTTCCGCCAGGAAAAGGGATCCTCCCTCCCTTATGTTTCTCCTGGTCTTCCACGGTCTAGCCGGTACTAGTCAATAATGGTCCACTGCTTCACAGGGGGACGACTCTTCACCTGCGTTTCTCCTTTAATACAATGTTTTACTTCACAGTTTCAAGTGGGACAACTCCTCCTTTGAGTCTATCTTAAGCACACAGTTCTTTTGATTGTTTCAATCTCTCACTCTCTGGCTCTCCGTTATCCTTAAAGGGGTATGGTTCCTCCCTTTTCCATTGGTTGTCACTGTTCCACAATTTCAAGGTGGGGTTTTGAGTTCTCTTAATCCTACCCCTGGTGCACTTTCCTGTTACGCTACTTTCAGATTTATAACTTCCCTTGTTCTCTTGGTCTCAATAATCTTTCAAACAGGTCTGTTTCTTCCCTTTTTGTATTGATAGCACTGTTGCACAATTGCAAGCAGGGGTCTTGACACCTGGGCTTTCTCAATCCTTTTTCTACCCCTGTATAATCTCCTGCCAGGGCATTTGCAACTGTGTTATTTATCCTTGAAAGGGGTATGACCCTTACTTTTTTATTTTGGTTATCACTATTCCACAATTTCAGGATGGGGTTTTTACCCCTGAGTTTTCTCACTTCTCTTCTTACATCTGGTTCACTCTCCTGCCAGGGTATCAAACTTGGGCACGGGTCCCGAACTCGCACACTGCCTGGTTTACTTTCATGCCAGGGCTTTTCCGTTCTCCATTCACTCTCGCTTGCATCCAGGAAATAATGTTTTTCAAATACTGGGTCACCGACCCTTTCTTAAATATGTTCATATTCATATTAACTTTTCCAGTTCTTTTAATTAGGCTCTCTCGTGCTGTCAAGGCATGCAGCATTCGCCGTGTAGCATCCCGGTGTCCCAGCCACTCTCCCTGGGCTGGGTTTACCAGTCTTGACTGGAGGCTTTGCCGTTCCTCACATCTCACTATCTTCTCCACTCTCAGCCCGCTGACCGGTACTGCGTTCAGTTAGCCGATTGGTTTCCGCTATGGCTTCCTCTGCTTCTAGCGCTCCAGCCGCCCATAGAAATAATGCAGCAAACTTGTCTCGGCTCAGTTTCTCTGCACACCGTTCTCGTCAGCCTCTGTGCTGTCCTGCAGCCTGCTTGCCTCCGGTGTCCCAATCAGCGTCAGAATAAGTTGGACTCAGTAGCAGTCTCTGTCTCTCTTTCTGTCCAGCTGTGTCAATTTTAATTGTCCCCGCATTGGTTAGAATTTTCCAAACACTAGAAGGCAGCGTTAGCTTACCGCTTCTGGTTATCCTCATTACTCCATCCCTTTTCATTGTCTCAGTACTATACGGGGAGGGGGAATATTGTTCTTGGCCATGAAAACCTAGGAATTCTCTATCTACATCACAATAAGCCAAATAGAAATGTTGCAAAGGCACATGGTTGTCATTAAGAATTACAGTTGAAGGATTATTCAGATTCAGTATTTTTCTGTCTCCCTGGAGTTTGACCTCCCCTAAGTGATCCTCCCACAGATAGCCACCCCCAGGGTCAGAGTCAGGTAGCTTCTGGCTTTCCCTGGCCACAAAAGAGAAGCTTCCCTCTGGGAATCAGTGATGGTGTTGCTATATTTCTCACAATATAGTGACATGCTTTGCTGTATTTAAGCTTGTATATGCTTGTACAAGCTCAAACATTGTATGGACAGCAGAGGTCAAGTCCTGTAACTAATCCATAATATGACTGACAATGTTTAGGTGTAGAAACCTTTCAAGATGGGGCACCCGTCTGCTCCTCCATCCTTAATTCTATGGGTTTATTCTAATACTTGGTATAATGTATAATCTCATGAGCTTCCTGTTTAGCAGTAAAAACTCTAATATTCTTTTGTCCGCAGTTATAGTCCTCTCTACAGCTCTTCTAGGCTATTCAGCAATTGCATCGAGACTGATTGCTCTGAAGGATCTGGGATCTCTGTCAACTGTGATCAAGTAGAGGAAGAAGTTATTTTGTTGAAAGCAGGTAACAAAGAATTAAAATAATGAATATTTACAGAAATATTAAGAGTGAAGGACTCATTCTTGGGATACCTAAAATGACAAATAACTGTTGAATTCAGAAAGAATCACATTTACGTCAAGTATCAAATACTACTATATACTTCAGCCGCAGACCCTTTTCTGGTTTTCAGGTGAACTTCTCTGGGTTTGCCCAATCTTTGCCTCAGGGATATTTAAGTATCAAAGTAATCCTATTAGGCAGGTGTTGGTTTCCCACCAAAAACAATTTAGAGCGCCTGATGCAAATAGCAATTAGGTTGAGGGAAAACAACTATTAAGGCATGTCCCACTGAGATCTGGTACTGTGATATCTGGGTGGTTGCTGGAAAAAAGTGCAACTCTTGCATTGATTTGACTTGAGTTGTTAGTTGTTGCAAGCCTGAAACTTCCGGCAGGGTATGTGATACATGTGTAGCATTCCCCTAAAACATGTAGAGCCCTGCAAACGCCTGGCTCTCTATCATACACGGTGGAGGAAATTAATGTAGTGCTAAATTTAGGATTTTGATTGCACGACAAAGGTCTGGGAAGCTCCTCTTAAGCAGTGTCGGATTGGCCCGTCGGCCGATCGGCCCGTGGCTGATACGAAATCCTTAGAGGCTGGCGAGGGGCCGGTTTCAAGCCCATGCCTGGGCCGGTCTCGCGCTGGCTCAGGGCTGCCTGCGGTGCTGATCTGCTCTGCATGATCAGGGCCTGCGGGCAGCAAGTCGGCGCGAGACTGACACCATGGCGCTGCTGCTAGGTGATTGTGAAGGAAGTGTTACTTTTTTACAAAACACTGGTAGTGGGTCGGGCTGGCCTCAGCCCGGCCCGCTACCAGTGTTTTGTAAAAAAGTAACAGATTCCTGCAACTGCTCGTCCTTGAAGGACCTGGGGCAGCAGCGGAGGGCCGGTCTCTGAAGCCCACTTATGGGCCATTTTGTTTGTTGCATTGATCTGCAGGCTGCAGCTCTGCATGATCAGAGTACCGCCTGCAGGCAGCCCTGAGTAGGCGCGAGCCGTGCGAGACGCCATGGCGCCAGCCGCCACAGAAGTGTAACTTTTTTACAAAACACTGGGAGCGGCGCTGGGCTGGGGCGGGGCCACCTCAGCCCAGCTCGCTCCCAGTGAATTGTAACATGACTCGGGTATGGGAGCATGGTTTCTCCGAACACAGCCCTGGGCCAAGACAAATGGTAAAGGTGTTTGGCGACAAGCAGATGCCCGCGCCCTGTGCGAGGAAAGCACAGCCTGCTCCCAACATCATTCAGGCTGGCGGTTACCAAGCCTGCATCCTCCATGTGGTGGGGAGAAAACTGCACCGAAAGACACCCCAGATTCGGAACTTGAGCACTGTGGACACTGTGGAAGGAGCTGCGCTGCTGACCTGTTCACCATGAGCAGGCAGACAGCCAAAAACAGGGCGGGGAACACTGCAACATCGTTGAGGAGGAGGTGAGCGATTTACCCATTACCAGTATTTTGCGACACACACTCCAGATTGGGGGGCAGCAACAGGCATCCCCCTCCTGACGGGGGCAGTAGTTCAAGCACCTTCCTCTTCGGTGATGCGCCCGCAGCGCTTCCTAGTGCAGCACCCTGCACCCGTACCCCCGCCCCACTCACACACACACACTCCTGATGGGGGGCAGCAGCAGGCATTCCCCCTCTTATGTTGTCAGTGCTGGCCGGCCCCCTGAGCAGCAGGCCTGTGATGGGCTCTGTGGAGTGTGTAGCGCGGCTGGAGTCCATCATGGAACTGATGATCCAGGTCCGATGCCCCCCGTCACCCCCCTGCCAGCAGCCGCCTCCATTGTGCTAGCCTCCCCGGTGAGGTGGGCAGATGTTTCTATTCCTCTTGGCCCTGGGGCCAGTGTGCGCATCACTGTGCAGCGGGAACTAATACACATTTTAGCAGCCCATCTGCACAGATTGTGTTCTCTGCTTTTAAACGTCAATTTTGTTTAAAATTGAGTAGCCGAATCTCTGGGATGTAGGGAGCACCCCATAATAACCATGGCTTCCCTCAAACATGGTGCCACAGTGGAGACAGTCTATGTGCATTATCTTAGTATTTTAGTACCTTCTTAAGCAAATGGACCTGGATAGGTCTAGGCCTCTTAAAGTTTGACGTTTAGACTACTCCCAAGTGCCAGCCTTTTAGCCAAAATACAATCGGAAAGTTTGGATTTGTGAGCCACGACCTAAATACAAGCCCCACAGCTCAAAGCTTTGTTCCCTGAAAAGTGAGGACTGTGCTACACAGTCACGTGGCCACTCTGGGGTAGCCTTGCCTTGACCTTAGCAGCTATGGTAGTAGGGTGAAGCTGTGTGCAGGCATTGGCGTTGGGGAGCTGGGGGGTGCAGAGGAGAGTTGAAGGCTTGTGGGGTAGATGTATACGGTGGAGTGACATTGTGTGCTGTGGGGGGGCGTGGCTGGGGACAGGTGGTGGCTGTGGAGAGGAGATATGTAGTTTGGGCAGGTGTGGGCTGTGGAGGGAAGACGGGCTGGTGCTGTAGAGAGGAGAGGCAGGGGCTGCCAGACTGCAGAGCAATACGGACAGACAAGTGTGTGCCCTGCTCTCAAGGGGGGTGGGCACATCTTGTTGCGGACAGCTAGCTGGCTGTAGATACACGATGTGGATTGAAGGGGGGCCTGTGTAATGTGGACGGGGTTGGTGATCTTGGTTTCTGTGCACTGCACAAGCATTCATTGCTTGTGCATGCTCTGCAAATTAAAGGGATGCTAGTGGACACAAATAGCAGTTTATGTTTTCAAACAAATAAACTTTGTACTAATTGTGAAGCTGCCACCTCGCTCCTCTGCTTCCACCTCGCCCCCTCAGTAAACAAGTCCACCCCCACTGTTGTGAGCACACCAGCCCATTCTTTTCTCCTCCCCATCACAGACCAGCTTTTTTCCTCCTCCCCATCATGCACTCCTTTCCTCCACCCACACTCTCGTTTCCTCCTCCCCATCACTCACACTGTCGCCTTCTTTCCTCCTCCCCATCACACACCTACACCAGCTCCTTCTTCTCATCACACACAGGCTGCTTCTTTCCTCCTGCCCATCACACACCAGCCCCTTCGTCCACCTCCCCCAGCTTCTAACAACCAAACAACACCTACAAGCTTTGTGTCCCTCCTAATTTACCAGTCTCCCTATCTGTACTCTAATGCAATAGTTTGGGCTTAAAGCGACACCTGACCTAATAGCCAAAACAAACAAAAAACAGTGAGCAATGTATTAAGTCATTGACTGATAAATGGGGGGTAGATGGATTTGGGCAGGGGAGGCTATTGGGTCTTTAATACTGGCCTGAAGACACAGGGGTATTAATACTTTGAAAGCAGAGCCATTCATGTGGCAGTGTTTGATATGTGCACTAGTTGTAGCACTCTCTCTCTTGCAGCATTTGAACAGCTACTATGACACATCCTGGCAGTGGCACAACGAAATTGCAGGAGACAACAAGGGACACTCTGGGCGACAACAACTAACCTTAGCTAAGTGCTGCACTACCTCATGTGTGCTTATTATGCTGCTGTGCCTTTGAATACTGCAATAGTGATATTGTATGTGTGTGTAGCATCAGAAGCAGGGACGTATGTTTGTATGAGTGCAAGTAGCATTTTCTGTAAAGTCGTGAATTGATATGATTCAGGGATGATGGTTAGAGGGCCACTTTTTTTGAGGCGAGGGGTGGGCCACTTTTTTGAGGCAAGTGGTGGGCCACTTTTTTTTGGGTGTCCGGGCCTATTTCCTGTCCCAGTCCGACCCTGCTCTTAAGTTATCTTTGCACAGGTCCATGTTTATTGGGAAACATCCCCTATTCAAGAACGCCAGTAGTCTGTCCCACTTGAATATGGATTGGAGTTCCCCGGTAGCTGAGAAGAATCCAAACTCATTCGAGTCTGGCAACTTCTCAGCTGTGGCCTCAAATCTAACAGCTTTTTACAGTTGACTTTGGAGCTCGAAGAAGTACATGTGATGGCACTGTTTTGAATCAACAGATAGGGTTCTAGTGCTATAAAAATCCATATGCCCTCAAGGTGCAAGGTGAAATAATTGTCCAGTTTGCTTCGCACGCCTTGATTTAGGGTGCTGTTCAAATTCACTTGCATTGTTCTTTTTTTTCTTTTCTTACAAGGATGTCAACATATTGTGTTTTAGCAGCTGGGCCTCCTGCAGTTCTGGCCATTCTCTTTGAGCATTGCCAATCTATTGTATCTTGCCACATTTGACAGCATAGGACACACAGGAATACATACACTTTGTGATGAGGATTCCTTAGACAATGACATATCGTATTGGTCAAGCAGAAGATGCGCAAAGGTCTATAGATTGTCTTGGCAGTGCTCCACAATTCATGCTGTGAAAAGCAGAACTTGTGTTCTTGGAACCTTGGCGGTTATTCATTCTGTTTTCAATACATACAATAAGTAAAAGATCCAAATGTGCCAACACTGTGAGTGTTGGTATCAACAGTATATACACACGGCTAACAAAACGGAATTATTGCTATATGTGATAAAGTAAACAGACAAAGCTTGCTATATGGGACAAGGAAAAAAGACAACCTACCCAAAAAAGCCATGCCTGAAGACCATTGAAAAGTGGCCTCCCTACCACCTCAAAGCATTGAACACTAATCAACACAGACCTCAATAGGCCATGCTACGCCATACAACCGTGCCAAGACGCACACAACCGTGCCAATACGCATCACATCACATGACCCTCTGCCGGGCACTTCGAGCCACCACAGTGCCATGGTAGAAGGAAATCCCACACCATATATGAAATTCTAGCAGACAAAATACCAGGCCTCGGTAGAAACAGCCCTTCTGTCCGATGCTCCTCATCTCCAGGATTTTAAGTTAACACCACACTCAAGTTACAGTAACCTAGGCGTGAATTTACTAACCACCATTCAGCCATGTGAACAACACCCTGCACCTCCATTCACACAACACCAAAAGGAGACGACAGAACACTACATTGACTCTCCCTGGTAGTGTAACACTGCTCATACCAGCACTAAGCCCATGAACTCTCGCTGATCAGGACAGCGTGCCGTGGCACAGCCCTGAGGCAAAGGCAACTAACGCTCGGCACCAAGAACTGCTCCAGCACCTAAAAGGCTACTGGACTGAGACTGATAACCTAAAACTGACCACACCTGTTCATGAACACCGGTGAGCTCAAATTGCTCACTAACATAATTTGACCTGCTATGTTTGCACTCAGGTGCAAACTGGTACCCGCCGCCAAATTTCGGTCATTTGCACAGTGCCTATTTCCCTACACTTTTGCACTCCGCCATGCAAAGTGAGAAAACGTAAATACTTGCATGCCAGGCAGCATTTACGTTTAATTGTGAGCGCTGCTTGTCATGCCTGCATGGTAAGCATTGTTTACAATTACAATTAAACCCTGCGCAACATGCAAACATGTCTGGAAGGGTTTCATTGTATTTGTACGCACTGCATAGCGTGCTCAATGGATCCCTGTGGTGTCCGCATGCTTTATGCATAAAGCTGGCAGACTCCATAGGGATAGCCAGCATTTGTATGGTGGCGAGGATAGGAGGCGTTTGAAACGCAATTTGTGTTCCGCTCGTTCTCTCCACCATATAAATGAATGAAAATGGGACGTTTATAAGAAACATTCGTAAAAGCCCTGCACAAGGCTTTTACACATCTCTTACGTTATGCCCCAAACAAAAATTAGCACCATATTGGTTTGTTACTCCAATACATGTATGTTACGGTCAAATGGTCCGCTGCTGCAACAATCCCTGGCTCCTTCAGTGTAGAAAATGGCTACGAAAACAGGTTTCAGGTAATGATATCCCTATATATATGTAGATAATGTCGCTGGGAAAAGGTTGTGGTGACATTATATAGGTGACGATATATATAGCGACAGGGGGAGTGGGGGTTGCAGGGGTGTCCCCTGCATGCTCCATGTAATAAGGCTCCACAAAAAAACAGCAATTTCTCTGTGATGTATCTGCATTGCGATATTTTGGAGGGGACATTATTACATGGAAGCCGAAAACATTCATAACGTTCCAAAATACTACTCGTTTCAATTTCATAAATTGAATTACTGAAGCATAGAACTAGCCACACCAATAATACAATGCGTATATATTTTACAACAGAATATAATGTTTCGTTACAAGATATAACACATTTTATTCCGTGCTTTGTAGCTATTTCAATGTATTTTAACATCCTAGGTCATTTCTGTTTTATATATTTGTTGATTAGATTTCACAAATGCCTAATTGCTGTCTGTGTATATATCTTGGTTTGCTAGTCGGCAAAATCGCTACCACACTTAAGTCAAATAATAAATATATCACAATTGCAATAAATTACTGAATCGGTATAATAAAAAAAGACTTGTGATAAATGTCAGCATGTTCTATGCAGGCCGTCACATGAAGGGAATGCACATGTTAGTTCGTGTGTGTGTGCCTAGTAACCCAATGCTAGTCGGCACTGACGGGAATAGCTTACGCTTTCTAATGTTACCTACTGTTCTGTAACCCAGTTTGGGGGCGCCCCTTTTGCTGCAGAGAGGAAGATTCGTGTAAACCCAGTCAGCGCATGACTGGAATTAGTTGTATGGCAATATCAGAATACAAAAATATGCTTTTACGACTTACGTCTGAGTCGGCTAGGCAGTTTTCTTTTTTGATTCCTGTAACCGACACTGCACAGTTCCCTGTGGTTGGAATTGCGAAACTACCTTCCATTCGTCTGATTTGCAAGTAATATTTAACAGCTTTGACCATGGACTTTAATCGCTTCTCCAAAACCACTGCAGGCACACAAACCCCTTTGTTTATGAAGATATCAGCAACGTCAAACATTTTAAAAAATGAAGATTTTCATCGTGAGAGCTTTCCATATGAATTCCTGGTAACTGTGTATACAAGCCATCCCTATTGGGCATAAAACCACATCGTGCATATAGGCCCGAGTATCGAGTGAGCAAACCCCAATGTAATTCGTGACAGCTGCATAGTGAAACTTTACGGCAAGAGAAACTATATATAGGATAAAGTACCCCCTACTGTACAGCTACGGTATTTTGTAAGGTCACTGAACTCCTAGGTGACTTGCAATATCCTTATATGGTCACAAACTGTCATCCTCTTTAATACCAGGGCTCTTGCATATTTTAATGTGAAGGGTCTTCCATTTGCTGATCTCTATATGGTCAATGTAGAATCTGTTTGGATTTAAAAATAATATGCAGCTTTGAATGTGTTGTTGAACAATTGTTTAAACATTTTAATAAAGTGCATTGAATACATGTATTCGTGTTTTACTTTAAGATAAGTAACAGCAAGCAGCTTCTTGCTCACATATATTAAACTTCAGCAGTGCACACATTAAACATTCTACCATAAACAGTTTCCTGGTAATTAATCCATGTAAAGTGTCACAGAAGACTGTTTAGCAAACAAGGAATTCGAAAAGCTTGTACCAGCTTTAATTACTTGTTGCAACAACAGCTGGAATTCTGACGGTGTTGGTTGAAGCAGCAGGCATTGTGACGTCACAACTAAAGCATAATAACTGATTACAGGACAGTTGTGATGTCATTTTCTTATTACGGGTCAGTGGTGCTGTTAGAGCTAGCCTGTAATAAGAACATTATTTCCAGGCTTTTATGTGGATATTGTGGCCTTCAATGTATTATAATGATCCTTGGAAAGGCCATCCAATTAACCCAGTGATGTTGTGTAACTGGGCATGCATGCTCCTTATCCTTATCAAAGTACTTTACAATATATATGGTGGTAACATCCATGTAATTTACCCAGACTCATAGGGCTCTTCCAGATGAGAGCCATAGCACTTTAAGGGATCAAGCGAAATGTAAAGGAATGTGGTGCCTCCTTTTTTCCATGGTTCATGCTCACAGCTGGAGGAGGTTGGACATAGACGGATTGGAGTGTCACCATCAGCTACTGTAGCTCGGGTCTGGCATCTGGGCTGGGAGGATCGCTCAGCTCAGCGGTTTATCCATAGCAACACAGGCTCGAATCCCGGTCTTGCGCTTTGAAACTGTTCTCTGGTATTAAGCATGTTAAAAAAGAAGAATTATAAGTGGGCAGGCTGAAAGGATGAGCAATTATAAGCTAGGACGGGGAGGGAGGCAGCAGTGTTTGAGACAAGTGTAAGGCTCAGTTGGAGAATGTTTACACTTCAGGGATCTGGGTTTGACTACTCTGGTCTAGTTTTGTGTTGCTGAGGGGCATCTCGACCCATCAACCTTGGGAGGTCAACAAGGAGTGCCTGTTGGGGGGCATGAATTTGCTTAGAGTGCCAGGAAACACCCAGAGTGTTTATGAGAGACCCACTCCCATGTTAGTGATAAATTATAAAGGGGGTAACTCATCCTTGAGTGTAACCGGCACTTGGAAGGGTCTAGATAATCAATGGACAGGTCAAGGCCTGTTAGAAGAGTCACGATGGATGGCATTTCCTCTGCATGAATCTAGATCCTTCGCCAGGCTCGGACTGGCCTAACAGGCAATAGGACCATGGGGGAACCAAAAAGGCAAAATGCTGGTGTGGCCCAGTTTTTTGGGTCAAAGTTGGTAAGTTTTTTGGCAAATGTGGGCCAGTTTGAAAAGTTACTTCACTGTGCGGCTAGTAGTTTTGACCAGTGCTGCTGGATAAAAATTCTTTAAAGTGCTCGATTTGCATCACATTTTATCAAATAACTCCCCCTTGGGTACTATTCAAACAGTGTCACAAAAGGAATTAATTGCCATTTGCAACTGTGGGAAATGTTTTCATTGGTGCCCGAGACACTTTTAGGCCCGGTTCGGCCCTGTCCTTCACCCGTGCCTACGGCTGGTTAAACTGAGACACCTTCTGATTCCCTGTGGATCAGTTCAGTTCTCTGGGTCTGCCGGATAGATAATCCTGGGGGCTATTTTTATGCTTGGTCCTAAGAGATGAAAAGTTATAAGATGAATGGCTATTCTCACCTACATCTTGCTGCGTTAGGCTGGGTGGTACGTGATAGTCTGCGTCAAAGTCTCAAGGAATTTCCTTTGATGAGTTCACAGATTAGTTGTGGATACTGAATGTTGTATTTTAGCTCACACATATATTAGTTATCATATTAATATCAACTCCAAGACACCAAGTAGTTCTTTCCTCATTTAATGTCTAACTCCAACTGCCCAACCCCAAGCCTCCCCACCTTCCAAGTTCAACCAGCTGCATTTTACATTCCTTTACGCCACAACACTGAACAAGCATCATTTTTCTACCGGTCAAGGGAGCTTTCAATGTCCTTCACGACGTCAGAAGGAGTTACTTCAAGGTTACACAGTCAGTTTGGACAGTGCAGAATGGCTATAGACTGAACACTCACCTCCTTATCTATTCAAGTATGAACCAATCTGGAATGATATCTGGAGGGAATGTCTCGGTTGCATTGGATTCCTGGGCTTCTTCAGGGTTACAGTGACTTCCTCCTTTTCCATTTGAGTGCTGATCCCTTCTTATTCACGGCAGAGCCTCGTGTGCAGATGTAGACTCAGTTTCAGCCTTGACCCAGTGGCAACTTTGGCTATCGGACAGCAATTCTCTTGAAAGAGACCTACTCGACAGTCATGTGTATCTCTTGTATGTGCTTGATACCATGTATCCTCTATGAGATCTGTTCGGTGCTGGGGCCTCCTCCCTGGGTCTTGTTGAGCTCCAGGAGAACTCACTACAGAGATGGAGAGAAGGGGTGGCTCTGGGTTTATATTTCCATATTTCCATTGTACGTCTGTGCCTCAAAAGCTTTAACTTCCTGGTGTAACAGCGAATTCCGGGCCTGATGGAAATGGTGGAGGCGTGAGGTCACCATCTCTCTTGGTTACATACTCTGTCCAGGGGCAGGCAGAATGCATCTGCACAGGTGTAATATGGGGCTTGGAAATTGACGTGAGGTGCATGTGGGGACACTGTCAACCCTGTCCACAAGAACCCGGAAAAGGTTTCTTCTCATATGGGTCCTTAGCTCAGCATGCGGTTCTCCTGTGAGACTTCTTCCTGGTGCTTGAATGCTACTAACTTCTCTTGTATGGACCTAGAGTCCATTATCTGGAATTTCTGCCCTGAAAACAGGGCCTGGGGCTTATTTTATCACTCAGGGGGTTAGCGGCTGCTGTTAGCAAGGCCTTTGCCTAACAGTTGCGGTAGGCTTTGTCTTAGGTTGTGAAACCCTCTTCAGGAAAGACTTTATCTAACTTCCATGTAGTCCGGGAGGTGGCGTAGCTGGTCCTGTTTGGCAGGGGCATCCTAGACCGAAGTTCCTTCTTGCATCATGGTGATCTCAGGAGGGTGCAATGGTATTCTAAGGCATAGCATGCTCTGCAAAAGAGTTGGACATCCTTATGGCCATAGAATGGTTGTAGCAAGACATTTAGATCTTGACCAATTATTTTCCTAATTAATGTCTTTCAATGGTGGCTGGAGTGGAGGGAGGCTTCTCCCAGCCGGATTCCCGAAGCATCGACCTGAGGCATGGCTGCCTCATTGGCAACCTGCTGTCGGGGCATGTTCTGTGCTCAGAGTGATTGGCTGGGCTTCTGTTCCTGCAGTGCAGAGTTCTGATGATGGGCCTCTGCTGAGGGAAATGGGACATTCAAGGTCAGATAACTCATTAAGAGGGGTGCTTCAACAATATTTCACAGTCTGTTTGGGTTTTCAAAGGCCCCTTTGGTATCTCTAAAAATGTATTGAGACAAGGAAGAGGGACGTGGAGGTAATGGTTGCATTTCTTATTAGTAATCTTCATTTACTCCTTGTCCTACTCTCCCTCGACACAGTATTTACGTCTCGCCTTTTGCATGCTATTGGGATAAAAGGACCCATTATCCAAGTAGGAAAATAAATAAGAATTGTGGGATATGGGAGGGATTATATACCTCAAGGGAGATGGAGCGGGACATCTAACTGTTGATAAAATGGTTCTAATGGTGGACGTGGATACCTAAAAAGTAAGTATTGGGATGAGGAACAGTCAAACTGGAAGTAATGTCAAGATTAATTACTGGTAATCCCATTATAATTACAATTACAATGTCCCATCCCTAACAATGTGGGGAATCCATCTCCCAAGCCAGAGAACCCATTTTGCTATGAGCAATGAAAAAACTCAGGCCGCAGACCCTTGCCCTGGTGCAGAGAGGGTACAAAGGCACCACATACCCACCCTCATCCTGCCATAATCCAGCAATAGCCCCTCAGCAATTATCCACAAAGGGTGGCCGGGGTGCGGGTGAGGAACCTAGGTCTAGAATGAGGAGGACTCAGATTAATGGGGATTAATGGCAAGTAATATCAACATTACCCCCTCTTTATTTTCCCAGTCCTTACCAAATGAAGTAGTGGAAAGCAGTAAGCAGGGGACATTGTGCCACAGAACTAGTTCAGAAAACCAATGCAGGGCAGACTACAACACTCTATAATGTGAAAATCTGCCATTAACACGTGACAGGACTGCTGAGCTCCAAGACTGCAGGGGCAGCCCCAGGTACAATGTGTAGTGATCAATAAATGTTTTAGTGGGGCGCCTATGTAGCGGCCCTGCATATGCCCCCCACTTGGACACCCTTGAACAATGTCTAGTAAACATGCATGACATAGGTGAATGTACACTATACTGTCCCCAAGGGAGGCATACCAAACTCCTCATAAACTGTGGTAACGATGATCCTAATCCACCTGCTCAGGGCTGATATAGTAGGCGTCCACCCCTCCTGTCCCAGACAAAAGGTGGCAAACAGTTCTTTGCCCTGTCTGGTATCCACCGTCTTATCCAGGTAAAGTCTCACCACGCTTCCCACATCCAAGGGGTTAGGGGCGAGGAGTCAGTCTTCAGATGACTCATGTAGAGTTGGAACAACTAAATTCCCATGAATATGAGCATCAGAGAACACCTTGGGCCTAAAGAAAGAAGGCTGAAACACAAGACCTACGGGAACAAACCACAGGTAAGGTTCAGAAGAAATCATGGCCACTAGTTGACCATGCTTGCAGGCAGAAGTCATAAATATGATATGATATGGCATTTATAATGCGCCTATACACAAGTGTTTCAAGGCGCGACGAGGCAAGGGAGGGAGAACAGAGGAAAGACAGACAATGATCCTACTAGCCCAGGTGTCATTCAGATCGCGCAAGTGCATGGGAAGGGGGAAGGGGGAGAGTGCAGTACATGGGATAATAGAATAAATAACAATAAGCAAAAGTAAGGCCAGCAGGTGGCAAGTGCAAGGGTAAGTGCAGACATACCGAGGGTTGCCAGAAAGGCAGTGCACGTGCGCGACTGGCGGGGGAGGGGACCTGGGCCCGTGATCAGATGGTGGCCAGGTAACCAGTGCAGTTTCAGTTTTAGCCAGGAAGTCAGCAGGGGAGAGGAGGAGAAAAAGCAGAAGCAAAGAGAAAGGTTTTGAGGTGCTTCCGGAACCAGAGATGATTCTCCTCAAGTTTCAGGGAGGCAGGGAGGCTATTCCAGAGGAAGACCCCAGCTGAAGAAAGAGATCTACCACAAACTCATTGCTTGGAGAAGCGACTGACTCTGAGGGAGTTGGAGGCGGATGACCGAAGAGCTTGAGAAGGAAGATATTTAGGAAGAGAGAGTTGACGGTATTGATGCCCCAGAAGGCCTTGTGGACAATGCAGAGGGTTTTGAACTTAATCCTTGCAGCCACTGGGAGCCAGCGCAGAGATTTAAGTCCTGGAGAGATATGATCCCTGGGCTTGAGGCCAAGGACAAGTCTTGCAGTCCAGTTCTGGATGAGTTGTAGTGGGCGGAGAGTAGAAGCAGGCAGATTTAGAAAGAGGCAATTGCAATAGTCCAGCCTAGAGACAAGCAGAGCTCTGGAGACAGTGAGCTTCTGGGGGAAGGAGAGGAAAGGAAGAATACCTCTGAGGAGGTGCAGCTGGTAGTGTGATTTCTTAGAGACTTTGGAGATTTGAGGAGAGAAGGAGAGTGTGGAGTTCATGATGACCCCAAGGTTTTTAGCCTCACAGGTGAGAGAAGGAAGAGGGCCAAGAGAGGCCGGCCAGAGAGTGACAGGAAAGGAGGGTGTGGGTGTGCTGATGAGGAGAATCTCAGTCTTAATGGCATTAAGGCAGACATCATTGGTGGCACACCACTCCTGGATGGAGGACAGACAGTCAGAGATGAGAGAGGGAGAAGAGGTGGCTGAGGGTAGCCTGAAAATGAGCTGAGTGTCATCCGCATAGCATTGGAAGTTGGGGCAGAGCGCAGCAATGAGGTGGGCAAGAAGTGCCAGGTATTGGTTGAACAGCCAGGGAGAGAGGTTAGACCCCTGGAGAACACCACAGGAAGAGATAGACATAGAGGAGAGGAAGGACCCAAGAGGAACCTGGGAGGGTCAATCAGAGAGGAAAGAAGTCAGCCACGCAAGGGCCTGACCGGTGATCCCCAGGTTATCATGGAGACAGTTCAGCAGGATGGCATGGTTGACCGTGTCAAAGGCGGAAGAGAGATCAAGTAAGATGAGGACACAGGGGGTGTTGGAATCGAGTTTGGAGAGCAGCTCTTCACGGATGTTCAGGAGAGCAGTTTCCGGGCTTCTGGCAGCTCTGAAGCCAGACTGATGATCATGGAGACAACCAACAGATTCAGTGTGAAGATTGAGCTGGGAGATGGACATCTTTTCCAAGAGTTTGCCCAGGAAAGGAGTGATGGAGATTGGGCGATAGTTAGCTGGGCAGGACGGTTCGGCAGAGGGTTTCTTAAGAAGAGGGTGCACAAGGGAGTGCTTCAGGGGGGAAGGGAAGACTCCAGTGGCGAAGGAGTGGTTCCAGAAGTTGGCCATGGCACGAGCCAGGGAGTCAATGTGGTCCTTGATGGTTTTGGAGGAACAGGGATGAACCTGTTTTGATGAGACTTTCATAGATCTGACTTGTCTAGAAACCTTGTCTGGGGAAAACAGGGGAAAGGCAGAGAAGGAGGGAGGAGAGGTGGCTGAGGAAGGGCCACATGAAGAGCAGGGAGTAGATACCAGGAGGAGGCACTTTTAGGACAGGATAAGGGGCAGGTCCTCCAAATGCTCAAAGGAAGGAGCAGGTGAGACCATCAGAAACCACAGGAAGGTGCCAGGGGGAAAGGGGGACCAACTCCAGGGGCAAGCAATCTCTATTTCCGGTAAGGAGCTGGAAAAATAACCCCTCAACTGGTGTTATAGGAGCCCAGGAGACTTCAGCATGTTCGCTTTTTTTCCACAGCAACACCCTCTTTGGATGAGAGGGGACAGGGAAAATTCAAAGAGGAGGGTTGCCCGCCAAGAGGACAAGTGTGCATTTGTGCTCACCACTAACGAATACCAGGCTCTCGACGTGTAGATCAAAAGAAGAGTGTCCCAGCTTGAGGCAAACACATCCACCTCAGGTAGGCCAAACCCCCTGCACATGTTTCTGAAGCTAGAAGTCCTTATAGAGTACTCCAGTGATGAGTTGGGAATACCTACAACCCAGGGATATATACAAAGCCTGAAGGGAGACGAGATTGTACAGCACATGATATTGTGAGATACCTTCTGGAGAGAATAGTACCTTGTGCCCCCTTCTCATCAGCTGGTTGGTTTGTGCCTTGGCCACCATATTATCTGTGCAAACCAAGACACCCCTTCTCCCGAGCTCTGAAGCTACGGTCAGCAGGTACTAGTGAATGGCCAAACACTCCCTCCAATTTGAGGATCTCTTTCCTGATTCTGTGACCCATTCCTGCTGAATGGAGAAGGGACCCAAGGTAGCAATCCACACTACTTGACTGGCAACTGCCATGAGTGGTATGGACTGGGGTAAGGGGGTTAAGGAAAGAAAGCCCTGGTGCAGGTGATAGCCCTCGAGTCACCAAGCTAAGCTCTTATTGATGTGCAGAGGAACTCTGATCTTCCTTGAATAGTCCATTGTGGCAGAGTCCCAGTGAGTAAGTGGATCATCAATAGCTTCAGTTGGTGCTAGGCTCAGCGGACCAGAAAGACTGAAGCTACCATGTCCCCCTGGGAAGAAATCCACTTTTAAGTCATGGCAAAATCTCTGTTTAATAGGCCCAAGTGTCTGATCTGTGGTTTGAGAGCCTTGGGCAGGGGAGGGAATGCACTTCCTATCCTGATGTTGAAGAGACACCTGATTAATTCCATCTCCAGGGTGGGACTAGCAAGGATTTATTCAAATTGAGAAGCCAGCCAAATCTCTTCAGGTAGCATTGTACAAATGTTGTGTCCCTCCAGACAAGAGATGCAGAAGGGGCATGGATGAGTTAATCAACGAGATAAGTGTTGACACTAACGCCCTGGGAGTGCAGTATCAGCAACCTGGGTGCCAGGACCTTTGTAAACACAATGGTTGCATAACAAAGGCAAAAGGGAAGCACCTGATACTGGAGGTGCTACACTCTAACTGCAAATCTGAGAAACCTTCTGTGACGATACAGAACTGGGAAGTGGAAGAAGGCAGCCCTAAGGTCGATGGACATCAGAAATTACCCCCTTGGAAATCACAGGTGTGATCCCCAGAGGATCTCCATCCTGAAGTGGATGTCCTTGATGAACCAACTGACCAACTTCAGGTCTGTGATGGCCTCCCTAGGCGTTTGACACCAGGAAAAGGTTAGAATATACCTACTCTCCCTGCTCTGGGAACAGGACACATTGGCTCCTTCTGGGGTAAATGGTGTATCCCCTCCTGAAAAATCATGATCTTCTGGGGGTCTTTGGGCCAGGAGGTGATAAACACAACTGAGCCTGGAGGGAGTGACCTAAAATCTACATGGTAGCCTCTGCACACAGTGCACTGGACCCAATTGCGTCACACTTCCTTTTCCCAAACCCTGCTGAAGAGCTGGAGGCAGCTCACCCCAGGCCCCATTGAAGATGAGTTGTGGGATCCTGGTCTCCAGAAGATAGAAAGTCAACAGGCCAAGAGGGGGTTTGTTTAGATGCAGGTTTGATAGGCCTGTTCTGGATGGAACCCATGGGAGCCTGAAAGGACTGCTAGGACTGGTACCTATAAGGAGCCTTAGGCTGGGAAGGGTTAGGTTAAGGTGATATATCTCTTAACCTGCGTGACCAAGTAATTGATCTGGGACACAAAGGCAGGCCAATAAGTATGGTTTCCTATGATGATTCAAAGGTCTAAGCCATTACTGCTGTCTGACTGACACCATTGAGACATCCCTGAATGCAATGGCTCTCATCCTGCCACAGAAGATACCAGAAGCTTGATCTTCTTCTCAATTATTCCCTGTAAGTCCACACAGTTCTGGCCTTCTTTTAGAGTGGGAATGAGGCCTGGAAATCCTGAGTGACTTGGCAAAGTAAGTGCCTGCACTCAGCACAAAATGCAAGGCCCCATGTGCTGCTTTACGTGCTGCTCTCACTATCTTGTCCACTTGCTCTGATGGCACTGCATCCTCTGTAGCCATAGAGGTAGACTGTGTAAAGGAGGGGAGATTAGAGTCCACCTTTAGAGTTTCTGGGAATTCCTGACCGAAACCTTGAAAAGGCTAAAGCATAAAGCATTGGCCAACTCCTAGGAATGGCATTCTTCTCTGGATCCTTCCACTGCTCTGTGATCATGTCCCTGATGCTCTGAAACACAGCAATACCAGTCTTTGGGACAGGTACATATTGACAGTGCATTCCCTACACTCTCACGAACTGGAGTACTGTAATGTCTTTCAAATCTAGGTTATGTAGAAGATGTGTGGTCACCACCTTCACACAATCTTCTTCCTCATGAGTTGTCCAGCCATCAACCCTTCATTAGCAGCCAGACCTGTTTGTGGGGTTGGAGTTTCTTCCAGCGGGTGGTTGGTGGGGGAAATGCAGCGGAACTACTGTCTGACTGGTGAGGCGTGGGGACTGATGAAAGGGCAGTGTCGCATTATTAGCAGTTATCACTATTTCCGTGATGCTAGCCATCAGCTCAAATGCAGAAATTGTGATGGTGGGGCCATCTCTGATGGACAAGGGATGACTAGAGGAGGAAGCCTGGGGGGATAACAATCAACTCTCCTGGGGCTCCTCCTGCAAGCATGTGACCTAGAACAATGTCTTGTACTTCTGTGACTGTCATCTCTGCCATTCCAGCTGGACTTGTGGTCTCTCTTATCAGTCCTCCTGAGGGGAGAAAGATGTTAGGACTTCTAAGATCTCTGTTCCTTCTAGAGGAGCGGTGCCAGCTTAAGCCTTTAACATTGCTGAAATCCCAGGGAACGTGTGGACAACAGTTACCTGTCAACCACCGTGGATAATAGAGTGCCACCATCTTGTTACGGCTCGCTTTGTGCCCTTTGCATGGCACGGGAGGGACAAGGGATCACTCTTACTAAGAGAGCTTTTTTCATTGGTTCAGAGCAAAAGGCATTGTCTCTCTGGGGGGGAGGGGCAATGCTGTATTCATAGTATGAAGTCGCCATTTTGGAATGGCCTTACCACAGATACGTATATTAGATGGAGTAAACTTTTGTCTACCCCTACTTTAATTTTAAAGATATGCCTATGAAATATTTGTTATTGTGCTTTGGTACAAAACAAACCTTTCACAACTTTAATATCAGCATTGTAATAATAATTTGAAAGATATTTGATAAGCTAAATTGACATTCAAAACAATCAACAATGTGTAAATTACACCTGTGTTTTGTATTTACGAGCCAAATTAGAGCACAAAATTGTGGCCCGGTGTTGTGATGTAACTTCTTAAATTACCTCCACATACCTCTTCCTCATCCAAGTACTTACTTTTGAGGCACCAGTCTCCATGGCAGGACCCTTTCTAAACCAGTTAAGTTTTTGGTGCCTTCCTCCAGGAGGAAGATTTACAGTTACAATGTTCCTGTCCTCTGGATAGGGACCTGCAACCCCTTGCTGGGGGGCTTTGAGGGGAAATGTTGACAAACCACTGTGAATGCAATCCCTTGCACCTGGGCTACGGCACATGGAAACCATGATTGGGTGAGGATGCTTGGCTGAGTGAATCTGGTGCATCATGTGATTCTTTCAGGGCGTGAAGGAGCCTTTATTGGTGCAGAGTTTGACTGCATCTGCCCCGGGATAGAGAGTCGTCCTTAGCCAGGTGGGAGCTAAGAGGAGGGTACTGTGATACTGTGACAGATTTTGGGTCCAGACCAGTTTTTATGTTTTAATGTATTAAGTGTTCTGAGCAGTCTGGGTGAGTGGGGTGTTCCAACTGGACCCTGGGTCTATACGTGCATCATTGACCTCCAAGCGGGTGGGAGGGATGACTCACGCTAGGAAGCATGTGCAGCACCAAGTGCAAGTCCGGCTGGGTGGTATGAGGAGTCCTGCTCGGAAACAGCACTGAGAGCTTAACGCTCATTCCCCTGGTTTCCTTGCCAGCTTTGGTCTCACCCACGCCACGGAGTGAGTTTCATCCATCACGGTTGGACGGATTTACCACCAAAATTGCCTGACATGGGTTCTGCTCCCACCAGGCAACCAGTATTACGGTCAGTTCCAGTGCTGGCTTTTAAAAGTTTAAATGAGCAGGCGACTAAAGACTCCAGCTATTAGGTTTGCCTCAGTATGTGGGATGTGGATTCCCCTATGTTTGTTTGAAGGTCTCATGGACATCAAGAATGCTTTGTAGAAACTGTAAGATTCATTTGTATATTCTCTTTGGTGATGGAATAAGAGTGACCCTGAGGAAGGCTGGGCAAAGAACTTGATAAGCCCCCACAGCCAAACCTCGAGTTGGTAGCACAAACAATTACACCTATGTCTGTACATTCAATCACATTCAGGACACGTTCACAATCAGTTAGGGAGATAATACATCCCCGTTGTGTCAAACTGAGGCAGACACACTGTTTCAAATTTCACCAGTGTCTGGTTTGCACCTGAATTGCAAACTCTATATGCATCACATGTATTTCTTATATTTTTATTATGCTCTGTTTATTTCTGTTGTGACCTTTTTTCTGTATTTATTTTTCATAATTGTGTTGTGCTATTGGTCACTGGAGAGACTTGTACTAAATTGTAGACACATGATTTTTTAACTATGCTTTTCTCTTTTATATATGTTTTGTATATCATTGAATGCATTATGTTTCTAATCATAGTGATATCATTTTATTAGCTCTGATTTCTCCATTAACAATAAATAAAACACACAAAGTAGGACACACATAAATGAGCAAACATTACAAATGGGAGAATAATACTAAATACCCCATCACTGTTCATTATAATCAAATCTTAAAACTAATCCCAACCACACACAAGCAAATCTAAACACTAGATAAAAACAGCCTAATATGTCATATATCTTATTTGGTGGATCAATGCAGCCCTAAAGTAATCACACAAATTGTAAATAAAATCTGCATCGTTACAGTTCATGATGTACTGCAATGCCCCCCCCATAGTGCCTGATATTATTCCTAATAAAAGACGGTTTCAACAATTTCTTCTGCAAATCCGTAAAAACACTTGCACATCAGCAGAAAATTTCCTAAATCCTCTGGGACGCCCATTTCACAGAAGCATGAGTTAGAAGCTACTCCCCCGCCCCCATTTAATACAGGCAATTAAGGGGAGCATGTTTAAACAAATCATCAGAACTAATCTTCGGCAGTCAGGTGATATAATATTACATACCTGACCTCCTACCACTGTATCCCCTCTCATAGTTGCAAACAGTCTCAATGATCCCAGGTTTCACACCGTTCTACTGTCCTCCGACCGGTCAACAAATAAGGCTCTTTGCTTAAACACAGATCTTAGGAGTGTGTAGTTAGTCTGCTTCTGTGTGCTCATATCTACTTAACCACACCTAATGAATAGTTCAAAGCCTTCATTATACCAAGTGCAACAAGTACGGGTGGGGGAGATTACAATTTCTCTTATCGCTTTTTGGATATTTTATTTCTGGAAGAAGGTTTTAGGACTTCCAGGGGGAGTACCAATCCATGCGTTTCGAGTTGGGCCTCCTTACTTTGGCAGTGATTGTTAAATGGAAGTTTCTGACTTTATTTAGAAATATTCTGATGGGAAAACAAGATTCTATCCTTTGACTGATAAGACCATTGGTTAAGGATCTCCGAACAGGGCTGATGTCAGGCTGGAAGGGAAACTGGGATCATTCCGAATTTGGAGGTAAGTAACGGTCCTTACCGGCATGGCGTAAATAGCGTGTCCGGGCAGTCATTAGTCTGCTAATAGACGACTATTACGACTTCACGGGCACCAGGTTTACGCCATGCCGGTAAGGTCATTACCGCCATGCCGTTAAAAGCACGAAAAATGGCATTAGCAGCATCATGCATAGCGCAGATAGCACTACCGGCATGACCCAATGCGGCATAAGCGGTGACAGTTATTAGCGGTGACCGCTAATAACGGTCACCGCTTATAAGCGGAACCGGAAGTAGCGTCATCGCGCAGGAAAGGGAAGGAGAACAGTGGCCATCTTTAAAAACACAATCCATTGGCATCCTCACCACACAGGACCCGTTGGACTCTGCTGTTGTTCTGAAAACATTCTTGGTCCGTACACCCAGTCCACCGCCATCCCCCCAAATATCGTCCCTCGAAACTGACCACGCCACCACCCCGGAGCAGTCTGGTCAGGAGCAAATGGAAGGGCACTTCAGTCCCATTTTGACGGGTATAGAGGCTGAGCAGGCTGAGCAGGACAGCCAGTGACCATCAACCTCCACAGGTGCACCCGCACGGCCGCAGCGGTCAGAACAGCTGACTGCCCTTGTACAGCAGTTTGCTGAGGACAACACATTGGCCAGATAGGAGTGGCGTGAGAACATTGTCTCTACATCGTCTCTCTAGGCAGGTCCATCACAGAGAACACCGCCTCCATGGCCAAAACCTTTGCAGATCACACCAGCCGCCTCTGCGAGGAGGTCTCGGCCCTCCGCAAGTTCTTAGGCCGCATAGCCGATGCCATGGAGGCAGGGCATCCGGCTACCCAATCCCAGCAGGCGGCCACACCTTCATCATCTAGTTCGACCATGACGAGCCCGCTCCGCAGGTCAGCACGTACCCTGAGCCGGCAAGACATGCCGCCACCTGGACCAGGGAGTGCCAATTGATAGTCAGGGCAGCTTCGTGTAGGCATTTGAGACTTGATGGGACATGTGTGGGGGAGTTGTGGGGGAGGGGGGGGAGTTGTGGGGGGAGGGGGAAGGGTGTGTGGGGGAGTTGTGGGGGGAGAGAGAGGGGGTGGGGGTGTGCGGGGGAGTTGTGAGGGGTGGGGGGGTGACGGTGGTGGAGGGTTTTTGCACTTTTGTTATCATTGTTATATTTAATACACCCGTTGTGTGAAAAGCAAGACCTGAGTAGACATTCATCATTGTGCATGTGTCATTTATTCATATACAGTGCATAGTGTACATGTACCCCCACACCCAGTTGCCCTCTGTCCAACTATCATGTCACCCACCCTCTGCTGCCATGTGTGTCAGAAATATTGTGCAATCACTGACAGGTGCACAGCACGTCCCTCCTGTGCATCAGCACCACGATGATGTCCAGCCACATCTTCCTCATCCCCTTCATCATCACCAGGTGGTAGCAGTTCAATGTCAGGGGGCAGAGGCACGTTCCGGCAGATACACAAATTGTGCAGCATGACACATGCCATGATGATCTTGGCCACCTCCTCATGCCTGTAGAGGAGTGTCCCCTCGACCGGCTGAGGCAGCGAAATCGTGCCTTCAACAGGCCAAAGGTCTGCTCGATGACCACCCGGGTACGGGTATGGGAACGATTGTAGTCCTCCTCGTGCCTGTTCTGTGGGTTTCGGACAGGGGTGAGGAGCCACGGCTTCAGGGGATAGCCACTATCACCTGCATGTGAGGCAATAAAAGGTAAATGTTAGTTGATTCATGATGGACAGCTGTACTAGTCACACATGCCTGCAGATTATCATTGGCCACATGCACATGTCCCTGGATGTTTTTACGCCATTTTCAGTCCCTCAATGTGTCCTGTGCCATGGACTAATGGTGTGGGTTGCATCTTCAAGATGATACATGGTGTGCACTGACGTCTTGTTGCACATGCATCGTGTACGCATACAGCTGTGTTCGTGTCAAATTCGTGATGTGTTGTGTTCTGTGAGATTTACTTAGAGGGAGCGTTGGCAGTAGTCTGTGCAATATTGGCCAATCAGCGCTGATCATTCCCATGGTGACATGCAGCACTCCTGTGGGTGTGGTGGCCCTGTGACAGACAGTGGATTCCCTAGTTGGTTCAGTTCAATGCATTCCCAGGGATGCTTGTCCCGTGTGGTGATTTGCTGGAGACAGCAACATAGTGCATGTGCACTGTATGGTGCCGGATGGCGTTATGGAGGGTGAGGGCCGCTGATGAGTGGTGCACGTGCTGGTGGATGTGGGGTGGTTTCCTGTTAGTCATGTAGTGATAGGTGTCGACCTTACTTCATTCCTATGGAATTTGGGTGTCATGTACCGTTTGTGATGCTTTGGGGCACAGTGTTCGGTGATGTGCACATTGTGCAGTCACATCAACATTGGCAGCATGGTGGTGTCTGCATCTCTCCCCCCATTTCAATGCCATGTGCCAGTCATGCAATTTACCAAGCAGCCAGGCACGTCGTCCAGCATGTCGCTCCATGAAGCGGGGTAGCGTGGAGTTCCGCAGGACAATAGAGTCATGAGTTGATCCGGGATATCGGGCACAACAATGTGTGAGGATCTCGCTGGCATCGCATACCATCTGCACATTGATGGAGTGGTATTGCTTGCAGTTGCGGTACACCACCTCCATGGCATGTGGGACCACCAACTCCACGTGGGTGCAGTCGAGGGCACCTACACAATTTGGCATGCCTGCCAGTGCATGGAAGCCAACTTTTGTGTCACATATCTCCTGGGGAGTCCGTGGTAGGGATAGGTAGTCCCTTGTGTGCTTGAGGAGGGCATCGAGCACTTGGTTCAGAATCCGAGAAAATAAGGGTTGTGATATGCCATGCATGTGCCCCAATGTGTGCTGGTAGGTGCCTGTGGCAAGGAAGTGGAGCACGGACACAACCTTCAGTAGAGGGGCGATGGGGGTGCGTATTTCAATGAGGCTGACAATGTCGTTGTGTATCATGTCCACAATAGTGGTGATGATGTCCCGGTCCAGACGGTACAGAGTGTGGATCTGCTCAGGGGTTTGGCTGAAAGGACTGGCTCTGATGCGAGGGATTGGGGGCTGCCTGCGTGGTAACGGTGGCTGCACTGGTGGGGCATGCTGGGCCTGTCTCACCCTCCTTCTCCTCCTGCGTCTCCTCTGTGGTGCCGGTTGTTGATGTTGTGGCAATGCAAGCATGTCCTCCAGCTCCAGTAATAACTACTATCGCAATCATCTTGGTGTGGGAGGGGGTGTGGTGTGTGGGTGTGCTCCTTTTGTACTGGGCCAGACTCCATTGCCTCCACCTGTGCTGATTGTGTGCACCTGTGGCAGTTGGGAACACTGCACAAGGCATTTTACGGTTGGTCAGGGATGCCTGTATTTACGGCATGCCGGTAACCACTTTTAACAACTTTATGATGCCGGTATTTGCATGTCCACTTCACTTGTGATCTCCTCCAGTTTACCCCATGCTGCTATTGCCGGCATGGTGGCCCGCGTGCCCACGCCCATGCCGCTATTAGAGGCACAGTACTTTGCGATGACGCTAATGGCGGTCTGGCTGGTCAGTGCCAGTAATCCTTTATCAGCATCGTTTTCCCCTTACCTCAAAACTCAGAATGACCGCCACTGTCTAAATTGGCTAAATGAGGCTACCATGTCACTTGAAACCCTAATGGAAAGGCCAGAGAGAGCCAGAATTATACTGCAGAGATTTGACCGGTGTAGTACCATAGAGCAATGTCATCGATGTAAGATTTTTAATCAACAATATATATGAATGTAGATCATTGAATTCTTTACTGAAGTATTCAAGTCATTTTCCATGTGACAAAATTTGCAGGACATTTTTAAAAATGCTATTAAATCTGTGACTAACAAGAGAGGTAACGTAAGTATTTAAAGAACTTTATAGACTTAGCAGAGGACAATGCTTGGATAATGATTTTTAGAATGGGAATATGTCCCTTTGGTGTTTGTCACGGTTAGATTTTTAGAAGCATTAGACAGGGAATATTTAAAAGTTTATACATTTTTTAAAATTGTAATTATACAAGGGCGTATTTCATTAACTTTATTGAAATGAAAGATAAATCGTAGACTATGGGCCTCATTACGAGAATCCCTAATAACGGGGTCATTACCGGCATGGAGGAAGTAGCGGGTCCGTGCTCCTTTGACGGCACTAATAGCGGCCGATTACGAGTGAGCGAGCACACGCGAACCCCCATGCCGGTAATGGCCATACCGCCATGCCGCTAAAGGGCCTCCAACCCCCCGATAGTGCCATTACGGGACCCGCCGATACCTCCTCCGCCAAGGAGCAACCCCTTAAGAACGACCCGGTAATAACAACATGCTAATACTGGGCTCGTAATACCAGACCCGGAAGTAACGTCATTGTGTCGGAACGGGAAATGCGCCAGCGGCCATCTTTAAAAACACAATCCATTGCAATCCTCCCAAACCACCACTGCTACAGAGGAGAGACCAGGGTCATTGTGTACATCATGTCCAAGGCAACCGTAAAACCACACCCCGCCTGCGCAAGAAGCGCTTCTCAGATGAGGAATTGAATATGTTGGCAGATACCCTTGCTGCCCATGCCGATGAGGTATTCATGAATAACCTCAAAAGGGAGGTGCAGCTGAAGAAGAAGGAAATTTGGGAGGAGGTAGCACGCAAGGAGTCTGCGGTAGGCACCACCACCCGGACAGTCAAAGACTGCAAAAAAAGATGGGACGACCTCCGTCTCGGGGTCCGGAACATCCTGGCCAGCAATCGGAGGGAGGCCATGGGCACAGGCGGGGGTGCACACTCACTGGTGAAACTCATGCGCTGGGAGGAAACCTGTAGCACAACCATCCAGATGGAATCAATAGTGGGCTTTGGGGAAATGGAGACAGGTGCCGCGACATCTGGAGAAGGAGGTGAGTGACCCTGCAAACCCCAGTAGGCCAAACCATGACGTAGCACAACTGATGTGAAAGTGAGCTGAGCCAAGGCAATGCATGGCCCATCGTACACACATTTACAGATCCATGTCCAGATGGAGGCCCAAACCCTGCCACACTGAAATGCATGATGTGTGCCAATCCCATAACCAACAGACACCCAACACAAAGGGACCATTTGCATGTAACACATCACACAAAGCCCAAAACAATGGCATACCACCTGGTACGCATCAGTGCTGAATGGAGACTCCACGGCTAATGCCAATATGCCCCCCCACCTTGAAACTATCCTGTGTGATACACCTATAAGATTGCAATGTATGAGAAATTAAATACTGTAGAGCACCATCTCATTCTTCTTGCATGTACCACCATCACTGATGCCCTGCATCTCTTCCTCCCCCATAGGCACTGATGGAGAAGGTGGGAGCCAGGACCCTGCCACAAGGCCATTGACGTCCAGGGCCAGACCGCCGGGCAATGGCCAATCCACCTCCGGGGCAGCACCGTGGCTCACAGTCCAATCCATGGCAAGTGCACAGGCCATGCAGGCACAGGAGGACACCACATCAGCGGACGTGACTGCTACCACCGAGCTGCCAACTACAGCTGAAGGGGAGGCTGATGGCACCCAGTCAGCTGCCACAAGCTCAGTGCGTGAGGCAGCAGCCACAGCCCCACTCAGTGACACTGATGTAGGAGCGGAGGAGTACATTGACCTAGATGAAACAATCCATGTGGAAGGTCCACACACCCAAGCCCCACGTTCACCCCCCAACATGCCACTCAGGGCACACTCTCCAGCCCCATGCTGGATTCTGCAGTTCCACTGCACAGTTCTGACCTCAGTACCACCCCAGAGGCCAGCGCTGCAATGCCACACCCAGCCGCAGCACCCTCAACCTCTGCTGCTCCCACTGACTTGGAGGCACGGCTGTCAAGGGTGGAGGCAAGGCAGGACTCCATGATTGACCGTGTGCGCCAATATGTGGCTGACAGCGAGGAGACACGGCGAGAGATCCGTCAGGCCATTGCAGAGAACACTGCCGCCATTAATGCCTGTGCTGTCATGATCCGTGACAGTTTGGGGGCCGTCACACAGGTCCTGAGCAGCCTGCTACAACATATGCAGCGCCCACAACCTGCGCCAGCCGTGCCAATCCCAACTGCATCCACCCCATCCTCCACACCTGCATCCTCCGCACCCTCCAGCCCTGTGCGGATGACAAGGGGGAGTGCAAGGCAGACCAAAATGCTGCCCCCGGACACAAAAAAGCCTGTAAATAGTGTGGGATGACAATGGGTGAGGGGGAGGTGGTGTTGGTGGTGTATAGGGGATTAAGGAGGTGTTTATTGGGGGGTCTGGAGTGTTTATTGGGGGTATGGGGTGTTTATTGGGAGGTATGGGGAGTTTAGTGGGGGTATGGGGATTTTGGGTGTTTTAGGGGGAGGTCGGAAGGGCGTGTGAGTGGTGGAGGGAGCAAGCACTTCTTTGTAATTTTCATTAATACAACCGTTGTGTGCAAAATCATTTAATGCCTGGACATTGTGAATTTTGTGTGTGTTCATTCTATTCATGACAGTGCACAGTGCCCAACTCCCCACACACCCTGTGTCCATGTCCACATGGTCCCAGTGCTTAGTGTAGCACTGACACATTACCCTCAAAGTCCCTGTGGTTCATAAGTATTCGTCAATCAGTGATTTGCGTACAGCACGGCCATCTTGTGCATCACATACTGGCAGGGGTGCTGTTTCTCCTCCATCATCATCCTCATCATCCTCACCCGGTGCATGCATGTCAATGTCAGGTGGCAGTGGTACATTCCTCCGGATGCACATGTTGTGCAGCATGACACAGGCCATGGTGATGTTTGCCACCTTTTCAGGGCCATAAAGGAGTGCTCCACCAGACCTGCTTAGGCAGCGGAACCGTGCCTTCAACAGGCCAAAGGTCTGCTCAATCACGACACGGGTACAGGTATGAACCCGACTGTACTCCTCTTCATGCCTGTTCCGTGGGTTCCGCACAGGGGTAAGTAGCCACGGCTTCAAGGGATAGCCTCCATCACCTGCATGGGAGCACAAAGAGGTATGTGTGAGTCAATCTGAGCTGACACCTTTAGGAATCACGGCCAGGGCTTCAGCTATTTGGTGTTGACATGCACATGTCCCTGTACGTATGCACACAGATTTATTTGAAGCATTGTGTACTGCAATATGTTCTGCTAGTGTGAATAGCGTTTTACAGATGATGCAGGGTGTTCACTTGCATGCTGATGCGGATGTACTGTGGATGCGGAACGATGTCTTGCCACCCATAATTGCAGTGTATGCTACTCTGTACCTATTCACACTAGCGACATTAGCACAGTTGTAATCACGTTTAGTCATGCATCGCTTGACATACCCATGGTGGCCTGCTTGTGCATCTTGCATGTTGTTATTGATGTATGGCATTGGTCTTATGTATGGCATTGATGTGTAATGTTCGGGTTGGGATGTTTAGGTCAGAAGTGTTTAGCTCTGAGTGCATTGTCCACTCACCGGCCATTCCCACCCAGGTGGAGAATGCACCCTCCCCCCATTCCCACCCAGGTGGAGTATGAATCCCCCCATTCCCACCCAGGTGGAGTATGCATCCGCCCCCACATTCCCTTCCAGGTGGAGTATGCATCCCCACAGCTCACAACCCCGATGCACTGCCATTGGCCAGTCAGGCAACTCACCAAGCAGCCAGGCACGTCGTCCAGCATGTCGCACCATGTGGAGGGGTAGCATGGAGTTACGCAGAACCATGGCATCATGTGTAGATCCGGGATATTGGGCGCAACAATGTGTGATGATCTTGCTGGAGTCACATACCATCTGCACATTGATGGAGTGGTATTGCTTGCGATACACCACCTCATTGGCATGAGGGACCACCAATTCTACATGGGTGCAGTTGAGGGCACCGACGCAAATGGGCGTGCCTGCCAGTGCATGGAAGCCTACTTTGGGGTCTGCGAGGTCCTAGCCAGTCCGTGGTAGGGAAATGTGGATGCTTGCATGCTTCAGGAGGGCATCGAGCACTTTGGTCAGCATGCGGGAGAAGAGTGGTTGTGATATGCCATGCAGCTGGCCCACTGTGGGCTGGTAGGTGCCTGTGGCCAGGAAGTGGAGCACAGACACCACCTTCAGTAGAGGGGGGATGGCAGTGCGTATTTCTATCAGGCTGACAATGTCGTCATGTATCATGTCCACTATGGTGGTGATGGTGTCCCGGTCCAACCGGTACAGGGTGTGGATCTGCTCTTGGGTTAGATTGAATGGACTGGGTCTGATGCGAGGGATTGGTGGCTGCCTACGTGGTACCAATGGCTGCACTGGTGGAATTTGCTGGGCCTGTCCTCCTTCTCCTCCTGCATCTCCTCTGTGCTGCCTGTTGTTGTGGCTGTAATGTTGTTGCTGTTGTTGTAGCAGTACAGGCATGTCCTCCAGTCCTATGATCGCAAGTGCTAGTGGGATCATTTTGGTGTAGGAAAGGGTGTGGTGTGTGGGTGTACTCCTTTTGTACTGGGACAGGCTCCATTGACTCCACCTGTGGCGATTGTGTGCACCTGTGGCAGTTGCCTGCACTGCAGGTTGCTATTTGCGGGTGGTCCGCGATGCCTGTTTAGGCGCCGTCGTGCAGGCCCTAATTACCACCATCAGGATGCCGGTAAGTGCATGCCCACATAACTTGTGATGTCCTCCTGTTAGCGGCATCCAGGTATTGGCACCGTGAAGGGGCGCATGTACGCGTGCATGCTGGTAAGAAGGGGCACGGTATGGGCGGTGGCGGTATTGGCAGGTTGTCGACTGGTAATGGCCCGGACCCGTTAACGATGCCGGTAATGCCATTCCGCCTTCCTTTATTAATTACCTCCATACTCGTAATGAGGCCCTATATGTTATGTTATTTTAATTTAGGGAAATTATGGAATGTTAAATCAAATGTGGAATAACTGTATTTTAATGTTTTTCCAATTCCAATTCTATTCTTTATTTCAGCAGATATGCCCTAAAAGTTCATTAACCACACAATAAATGATACAAAAATACATAAGCATAACATTCTCAAATAAGACGTCAATACAACCCCCTAGCCTATTAGGCACAGACTAAAATCCACAAATACACTGGTTATACATTTTTTAACTATTACTAGTCAGTAGACTTCTCTTCTTAAAAACAGACCTAAAAAATCAGAGACATCCTTCACAGCTACAAAAGATGAGCAGCATCTTAAAACATCAAGGGCCAAGTGAGTTAACGGAGTGCTTTGCTGGGGCCATAATGGCCTGAACCATTGAAGCCTCTCCACGAAATGGGAGGGGCATAGGAGAAAAAAGCTTCAAAGCAAAATGGGCATACATACGAGGTGCAACCCTTACTCCACTTAGCTGTGAAGTTAGCCAACGGGAGGATGCCCAGCTGTAATTTTGCATACCAGAATTTAAGGGGGCGGCGGGGAGCTGATAATCCAAAAATGCTTCCAACCCCCATTCCTTTTTAAGATGCAGATGAGACGTTGATTTTCTCCCCTTCAGGCAATTGTCAGTCATCCTGCTCCATGCTCATTCCATGTGACATTTCTGGACATGTGCTTTATACCCTTATACTTTTTGGGGTTATCCCACAGGTTCTCGAGCCCTAAATAATTTAGCAGAGTTCTGACATTCCTACACCAAGTAAGATTCCTGCCACCTGGCATACAATATACCTCCATAAGACCTTCCTTACAGAGTGCAATGGCTTTGGAATTCCATATTCACAGCCAATATAGAACAGGTTGCAACTTAATAGTATACATGATTTCTATAAGGCCAAACTCAGAGGAAACTGGTATAGCTGGAGCGCTCAGGGGAAGTTTAAGAAGTGATTTCAAAAATCTATTCTCTGCAATCTGGGTGGAGGCACAATCACCAAAACCCCATAATTCTGCCCCATACACTACAGCCGGTTGTTATTTGCTGTTGTGAAATAAAAACTTTTGACAGGTATTACTTGGGGCCGATAAATCTTTTGGGGTATAGAGAGAGCCTCCCCCTCCAGGCGAGTTACACGATTCAAAATGTGCCCAGACGGATATAGATGACTTAGCAAGCTTTTTTCAACTTCATACTGCCATTTTAATTTATTGGAGAAAATCAACCTCAGATAGCCATAGGATTCCACTGACTCCAACCACTGGTTGTTTAAGAGGATCTCACCCCTGCTCGGGCCTTACACCCAGGCCAGACACATCACATACATTTTGTTTTGGAGTAATTGATACACAAACATTTCGCATGAACACAGTTTATCAAAGACATCCAGCTGATTCTGCAGCCCCCTGCAGTTTTGGACAACAATACTGCATCATCTGCAAACAGAAGGAGACGCCAATTAAAGTAATATATTTACTGGTTTATTGATCTATAAGATGGATTTGTGCCTATTCTGAAATGCATAATTTACCATGTAACACATGTACTGAATTATCAGAGTCTGATACTAGCTTTAATTTGTTTTGTAGATGAAACTGGGGACTGAAGATTGAACATATGATTGAACTGTAAGTGTTTTTGCTCCTGATGAAGGGACAAGTACTCCTGAAACACGTTGAGCACTTTTGAAATATGTATTTTGTGGAATTGTTTTGTCTATTAACATCCCACTGTGTGCAACTTACGTTTGATTAAATTCAACACTTTGCAAAATGTATTGAATGTATTATTTCACTGGAAATATACCATCTTTTGGCTGATTGAATTCAGTACACATAATTGACTACCAATTGTATACAGTATGACTGGTTTTAAACCAGCTTAGAGGGCGTGCAGGGGACGGCAGTGTCCACCAATTGAGGACACTTTATTCCTTGCAATTTGTCCAGCAACTTTTTGTGTCAGAGCTGCTTTTTCTCCCCTGCACCTTTGAACATAGCAATTATATTTGTTGAGCTTGCATTACCTATTGCATAATTAGGTGTGCATTACCTTTACTTGTTTTGTTCATTGTTCGGTTTATGTACCCAATGATAAGCGGGACCAGTATGTGACATCAATCCTCCCACACCTGGCTGAGATCCTAGAGGGAAACCTAATCATAGGGGGTGAATTTAAGGAAATAATGCAAACTGCCACGTTTAAACAACTGTTTCTTGCTTGTGCAAGGTGAGGGTTTATGGTTTACTGCACATGACCCTGTGGTGAAGGCTCTTTGCCTGGTGTGTAGCTATACTCGTCTTCACATTTCTCACTTCTGTCATGTTTCCCTTTTGGCAAAGGTATGCATATTTTAGTCTCACGCTTTCCTAGGAAAAGTGGCTTTAGCAGGCGCAAGTCATCATGATGTAAACGTTTGCATCTATCTTAAGAGCATGTGAACTTCACTACATGTATCACATTATGCTGTGTGAGGAGCCAGGAATATGACACGGACACAGGCGGTTCATGTTTTTGGCCATAAACTTTTATTGAGACAAAAAAGCCCCTCAGTCCCTGCTTTAGGAGGTGTTCCCCTACCTAACATAAAACTAAGGGTCTGTCCATTATCAAGATGTCTAAAGCAAAATGTCCTGTGTCCAGAGTACTATTCCGTCCCTCAAATTGTAACAAAATTAATTCTAAGGTGAAAAGAGAAATGTCTTTGATCTTGAAAGTGTAACTCCAACATAAACATTTCCAATGGATACATTTCACAGTTCCAGAGGGTTGTTCCCTTCCCCTATGATTGATTCCTCTTCACTGTGCTTTACACTTTTAGAGATATCAGTTTCCATGAGTTTGTTTTGCTCAATACAACAGCTTTTGGTTTTAATCTTGTTAGGATGCATGGTGTACTCTCCTGCCAGGTCGCTACTCCTCTCTAAGATGCCTTCAATTCAGTCTTTGGCTATTCCTGATGTATCCTTATTAGGACTGCCTCATGTGATGTACTTATCACACTGTTCAACTTGACCTTGCATGGTATACTCTCCTGCCAGGGCGTTCTCATATGAACACACTTGTAACCACGTGATGTACTTTACATACAGTTCAACTTGACCTTGCCTGGTGGTATACTCTCTTGCTAGGGCTTTCTAATATAAACATACTTGCAGCTTGAATCTGCCTGGTATACTCTTCTACCAGGCTTCGCATATGAACAAACGTGTAACTTGCATCAGCCTGGTAAACTCTCCTGCCAGGGCTTTCTCATATGAAAACACTTTACACACACTTGCAGACTTGTGGTTTTGCAAACGTTCACCAGGTGAAGGGCTCTCTTTCTCTCCCCTTAACCTCTGTCGGGCTTTGCTCCCCTAGAGAACGGGTCAGAGAGTCTTAATGGTTAGAGTTTTGCAAACGTTCACGAGGTGAGGGGTTTTATTCTCCCCCTTGATCTCTCTCGGGCTTTGCCTCCCTTGGGTGCAGGTTCTAGATTCGCTATTAATATGGTTCTGCAAGCGTTCATGAGATGAGGGGTTTTCTTCTCCTCCCTTGACCTCTCTTGGGCTTTGCCTCACAAAAATGATTCTCTTTAAGAGCTACTGAGTGTTTCATTCTTTCTGATGTGGTTCATTCCCTTCTATTTGCCTTTGGTAGGCTTGCCAAAGTGCCCCAATGTCCCTGCTTTCCTTGGGTGGACACACCGGCTCTCAATGGCATGCGTTATTTCTCCCACAGCAAGCCTGCAGCAGCTCTTCGATGTCCTGTATCTTTTCTCCGGGTCGCCGTCTTTGCGCCATGGCTTTTATGCCCCTTGCAGATCCCACTCACCTGCTTTGGGTGTCTTCGGGCTCAAGCGGTGTCGAGGCTGCCTTTCGGTACCGGCGTACGCCAGGAAGCCATTCTCCCTCTTCCTCTCGTGGCGTCCCTGCCATCTCTTGCAGTCTGCTCTCCTCGGCCTCTTCTGTGAGACGGTCATTCCGCGGACCTCCCACCAGCCCCACAGTCGCTTGGTGAACACCAAGAGGACTAGAGCTCTCAAACTTCCCACTTTCAGCTGTATTTCCCCGTGAGAGAGCCTCCAAATTCTCTCTTGCACACTGCTGGTGTTCATCCCCTTTTTGGTGGGTCAAGTGGTTTCTGGGGTTCCCCAGCGGTCTCCAGTTCTCCACCAGCTGTTGGGGTGCAATGATTCCCACTTAACTTCTCTGGGATAGCAGTCCAAGGCCCCTTCTTCTGCTCTGACAAATCCCGCAGCCAGGTCCTCCAGGGAGGTCCTCTCTCACACTTCCTGAAACTTTCCTTGCTTTTATACTGGCTATGGCCAATAGGATTTTCAGAAAGACTAGACTGCTGTATGTTGTTCTTACATGTAATCCTCATTCCTCCATTTTTCTCCCTCGTCACAGTACTCATCTTATAACTACCTTGTGAGTCTTTGGGTATCTTCGTCACAGTACTGGGAAAGTGATCTTCATTCAGGATACTCCTATTATTCCTCATCCCAAAACCTTTTAGGTGTCCCAGTACTTTTTAGGGGAATAGTAGAATAAGTACAGCTCATGAGTCCATTATGGAAGGGATTGTCTTTAGGGTTGTAGGAAGGGGGTCCATGGTCCATTGAGTTGGTTGTGGGTGTGGGGGAGATTTATAATGTCATACTACTATATGCCATAAGGGATTGGGGTATTACAGGGTTGTTAGTAGTCCCTGATGAAAAGGGGACATTCCATGTTTCACCTGGCAAGTCACCTTTACCTCCCTAAAATGACCGCCCCAAGGGTTTGGATCAGAAAACGTATGCCTTACCCATGGCCACATTAGGGGAGTGATGACATTGCCACATTTATCACAGCTGTCTTCCCTGATAACATTGTCTAGAGAGAACGCAGCTGGCATTAAAGACTTGTGTAGTGAGGATTTTCTCCCTGGTTGCAACATTGTTTGAGTATGATTCCTTGGCCTGTCTGGATCACCCCTTCCATTGAAATACATGTTCCTTTGGGTATAAGAGAATGGTGCACAGAGCGAGGGGGGTTCTCACTTGCACCGAAGTCTCATACTGTCATTGGTTTGTTTTATCCTGTTGTTCGCTTTCTACTAATAAATAGTTCACCAATCCACTGGAATAGTAAGTGGTCATTTTTCCACAACCAGTTTGGTGCCTGCAACATCATATCCCTGCTGCCATGTGGCCAAGTACCAGGATCACCAGGCATACCTCCCGGTGATCCCCCTGGGCCCAGGAAAGACGATTCTGTCGAGAGTGCTGGCCGGAGCACCCAGAGACTCTGTGAGGGTGGACAGGGCAGATGCAGAAGAAAGAGCCGACCAAACATCATGGGTTGGTCAACACAGGTAATCGTGTCAGTGTATTGTTATGTCTTGTAAAGTATTGTTTGAAACGGGTTAGGGAAAATGTTTGTCTCTGAAATCTGTTGTGATTATCCAGGAATACAGGAGTTAAAGCACCCTGCCTGTAGAAGTGTTTATCTGAATAAGAAAACGTAAAAGCGGTTGGCCACCGCAGATTAGAATACATTTTTTTTAAAAAAAAAACAGCGCATCCATACTCCCTAATGAATTAAGAGGACATGAGACCGCTGCACCAGTCAGGGTAGTGTAGTATGGATTAGGGAGGGACCGGGGTCAATGTGTTTTGTATGAGTGTGAAGAAAATATTTGAATGAGAGCCCTGAGGTTGCCTTGTATAAAACCTAAACCTTAATACTTGAAACCCTAAATGTGCAACTCAGTTGAGACCTTTCTTAAGATTTCACACTCTTCTCTATCCTAGTACAGGAGCTGTAACAGGCTTTGTTTCTACTGATTAAGTGTCTTGATTTTGAACCCTACCTACCCAAGTCTCTGAAACCAGCTGAAATACCACTCTGCATTGTGGGTAGCATAATGGGGGATATAAGCTGTGATCCAGCAGTCATCTGAAATCTGACCAACACTTGCGAGTGTCGTTGAAAGTTCTGTACTGGGGGAGGAACGGAGGCCAGGTGGTAATACCTGAGCCTCAGATTAGTCGTGGTAGAGCGGTCAGTTATGAGCTGTTCCCCTGCTGCCAGCTACAGGACATGATAGCACCCCAATGCAGACAGAGTTAGGAACTGACCTGGATCTGTAATAAGTCATAACTCCTCTTACCCCCGTGAGAATGGGTTCAGGGTAGCCTAGACAAGTGCCACTTTCTCCTAAAGGAAGTCCAGCACACTTCATGTTTACTCATTTACTCACTATTCGGCCGAAGCATGTAAGTACTTGGATAAATGGCACGAATATACACAGAGTGAGTCGCCTAGAGACTTCCCCAGGAAGGCACATTTGACCAAGACAGAATAATGAAAATACGCAAGGCATTAAAAAAGAAAGGTGCATGTGTACACCAATGGCAATAAGACAGTTATCTAGATTGGTATACCAAAGCTACTGAGAGACAGACTGAATCCAAGACCTGGGCACTGAAAGACACTCAAGAAAAGCTGCAGGAGCAAGTCCCTTAAAACTGTGTACTCCAGCCTGCAGGTACTGGCCCATAAAGCAGGGTACAAACAACTATATCCTGTAATCCAAGGGGAGACCCCGTTAAAGGAAAGTCCTGTAGATATTTTGGATACTTACAACCCTGCCATTTTGAATGCTACACATCGACCAACAACCGACTAGCCCAGACTCTACCCAACTGCCAATTTATCATCAGCCCATCCTAATAAACCCTATGGTCGGTCCATATACCCCTGAAATAGGAGCTCAGATCTCTAAACTTTTTTGGCCTTTTGACATTTGAAGACTTCCCAAACCCAACGCCAAATATCAGCACTGGTGCATTCCCGCTCAGACAGTTACCTGGTGGAGGCGATACCCTAGTTATTGTACATGCAGTTGAATTGGGTAGGGAGGCTCTCAAAATTTATAATGAATGGTCCCAAATCTTCTCCCTCCTGTTAAGGTTGTAAGATACCATGGGAAACTATGCAGGTTTCTGGGCCTACCCTTATCTGCTTTAGTCCATTTTGCAGGTGTTGATCTGCCTGTATCTGATGGGCTACTAGGCACTCTAGGAGGGTCTCAATGGTACTCATGGGATATCCACTTCTGGATTCCTCCGACTCCTCTGAATTTTCACTAGCTTCTGTGCTCTTCTCTACTCCCCCTTCCTGATCAGAATCGTCTGGCAATTTGACAGTCAGATGAGCAGGTATCGCACTTTTAATTCAAAGCGGGTTTGTTCTTCTCCCTAAGGTAGGTTTAAAACCTAACAATTGTGGGATGTTTTTATCCACGCATCCAAGCCCTACCTCAAAACTGTGCAGTACTGACATGGAAAACATCATGATGGCCAGAGCTTCCCAGAAAATGCACAGGGAAATGCATGAAGAATAGGCTGCCACTCATTTTTGCCGATGTTATGGGCACAGAAGGACACTGCCTAAAACCACCATTGGACTACCCACACAGTAGTCTGAAACCATTGGGAGTGGCAATGCTGATTGCCAAAAGCAAACCCATAACTGTTGGGAATTAATTTTCTTAAATCCCAAAAAGGGGTGCAGTACCAGTACTCACCACTATCCAAAAGCCGGCATTTTAAAACAACACCAGATTTTACTTTTTGTAAAAATGAATAAATGAACCCAGAGCATGCCAAAGAAAGACTTACTGAGAGGTGGATCCAATGTAAAGTTATATTCTGAAGTGACTTGAAGGTTTATAACAAGACTGGCTGAGCTGTGGATTTCAGCAATTTAAGTAAATTTGGACTGAAAGACATTAAAAATCTAAATGTTTAAATTGACTGAGTGACCTACTTCTGAGTGTCACATAGGTTGCAATTGTTTAAATGTCATAGTTTTGAACTTAGAATCAGCATTCTAGCTGCATATGTAAAAAATTGTCTTGACTTAAACTGGGGAACAAAAAGTGACATTTTATCTGAAACCTGGATTAAGGAACTGGATTCTGCCCACCAGCCACCCGCATCAGGAGTGAAACTTGAGTCACAGCTGTGTTCCCAGGCCTATCTGCCTTTTGCTGGCCACACTAAGGATATGCCATCTCTCTGATAATTGAATTAAGGGGAGCCCCCACAGAATACAGGAGCTCTGAACAAAGCCCTGTCCTGACCCAGGCAGATGGTTTATTGCAGATGTCGTAAAAGTAGCTTCCTCCTGAAGCAAAGGGGAGGGGCACTGCCTGTGAGAGCAAGCTGGCTTGGCAGAACTGGAAAAACCAGAAATTCAACCTTGTGCTGGAGGAAAACCACACCCCTTTGGGGCCAGAACATAACTCTAAAAAGATTAATAACTCATAGTACGGACTTGTGAAAATTATTTAAATGACACCATAATTCTTGTGATTTTTCTGCCCACATTTTAAGAGGTTTTTAGAACCGGTGGCATGTTCAGGGGGGTTTTAGCGGAAAAGAGGATATTACTCAAAATGTGTGCATGTGAAAAATCTGACACTTCATCAACTAATGTCCATACTCCTTGCGCACATGTGTGTAAATTTGGGGTAATGTCCGGTATTGCAAACCAGTTAAAAAGTGCAAAATATTGCCATTTCTGAATGCAAGCCCCCAGGAAGAGCAGATTTGGACAGGGTATACCTCCTGTAATGCATGATGGGTGCATATGATTTTAAAACAATATGTACCTCTGCAAATATGTATTTGGTTCAAATCTAGATTTGTGTGCAAGTTGACAGGAGGAGTGGACTTTCTGCAGGCTGTAAAATGACATCACTCTGACACAACTTAGCTCCCCCAATCAGGGGAGAAATGAAAGCTTGGCCAATGATAAGTGGAGAGGGGTAGAGCCTAGTGATGCTGCACACACACCCATTTCAAAACACATAAAAACAGAGAGACAGGACAGATAGGGACCTTCAAATCCATTTGCAGCTGGAAGCTCTGCCGGGAAAATCCATACTTTACCTCCCTCAACCTTCAGAGAGCAGACATAGAGACTTCAAATCTATCAAATCTCCAGAATCCAGAAGCAGTGCTGTACCCAGAGAGAGAGCAGAGCTGACCCAGGCCAATGTTAGCAGAACCAGAGAGAGCTGACCCAGATCACTGTGAAGTGCAGAGACCAGAGTCCAGTCTAAAACCTGACCAGATCCGTGGCGAGGCCCATTTAACTCAAGAATATAGTGTGAGTACCTAGAAAACTGTGCAGAACCCAATCTCTCACAAGCTATTTTAACTTGAGTAAAGCTGTCACCTGTCATTTTCTAGTTGCAAGCTGCACTTGTCTTTTTGAACTTTAAAATTCCGAATCTGAAAAACGACCTTTATTTAATCGCTCATATCTCCGTGACCGTTTGTGCTAGAGACTTGCAGTAACTTTCCTCTGAAAGCTGAGAATCGTGGCTTTTCTACGAACCTAGAACCGCATTCCTACCCCCTATAGTTTTGCCGCAATCGTGAAAAACGCACTTGCGAATTTACAGCGATTTGCAAATTTCTCAACGTGTGAAAACAGCAGTTTTCTTGCTTTCAGTTGCCAAAAATTCGTTTAACCTGCTAGTTACACCCTAGATCCTTGCTAAAGTAAGCCTGGACTAATATTAACTTGATTTCACTCACCCTGAACCTCCTAGAGGGAATTAAAAGCATTTTAGCATATTTTTTTCTACATTGCCAGCACATTTAAAAGCATTTGGGCCTGTGTTTTCAACGTCTGTAGTCTAAGCTGCTGGTGTGAACTGAATCACATTTGATTGCATTTCTGAGAACTGTGTGCCTTCCTTCTATTTCCTTGCATTGCAAAAAGGGGGGGGGGTGAATTGTCCAAGAAAGTGATTACATTGTCTTTGCTGAAATCCTATCAAGTTATTTTCTTTACTGCATTTCATTCCACATTGCATCCATTTGAAACCATAAAAGTATTGTTGCTATCTTATCCATTTCATGTCAACTCCTTAGTGATTATCAAGAAGTGTGCTAGTGCCAGATTCTCCGTTGTTAATCTTTATCATCTCAGATTAAGTGTGATATTCAATTATTAATTTATTATAAAGCGTGATATATATATATATATTGTTTAAATTATCAATTAAACCTTTTAACTTGCAAAACAGAACTACTTCTTGGCTCAGTGGGGTCAGGGGGATTCTGAGAGAGGGGTGTTATATAGGGGTAGTCATCCAGAACGCATGAACTGGACATAAAGATATATCAATAAGGGTTTTCATTCAGTATTCTAGACTAGGCGTTGACTTGGCTGTAGTGCTGAATTGAATCCTCTTACAAATTGGGGGCTCGTCCGGGATCGTTTGGGTTAGATCTACCATTTGTGCAGATTAATACAGCGTGCCAGCTGACCAGATACACATATCCGGTCGGATCACCACGCTGTGTTACGCTGTAAAGCACTCCTCATAGGAACGCTCTAAGAAAAAGGTCTGTTTTGCAAAAATAAAATACTAATTTCTGTAAGTCAGGACAGAGACCAATCTCTAGAATGACGACCTTAGTAGACATGAAAATAGCCAGAGAGCACCTCTTACATAAACTATTTGTGAGAGGTGAATGGACTGAACAGGGCCAGGATGCCTGGTTGCAGGCCATCACGCGACAGGTCACTGAAACAGGGTCAGACCTATGGAGAGATCAGGGTCCATTACATGTGGCCCTGAGTGAACTATATATGGCTTCTAAAGCCAAAGATGAACACAATAAGATTGCCAGGGTAGCGGCATATTTATATTTACATATGGGAGCCATGCAGGACAAATGTGCTGAAGGCCAAGATCTGGCGAGTAGGCAACTGCTGGCATTACAGAAGGCCCAATCTGAGCTGGACTCTTCTGAGCAGAGGCTGCTCAGGAGCCAGGAGTCAGAAAATGATAGTAGGCAATATATCATTAAAATAAAAGAGGATATGGGCATCCTACAAAAGGAAAAGACAGACCAGGATGCCAGATTTCTGGCCCTGCAGAAGGAGCACCAAGACAGTTTGGACTCCTTACAGCAGAACCAGAAAAAGTTGGAGCAACAGATCAATTTCAACAGGGCATGCGCGGAGCAGGTAGTCACCCTGCAAAGCCAGCTAGATAGAGAGAAAGAGGAGAGCAATAAACTGATTCTGAAAGACCTGGATACCCAGGCAGAGTTTGATGAGGAGCGCCAAAAAGCTGGTGCCTTTCAACGACAGAGGGACGACCTGGCAGCACAGATGCAGGATCTCAGTCAGGAAAGAGACACTTTAGGCCAGGAAGTCTGCCACTTAAAAAAGGAAATTGAAGAAAATCACCTGGCCCTCCAGGGGCTGGGTGACCTCCAAAAAGAAAACCAGAACTTGGTAGAGCACACCAGAAGGGTGGAAGATGCTCTGGCAAGAAAGGAGCAGGCCAGTAGGGATGGGACTCAGGAGGTAAACCTCCTGCAGCAAAGACTGGCCCAGTGCTCCAGGACCAATCGGGAAACGCAGAGAGAGAATGAGGCTCTCTGCAAGCACAATGATAGGCTCCAACAACAGGTAGCGATGCAGGAGAGACTGATAGAGTCTAGTAAGGCCTTAACTGAGGAACTGAAGGCGCAGGCTCTGGCATTGCAACAGGGAGCAGGGGCGGATAGAGATGAGGTTTGCTGGGAAAGAGAAACTCCTGAGCATAACCCCAGGAGCCCTAGTACCAGAGGCCTTTATTTCTCTCAGTCCCTGGACTCTGCCACCCCCATGTCCCCTGGCGCACATGAGCACAGGGCCACAGGGATGGCAGATTACTATCCAGCTAAAAGTATGGGGCTCATTGGCCAGTACCACTCAGGAATGGAGGGGTGGGCATCCGGGTATGGGCACCCAAGTACAGTACAGTTCAATGGGGAACCCCAGGAGAGTAGGCCCCTTAAGGGCATCCTGAAAACCTCTGCCCAGTTAGGTCAGTGGGGGGGTACCCAGCAAATCCTGGCAGCAAGGAGGGATCTGAGGACTCCTCTGAGCACCACAGGAAACAGGAGACCAGGTCCCCACATTCTGCCAGCCATTCCCAGGCTCGCAGAATCCGGGAAAACCTGGAAGAACAGACAGGAACCTCTGGGAGTAGTGCCTCTGAGTCAGAGGATGAATGGACAAGGGTTTCCCGAACCAAAAAGGCCAATAAGGCAAAAAAGGGCCTTGCTTAAGGACCCCTTAAAGCAGATTAAGGCGATCAGGAGCGTCATCACGCCTTACCATAAGAACGCTAAGTATTCTGTTTGGGAGCACTTAGAGTTGTTTGAGCAAATGATGGAGACTTTCCATTTGAAGGACAGCCAAAGCTGTATTCAATATGTAAAGTGGACCTTCTCCCCGGAATACTCCAGTTTCTTTGCGGGGCTGGAGGACCAAAATCATTTAAGATGGTCCACCTATAAGGCGGCCATCTTGAAACATTTTTCCATTCATAGAAATCCTCAAGAGGCTTGCAAGGCAGCCTACAATTTACAATGTGGGGAGGATCAGGCCCCACAAGAATTTGTGCAGGAGTTAAAGCGTGCTTTTGCACAGACCACCAGAAGGGTGCGCACAGACAGTAGAGAATTCATTAATACATTTTTTCATGCCTTGCCCAAATACATAATGACCCAGCTCGTGAGGGATTTTCACGAGAAAAGATCTTTAGACTGGGTCATTGAACAGGCTACCCGGATCTATGAGGTGCAGAAACCGGTAGATAGCAAAAGTAATGCCCAGAAAAACCCCAAAGCCAACAGCACCCCTGCTGCTGCCAAGGTGGCAGAGGTAAAGGTCACCCCCGTTTTGGATTTGGAGATGGGGGGACCTAAAAACCTACCTGCACCTAATAATGCTAGGCCCAGAAGGTCCTCGGGCCAGTCACAGACAGGGAGCCAGGGAGGCAGCCCCACAAATGGGGTCCCTCGCTCTCCTGATTATGTAAGTCCCCGTTACAAGGGAAACAGACCCATCCTGGGTTATGTGTGGACTCCTCCAGCCCAAGGGGGGGATCCAGCCAAGCACCTAACCCAGGGAACTTCCCTCCTAACTTCCCACCGGAGGGCAGAAACTCTCCAAATCCTGGGCAGAACTTTTTCCCCAGATATCCACCCGACTTTCAGCCCCAAAACCATCCATCCTTCTTTCCCCAATTCCCTGAGCCCAGACCACTGAATCCGGGAGAGGGGAGGCCAAGGGTGGAGGGGTACCCAAATCTTCCCAACCCGGGGTATTACCAGAGGAGGGACAGCTACTCTTCCCGGGATCAGCCCAGGGGAGAAAACAGGGCCCCGTATCAGCCTGTGCGGGTTTCCCAGTTAGAGCGCCAGGTTCAAAACATGGCCCGGGATCTGGGTCACATACTGAGGGCTCAGCAGAACCCTCAGATCGGCATGCCGGCGCAGAACGCACCCAACTCTGGACCTGGTGCCCCAGAACAATGACGGGGGAGCACCCCGATAACTCACCGGTTCCCAGGGAGGAGGCACAAGGGGAAGGGGGGTGTAAAGCCTTGGAGGAAGCTTGCTTCCTCACTTGTAAACAGCCCCTGGAAACGCAGGAACCGGAAACAAAATCTCTTGCCCCTGAAAGTCTGCCTCCTAAGGAGCAGAGGGGTGGTAGGAGAAACAAAAGACCCAAACAGACACAGTTTGAGGAAGAGGTACATATCTTCCAATTTGAGGGAGAGGGATCCTCAGAGGATCCTGGGAAAAGGATCTTCTCCTTCAGAGAGGGGGGGAACTCCTCCCAAAGAAAAATGGGTCCCTAGGGATGCAAATCCAGACTGGGGAGATGGGGAGACTGAGCTACCGCCGCCCACTATCTCATCCCAGAACCAACAGCAAGAAAATCCCCTGGTTCAAACCCATCCTGGTGACTGCCTCCAAAAAGGGGGGGGGCGGCCCAGAACCGGAGCCAGGGGAACCCACAATGGCTCTGATCTCCAGTTGCCAAATTTTTCTTTCAGATTCCCAAGGCTCTCCACAGAATTCTGCCCAAATCTCTTCGCTAGCGATGTCCAAAACCAGAAAGTTAGCCCACCAGTTGTCCAAAAATGTGCATTATCTGTGCCCCCTTGAGGAGAAGGAGGGAAGATACTATGCCCCGGTACAAGTACAGGGGCAGGGTACAATTTTGGAGGTTGAAGGTTGTCACCCCTAATAGATTGTGTAAACAAGGTCCTCTGGCCCCAGACTAGCCGACCAATAAAATTAAAACAGAGTGTCAACCATGTTAGTTTAAACGGCACCTGCCACATGGTTGAACAAAAATCTGACCAAGTAGAATTTCACTTCCAGAACAACCAAATTCCAGACGTGACAGTAATAGCAGTAGGACAACAGACTGGTGATGGGGGGTCCTCTCTATTTCTGAAAATCAACCTTCCTTCCAGTTTAAGGTGGTATTCCACACTGGAAGGAAACACCCTGAAATTCTTTACTAATCCACAATCAGAAACTCCCACTCCTACAGTCCAGAAAGATGTGAAATCAGCTCAGAGCCTGGCTGATATTCAGCAAATTGGAGAGCAGTTGTTCATCCCTGTTCAGTTAAATGATGGGAAGGACTCTGTTCTCGCTCGAGTGTGTGTGAACAACGGTAAGAGCTTCATCAGCGAAGCCATGTTCCGCCAACTCCCAAAAGATCCAGCCATTCCCACATTCAAACTGATAGACAAATGGGAAATGGACCTGGAAGCGCCTAATTCCAAACATCTCCTGCCAAGCAGGTGTATGCTCAAAATCTCCATTGGCAACAAGAGCATAGTCCACAATTGTTGGGTCGTGCGAGACGTCCCTGCCGCCTTTTACTTAGGCAGTGACATTCTCAATCGCTTTGCCATTAGTTTGGACCTAATAAACTTCAAAGCTTGGTCCCGATTAGCGGATAATCCCATGGGCTTTGATGATCCAGAAAAAGCATTTAGGTCAGCTCAATTGCTACCTTATGCAGTTGAAATTCAGATCAAAGAGGAAGTCACCATCCCAGAAAGGACCCGACAATTCTCCCTGGAAGTGAAAGTTAAAAGAGGACAACATTTGAAAAACCCTGATGCTTACATACATCTAAACGCTTCTCTCCAACAGCAAGGGTTGGGGGTAAACCCAACTCCATTAGTCAACATAGAACATGACACCATTCTAATAGAGGTGGATAACAGCGACTTAAAGAGTATTACTCTAGCCGCAGGCACCATTATTGGAATGGCGGTTGATGACCGACATTTTTCCATCGACTTAGTAAATGAACTGTTAGGGCCAATCCCCAAGGACTGTTTTGACAGTGACAGTGAGGACAATACAACACCAGACAGGATTTTTACCTGGCATGGGGGGAACTTCCTGGTGTACACTTCCTGCCCCTATCGTAAGGAAGATGTGACTTGTGACTTCAGGAGGGATGAGGTGATTTTCCAGGTCCATGAGGGCTGCCTTTCCCACCTGAAGCCTCCAGTCCAAATCAGCACTCTGACCAGGGACTTCTCCACCCAGCTGGAGGAGGCCGCTGAAATAGCCAAACCAGAAGTCATTCCAGGCTTCAGGCAGATGGTGGAAGAGAGAGTCAACCTAGCTGATGCCTGTGTGACTCTGGAACAAAAGCAAAAGTTGAAACAAGTTTTCTTGGATTTCCAAGATCTCTTTGCGGTAGACTCATATGACTGTGGTCGCACCGACATCCACACAACCACAATCCCCACGGACCCTGGCATGACTCCTGTGTTTGTGAAGCAATATCGCTTGCCTCTCGCATCAATGGAGTCCCTTACTGAAATAATTAAGAACCTTGAGTCCAGGGGAATAATCCGTCCAGTCCACAGCACCTTCAATAACCCGGTGCTGGGAATATTGAAGCCAAACGGCCAGTGGAGACTCTGCGCCGACCTCAGGGAGCTCAACAAACGGGTCCATACTTCCCGATGGCCTCTGCACTACATTGACCAAGGGCTGGCCCAGATCCAGGGGTCACAGGTATTCACTGCAATAGACCTGACCAATGGATACTGGACCGTGCCTGTCAGTAGGGAGGACCAATACAAACTGGCTTTTACCTTTGGGGGCCAGCAGTACACATGGACCCGGACTCCTTTCGGATACCTCAACTCCGGTAATGAGTTCCATATTTTCCTACATAAGGCCATGCCCGACCTGGGTGCGAGGGGTAACCTGGCTTATGTAGATGATGTCCTCATCAAAAGTTCATCTGTGGAGGAACACATAGTGGAGATCCGTTATGTTCTGACGCAGTTGAGAGCCGCCGGAGCAAAACTTTCCTTTCAGAAAGCACAGTGGTGTAGAACCCGTGTTAATTTCTTGGGGCATGAGGTTACTCCTCAGGGTCTCTGTCCCCAGGAAAAGAAAGTGGAAGCACTTCAGAAACTGAAAGACCCCACAACTCTGCGAGAACTAAGGAGCCTCCTTGGACTGACTAATTACAGCAGAAAGTTCATTGAGGGCTACGCAGAGATTACCAGACCCCTGATTCATCTCCTGAAGGGGGGGGTCAAGTGGGAATGGGGTCCAGAACAATCCGAGGCAGTAAGACAACTCAAAAGAAGCCTCTCACAAGCGCCTTGCCTAGCTTACCCTGTCAGAAACAAGGAGTTCTTCCTGGAGACGGGGTTCTCTAATACGTGCTTGACGGCAGTATTATACCAAAAGCATGACAAGGTCAATAAAGTAATCTCCTATGCGAGCAAAACTTTATCCTCTGTGGAGGAAAAATTCAACGATTGTGAGAAGGCACTCCTGGCAACGGTGTGGGCATTGAAGAATTACCGCCCGTTTATCCAGGGGGAACACATCATAGTGGAGACTCCACACCAGCCTCTGCAATATCTCCAAAGTGATAGAATCCGGGCCGGAAATGTGAGTAATTCCCGAATTACTTCCTGGATTCTGTCAATGCAAGGCTTTCCTGTGGAGGTCAGATATGGCCAAAACAAGAAGAGTCCCCTCGCGCAAGGTCTGGTTGACTTGCATGATTGTGCCAGAGAAAACTGTCTCGAGGACGAAAGTCTAAAAATAAAGGACAACACGGAGGCATACCTTAATTCCCCACACAAAGTCTTTGAAGAGGACAAGTGTGAGGGAATGCCCTCTGTCTATGTGGATGGATGCTCTTACCATGTTGACAACAACGGGGAGAAAGAACTGGTGGCTGGCGTAGGGAATGCATGGGTGAATGAGTCCCCAGAACCCTCCGCTGGATACAAAATTGGTCCCCGAAGTAGTCAGGTGGCAGAATTGATGGCTGCGCATCAGGCCATCCTCACTGCTGTCCAGCATCAACTCCACGAACTGGTCATAATCACAGATTCGGATTATGTACGGAACGGGTTCGTGGAGCACCTGGTTAATTGGAAAACCAGAGGCATGTTATGTGCTAACAACAAACCCTTGAAACATGGGAAGTTGATCCAAAACATTGATGATCTGGTCACCTCGAATGAGATGACCATCTATTGGAAAAAGATCAAGGGTAATTCCAAAGTAGAGGGACCAGACAAAACTGGAAACGACTTAGCTGATCAGCTGGCCAAAACCGGGGCCATCCAAGGGGATCTAATTGAGATTGAGTCCCTGTTGGGGGAAATCCAGATCACTGCTATCACTAGGTCCCAGACAAATGCTCACAACGACCTTTCAATTGCACAATGGAGTAAGGAGACCCCTGATGCTGATTTGATTACCGCTCAGAAGGGGGATCCAATTATTGGTAAATTTTACCAGCACCTTGAGGACCCTGAGAACTTTCCCCTGACGGATACCGATTACATTGGGAAAGAGGACCTAAGAGTGTTGATGAAATGTCCAAAAATGTTCCGAATCCAAGACGGTTTGCTGGTAAGGAAATCCAAAGCTGGCCACGATCAGTGGGTGGTTCCTACCTCATTCCGAAGCCTGATGTTAAGTCACGCCCATGATGCGGCCACCGCCGGTCATAGGGGGTTTCACACAACATTGGAAATCTTAAGAGAGGTTGCATACTGGCCACACATGGGGCAGGACCTCGACCAATACTTGAAGGGGTGTCTTGTGTGTGCACAATTTCAGCCATCATCCCTCACGCACCGCGCGCCTCTCCAAAAGCGGGGGATGACACTGCCATGGTCAGATTTACAAATCGACTTTGTAGGCCCCGTGATTCGCTCTGCTAGGGGGAATAAGTACATGTTGACTGTGACATGCTTGTTTACCAAGTGGGTGGAATGTCTCCCAGCCCCAAATTGCAAGGCAGAAACCGCAGCTGCCTTGACGATTAACCACATCTTTTCTCGTTTTGGTCTACCTCAAAGGATTGAGTCAGACAGGGGTAGCCACTTCACCAGTGAAGTAATGACAAAGATGTGGGAGATACTGGGGGTCAAAAGGAAGTTGCATATTGCTTACAGGCCAGCTTCTTCTGGGGCAGTAGAGAGATATAACCGAACCATTGTGAGCATATTAAAAAAGTTTGTGGCAGATTCTGGGCCAAGTTGGGATATCCGATTACCTCTGGTCCTAATGGCCATCAGATCTACCCCTTCATCTGCAACCAAAATGTCACCATTTGAGTTGATGACTGGGCGCAAGATGGTACTTCCTCAGCATTTGCTCTACAGGACCCAAGAGCAGACACTGATAAATGCCTCCACTACTCATGAGTATGTGGAGAATTTAAGGAAACACCTCCAACATGCTTTTGCTTACGCTCAGCGGAATCTAGAAAGATCGGCTGATAGCATGAAGACCCATTATGACCTGAAAACTTCCAGGAAGGAATATCAGGTGGGAGACCGGGTCTATCTATACAACTTCCAAAGGAACCAGGCAAAACAGCGGAAATTCTTGCCTACATGGAAGGGACCCTTTGAGATCATCGACAAGATTTCCCCTGTGGCCTACAAAATCCACATCCCCAAAGGTCCTTTGGCAGCGGGGGAAGACAAGTGGGTCCACATAAACCAGTTGAAATGTTGCCATCCCAGGCACACTCTGCAACAACTGGAGGAATCCTCTGGAATCCTAGAGGGTACTGTCTCAGACTAATTCAGTTCCAACCATAAAACATACCACATCTAGTCTCTAAAATATTGTGATTTGCATGAAACTGTCTCTTAGTTACACTGTTTTTTTTTTTCAAAATAAGAATGTAATGTTTCGTTATGATGAAATGCATATGCTGCCCCACTATCTCAACAGTGGTGGAAAACGTCTATGAGTAGGTATTGCCGCTCTTCCTTTGTCGTCCTAGGAGAAAGAAAACCTTGAGACGGGCCAAGGAGGACGAACCGGAGACCGGGAGCAGAGACGCAAGGGGCCCGGGGTACCGCCCAATCTTCCCATCAGGACCGGCGAGGAGAACCGATCGATCCGACCGGATGGAGAAAAAGATGCTGAACTGTGCCATTTATTGGAAGAAGATGAGGAAACATCCCAGGTCTTGCGAGTCCCATCAGGAAATAGAATGGCCATCGCAAGAGGGGGGCTTGTGGGATGTTTTTATCCACGCATCCAAGCCCTACCTCAAAACTGTGCAGTACTGACATGGAAAACATCATGATGGCCAGAGCTTCCCAGAAAATGCACAGGGAAATGCATGAAGAATAGGCTGCCACTCATTTTTGCCGATGTTATGGGCACGGCAGGACACTGCCTAAAACCACCATTGGACTACCCACACAGTAGTCTGAAACCATTGGGAGTGGCAATGCTGATTGCCAAAAGCAAACCCATAACTGTTGGGAATTAATTTTCTTAAATCCCAAAAAGGGGTGCAGTACCAGTACTCACCACTATCCAAAAGCCGGCATTTTAAAACAACACCAGATTTTACTTTTTGTAAAACTGAATAAATGAACCCAGAGCATGCCAAAGAAAGACTTACTGAGAGGTGGATCCAATGTAAAGTTATATTCTGAAGTGACTTGAAGGTTTATAACAAGACTGGCTGAGCTGTGGATTTCAGCAATTTAAGTAAATTTGGACTGAAAGACATTAAAAATCTAAATGTTTAAATTGACTGAGTGACCTACTTCTGAGTGTCACATAGGTTGCAATTGTTTAAATGTCATAGTTTTGAACTTAGAATCAGCATTCTAGCTGCATATGTAAAAAATTGTCTTGACTTAAACTGGGGAACAAAAAGTGACATTTTATCTGAAACCTGGATTAAGGAACTGGATTCTGCCCACCAGCCACCCCCATCAGGAGTGAAACTTGAGTCACAGCTGTGTTCCCAGGCCTATCTGCCTTTTGCTGGCCACACTAAGGATATGCCATCTCTCTGATAATTGAATTAAGGGGAGCCCCCACAGAATACAGGAGCTCTGAACAAAGCCCTGTCCTGACCCAGGCAGATGGTTTATTGCAGATGTCGTAAAAGTAGCTTCCTCCTGAAGCAAAGGGGAGGGGCACTGCCTGTGAGAGCAAGCTGGCTTGGCAGAACTGGAAAAACCAGAAATTCAACCTTGTGCTGGAGGAAAACCACACCCCTTTGGGGCCAGAACATAACTCTAAAAAGATGAATAACTCATAGTACGGACTTGTGAAAATTATTTAAATGACACTATAATTCTTTTGATTTTTCTGCCCACATTTTAAGAGGTTTTTTAGAACCGGTGGCATGTTCAGGGGGGTTTTAGCGGAAAAGAGGATATTACTCAAAATGTGTGCATGTGAAAAATCTGACACTTCATCAACTAATGTCCATACTCCTTGCGCACATGTGTGTAAATTTGGGGTAATGTCCGGTATTGCAAACCAGTTAAAAAGTGCAAAATATTGCCATTTCTGAATGCAAGCCCCCAGGAAGAGCAGATTTGGACAGGGTATACCTCCTGTAATGCATGATGGGTGCATATGATTTTAAAACAATATGTACCTCTGCAAATATGTATTTGGTTCAAATCTAGATTTGTGTGCAAGTTGACAGGAGGAGTGGACTTTCTGCAGGCTGTAAAATGACATCACTCTGACACAACTTAGCTCCCCCAATCAGGGGAGAAATGAAAGCTTGGCCAATGATAAGTGGAGAGGGGTAGAGCCTAGTGATGCTGCACACACACCCATTTCAAAACACATAAAAACAGAGAGACAGGACAGATAGGGACCTTCAAATCCATTTGCAGCTGGAAGCTCTGCCGGGAAAATCCATACTTTACCTCCCTCAACCTTCAGAGAGCAGACATAGAGACTTCAAATCTATGAAATCTCCAGAATCCAGAAGCAGTGCTGTACCCAGAGAGAGAGCAGAGCTGACCCAGGCCAATGTTAGCAGAACCAGAGAGAGCTGACCCAGATCACTGTGAAGTGCAGAGACCAGAGTCCAGTCTAAAACCTGACCAGATCCGTGGCGAGGCCCATTTAACTCAAGAATATAGTGTGAGTACCTAGAAAACTGTGCAGAACCCAATCTCTCACTTAAAATAATCTAATGCAAGCTATTTTAACTTGAGTAAAGCTGTCACCTGTCATTTTCTAGTTGCAAGCTGCACTTGTCTTTTTGAACTTTAAAATTTCGAATCTGAAAAACGACCTTTATTTAATCGCTCATATCTCCGTGACCGTTTGTGCTAGAGACTTGCAGTAACTTTCCTCTGAAAGCTGAGAATCGTGGCTTTTCTACGAACCTAGAACCGCCTATAGTTTTGCCGCAATCGTGAAAAACGCACTCGCGAATTTACCGCGATTTGCAAATTTCTCAACGTGTGAAAACAGCAGTTTTCTTGCTTTCAGTTGCCAAAAATTCGTTTAACCTGCTAGTTACACCCTAGATCCTTGCTAAAGTGAGCCTGGACTAATATTAACTTGATTTCACTCACCCTGAACCTCCTAGAGGGAATTAAAAGCATTTTAGCATATTTTTTTCTACATTGCCAGCACATTTAAAAGCATTTGGGCCTGTGTTTTCAACGTCTGTAGTCTAAGGTGCTGGGGTGAACTGAATCACATTTGATTGCATTTCTGAGAACTGTGTGCCTTCCTTCCATTTCCTTGCATTGCAAAAAGGGGGGGGGTGAATTGTCCAAGAAAGTGATTACATTGTCTTTGCTGAAATCCTATCAAGTTATTTTCTTTACTGCATTTCATTCCACATTGCATCCATTTGAAACCATAAAATTATTGTTGCTATCTTATCCATTTCATGTCAACTCCTTAGTGATTATCAAGAAGTGTGCTAGTGCCAGATTCTCCATTGTTAATCTTTATCATCTCAGATTAAGTGTGATATTCAATTATTAATTTATTATAAAGCGTGATATATATATATATATATATATATATATATATATATTGTTTAAATTATCAATTAAACCTTTTAACTTGCAAAACAGAACTACTTCTTGGCTCAGTGGGGTCAGGGGGATTCTGAGAGAGGGGTGTTATATAGGGGTAGTCATCCAGAACGCATGAACTGGACATAAAGATATATCAATAAGGGTTTTCATTCAGTATTCTAGACTAGGCGTTGACTTGGCTGTAGTGCTGAATTGAATCCTCTTACACAATCCTATGAGTGGGAGTTTATCAATAGGTGTGGCCATATATCTTTGAGGGGGCATGGGTTGGCTCTATCTCGGGACCTTATTGTCCCACTTCTGGCACCATTTGTGGTGCAGCAGAAGAAGCACACTTTGAGGAGTCATTAATGTGAGGCATACAACTGTTTGAAGATCTTTCAAAATATGCCATTTTATTTTAAAAGAAAATATATCAAAATGCCTCACTTTCTTACTCTGCTGAAGAATTCCCTGCCTATTTTAAAAGCTAGGGGAACACACTAACACAGGACAACTGGCCCTCACACTAAACAACAAAAACATAAATAAAAGGTATGGCAATTCAACAGAACATAAACAATATGTACATTTCCTAAATGACCTTCTGAAGTCCTGGGTGATTTCCCTTTCCCAGGATTTAAATTCACTTCATTACAATGTTCGACCTTGGAAAGGAAATGTCTTAACTCTGTCTTTAAAGATGTAACATTAAAGCCAAAAGTTCATCAACAAAAAGATCCAAGGTAACAATCTCTTCCTTTTACCAAAGGTTTGACTAGCAACCAATCTCCTCCTTTTTGGTGAAGTGTTCCACTTTTCTCTTCTAACACAATAGCCCCAATGGAACCCCAGTTGGACTAGGTCTGCTGTCCCAAATACTTAATAATCCAGAATTCCAGGCCTGTTGTGGCCAGGTGGAGCTGTGCGAGTTGCAAGGTCGGAGAAATAGTAACTTTGCAACAACTGTACCATGGGGGAGTCCCCCTGACATTTAATTAATCAAATTTCAGTTAAGAGACCGGTTGATTCTAGTATACACAGCTTAGACACTGGACCTCGAACCCTAGGGTCAAGCTTAGGGGGACCAGACACTTTAGCGCACTCAAGCTCACCCTCCAGACAGGGCAAAGCAATGTCAAAGTATCCACTCTACATAAATTGCTGAAACACTCTGACCCCTCAGAAAAGCTCCCATACATGGCCAGATGGGAAAAGGACATATGCACACCGTTGGCTGTAGAATGATGGGGGTACATTTGGTCATGCATGAATACATCATCCAGATGTACCACCAACAAAGCATGTATATATAAATTGTGCTACAGGTGGCACTTGCCACCCAGCAGACTTCATAGAATTAAGCCAACATACTCCCTTACATGTTGGAGACGCTTGTAAGGGAGGCATGGGATCACAAGTATGATACTGACACAAAAGGTACAATTTATAAAGCCTTTATTGAAGTTTCAATGGGGTTGGAGAATCTACTACGTTGCCCTATAGCTAGGATGGGAGTAATCGCAACCATCAAATAATAAACAAAACAGTCCTAGTTGGGTCTGTCAAATCAAAATAGCCTATACTAACAAATACCTAATGCCTGCCCTATATATAGTACAGAAAGTATGAAAAGAAGTGTATGTATGTAAAGGAAAGTCAGTGTTCATCAGATCATTCCTATGGATGGCTGGACCTACTTCGACCCTGACTGGCACACAGAAATCATTGTTGCCGCAAGCCCTGTCAGACTAGGAACGGTTCTGGCACAAACTAGTGGCCCTGGTGTGCATCCAGGCACATTGTGTCATATGCAAACAGGCCCCTGGCTCCCCCCGAATCACCAGGCCTTGCTCTCCCTATTTGGGAACCCACGCACTAAGATGCCCCTCAGGATTGAGCGCTGGGGCATCAGACTACAGGAATATGACTTTGACATCGTCCACAGGCCTGGCGGGGATAACAACCCAGCAGATTACCTGTCACGCCACCCGACAGGCATGTCAGTTTCGAGAGAAGGCGACACAGAATATATAAATTATGTGGCCTCCAACGCTCTCCCACCAGCAATCTCGCTCGAGATGGTAGCAGCAGCCTCCGCCGCAGACCCGTCCATGACACTAGCGATGAGCCTGACTAGAAACAACAAGGGGAAGGACTATCGATGTGCCATTTTAAACTACCCAGGGGTGTGTAGAGAAGAGATGGACAGGCTCGCAGGGATACACACCGAACTGGCCGTGAAGGACGAGGCAGTCCCAGTCCTACTGAGAGGATGCCGGCTAGTCTAGTCATTCCCCCGATACTCAGGGCAGAAGTGATCAGGACAGCGCACGAGGGACACAGTAGTGCCGACAACACATAACGACTGCTGCGGTGCCACGTGTGGTTTCCCTTCTTAGACGCAATGGTCGACAGATGGGTGAAGAACTGCCTCGCATGCCAATGCACAGCAAAAGCCGAAGCCCAAGTCCCACTCCAGCCAAAGCACATCCAAGACAGGCCATGGGACAGAGTAGTGGTTTACTTTTATGGACCCCTGGAATCGGGAGGGTACCTCCTGCTATTTATCGATGAACACTCAAGGTTCCCCATTGTTAAAAAAGTGGCGACCACAGCATTACCCACATAGCAGCAACCTTTGATGAAGTACTGAGCAAATGGGGCATCCCAAGGACAATCAAATCTGACAATGGTCCCCCATTCAGTGGCCATGGGTTTGCGTGCTTTGCGACACACATGGGGTTCACCAATCAGAAGATCACGCCCAGGCGGACACAGGCCAATGGAATGGCCGAACGGTTTATAGTTTCCATAAAGAAGACAATGCAAAGATCGAGGGTTCTGACCCTCATCGGGTGCTATGCCTCCTCCGAGATTACCGTAATACCCCCCATGAGGCCACCAACAGGGTTCCCGCAGAGCTAATGATGAAATATGTGGTTCACACTCGCAGGGTCTCATGAAATCCCAGAGGTCTGCCAGAAAGAGATTAAAAAGATAGGGTGCAACTATGCATCCCTGTCCTAGTCCTTTCTCAGTTAGTATCAGGCGGGACAGATGGTCCCCCACAATCCAATCTCACTTTGATAGATGTTTTATTGTGGAGATGAATTAAGATGGATAGGAGACCCTCTGGGATTCCCCAATCTTTCAGCTTCTCCCAGAGTTTTCCTCTGTTTATTGTGTCGAATGCCCTTGATAGGTCAATCCACACTCCATAAACAGGGGGGGGGTTCTGTCTTCCTACTCATATTCAATATATTTAGTACAAGGCCATTCAATGTAGTTGACAGGCTTTTGCGGAAACCAGTTTGAAATTTGGAAATGATATTAGCCCGGTCCGCCCAATCTTCCAACTCTTTCAAGATTAATCTCAAAAAGATTTTACTCTCCACATCCATAAGGGCGATCGGGCGGTAATTTGAAGGGTCCGACCGATCCCCCTTTTTTTATTGGAATTACTATGGCCTTATTCCATGTAATTGGCCACATCCTCGTTGTCTTAAGGTCCATGCTCTCACTGATGTCTTCATGATTTCATTAGTAAGGCCATTTGGGCCTGCAGCTCTTTATCTAGATGAAGTAGATATGAGATCCTCTATCCTCTCTTCATCAAAGAGGATGTCCCATTTCACATTCAGCCTTAATCCACAACAAATTGGGTTCTTTTCTTCAAAAATAACCCCAAAAAATGTTTTCCACTACTGTTCAGTGATAACATTAGACTGGACTAAATCTTGCTCTGGGGTCTGGGAATGGATTATACTCCAAAAATTCTTTGAGTTGCATTCTGTTACAGCCTTCAACATATTCAACCCATCCAAACGGTTCCTCTCATACTTTTTTTTTGTTTAGAACAGTTTCCCTCCTGATTACATAGGGCTTTCTTCATCTGCACATAGATATGTAGGTCTAAACCTGTTAAGAGGCAGATTTTTCTTCTCAATACCCTCTTCCGGTCACAGGTCTCTTGATCAAAACTATGTTGGTGATTCTTACGCATATAACACATTTTAGCACTCTGGGTCTCCAGGTCTCAAATGAAATCTTCAAAAACCCTAGGGTTAAATAGTTCACTTAGGGCCTGCCCATTTCCTACGTCAACCAAATTAGCCAGCTTACGATTCAGAACCCCACCACATTTCTCAAATCTGACCAGACGGTTCCATGCCTTCTTTACTGACAAGACCTGTATGTACATCCTTTCATCGGTCCCTCCAAGACTCATCCCAAATGATGCCCATATCTTTAATCAGCATCCCGATACAACTACTGAGAAGGTTTGAAGAGATTACCAAGTAGTCAATAATAGAACTCGAGGAACCACTCCTCCATGTTCTCGCCGGAGGGATGCTCCCTGCAACAAATCCATATGCAATGCTTAAGTTCCAATCTTTAAAAAAATTCAACCATCTTGTTCCACTCACACAGGCCCTTTTGTTGTCTGTTCTCCCCTGACAGACTTTCAAGCAATAGGAATTCAACTCACCAGCTACCAATATGTTAGCCTTAGGAAATTGAATCTTTACATTAGTAAGAACTTCTGCCAAAGTCCATCAAGAAGACTTCCAAGTCGGAATGCGCCAGGCTCCAATAGACATTGATAACTACAACCGTTCCCAGAGTGGCCTCGGCTTTGAAGGAAATCCTTACTGGAAGAATGCCCACTCTCTCCGAAGCTAGTCGTTCACAAGATTTTATCCAGTGATTTCGAATTGCCAATAAAAGCCCCTCTGAAGATCTCCCCCATTTAGATTGGAAGCGACTTGATGGAAAATTGTAAATCGATCCAATTTAAAGGCATCTCCCAAATTAAAAGGCATCTCGCAACAACGTTTCTTGGAAGAGAATCAGGTTGTGCCTGTGGAATATAAAATTCTTCATCTCCTCACCCTTAAACCAACAGAGCCCTGCGTTTCTCAACTAGGAAATTTCAACGGATCGCCAACTAAAGCTTGACCTTCTTTCTCTCCCTCCAATCTGTTACCCTTCATCATATTTCGATTCCCTCCATATTTTCTCTGCTGGAGATTCTCTGGTAAGATATTTGACACTCCTATGTCCAGTTTTTTCAAATCTAGGGTTGAGTTAAACAGGGCCTTGGTACCGATTCTAGATTTCATAACCACCACTACAATTGAAGTGACCTGGTCGTATGGAAAGCCTATTTGGTCGATATCATATGATTGAGTGTACAAGTACAGAGCTGGGTGGTCCTCTTTTTTAGGGGGCTATGTGGAAGAGGACCAAAATACATCAGTATACAACAAAGGTTCCACAGTACAGCTACCCGCCTTCACATACACCAGGTGTGAAAGTCCACACTTAACACCGATCAAGAGCTGTCATACTCCATTTAGACAGAAAATGCTCCAAATTGACATATTTTAATCTTTATACACAAAATATATGTATAAAACATGGTAAAATATCTTAAAAAACAATGCATGATTTGACATTTTCAACGAGCATCCGTTTTTTGGAAGATGATCGGACGAAAATATGTCTAAATTAGATTTACTCATCTGACACACAATTGTATTTCTAGGTCTCAAAACTAAAAGACATGATTGATTCAATCTAATTTCCGTAATCTGTTGAGCCCGTCTTCAGGACACTGTGTTATGGCACAGGCTAGTCAAAAAAATCTAATTTAGTCATATTTTCGTGCGCAAGTCGAGTGTCATTTTGCAGTTAGAACATTTACCCATGGCATGGGATGCTGTAACTTAAGCCCCTCCTGGTCTTGTGCAATGTCACGTGTCACCTAAGTCACCAACTCGTGTGTGTCAAGCCAACATGCAGGAGGCCGGCTGCATAACATGCAGGTAATGCTTAGATTACTTACCAGTAACCCTGATTACTTCTATTCCTATTCTTTCTTGTCACAGTATTTGGAACACGTCTCACCTTTCCATGGGTGGATGGTAAGACCCAGGGTCCGACATACAGTTTCACTCTTATGCAGATGACACTCAGGTGTTTCTGAAAATACAGAACCAAGAGGAAACTTATGAGAGAGTGGAGCAGTGTCTACAAGAGATACAGAGCTGGATGTGCGCAAATCAGTTGTTGCTGAATGCCAGCAAAACTGAAGTAGCTGTTTTTGCCTCAAAATATCATTTACAGAAGGAGAAACTGCTCCCCCCTTGCTTTTTGGGGACGCAGTTGAATTTCTCCCAAAAAATTAAGAACTTAGGCTGCATCTGGGAAGATAACATGGAAAGTGGAGCTCAGGTGAGTGCCAAAGTGCAGGCAGCTTATCACTCATCACGCATGCTAAGACATATCTTACCTTTTATTGCGAATGAGGATAGAGCAGTCGTCATCGGTACTCTGGTTAACTCGAAGTTAGACTATGGCAATGCATTGTTGTCAGGTATCACAGCCTACCAACTGCGTAGGCTGCAGCTGGCTCAAAATGCAGCGGTCAGACTGGTGCACAAGGCAAAAAAGTCAGACTCAATCTCTACTTTGAGGAAAGCCCTGCATTGGCTGCCTGTAAAAGAGAGAATAGAGTTTAAGATCCTCTGCCTGGTCTACAAGGGTGTGAATAATATAGGACCAGCATATCTATCAGATAAAATTAGAAGGTATATTCCTACCCGACAGTTGCGCTCGGCAGACAAAAATCTGCTTTGTATTCCTAGCACCAAATGTGTAAAGAAGGGAGATCGTAGATTCTCCGTCTATGGACCCAGAGCTTGGATAAATTACCTAGAGAAATTTGTGACATCAATAGCCTCTCGGTCTTCCGGATGGCTGTAAAGACTTATTTGTTCTGCTAGATCTTGACAGAACTATTCCATCTGTTCTGCGATGCCTCATATGATCAAGTGGATCTCTCATAGACATATGATTAAATGAAACATCTGCGCCCAGGTACGATTCAGCTCGTTTAGGTGTGCGATACAAATACCACAATACAATACATTGGAAATGAATTGTTGATTGTGGGTGGAGTGGGGTATTATTCCTCCTGGAGGGAAGGTTGTAACTCTTACTTGATTTAGAAAGGTTAGTGTCATGGAGGCGGATGGTGCAAAAATAAGTACTGTGAAGAGGAAGAGTATGACTGATTGCAGCCAAGTAGTTTAAGCATTACCGAATACAACAATTTAAATAAATAAAGTAATTTCTTTTATGCTACATGTTCACATTGTACACACCAGAAATGTTTCATTTTTTTAGATGGCCGCGTTGGAATCAATCAGTGAAGGTGTTGGTAGTTCGGTTTCTGGACATTTCACTTTTTCTCTGTTTGGGTCTGGTTGGAGTCGCTCAGCGACGTGGCCTGGGCGGTGCCTTTCCCCAGCAACCTCCTACCTTTGCCTGCAGACGGGAACTTGGAAGAGGATACCGGCAGCTTAGCTGAAGTTAACTACGAATGTGAGGAAAGGAGTGGGCGGTTGCTTCGATTTGAAACGTTCTGCTGCGGAAGCTCGGGCAGTAAACACTGGCTGGTTTTGCCGTGTCACCACTAGGCGGTGACCGGCATTCGGCCATGGCCGCGTGCCCGTGACAGGAGCCGTTGGTCTGCAGACGTTGCCTGTGGGGTTCGGCCGTTGGTGCCAGTGTCTCGCGGCATGGCCGCCTCGCCGTCAGTATTAGTGAGCGTTCCGGATTCCTCCTGGGCCGAGTCGTCACTGGAGATGAGCCTTACCGCCAGCACTGCTTCTGCGGTGCTACCCCCGGCTCGCGCAAGAATCTTCAAGATCATCGTCATCGGCGACTCTAACGTCGGCAAGACGTGCCTGACCTATCGCTTCTGTGGCGGCCGCTTCCCGGAACGCACCGAGGCCACCATTGGTGTGGACTTTCGCGAGCGCACCGAAGTCATTGACGGCGAGAGGATCAAGGTGAGCTTAGCGCTAGGGAGGGACGAGGAACCGGAGAGTTAAAGGCAATTTACTACGATATTATCCCCCAAGGACAGGGTTTAAGTGAGACGGGGCTGAGTTTCCGTAGTCTCCAAAGACCTCAATCGAGCTGGTGCTCGCACTACCACCGACAACCGCTTTTCCCTCTTTCCGTGCGGGGGATTCGAGCCCGCGCAGTGCCTGGAGACTGGCCAGTGTCCCCTTGTACTGTGATAATCGTAGGTGTTGGATTTATTCTGTTTCATTCTATTGACTGCTTGATACAAAGTCGTGTCAAGCAGTCTGTTGAATGAAACAAATGAAATAGCACTGTGCATTGAGACACTGCAGGGCTTGTCATGAATCCCCAGCGCTGGACAAAAGTAACTCCACTTTTATTTTGTTGTCCTGTGCTCGGGACACTTCAGGCCACGCCCATCATTTAGGCCACGGCCCTCCTCGATTTCTCACCCTGCTCATGGAAGGCAGAGCTTTATACCTGCTAGTGGAGTTTTAACCTATGGACGTTCTGGTGTAATTTCTATTGGCATTCGCTGGTTTATCGCCTTAGTATTTACCATGGCTCCTTCCAAGACGAAACGCGTTTTGTTATACACAAGGGTTAAACATTCCAAATATAGGCACTTTTTCAAACGCATGAATAAGGCAGTGCAGCCAAGGAGGCGATTATCATGAACGTGTGCTTTGTTTTAAACTGTGGCTCCAGTACGTAATGTAATTTTATAGTTGGGACCTCAGTGTCTCTTAATTTAACTTTGCTGCTCGCACTTCCTTAACAAGTGTGTTTTTCATTTCTGTTGCCGCTTCGTCACTCCACCATGTGACTTCCTATATAATATATATAATTTTTTTTAATAAATGTTTTATTGGTGTCAAGTATGTAAAACAATCATCAACTTAAAATAAACCTTTAACATTACATTTCCAGAGAGCATCTACAACCAAACAGCAACACATTCTGATCCCCTACATTCCACTTAAGTAATCGGGCCAAACCATAAGTCGTTAAATTAGAGTCTATCAACCAGAGTTCCATTAATCCTCACCCTCGATCCTAGGTGGGCCCTGCGGTTTGATAACACAGCGTTAAGCATTTTCATCACCGCAATAACCACCATGGGCTTATCACCAATTAACATCCACTTCCACCATTCCACCCTTGTAAGAGTTGACCCCATCTGTAGAGAATCCTCTAGAAAAAACGCTTGAGTCTCCCTCAGAGCGTCACAGTTGATTACTAAATGCTCCAAGGTTTCCACATGCTGGATCCTCTTAGAGTACCGACATGTTGCATTGTCAATACCAACCATCTTCCTCCTAAACAGAACCTCCTTGTATGGAGGATATTCAGACGACATCTAATAAGTAAATCCCGATATTTTGGGGAGGGAAATTTGATTATAAATTTGGGTAACTCATTAACCCTCACACTCTCAATGGTCATAATTTCTCTAGACTTTAAACCACCGGGGCATATGTGCCGGGGGAGCGGGCGCACCTAAAGGCATGCTCGTCTGTGGCGAGTCAGGGTGCCACGGTCACGACCCATGGTCAGATTTTCACATCTCTACTCATTGTAGCATTCCCAGAGAGGAATTACTGCAGCTCGCCCCTACCTCCACTAAATTCCGTGTTGTGTTTGTAAAAAGTGTCGCTTCTTCTTGAGTCCGCCTGGCCAATCTTCACCTTTTTTTTGTGTCCCCTGGCCTAGCCAATCTTCACCTTAAGTGTGGACTAATTAATGCTTTCTTGTTGACAGCACACTGTTCCAAATGTGTCAAGCTTCTATATGATTATGCCCAGATGTTGTGTGTAACAGAGACCCGGCTAGGGGTTTCGTCAGACCCTAATGTAGTTCAGCTCCTTCTGCCGGGGTTTAACATTCTACACCTGGATTGGGTATATCGGCACCCTGGTTGTGGAGTTGCCTTTATTTCTAAGTCCAGGTTCCCGTCTAGCCGCCTCACACTAGATCATAATATAAATATGGATGCCATTTTGGTTTGTTTTTTCTCTAGCACTCCTGCAGTTCACATTTTGCTTATTTATTCCCCTGCCACGTTCCCTGAATTGGTTTCCAAGCTGCAACTCCGCTTCTTTAACGTTTGGGTACTGGGTGCTTTCAATCTTAAGCCTACCTACTTTGTCACCCTGCACCCCTGAAAATGGTCTTGTCGCCACCATGCTTGACCTGGCTCTTCCTCAACTGGTGAACAGCCCCACTCATATATTGGGCAACATCTTGGATTTTGTTTTTGCATCTGATTTATGTACTACCACCTTTGCTCTTTGCCCTGTATTTTGGTATCACTTATTGATTACTTTTTTTGTGGAAAGCCCCTTCTCCTATTTATTAGGTCAAATATCCCGGTGCAGCTCGACGCAGGTGGCGCAGTGTCCCACCAGATGAGATTGCTGCCTCACTGTTGACTCATTGTCATGCCCATTCTCTAGTAGATCTGGATTGCATTTTACGGGCCTGTTTGGCTGCAGCTGAGCTTCTCGCCTCTCTTAAGTGCTCAAATTCTAGAGCCCATCGGTCAGAGCCTTGGCTTGATGATATTGGGGTCATTCCCAGGTATGCCAGAGGTTTTCTGGGGGTCTGTCCGACTCCAAAGGACCCAACACCCTTCCCCAGAATAAATGGAGGGCTCAGCCAACAGGAAGTTAGAACTGTGGTTTATTACAAAAAACCAACAGTCTCCATGTTGCAACACTTGTTTCACTCTTCGTCTGGGTTGCTCGGATAGGCTCTCCTTCCCACCACGGGTGACTACCCATTGTCTAAGTTCGGCTGCATCACATGCATGTAGACCACAAAATTGAGGTCTTGGGTCTGAATTTGAGGATTTATTCAATTTTTCTGCAGCTGGTCCCCTTTCATCTACGGTTTGGAGTGTGACCGTTTATCTCTGACCTTGGCAGTGAGCTTGCTTTGCGCTCCGTGCAGTCTGAGTCGGCTCCTCTCTTGTTCTGTGGCTTAAGGCCTTCTGTAATTTTCCTTAGACTTATAGACTTATACATGCTCCTATTGTGCTAAGCAACCTATAGGTTAGTCACATGTGGTCCTACCAGACTCCATATATACTCCTGTAGTTCCATAGAGTTATTCACCATAAGCACCTGCAAGCTTGCTCAGGATCTCTTGTTGCCTTGTGTTTCTGCGTTACTGTATTTGGCTAGTAACAATAATAAAGCTTTAGTTTATTAATAGAGTGCACCAAACCCTTGTGCAACTGGGCGCTTAGCTTACATGTTGCGATATACAGACAATTATGATACACATCGTACAAAAATACAAGAAATGATCAAGGAACTCATGTGTGTATGTGTGTATATGTATATATATATATATATATATATATATATATATATATATAGTATGTATCTGTCCTCTAGCTATAGAACTGTGTAAGCATGTTCTATGTGTGTTTGTGTAATGCAGTGCAGGGCTGTGAGTGTGCTTCATGACTAATGCTTCTATGTCGTGGTGTCACTATTCAGCATCGTGGCTTCTTGGTGCTTAATTGAGGCTGTCCATTAGGGTATTTCCATCCACAATCTCGGTTGAGTCCCCGGTTTCTGAAAGGATATGTACTGGGTTAGGTCTGAATGGCTGACTGAGGGGATACCTTTCGGTGTACGTGTCAGCCAGTGGTGCACTTGGGGCTTGTCTGAAAAAGGATGAGTAGCTTCGAGCGTTCTTGGCCCGTTGGCCTGTCATGTTCCTGGGAGTGAGGAGGAGCATCCCTGGAACCCTCTTTTCAGTCCCCCCTCTGGTCGACCTGTCAACCACTCCGCTATATGTTACCTTTGTCTTTGGTAGCCATATCTTGGTCAGTCCTCTAAGGTGTCCGTAGTAGTTTGCATGATAGCCAAAATTCCAGGTCATGTACTTGCATTCTCCTTCTGGGTTGTACCATAACATCTTCCTCCATAATTCTTGTCATATGGATTATCTAACTTCGTCTAATGTGGAAATAGTGTACATTCCCTTATTCTTGCTCTCAGCTTGTCTTTCTTCCACTATCTTGTCATTTCACCTCCTACATTCACTTCCTTCATCCCTATCAATTTCTCAGTTGTTTTGCGGCATTGAGTAATGCAGATCTTCACCACACACAATCCCACTAGTACCAATATTAGTGCCCTTAGTAATACTTTCAGTCCGTCTACTAGCCATGAAGGCATCCATGACCTGAGGTACGTTATCCAGCTTTCGTCTTTTCCAGTCCCCTTGGTTTCTTCCTCCATTTTGACATGTATCTTGGACAGTTGTGTCACTGCTTTTGTCGGCGTCCCATTCTCTCCATCATTGGCTGGTACGAATGTGCAACAGTAACTCCCAATTTTTGTGCAAACTCCTTCCATGGCTGTGAGCACTTATATATTCTGGAGGGCCATCAACCTTACTGCTCGGAGCTCTTCCTTTATTGCCTTGAATCCATCTCACTGTAGAGTTTATCAGCATCAACTCCCACCTGGTAATATGCAGCCATAAACGTCTGTACTGCTGGAACCACTGACGCAAAGACCATTTCTGTTCTGCTGAATAACTTATGATCATATGGTACATCATCTAGTGCTGTTTCGGATTCTGATGAGAAATAGTTCTTTTCACTCTACTCACTTCCATGGGCCGCTTCTTTCTTCCCTTTTCTCCTACTCACAGAGCTTTTCTTTCTCATGTTAGATTCCATCTTCGGGAAGTCGTCAAGCTTTATACCCTTCTGAGGCACTAGCAGTGATGGCATGTTGATGTGTACCAGTGAGCACGCTCCTCCCCAATTGGGTGGCAGCTTCTCGTATTCCTTGGACCCGCACACCCAGTAATGGTCAATCAGTACTGCAGTACCGATATTCATTGCCGGATGCTTTTCTGTGTACCGAATTCTGTGTTATCGCCAACTCTCGCTGTTCTTGATTCTTGTAGCACAATGCTGGCTTCTTCAGAGGTATTATAGGCATCAGTCCAGCTTCATTGTCTACACAGGTGAGCAGTTTGGCACTTTCATCCCATTCCTTCAGGCACTTGTCATTCTCCCCCTGTACTGTATTCACTAGTGATTGTACCAGGGTGTGTGCTTTGCTTCCTACTACTCCATCCTTCCATCCCTCTTCTGTGTGTACCTGGCCATACACAAGTATCTGTGATCTTTCTCAGCATACTGGTTCTCCTATTTCTTTTACCCGCCTCTTCAGGCAGAGCAGCTCTTTGTGTAACCGTTTTCATGTCGCCTTTCTGCGGCCCATTCGTTATATATTGTATAGCTTGATCTAACTGCCTATAATGTTCATCATGTCATGTAACTGTCTTCATATGGAAATGTCGCTCAACGTCATAATGTTGCTGTTTTCCGTTGGAACCTTCCCCAAGTTGTAACCATGGACAGGTACATGAGGCATTGGGCTCTTGCTGCTGGCATATCATTTGCTATGAACGTTCTGGAGGCCCTCTTGGCATAGGGGATTAGTGAGCAGACAGAACTGCTCTCCCCGGTGGTTTCTTTACCTGCTTTGTTCATGTGTTTGTACCACATGTTATGAGACACTCAAGCAGTGAGATATAGGTCCACTCCCCTCGTGTCTCTCTCAGCACTGCGCTCACCTCTCCTTACTGTGCTCTCCTGGCCACCTGACATGGTTGTTCTACCTGCTGGGGTTGGGGTAATGTTAGTAGAGGATACAGCGTTTTCGCTAGACGCCCATGATATTAGCCAAAAGATGAATGCAAAGACCCCGCTTGGGAATAAGAGGCACTACAAAATGAGCATATTTTTTATTATTTCACCCATTTACCTATGCTGCTGGATCCTTGTGCAGCTTGAAGAGGTCAGTTGCCCGCCATAAATGCGCTAAGATTTTGCGTTATTGTATTAGAATTTTGTTTTATGCCCTGTGAATCATGTACTCGCTCATGGCAAAGACAAATGGCTGTTCCCACGCACTTCTAATTCGAGGGTCTTGAAGTACTGCGAGAACTGATGGGTTTCCTCGTTGAAGTTGTGGGTAAGACTGGGCCAAATATGCTAGGAAAACATGGTAATATATACCAGGAGGACGTGCTCGAAATTTGTTGGACCTTCTAAAGTGGACAAGGTAGCCGGTTGTAAATCATTGGGCAACATGAACAGTCATGGAATATCAGTCACACTTTCTCGAAGAATGTATGTAGAGTATAAAATAAGTGTATCCTCACTCTGGATGTGTAGGAAGTCCTTGCCCTAACTCTGCTGCCCGTGAGTGAATAACCATTGGGTGTCCTCCACTCGGCAGTGCTGATTCCGAATTCTCTTGTGGTTCCTTTTGCTGACGATCTTTGGCCCTGTTGATCTCGTTGCCGGGTGAGCGCAGCTTTGTAGGGCTTGATGTCTGAGGTGATTCCAGACAGACCTTGTCACAGGCTCGTCCTGCCCCCTCACACCGTCTCAGGCATTCCAGGCACTCGACACTCAGACACAAATAACACACCAGGCCAGAAGTGGGGTGAAACGGCGCTGTAATGCTAATGCACACCAGTGCTTGGGAGGGCTGCACTCTGTTCTGCCCCTCCCAAGCCTAGCTCATACTTATGTACAATGCAGAAGCTGCATATTATTCTCCTCCCATTAACACCATGTATCATAACATTTCCCGAACAGGAAGAGAAAAAGCACATTTTGTAACGGCGGATTGTCTTTGCATGGCAGCGTTTTAGCAGCCTTGGGACTTGAGCCCACAGCTCCATCACTGTGTACCTTCTCGAGGGAGGGCTGTTCTCATGCCCACCTCCCAGGCATTACGCATTCCACAGCTCTGTGATCGCTTGGCTTGGGTGTTCAGCTGTGGGCTAGCCTGTATTCCAAATCAGTAGGCCAGTCTTCCTACATCAGATGTATCTCAAGAAACCAAAAGAGAGTGCAGAATCAAAAATGTAACATGTAAGAGACATCCCCTCCAGTCTCACCGCTCATTCAGTCATAGCTTCAACGGTATAAGGGCCGGTGAATCTGGGCGCGTCCTTGCGTAGGAGGACTTGGTACCCAGGAAAAACAGGTGGTAGCTTTAACAAGTCCTCTGGGCCATTGTCACTGCTGTTTTCCCCGTTGGCTTCAGGGCCTCCCAGGTGTTGTTGTATCTGGCAAGAGATAAGGGGCACTAGCAATCAAGGAAGTAACATAATCATACATTACGTGGCCTAAAACAGTCACACTACTCTCTGCATGTTTTAGTGCTCTAGTGGGAGGAGAAAGGGGAAGTTGCATGTGCCGTCCTGTCACCACCTCTTGTGGGGTTAAATGATGGTCAGACCTCGGTGCATTGAGCAATGCAAATAATGGTAAGGTTAAGCAGTGACGCCACTTTTTGTTGGTACTCTTTTATTATTATTTTTTTCTTTGATGTACCTTTTGATGCCCTTCAAAAGGCCGTTGAGGCGTTCACGTATCCTGTTTGCTTGTGGGTGATATACACAGGAAAATTTGTTGAATGCCCAGCAACTTTGTGATGTGCTTGAACATCTCGTTGGCGAAGTGAGGGCTACTATTGGAACGCAGGACCTAACACACGCCCCATCATGGCTGCCCTGAGGGATGAGAACAGGGGCCTGCCTCAATCCACTGAGAGAATGGGCATACAACCACTTTCCTGTAGCATTAACCTTGGCAGACTTGGATCATGTCCACGTAGCCGACGTGGAGGTATTGAAATGGATCAACTGGGCGAGGTAAGGCTCCTCTCTCAATGTATGTCCTGCAGTAAACTGCTTGCAAACTAGGCAGTTGCTCATAAATTCAACCACTTGTTCCGCCAAATAAAATTAGGACAGAACCATGTTTCTCCAATATGGGCGGCAAGCACCTCCATCCCTGTAAGTGTTGGATAATGTAACTGTGTCAGTGCTGTGTGCAACAATGCACGTGGCACGACCACTTTCCCTGTTATTCTGCCGCCATAGGGCATCTGTTGGAGATACTGTACATCCCCCTCCTAATCCACAGGTCCTTCTCCTCCCTGGGTGCAGCTCCATATTTGTGTTGCTGGCAATACATTGCATCCCTCTTTTAGTATCATTGTCCTTGCATAGTCACGGGCATGTGACACAGCCTCCATTTCTCGGAGCTCTCTGAAATATGTAGGGCACTTTGCTTCTGCGTCACCGGCTTCATTTCCCCTTGAGACGGGGTCCTCCCCTCGCGTGTGGGCTTGGCACTTCACTATGGCTAGTTGCTCAGGGTAATATGACTTCCACTAGCCTGCCCAATAGAAGTGCATGTTGTATTGGTGACCTGTCAGCCCTCCTTAAGCCCCGCCTCATCAATCGTGACAGTCCTGAGTGTACTGTGGATGTCACATAAGCTGAGTCTGAGTAAATTGTCACCTCCTTTCTTCCGCTGTGCTCCAATGCCAGTATTAAGGCTACTAATTTTGCTGTCTGTGCTGAATAATGTGATGGCAATCGCACACTGACCACTACCTCACGGGTTCCATCCTCTCATAGCCTCACCTTTGCAGTTCATGTATGTCTGGCCCCATCTGGTCAATCGTTGATCAATAGTCAATGTAAAGCACATCTTCCCCCCTCAGTGCGTCCTCCTGTACCTTGCGGGTGTCACTGAATTCCGGTATGTTTTCCATGCAGTCATGTGCATAGTCACCTTCCTGTAAAATGTTGGTGAGAAAAGTCGCTGGGTTAACGAGTCTGCACCTCACTACCTTAAGTGATGGGTTTGATGGTAACACCTCGTACCCCTATGCTCTCTGTTGTCAGTGTGCTCTGTTTCTCCAGTAACGCGAAGAGGGCATGTTCCACGTAAAGTGTGGTGCTGCACCCCATGGTAATACTTGCTGATTTGTCCACTGCGAATGCGGGCAAAACTTGTTCGCAAGGATAGTGTTGAAAGCAAGGGTCCTTAAATCAGTAACATGTCATGCGAAGGATAGGATGCAGAATTACTCTTACACCAAATAATAAAACCAACTCAGGAAGCTGGCAAAAGGCTCATCTGAAAAACAGGGTGTTACAACGGACTTCGACGGACGTTCGCTCGAGTTCTTGTACATTTCATAAAAAAATCATTAATATAGTAAAAATGTGTCATACATGACGTCATACTATGTGGCATATAAGGAAAACCTACGGGGAATTGTGGTTGGCTTAAGGGGAATATCATCTAAGTATACTTTCTATATAGGAACGGGTTGTCATTGGGTCTCTACAGTCAGGTGGACAACTTATGCCCACCCCTAGTGCAAATCATCTTCAACACTTATTAGATACACCATATATACCCTTCTGGAACATTCGACTCACTAGCAGCACATAAGCTCAGACCCCAGATGCTAAGAGTTGGGCTTGACCGTGTCCCCCCTCCCAATTATTCCTACATCCTTCACCACTCATGCCTTCTGCCACAAAGATTGCCATTGAACTCGGCCTTCAGTAGTTTCTCTTCTCTTGGGAATAAAAGGGAGTGTGAGCACATGCTTATCAAAGTTCTGGTCTGCATGCCCACTTCTATTTTCATCCTTGACTCACGTGACAGGAGACCGTGAATTGGCCCATTTGATATCATTTAATTGTCTTGAATTAATAAACTTGGTAGTCATGGTGTTCCCTTGTTAAGTTTCAAAGAGAGATGCTTCAGCATCTCACGTTCACTGTTCTTCAAGGACTGACAACTAGTTCTTGGCTGCTTCAGCCTTTGACCCCCAGATCAAACAACCCTTTTCTGTCTTTCTTGGCTCTCTAGCTACTTTTCATGCTGCAACACAGCTTTTGATCCTTTCTTCTCCATGGGTCTGAGTTTACTAAAAATGTGACATCGATGTCCAGCTTCTATATAATAGCGGCACAGCCTGCAGTCTATTCACTACGTATAGCCAGCTTTTATGATTACTTAGTCTACTTGGGTTGCTGCATCTGTACAGTTATAAAACGACTTGCATTATCTGCAGTGCTCTTGACACCTGCAATCTTCATTTCTGCATAAGGATGTTCAGTTCACTCAATTGCTTATTTCATCAGTTTCTGTAGGGTCCATACATCCTCTCCTTTAATCACTCTTCGGTGCGTCATTCTCGCTGCTCATGATGTCATTGCTTCTCTTTCATCTTCATTTTCCTTTAGGGACTTCTTCCAAGAGGTTGTCATCTCTCCGTGGGTACATCGGATAGGGTTTTCTTACTGGATACCTTTTCTTGAAGACTCAGTGGAATAGGCACAATCATTGGTGTCGTGGCTGGCACAACTTCAGGTTTCCAGCATATAGGTAAAATTGGGGCGGGACTTCCTGCAGAGGTATTCAGCTGTTCCTCTACACAGTTGTTTCATTACTGGGCTGAGCTTCCTAATGTAGTATGCTAGTGGCTTGTGCCACAAGCTTGTCTTCTGTGTCAGTACTGCTGTCATCACTACCCCATCAAAGTATGAGAACAAAAAGAATTCCCGTTTGTAGTCTGGGATCCCTAACACTGGAGCAGTGCATATCGCTTCGTTCAGCTCATCAAATACCTGTTGTTTCTGTTGTCTATTGTACTACCTTGGATCCTTTTTGTGCTTCCTTCAGAGCACTCCGTAGAGGTCTGGTGCAAGTGCTGTAGTCGAAGACCCATTCCCTGCAGTAGTTGCATATCCCCAAAAATCGCTGCATCTCTCTCACTATTGTGGGTTTTCCCGTCCTGCGTATTGCCTCTGCCCTTTCTGGAGTCACCTGTCAGCCATTTTGGGAGATCTGTCCAATGTATAGTACGTCTTTCTGACCGTACTGTAGTTTGGCCTTGTCCACCTTGTATCCATCTTCAGCTAACACTATGAGCAATGTATACTAAGTCCTTTCTACACTTTTCTTCTGTCGTGCTGCAAATCAAAATGTCATCTACGTACTGTATGACCATGCTCTCCATCTGTACACTGCCTAGGTCCATCTGGAGGACCCTTTTGAATATAGAGGGTGACTTGCAGTACCCTTGAGGAAGTCTTGTATGTTTCCACTTCTTGTTTCTATACATAAAGGAAGTCAAGTCTTGTGAGTCTGGGTGTAGTGGTATAGAGAAGGCATTCTTAAAGTCTTAAACAGGAAGCTTCTGCTGGAATGCTACACAAAATTGTCACTGGATTCGTAACAGAAGGATATTCTGCTTCTACAATATCATTAAGAGGTCGTAGGTCCTGGATAAAATGCCACAAACCCCCCTTTTGCTTTCTTGACTGGGTACAAAGCGGTGTTGCACAGTGATTCTGATGGTACTAGGATGCCCTGTTTCACTACATTCTGTTTCATAAATGCCTTTGTCTGCTTCCCTTGAGAGTGGGTATTGTTTTACTCGTGGCAAAAAGTGCTCCTGGTTTCAGTTTATTTTCACTCCTACTCCCTTCAAAACCCCCACATCATAGGGACTAGTGGCCCATAAGATGCAGGGCACCTTGGCCAGATCCTCGCGGAAGGACGGTGGTGCTTTCATCGCCATCCTTGGTGGTACCTCTCTGTAGTGTATCTTCATCCGGTATGTCACACTCATTTAGAACACCATCTCATGGTCTGACCTGTTGTCTCTGAATAGTTTGTCTCGCTGTGGTCAATCTATACCCCTCAGCTACAGTGATCACTGCTCGCCATGATCGTCCTGTGATGTCCATCCTGTGTACTGCTATCCACTCGTCTCTTGCCATCACTGCCTCAATCTGCAGTCACACCATTGTCCCTTCTGCCTCATCCAATGGTATCTCTGGTCTTAACAAATACTCGTTTGCAATGCACTACATTTTCCCTTGAATCCCTGGGAGCCATGCATTGCAATCTCTGTCCCGTATTGGAACAGCTCCTCGTCCACTGGTACCCCCTCTGTACCTTCTGTCTACAATATGCTTGAATGATTTCCCTTACGCTGAGAATGTGTATCTCTGGTGTAGAGCACACTCTTTCCCCACACCCCTGTCTGTGAATGAAATTGTCATGTTAAGTCTGCTCATAATATCTCACCCCAGTAAGTTTCCAGGTGTCTGTCGAGAGTCAAGTAAAAGCAAAGATAAACCATGTTCCCCAATAGAAAGAGAAATATTGTCTGTGAAACACTTCCTTAGCCCCAAAGAATCCTTGAGTATTCATGGCATCCCCTGACAACCTATAGTTCCTCTCCTGAATGCAGGACTTACTCGCCCCTGTGTCTAAAAGAAAGGAAAAAGTCTTGTCACCTATGCGTGGTTCCTCCACAGAGTTGGGTGTGATCGACAGGATGGAACACATCAAGCCCATCTGTGGGCTGTCCTATTGAGTGTATAAGGACATTCCATTCACAGAAAATTGATTGTTCCCCACCATGGTGACCCCTCCCAGACTTCTAATGGGGGTCGTTGCTATGGAGTCTGTGTTTGCCACTGACCCATCATTTTGATGCATGCTGTTCCGTAGCTGTGGCGTCTGTTGTGCCGTGTACGTGTGCTGTGTGTTACCCTGAGTCTGGGGCATCTGCGGTGCCTGCAAGTACTGCAGTATAGGAGCTTGCCTCTGTGGTATCGGTGTCATGCGCTGGTGTTGCTGCGGGTATTGTTCGGTGTCTGTCCTCGTTGTTGTGCTTGGTCTTGCGTGTAATATTAGTCGTGTTCCCCTTGGTACTCTGGCTGGTATTGCATCCCCCCATTCTGTTGCCTTCCCCGCTTCTGCACACTCGAGATGTGCCCTCTCTGTCCGCACAGCTAGCACTGTGGTGGCTCCATCCCTTGCCCTGGGAAAACCCCAGAATAGTCCCCTGGGCCCTGTTGGTCACTTCCTCTGAACCCTCCTGGAAAGCCCCCTTGGTTGTGATGCATCTGTGGCCCATGCCCGTATCCCCTGGTTGGCACCCCTCTTCCTCGATACCCAGGCTGCATGTTGCCCCATCCCATTAATCCTCCCCAGTGCATACTTGTGCTGCGGTGTGCCCTGTGCTCCTGTGCTTGTCAGTAGTGCCCTTTCCAAGGCGTACATGGATAATTTATTTTGCACTAGCTTTGCTTCTTCTTGCTTCCTTTCCTCATTCTTCTTCCTTATTTTCTCTTGTAATAGCCTACAATGGTGTACTATCGTGAGTTGTAATATGTGGTAAAATAAAGCTAATGTTTTGTTGCACGGTTCTCCCGTTTTAAGGCGCCAAAGCTCTTGGATCGCCTGAATATAATGTATGGGGTTCTTCATCCCCCCCCCATCTTGCGGTCCATAATCACACTAATGTCTGATGTGTATGGTTGTGTACTGAGAGCCTGCCACCCGGCAGCTCAGCAATTTGCAAGCGGCAAACCATCATGTGCCGTGTCACGGATAGTCACTCCTGCCCTTTATCATACATTGTCGGCAGCCTCCCAGAGGATTGCCACTAATAGTCCCTTTATGTCCCCCACTGCTAATCTCTGTCCCGCTGTCATTTTTTCCATTTCGTAAATCCATTTCCCCGCACCTGCGGTTAACAAAGTTAGCCTACATCTCACGTTCTTTGTCAATGTGTTTCAATGGTATGTATTATAATTGTTCATTTATAACGTGCCTAAAACCAGGGAGTGTTTTCTAAGCGCATGATCGGGATTCAAACCTGTGTTGTGCTGCATCGTCTTGCTTCCAAGACAAACGGCTCCTGAGCTATCCTTCCTCCCCGAATCCAGGTCGCCCCCCTCCCTTTTCCAGTAGGGGCAATTGTGTGAACCCTACTTCCCCATTTGCTCCTGTCAACTTAATGTACTTGTCTGCATCTCTGGGGTTGGTGTGTGTTCTTACTGGCTCTCTAGGCACTAGTGCACAGTTGTCGGACCCCACTATGTCCGTAATAACCTAAAAACGATATGGCAGTCTCCCCCCCCTTTCTCCATCTTGGGAATCCCCAAGTCTCAATGTATGGGAGCTTACTGTCAGTTGTGTGATGTGGCTCTGGTCCGTGGCGTCTGGCCATCCCTATCATCCTTAGTCGTTCTCGTATTTCTTCCCCTTCCCACGTCACGCTGCTCTCCACGCTGTCCCCCGGGGACCTATACCTCAGTCGCCCTCTTTTCTTGTCCCCACTTCCCCCTGCGTCATCTTCTGACTCTGTCTCCATATCGCTTCAAAAATAGTCCACTAAGCTCCGTCTCCTACAGGTCGTGTCTTCCCCAGGTTCCCCCTGGAATCGATCAAGTCTATGCCACCCATATCTACATAGGATCCTATGCACGCTCCTCGGCTGCTGTCGTGGTCCTGCTCGGCAGGGTTGTACTGTCCAACTCCGCTCTCATGACTCCTCCTCCTTGATTGTCTCCTGTGCCCATTGCCCATCGTGCCCTTATGTCCCTGAGCACACGCTCCTCCTTGTGCTCTCTCATCCACTATTTGCCAATTGCTCCATGCCCCTATCCACTAACATTCATTTTTCCTTTGCATCTGCTTCCCTCTGCTTCTCAATATCTTCTTGCTCCTTCCTCCTCCTCTCTCGCTGCTCCTGCTCTTTCTTTTCCTTTTCTCTGTTTACCTCTCCCTTCTGTCTGCTTCCACCATTATTTCTGCCTAGTCCTTTTGCTTTGCTGCCTCCCTTAAGGCCTTCGATCCCTTTGGTTGCTCCCTCTGCCTCCCCATTCGTCTTCCCTTCGAGTTTAAGGAGAATCGGTCCCCCTACCTACTCGTTTGTGACTATGCCCTCTAGCCCCTCCTTCGTGCCCCTCTGCACCTCACTGCTCGCTTCCCTTTTGTCGATTGGTTGCCCCATTCCTTTCTGACCCCTTTCCTTTGTGTATGGTGGTGGTTTAAATATTAGGTTTGAATATCCCTCTGCTGCTTTCAGCTCTCATAGTGGGTACATACCCTGCTCATCGTCTGTGTAGTTGAGAGATTTCACTTGCTGGAGAGGGTGGGGGAGCGGGCCCTTGCACCTTCTGCCGGCTCAGCATCCACTGATGCCTCGCTGCATCCCCCTCACCCTCCTGAAACATCCTCAACAACTTGAATCTTGCCATGCGGCTTGCTAGCTTCATCCCTTAAAGGTATCCTGTAAGTGTGTCAGAAGTGATTGCTGCACATCCTTGGAGAAACTTCTGCATGGTGGCCATGGTTTGGTAAATTTACCCTTGCTCCTTTTAGTCCATTTTACGCTGTATTTACAAATCTTATCCTTATAAGATGGCAGGGTCTTTGAGTGGTGCTGTAGGGGCGTGTCACCACTGCACTTCCCTTGATACTTCACTTTTGCTCTTACTTGACCTCAAATCGAGGATTTCGATATTTCTTTTTGTGGCAGGGCCAGGCTCTGGAACTCGGTGCCTTACCAGCTGCGAACCACTGCGGATTTCACACTCTTAAACAAAGGCTCAAAACATTTATTTTCATTTGAGTCAGCCGTTCAGTCTCTTTGGTATTTCTCGACAGCGCCATGATGCCTTTGGTGACAGTGCGCTATATAAGAAACTGATTGATTGAGGGGGAAAAACACAGTGTAATGACATTCTTTCAATTTACTCAGAGCCTCTCTGGCTCCACAACCACCTGTCAGGGGTGCTCCGTGCACTGCCCCTCCACAAATCTCTGCCTCCTCAGGTGCACTCACAAATCTTGCGCATGTGCCTTCCACACACAGCACCTGGGTAACCTCTGTCAATCTCAAGCTTCCCAACACTGATTCCTCACCACCTTGTGTTCTCTACTTAAGTCCTGTGCACAAACCTACGGGTGACGTCACCAATTCACTAAGCAAGGTAGTGCTAAAAATAACTTACAGCGCGCACAATGCTGGAACCCCGTTGCCTGAAAAATACACACAACCCCAACAAACTGCTGCCTTCCTGCCTCCTAGCAGAGTATACCAATATTTTCTTGTGTTCGTCGCCTTGCAAGTAACTTCTTCCTCCTCAAGACTTCAGTCAAATCACCTTCTGCAATCTAGGCCAGCTCCCTTGCTAAACCTTACAGGGATACCATCATCTGACCCGAGCTAAAACGCCCAACCCACAGGAAATCCAATATTTACATAACTTTTGTCATCTGTGCCCTCAAGCTAGTAAGAACCTTTTACCTTGAAACTGAATGTGCCCTAAACACAGAAAATGACATCTACCTGCGCTTCTGTCCCTACTAAACTTGGCAATGCTAGACAATCCTTGACAATACTCTAATTCTCAATACCACCCTCACAACCCTGTTACTTGCCCTCTCCCAATAGTTGCTGTGTGGCTGGGTCAATACTTCAAAGCTGCAACTTTGCCTTTTTGGTCTGCTGGACTCCTCACGGAACCACGGGCAGGACATTCCCCAGGCTGGCTCCTGACAGCTTTTACACAGGGAATGCTTTACCCTGTTGTCTCGAAATCCGGGAGGCGTCCCGCAGCCTCTGCGGTGATAGTCTGATTTGTGCCGGGCTAGCGTAGCCCAACCATCGACTCTGCTACCAACTTGTTGGGGTAATTCTCAGGTATGCCAGAGGTCGTCAGGGGGACGGTCCGACTCCAAAGGGCCCAACTCCCTTCCCCAGAATAAACGGAGTGCTCAGCCAACGGCAAGTTAGAACTGTGGTTTATTACAAAAAAACAGGGATCATACAAGACAATCAAGATTATTCAGTACATCTCAACTTTACAACATGTGCATGCATGGTTTTGTCAGGATTTGTCATCACCTGGGACCATCCCAAAAAACCTATCCCGTTGCAGATTGGGTGCTGTGTGGTAACCCATGTAGACGTACCCTTTAGAGGTTATTCTACTGGTCCTTGCCCGTCAGGTGGCTGACCTGCCCCGTCCCCAAGGAACTATCTATTACATTGTTGCAGTAGTGGGCTTACCATTGGTTCATGCCCCTTGCCATCCACCCTGATTTTCTATCTCATGATTGGCTGGAACTGTTCTCCCCAGGCCTGGGACCTGGCTCGGTTCTCAGCTCCCTGTGTACCTCCTCAAGGCTATGTGAAACGTCTGTGTGTCTAAATTGTATCTGGTAGTGTACCACCTTTGCCTGTGAGAGTGCATCTCCATGTTGCAACACTTGTTTCACTCGTCATCTGGGTTGCTGGGATCGGCTCTCCTTCCCACCACATGTGTATGCCCATTGTCTAGGTTCGGCTGTATCACGTGCTTGTAGACCACAAAATTGAGTTCTTGGGTCTGAATTTGAGGATTTAGTCAATTTTCCTGCAGCTGGTGTCTTTTGTCTAGGGTATGGAATGTGACCGTTTATCTCTGACCTTGACAGTGAGCTTGTTTTGGGCTCCATGCAGTCTGAGTCGGCTCCTCTCGTCTGGTGTTCTGTGGCTTAAGGCCTTCTGTAATTTTCCTTAGACTTAAAATACGATTTCTGCATGCTCCTATTGTGCTAAGTAACCTATAAGGTAGTCACACATGGCCCTACCAGGCTGTAAGCGTGTTCTTGTATGCAAATGTGTGTTCGTGTAATGTGGTGCAGGGCTGTGAGTGTGCTTCATGATTAACGCTGCTATGTTGTGGTGTCACTAATGACGTCAGTATTCTGGCTTCTTGGTGCTTAATCGAGGTTGTCAATTAGGGTATTTCCATCCACAATCTCGGAGTGCCCTGTTTCTGAAAGGATATGTACTGTGTTAGGTCTGAATGGCTGACTTGAGGGGATAACTTTCTGTGTACATGTCATCCAGTGGTGCACTTGGGTGTTGTTCGAAGGATGAGTAGCTTCGAGTGTTTCTGGTCCGTCGGCCTGTCGTGTTCCTTGGGGTGAGGAGGGGCATCCCTGGGACCTTCTCTTCACTGTCTCTCTTCGAATACGTCACCGGAAGAAAAGGCAGGACGAGTGGAGTTGGCAGGCCACCTACATTTCCCAAGATGGGCTTTTGCTGCGGCAGGGCTGTTTGTGACGCTAAATGTGTTTATTTCTCTTTGTAAATTGAGGTCTCTCTTACTCAGCCTATAGCTGTACAGCATCGTAGGCTCTTTGATTCCTCTGGTGGTTGTGGGATTTGCTTGCCTCATTCTTTGTGGAAATAATTGTAACCATTCAGAAACCTATAGGTTTAAATTATTTTCGTTCTGTTGCGTCTGGTTCACAGAACAAAAATACTGTTCAAAGATGGCCGCCATGGAAGGGGAAGGCAGGGCTCTGTACGGAGCCCCTCCTCCCTTTCCATAACGGCATCACGCACACGGAAGAAGGAAGCAGTGTCAACTACTGACGCAGTGGATAAGTGGGGAGGGGGGATTATTTAAAAAGGGGTGGTGGGGTGGGGGAAAGATGGTGGGTAGGGGGAAGCGACCATCAGGTGGTTTGGAACGCGGGCTAACATCGGGAGATTCAGCCCGCGTTCTTAGCTTTCCGATTGGCTGGCTCCCCCGCCAAGGGAACTAATTAAAGCTAGGAACAGCTTTTAAAATTCCTTGCTGGAATGGTTTTCTGTGACACTTTACAGCCAATAATTGACATGGAACTGTTTGTTAGAATGGTTAATGTGTGCACTGCTGGAGTTTAACTCAAGCGAGCAAGAATAGAAAGTCTTGATTCTATTAAAGACACAAAGGCGAGCATTATGCTTCTTTCTGTGGACAGTCCCTCCAAATAGAAGCTAGCACGGCATCACTTCCTCTTTCGACGCTGCGAACCATGGTAAAGGAAGAACAGATATTGAAGAAGTCGTGAGGCGGAACCCTGGTCAGGTCAAGTGGGCTAAATCCCTATCGGAAGGAGAGAAAACCAAGGGTTACGTGATGGTATAATAACACTATGAAATGTGTAAGGGAGGGAAAGAAATTAGCTATGTTGGGAAATACCTTACATAGTATACTATACAGTAGATTCACAAACTTGCAAATAACACATTCAATAACTGTACGCCCTCGTGCTATTGTGCTGTTTCTTTAATCAGGCAATATAATGCTCGCCTCTGTGTCTTTAATAAAATCAAGACTTTCAAAAGTTATTCTGGAAAATCTTTATTCTATGTCAAGACCGCAGGCTCCCATTATGCTATTTTAAAGCTTACTAACCACTACAGATGCGGGTTGTTCTACCGGTTTCAGGTAGAATTGTTTGAAAATCAACTCTCCTGCCGAGTCGGCCATTCTCATAATGTCCTCTAACCGGACTCCTACCTGAACATCTTTGGAAGCCACGATGTCTCTTACTGACTGTGCGCCAAAGAGATTGGTATCAATTCCTGCTTGTGCGAGAGTCCAGCGCACCCATCAAGCCAGCGTGGGGGCGGAAACTGCTTTATGTGGTTTGTGAGGCGCTATCAATAGTTGCCCAGTGGTGTTGGTCCTGAGAAGCGCTGTCACCTCTTACTAGACAAAACTTAGGTTGTTAGCTAAAGGCTGGATATGATATTACTCTTGAGTTGCAATTGGTTCTTCTGATATGTGGAATACAATTCTGTCTGGAGAGAACGTCCTGCCTGCTAGATCGAGTGCTCTGATGTCTGAGACTCTTCTGCAGGAGATTAAGCATAGTAGAGTAGTGAGCTTGCCGTATAGGGCTGTCCGAGATAGTTCCTCGTTACGAGGCCAGGAAAGAAAAAGGTTGAGTACTATGTTTAATTCCCAAAGTTTGTTGTAGCGTGACGGAGGCGGTACTGTTGGGCGAATAAAAGTAGCCTGCATACTAGGTGGTGCTCCCCTTCTGGACAACCCTCCACGAGATAGTGGCCGGCTGAAATTGCAGAGCGGTAAGCGTTCACTGTCCTGTAAGCTAGACCACGCTCTACTAATGAGGCTAGGAAGTTTAAAATCTCTACTGGTGCTCAAACTGAATGAAGCTTGCGCTCCAAGCACCAGCGTGTCCAGGTGCTCCAAGAGTTGGAGTACCTCTTTGAGGCTGCCGGGGCACAGCTCTCCTCGATAAGGCTGACGGACCTGTGTGAAATGCCCGGGACCCTCCATCTTGCCCTGAAGTCCTCCAGGCTGCAAGGGTCAACAACCCGCTCAGGAGAAGGGGGTGGCGTTGGCCTGTTGGACCTGATAGCAGACTGGAGATTGGGGTAGAAGGATTGGAGAATCTGAGTTCCAGAAGAACTGGATACCAAGTCTGAGAGCTAATTCTCATAGCCCCGGTCTGGACCTCTGTTTGCTCCTACGGGCCTTCGCCAGGGTCCTCGCTATCATGGTGAAGGGAGGGGAAAGGCGTAAGAGATTCCCCTGGTCCACCGTTGTAGAAAGGCATCCATCGCTGTGGCAGCTGGATCCAGTCTCCAACTGTAAAACTCCAGGAGTTGAGCGTTGAGGCGAGAAGCAATCAGATCTCTGGACAGGGGGCCCCATATTTGCTGTAGGCGTGTGAAGATCTCTGAGTCTCCAGTCGCTGTAGTCGGTTGAGTGTCGAGAGTGCCAGTCTGACACTTTGTTTCGGAGCCCTGGGAGGTATTCCGCTGTGACGGAATGCCAAAAGTCCATGGCTAGCTCTGCTAGAGGCCTTGATCTAGTGCCACCCAGATAATGTCCATTTTTAGAAAGATACAGCAACTCACTCTAACTCTGTCAAAAGATCGCACAGCGAAAGAGCCTGCTAGAAGTTCCAGGCAGTTTATGTGCATCTCTAGCTCCTGAGGAGACCAGGTTCCCCCCGTGGCGACTGGGTCGCATCTTCCTCTCCAACCTAAACGTTTGGCATCCGACCCTATCACAATGTCAGGGGTGGCCCCGAAGATCGCCCTACCGCTCCAGACCTCCATGTGGGTGAGCCACCAGATGAGATCTGTTCTTGCTTGAGGCGAGAGAGCTAGAGGCTGTGAGTATGTTAAGTTTGTGCCTAGGATGTTGGCCTTTCAGCCTTTGCAACTCTCGGTAGTGTAGTGGGATGGAAATATTACCTGAATGGAAGAAGACGGGAGACCTATTACTCTTGCTAACTCCTGGAGGGAGATGATGTTCCTCTGTAAGAGCCTGCGGATCTTCCGACGAGTGGATTGTATCTTGAGAGCCGGTAGGCAGAGCTGTGAGTTCTGCGTATCCACTATGAACCCTAGAAATTCCAGGTTCCTGGAGGGGGAAAGAGAACAGACTTCTCCCAATTGATGAGGAAACCTAGTTTGTGTAATATATCTTTGGCAAGCCGGGCTTTTTCTGCTCTTGCCAGGGCTTCGGATTGAGCCATGAGAATGATGTTGTCCAGGTATATGATAAGCCTGGCGCCTTTCTCCCGGAGATGTGCTACGGCTGGTTTTAGGAGTTTGGTAAAGGGCAAGCTTGGGCACTCCTAATCCTGATTCCTCCATGTGAACCTCGGTTAACTTGCATGTGTGCCTGGTGGATGGGCACTTCTAGATGAGCATCTTTCAGGTCTATGCGGATGAGCCAGTCGCCTGGTCCTAAAATGTCCCAGAGCATGTGACTTCCCTCCATTTTGAAATAGTGGTAGACGATGAAGTTGTTCAAGGCCCTGAGGTTTATTAACGGTCACACTTTTTGCTTCCTGAGGACCAGAAATATCAGGCTGAAAAATCTGCTCTGATCCGAACAAGGGCATATGGGGTGTTTCAGGTGTAGACTGTGTACCTCGCTGTCTAGCGCTACTGCGTCTGTGTGTGACATTACTATCTGCGCTGGACGACACGCTTGAAAGGGTGGGTCAAAGAATTCTAGACACAACCCCTTGTGAGGTGTCCCTGATCCAGGCATCTCCTGATAAGGAGTCACAAGCTTGCGCGAAGAGAGCTATCCTCCCCCCATATTGGTGGCGCTGTCATGCTTACACTGACCTGATGCTTGTTGAGCTGGGTATCTTGCCACTCTTCTCCAGTCACTGCCCCTTCCTCTTCCTCTGGAGGGAAAAAAAGGTGTTGGTTCAGTCATGCTAACAGTTTTGCTGGTCCCTTGAATGCTGGGGCCTTCTGTCAAAGGAGTAAGGGCCGGAGGAGCGACTCCTACCTCGTCCGGTCCAGGAAATCTTATATTTTTTATTTTTTTTTCTTCTGGCAAATACTCTTTTAATAGATGCCTGTGCCCTGTCTAGGGCGGTAAAGGCGTCCACGTATTTGGACATCTCCTTCACAAGTGGTCGCCGAACGGCAGTCCCTGCACTGCTATGCCTGATTCGGCAAGTTCTCCCAATTTAGGATCAGTCTTTAAGGGGATACCCTTCTGCGCTCCGTTGAAATGGTGCGGTCGGCGTTGCCAAACAAGCCGAGTGCTCTTTGGGACCATCCTGATAGAACAGTTGGGTCAATTGCTTTGCCTGCATCAATGGCCTTTTCGGCCAAGTACATTATTTTCGCTAGGGGCCCCGTGATATCCAGAACTTATCCTGGCAAGATCTCCAGGCTCCGTCTATGCCCTTCTTGGGGTCCTTGGCGTTCTTTCTGAGGAATGTAATCATCTTTGTATCCAGCTCAGGTGTTAGGGCTACCTTTCCTGGAATCTCAGGGCGGGGGCATTCAGCTTTGAGCTTGGCCCTGACCTCCTTCTCTAAGGGTCGACTTAGTCTTGCTTTCCTGTAGTCCTGGATGACGCTCCCAGACAGATGGCCTGGGATGGATCAAATCCTCCGGAACGAACATTCACTGAAGAACAGAATGTTCACTGGTTGGCTGCTTGGGAATGGGGGCTGCCGCGTTCAGACATAGAGGGTCTTGGCCCTGTGTCTTGTATATCCTCTTCTGAGGATTGGAGAGTCTGGCCGGCAATCAGGGGATGGTCATACTCGTCATCCGTGCCCTGTTGGTACTTCTCCGGGTTCGAGGGTCTAGTACCTGCATTATCTTCCTCTGGGTGCGAGGGTCTAGGATCGGAAGGGGTTTCCTTCCTGGTCAGAAAAGTTTTCTTTAGCCTGGAGAAGGCATCTGTGATGGTGGTTGTGGCTTGTTCTGGCTGTCTCGGAGGGGGGGGTGAGGGGAAGGGAGGGACTGGGGTGTCAAAGAGTCATCTTTACTTTTGTGAGCCAGTGATCTGCCCCCATCAGCAATGTGTTTTCTCTTCTGAGTTCTCTTCCTCCCCTGCGGGGGCACTGTTTTCAGGTGTGCCGCCATGTTATCCAAGCGTTGTTGGATGGGCATCAACATGTCTGTGACAGCTTTTTTGATAGTGGTTTCTACTGAGGAACCCAGCACTCTTTTAAAGCTGTCTGCCATAGCCATGTCATCTACCTCCATACTTCCTCCTCCTCCTCCTCTGACCGTTCCTGATCATCTTGGGGGAGAGTATTGGGCTGTCATTGTATATTTCGAGGTGATATTTGTCTGGTCTCTTTTTTATTTTTATTTTTTACATCTGTCGGTGGGTTCATTTTTCTTGCCTTCTCCTGTCCTACTTTCTTCTTCTTTTTTTATTTTGATTAATCTGGAATAAAGGAGAAAAAACGCTGTAAAATGCTGTCTTTGATGCTCCCTGCACGTTAAAACCTTTGAATTCAAAAGGAAATACGTGCGTGAGCACCGAGACGGAGGAAAGGACCAAGAAGGTATGCGGCTCCCTCTGCTGGCAGCCGTGAAGCCAGCGAGGGCTGTCAGCTATCCGGAAGACTTTGTGTGTCCTGCGGCTTCCCACAGAATGTGTGTGGGAAAAAAAGGAGCGCGAGTGAAACGGCACTAGAAAAATAAACCACACTGATGCGTGAAAGTAGCATTGATCACTGAAAAGTGAGCAATTTGTACCTCACAAATCACACGATGCGTGAATGAAAGAGAAGGATACCAGAGGCATAGCGTACGTCGGCAAGCCTCCGCATGAGAAGTAGCAGTCCTCTGACACCGGCTGAGAGAACAGCTTGTGTTGGAGGAGAAAAACAAAGAAAAAAGACGCCGTTACACAGCGCTGTAATAAAGATTGTTACTGAGGTAACAAAAAACAATATAACGCAGTCGAGTGAGTGAAACAGTATATAATCACTTTCAAAACACTGCATAAGTCGCACAAAGCGAAATTGGAGTGTAAAGAAATGTCCACTTCTCTCTTGCTGTGAGCAGCAAAGAAAGAGGAAGTGATGCAGTGCTAGCTTCTATTTGGAGGGACTGTCCCCAGCTTATTGGATGCCTTTGTCACATGTTCCGTGACCAGTTATGAACTTGGCTAAGCCTCCTGGGAAACTGAGTTTTGTTTCCTCAGTAACTTTGTTAATGGACTAGAGTTTTCCTCTACACTTTTAAATGGTTTTGTTTTTCATGGGATTTTTGCACCCTTTTCATGTTTTATGTAATATCAATCTTGGCGCATACATCTTGCTGCTGAGCTTTCTCTATGATTTTAAAATGAAGAAAGAGAAGCATAATCGGAGCCTCCGGTCTTGACTTAGAATCTACATGTTATTACTTATTTTAAATCCCAAAATAAAAAAAATGTCTATTTCATTAACCTGCTTGAACTATTTATTTTTGGGAGCTGCATTTTTGCCTTTAAAAAGAAAATCCAGATTCTATATTGATTATATGGAAGAGCTCTTAAGTTATAATATACAAGAGACAAGGTATTAAAGGGAATGACCGTGTGTGGCCATTTATTATAAGGAGTAAAGTCCCCCACCCCTACCATACTTAAAAAGGATATTGCAGGTCACCTTGGACTTCCGTGACCTTATAAAGGAGCTCTACCTTTGGCCTCATTTGGTCAAGAAACTCCTCAGTTACTTGCAATATCCTTCCAACGTGCGGAAGGGGGTACTTTATCCCATATATTATCATACAGGCTCTAGAACTTGAAACAAATAACTGGTTCAATGTCTCTACCAACATCTGATGTGTGAACCTGGGCAGGTGATCAATATCGTTGAGGTTCTGTAGAGATCGAATTAAACATGCATGCATGTTGACTTTTTAATTGGGGCTAACTTTGAACAAAGAAAACTACTATATTGTTACAAAATTTGGGGTGGGCCTAGGGTTGAGGAGTGAACTGTCTTTTTTGGCTTGTTTAGTATAAAGGTAAAATCAGATGACGTCCCCCTCACCCCCCGCAAAAGCACCGAGTGCTCCAGCCTTCTCGCACAGCTTCTACTCATTTACAGACCCATAGCATCAACAAAAACTTCAAACCCTCTGTGACGCTCTGACAACTTACCTCAAACTTCATCCAACACGAACCATCTTGGGTGATTTCAACATCTGGTTTGATTTCCCTTCAAACCCTATGACATGATCTTTCACAGACAACCTCGAAGCCTCTATCCTCACGCAACACATCGCTAGGCCCAACCACACTGGAGACCACACCCTTGGTGTCTTTTTAGCACCACAAACATCATATCCACACTGCCTCCATGCCCCCTATCATGGACAGAACACTCAGCAATGTTCTTCTCTGTACCACTCTCAATCACAGCCTGTGTCCGAGGTCACCACCAGCCACCACCAACTTCCACACCTCGCACCCCACTCTACAACAAAGTAATCATCACCCCGGATCTACCCAACTCACACCCAGCACTCTCCCTCAAGGAAGGCACCCCCATCAAATTCTACGACCACTGTCTCTCTAATGCTCTCTCTCCCCAACAAAACGGCCCTCTCAAAGATCAGGCCCCACACCCAGGTGGTACACCACCAACCTCAAATTCCTAAAAACTCTCAAGCTCTGTCTGTAACTGGCTTGGAGAACCAACCCAACCGCCCAGAACAAAACCACCCTAGCAAGACTAACAAGGGCCTATAGATTGGAAATTATAAAAACCAAGAAAGCATTCTACAGCAACAGACTTGTGCACTCTCGCAACCCAATAATATCTGAATTGAATTCTCCGGGCTACTCTACCTCCCCCTCCACCCAACTCTGAATCCCCATGCGATGCCTTATCAGAACACTGCCACAACATCGCTATCGACAGGCACTCTGCCATCATCTCTAAATTAGAACTAATGCCCCTGCCTACCGCCCATTCCCCGTCCAAACTCTCTCACTATAAAAACATTTGCCTCTTTATCTTCTCTCTCACACCAGGAGTTCCTCTCGCTCCTAGCACAAAGCCGCCCATCAGGTTCTTCTGAAGACCCTTGCCCACCTTCCTCAAAAACATCTTAGCCTCAACCTGTGCAGGCAGTATCACACGCTCTATCATCAACCACTCCCTAATATCTGGAACCTTCCCGGAAGCCTTAAAAACCTCCTACATCAAACCCCTCCTCAAAAGACCTGCGCTCCTCCCCCAGAACTACCGGCCTATTTCCAACATCTGCTTCATGGCCAAACCCATGGACTGCACAGCGTACACGCAACCTGGCAATTTCACCCAAGCCAACAACATCCTTGCTCCTGCCTAATTTGGCTTCAGACCGCTCAGAGGAATGAAGTACTCCCTTGTGTTTGTTTGGGATGACCTAACAGCGGACGAGGAAGGATGCTCTGTACTCCTTCTTCCTGACCATCTCTGCAGCCTTCGATATCACCGACCATTCCATTCTTCCAGACAGTCTACACTCTTTAGGAATCCAAGACGCTGCCCTCACTGGGATCTCCTCTTCTCTAATTGCTCACAAATTATGCTCCTCCACCCCTACATCCCGAACGGTACCAAAAGGTGTCCCACAGGGAGCTTCCCGATACCCCCTCTTCTTCAACATCTCTGATCCCACTCCTGCACTCATCCGCTCCCTCAATCTCACCTGCTACAAGTACACCGACGACAGCCAGATAATTCTAACAATCCCCAAATCGCCAGCCTCCAACCATCCAGATCTGTCATCATGCCTCTCGAATATCAACTACTGGATGACGACCAACCCCCTCATTCTCAATCCTAGGAAAATGGAAATCCTAGTCTGCGGGAAAACAGCACTCCTTCCCCAAACTATATCCTGGCCTCAGTCCCTAGCCCCTCCTTGGCAACCTCCACCTTGGTGAAAAACCTTGGACTGACTTATTTTATTGGGCATTTGTAAGGTGCTTATACATCAGGAAAATGGTGTTTCAAAGGTTGTAGGTCAAAGAATTGAATACAAAGTTTCGAATGACAATATTTTCAAAGCAAAAGGACCGAAAAAAGAAAACAAATCCACTTTTATTTTATTTTTATTTGGATCTGGAACTCCCTGCCCCAGCACATCCGTAACCTGACAATCACTTGTCATTCAGAAAGGCCCTCAAATCCTGGCTCTTCCCTTCTTCCTCTTGAAACCTTCTCACACTCTATACTGTCAATGCGCACACAGAAACATTGGCCCAAAACCCGATACCACACCGAACCACTCAAACCTCCACGGATGCCGGCAGCGTTTGCAGCGGCACACTGTGCAAAGTCGCCCCTCCCCACCCACAGATGATCGCACATCACTCCCCCGTCCCTCCAGGCTGTCTGCCACTGTTCAGGCTCTCAACCTAGACCACAATTGGCCACACCAGCCAATGACTCCTAATCCTTTGTCCTTAATAATCTGACATTTGTAATGAACCACAAGCATGAGCAATTACTCCAATGACGAGGGCTAAATCATGTGAAATATTAACCTCAATGTTTTGGAAAGTTTCAGCGCACACTTGGGATGAACGATGACCAAAAACCTGTAAATAAGTTTGAAAACACGTATTTAAAAAGCTTAATGGGATTAAGTGGTCTAGGTTTTGACCTTTAGCAGTCACGCTATGCAAGACCTAGTTCCATTAAGCAACTGAGTGGGAGGAGGGTGGTTTTCCCTCACATTTGGTTGTGGTAGAAGTACCTGCAAACTATTGTATCACCCAATGAATACATAAATAATGTGTTTATTTCTGTGCTTTTCAGATCCAGCTTTGGGATACAGCGGGGCAGGAGCGTTTCAGAAAGAGCATGGTACAGCATTACTACAGGAATGTTCATGCTGTCGTCTTCGTGTACGATATGACGAACGAAACCAGTTTCAATAACCTTCCATCCTGGTTGGAAGAATGCAAGCAGCACTCCCTCGCTAATGGTATACCTCGGATTCTTGTTGGGAATAAGTGTGATTTGATTAATGCCGTCGAGGTGCCTACTGAGTTGGCCCAGAAGTTTGCAGATTTTCATAGCATGCCACTGTTTGAAACGTCTGCTAAAAATCCCAATGACACTGACCACGTGGAAGCAATATTCATGACACTGGCTCACAAGCTGAAGAGTCATAAACCCATGATGCTTAGTCAGCCACCCCCAGATGCCAACAAAGTGGTTTTGACCCCTGAGCAGAAATCTGCAATGACTTGCTGGTGTTAGGTCGATTTCCATTCGTTTCCAAGTGCACTATTGATGTGACCTTCAAACAAAATGAATCCGACTCCACAGTGTCCGATGTACCGGAAAGCATGCTTACTGACACTCTCATTCCGTTCTGTTGTCATTTGACCTCCTGTCCATTCACTTCATTAATTACAAAATGTCACGCTTGGCTGGTTTGATTTTACAGTATTTCTGAATATTGTAGTTTTCAAACTATAACACGCTTTTGTGCTTAACGATGGTATAATGTTTGCCAAGATATTAGTTCTAGTGTCTTGAATGGGCATTTTTCCCCAGTAGATCTCCGTATTTTAGCTGCAGCAGTGATCTTGATGTATTGATCACTCAACGTGGCGCTACAAACATTTCATGATTTGGAATGTATTAAAGTGGTGGATTGCAGCTTCTCAGCGCTGCATGTGTCCATTGCAGGCCTGAGACTATGGGTGTGGGCTGGCAAGTTAGAATTGAGCAGAGTCCAGCTTCCAGCTAAGGTTTGAATAGCACAAGGACATGACGTTTTATAGACTGATCACTGTGCGACTTACAAAGTGTAAGCGTGTCATGCTCTTTTGCACACTAGTTTTATACCGAGTTGGTGTTATTGTGCTGCAGTGCTCACTTGAAAGTTTACAAACGAAGGCATCTAGTGATCAAATTAGTACTGCTTGTAATTCTCTGGATGCCAATATCCTTTTTTGTGTACTCATTCAGTTTAAAGACAAACGATTATCAACAAATAATGCCGTTTTTAAACCTTGATATCAATGTTTGTGTATGAAACGGACCAGGCTGAATTGCCAACGAGTTGTGATTGTGTATACCTATGTTGCCGTTCTGCTTCCCATTGATTTCAAGTTTCAGGCTACCTCTGCAATCCACGTGATGGCCAAAGCCAGAAGAACCCTGTTATGTTTTTAGCCTGGGTGTTTGAGTTGCCTACGTGACTCCTACCTAGAAGAAGAGAAACAAGATCTCTATGAACGTTTTACATTTGGTGAGATTATTGATCACTATGAATGTGTTGATTGGTCAGCAGATTCACCGTGATGGACGGTGACAGTTCATTGGACTTTGCAAAATTGGGACTTTTGTTTAATACCAAGTGATATTAACACGTGTAAGGCTTTATTTAACAGATCAAACTCCCTTTATTGTCTGTACTGGGATCATTTGCTGATGCCTCAATTTTGTGGTTGTGTTCTGTATGCATATGTGTGTTTGGAGAAGGTCTGCACTAACAATTATATTTAGCTAGTTAGCCCCTTTTCCTACCAACTGGGTGGTTTGATTGGAGAATTGTTGAAAAATAACTTTAATGTGACTGTCGTCTGCATTGAATTCTCTATCATGTAAAAATCGGAGATCTTTCAAATACTCTAGAAGCCACTTTCACTTAAATAGCCCACCTCTGGTACATTTTGCAGCAGTTAATGACTGAGTAAATGGGCTTTGTAGATGGGGTAGAGTGGATTGCATGTGACTCTGTGACAGATACATATAACCTAGATTTCTATTTCCATAGATGAAGCTTTCTCCATTGACTCTTTAATAGAGCCACACGTGCACTTTCGAACAGAGTAGTTATCTGTTTTTCGGAATGAAAAGGGATGAGGCTTTCTCTCAAGGGAGCAGGCGTTCAGCATTTCCCAGTTTACGTGTGTCAGTTGTTTCAACATCCAGCTGGCAGGGTTTACTGAATATATGGCCCAATGTCTGTGCAATGTTAGGGCACACTTCAGGGATCAAAATAAAGATTTGATGAGCAGGAGTTGAAAACCATTCCTGTGTACTGGGTACCATCCAGTACACAGGAGCTATCTCTGGGGAACATGGTGTTAGTACATCGAATGTTGTAAAATGAACTTCACATAATATGTATACTATAACTGCTGCCTGTTGTGTATGTCATATTATCCTTTAAGTGGTCTCAACAGGTGTCCTAATGTGCCTTTTTACACATTTGCCAAACTGCGTCGTAACTCTTGGGCCTCTGGAGTCACAAGTAGCACAACGGTTTTTCCTTTACTCTGAAATAACTTGTGTGCATACCCTAGGCTCATTTCGTCAGTTGTCCTTTTTGAAGGGACAATGGTGTTCTTCCTTGGGGTTCCTTAATTGTGGTTGGGAGAAGTAGTTGTCATTTGACATTCTTTGAAGCGTCCTGGAGTGCACTCTGCTTAAACAATTTTCGTTGTTCTGCCTACGATGTTCAGCGGGCAGTTCGTTTTCCACTTTTTGCGGAAGGGGGCAGAACATGGTACAAGTATATTGTTGGAGAGCAAGTATATTTTTTCTCATTATGTCCGGGCACTGTTTTTCAAAATGGTATTGTGGTAACAAACTGGCATATCCTCTCTGGTCACGGGTGCCTTGATCGAGAGGGGGAGATCTTTGACTGTTAATGGTAACAAACGTCTTGCAATGCAGAATTTAAAAAGGCACATTAAAAAACATGCTAGAATATATTTCTTTCTCATGTAAAATCACATTGCTGAAAACCATGAACTGTAATGTATTTTCTCGAATCCAATTGGTCTTGCTTTAGAATGCATTCTTATGTTTGGAAAACCCCAAAAGACTGTCCGGATTTTGCTACATGTAACAATTAATAAGAAAAACCTATCTTTAACTTTTGTGTAAACATTACCCTCTTAAGAACAGCATTCACAAGACTAAATGTCACCGTTTCCAAGCTAACTGGTCAGATTTTAAAACCTATGTGTTGCTAAATTTAGTTGGTCATCTCTATACGGCAGTCATCTTTGTTTTACAGATGCAGGTCTGCCTACTTATGTTCACCCACCTCGTTTTCCTTGTACTTTCTGAGGATATTTTGAACCATTTGGCTTCCTTGGGCAGCATTTCCCGTTACCCATTCCCCGCCTTAGACCTTCACCCTGGAGAAACTTAAATGCACCTGAGCATTTGTACACCAAGCTTCTCATGAGGTAATACTATTGACTCCAAGCATGGAAACCTAGAATTCTGGGAGATAATCAGTATTTATTGCTTCCCACCAGCAATAGCCAGCATAGCCACGCATACTACTGACTTCCACGTGCTGTGCCCACTTCCTTGTGTCACTGTCCTCGGGCCTGCTCCCTTTCCACTCGTACCTTTGCATTCCTCCTCCTGTTCTACTCCTTCTCTACCGGCAAATTCCCCTCTGCATCGGTCTCCCGCTCATCATAGCTGCACACTTGGCACCAACATAAGGAAGTGACTCCTGCAGGCAACCTTCTAGGCTTCCGGTGCTCGACAGCCATGTTGCAATTGCTCTGTTTTTTTCATTTTTTTCCCCCACCCCCATTTCCCCATCAATCTGCAGCACTGGCCACTGCATTAGTTCCTGGATACGCTGAGCCCCTTCCTCACATGCTGTGCAGGTTAATACTTCTTGTTGTGGCCCCTTAGCCCTACATATGCGCCCTTCGCTTGGACCCAAACGTTGTCTTCCAGTCCCATGAGAAGCATTATTGCCCAGGCAATAATACTTAACAATCACCTTCTTGAGCATACTGCTATGTGCAATATTCAGCAGTTCTGAAATAAAAAACTTTTCAATTCTAATTCTAGATGCAGGATTGTATTGTGTAGGAGTTTTAAGTTCACTGAGCATTACTCGCCCTGAAATAAGGCAAATGAATCTAATCCTGCAAGAGAAAAGAAATCTGTTCATTTCGCCTGCAATTGGCTGCTACAAAATTGACCTATAGGGAACTTGAAACATTATATATTAGTAAAATGTGTGTTTGTTTCGATATCTTTTTCTAGGATAAAGACCTTGATAAAAATGTATAGAAAGTACACTAATAGATTGCTTGTACCCTGTGGTTCTAGCAAGTCAGTTATCCAGCCCTTTACTGCACAGGGCAAACCCGATACTTAATTTGAACAGGATTTTTCATTTAGACCTCTTATTAAGATAAAGATTTTATATTGAAAAATGGCTGCTGGCAGATTATCTATTTCCAGTCCTAATTTGAGCCTTTTTTTAAAACTAAAATGTCAGTTGATGTAAGTGAAAAATGTAATAACATTTTACAGTTAATGTACCTTATTTTCTATGCTTGGAAAGGGATTCTAGTTGCAGAAAGTTGAATTCACAATGTTGGACATCAATTACACGATTTCTTTTGTCAGATGGCTATTATATTTTTAAAAGGGGAGTTTTCTAACCATTCATTGAAAGGTTTTTGTATCTCATGTCTTTTTGTTGGTCAAAATGTGGTAATTGTGCAATAAAAATATTTTTTGAGTAGTAATGTTTTGGCTTTTGTACTTGATATTCTTGACTGTTAAATTCCACCCTTTCAACAGTAAAACTATTTACAGGCCCATGCAGTACCTTTCTTATTCCCCATCTCCGGTGGTGATAGTGCGCGGTACAAATATCCTTTTAACATTAACATCATCAAAAAGCGACAGGAAAAAGATGCGTTCTCTCCCATCATTTTTACGACCGTGTATAAATCTGACATCACCATTTTGTCCTCTCCTCAACCATGCTTTGAGCACCCAGGTTCCTCTTGATGCTGGCTCTGTTGCAAGATTGACCACCAGGCATATGGCGAGAATCATTTACTCCTTTTTGGAGCAGGGTGCTTTTCACTTAGGTTGCACATAGGATCTTCGTGTATGACTAACGAAAGAATGATCTTTTGCCGAAAGGACAAGTTAACATTTAAACTTAAGGTTCAGTAAGATAGAACCCATTGCAGTGTCTGTAGAAAAGGTCGAAAGGTGTTTGAAGTTGTAAGCACTTTCTTGGAGTGGCATGAACAGTTTCTGGGAAAGTTAACTTTGTATGGCTTGTCTTCATCCCGATGTAACTGAAGGACGCATTCTTTTAAGGGTAAACCTACAGTGTGTGTTTCCTATCTCTGGCTAATGGGCATCATTTTGTCAAAGAGAATACATTGGCTGAATATTGTAAACTGGATGGGATTGGTCTGCAAGAGTGACCTAATTCAGGTGCAGGGGTGTCTATAGTTTTCAAGAGTGATATTGTTATGAGTATTCAGCAGAAAAATACGGTTAATTTAAAAGTGATTTTTACCAGTCACCCCTGCAATTTTTATTAGCTTTTTATTACAGTGAAGCATATGTTCCTGAAAACCTTTTAATAAATCTTGATGTCTGCAAATATCTAGAAATGGATCCTCCCTAGGTAGTTTGACATTTGTATATGCCATAAGGTGATGTTGGGGGGGGGGGGGGGAAGAACGCCCTCGTGGAACTGAAGTCCAGGTATGTGAAATTCATCAGAGGAGTTTAGACTACATGTGTGCATTTTAGCAAATACGAAGGTATGTAGGGGTGCTAGCTAACTATGCAGAGCTGCCATGTGGATGGGTGCTGTGCGGTAGTCTGGAGAGTATGCAAGCGCAGGAGGCTCAGTATGTGTGCAGTTAGACAGAATTTGCAGTGTGGGATAGCTGCATTCGTCTGGCAGAGGTGTTGTCTTAAAGTAGCGTATGATGGCAGATGTGTGCAGGTTGGCGGTTGTGCCTTAAACTATATTCTATTAGCATGGAGTACGATGCGTCCTAGCTGGTTTCGTAGATGCAGCTGAATTTAGAATTCATAAGCTTGGAATGATTCCACATTACCAAGCTAAATTTTGGGAAACTTTTTTTATTTTAATTTAATGTTTTTATCCCCAAAGATTTTTCTTCTTGATCCTAACGTGCATTATAACCTAATAATAACCTATAAATCTCATTAGCTGTTCCTTTATTTCAGTTAGTCTATTTGATTTCTTGTTTTATTAAGTATTTATGGTTCATAACAAACCTTAATCTTGTCGTCAATATCTACATTAACTATCAAAACAATCTCATCTATCAGCATGTAGCTTATTCCGTTTACATTGAATCTTATTAACAAAAATCCCTAAGAAAGCAACATACAATACATAGTACAGTTCATTTCACATACCACATTTACCTAATGATTATCGTACACATGGAATACATCCTAGTGATCTAAAATCTGTCAATAAAAACGTTTAACATTTGATATACACCCTTAAGACAGTGTACTAGTGCAATGATGACTTGTTTTCTATTACCTACAAACAACAAAGCCATAAAAGGTCTGCATGATCAACACCTTTGTCTAAACTTTTTAAACCATCAATATCTAAACACACCTGTTTCCTGACGTTCATTGATTACTTTCCAAGACCCGATGCCAGTCTTGCAAAGGCAACACCACTTTTCCTCGTAAAACAAACTATTCCTGGATCCCACCGCATCCAGAGTGCATAACATATTAAGCCTAAACCACATATACGTAGCTCACACTTTGCGGTCCGGGAATAATGTTAAGAAACCATTTCTCTTTCCCCTCACACTTCAACACCCTTTTCGAATCTTCCAAACTGTGCCCCCATTTGTATACAGATTGTTCTTGTGTACCTTGCTATGGGTTTACCACTGAGTTGCCATGTAGAAACCCACAAATGCCTGGATTTCCCAGCAAAGCTCAGAAGCTCTAAACAAAATAATGGCGTTAAACTCTGTTCTGATCAGAAGGAATAAGGGGCAAACCAAGGCTTCTTTGCTTTAATGTTAAATTGCTGGGGCTGTTAAAGCTAGTTACCTTGCCAGCTACTTTTGTCTCCCCAGGCCAAACAGTGCCATTTAAACATATCTGTGTAAAAGTAACTGTGTGTTTGTAAATGTGTATATAGGAACAATATGATCCATCTCAAAGACATGTAAAGCCTAATGGTTCATGTATAATAGACAACTCCAAGTTTGCATCTTTTGGCAATTAGGTTTGCAGCATGCTGTGTACTAACACGTTGTTCTTCAGAGGTAGCTCTTGATTACTGGCTGATCACTAGGTTCTGGTTTTAGTATTTCATCCCTCCTTGCACTATGTAGAAACGCAAACTGCTTCTTGGCTTGGTGGTGTTTCAATCATAAAGGTCCAGGCGCAAGTGGATTGTCTTAAACTTTAATAATGTGTGGCAGGGCCAGTCTGTACACAAGTAGATCAGAAGCTGAAGTTTCCTTAGAAAAGTATTGCAAGAACTTAAATAAAGGAATGCCCAAAGCAAAGCTCTATAATAGTCTTTATTAAAGACACACAGGTAGCGCTATAAGCACTAACACTGAGTCCGGCAAAGGGTAAATAACAGGCCGATTAGCACTGTGGGCAGATTGTGAACTGGGAGTTTTATGGCAGTAGGACAGAAAATGAAGGCTTGATTTTAAAAGTTAAAACACAAAAGTTGTCTCTTCCGCCATGGTAGGGAATAACCAGTGTGTAGGTTATGGCTAGGGTGCCTGAATAGGACACCTAGTCCACAAGTGCTCCACCTTAGTCTCTGTTGATGGCTTGACCATGTCAAGGTGATTTTTAGGGTGCTTTCCGCATGTTTGAATTTAAGTTCTATGGTCTCGTTGGCTTGACTCTACTGTTAGTGTGGCTAGTGTCTTTTTAGTACTTAAGTTTGAACATGGCTGCGTTGTCTGTGTTGTGTGGTTCAGTAGTCTTAAGGTTGCTCAAAAGTTTAGATCGCTTTTTGGTGGACTGTGAAGAGTTCTGACTGCGCTGTCTGTGTTGTGTGTTTCAATGTGATTTGGAGCTGGAAACCTGTGACACTTTCATTGCGTCATCTCCCTGTTTGATGTGCAAAGGTGGCTTGATGACATTTTTGGGAAGCCGATTTTTGAGTGGTGTCAATGAAATATGCTGTGTTTCCACTCGTACAAAAAGACCTAATTTAAAGCTTACACTATCTGACTTTCCACTAGTGGAATGTCTGGTTTCACGTTGCGGGTGCCATATTTGTCACAGGGGGGTGTGGCAAAGTTGATGCAATGTTACACTTTTATATGTATCCAGTGTAGTTAAATGTGAATGGGACGTGTTTGTTTTACTTTGTGTTCAAGATTGATCCATATTAGATTTGCAAGTGTGTAGAAAGATAAATGCCCAAACTGCCAAATGAAATATCAAACTCAATCCAGATGTGGAGTGCGATGAAGTGCCTAGAGGCTAGATGTTTCATAACGTGCCTGTGAGGGACGGCACTGGTCACGGAGAACCCACTGTAAAGAAGAGACAATATTTATTAAACGTGCATGCACACTGTGATAAGCAACACCGTGCGTCTCTTAAACATTTTCGAAAAAGCTTGAATGGGAGGATGACTAAATCTTGTAACATTAGATGTTAAAGCATTGTATACCTCCATAAAACACAATGTAGCACGGATAACTATGGATTACACATGTGAAGAGATCAGCCTCGTACATACTACGTATCATGATGGTAAAATAAATGTTGGACTTTACACTCAGGAACAATGTATTTCTGTTTAATGAGTAGGTATAGACAAACAAGAGGGATGGCAATGGGGGCCAACTATTTTCCGTCACCATTTTTTAAATTTATTTTTAAATAAATGAGTATGTATATTCAGACAATGTGTAAAGACCAACAATTAAACTGTGGACCAGATTTATAGATGATGTATTTCTAATTTGACATGGTAATCCCTTGTGCCTGAATGACTTTGTGAATTATCTTAATGTAAATGAGTTTGGTATCCAGTTTGCGAGTAAGAGTCATTTCACTGAAATTGAGTATTTAGATACTACCTTGTATGTTAAAGGAAAATGTCTAAAACTTACCAACGGTAAATGCTGTACTGCTAGCCACTAATGGCCATAAATCTAGTGTCATTCAAAATATCCCAACTGGAGAACATATTCGAGCAGGGTGAAATTGTAGGGAAACAGTTGAATTTGACAAAGAATGTGGTTTACTTGCTACCAGATTTAAGCTAAGGGGCTATACTGATGAAGTGTTGGGCAAAGCAAGGGAAAAGAGTCTGAGGATGAAAATAAATGATTTACTGAAGCACAAGGAGAGAAATAAAGTGGACACTTTGACCAAAGTAAAGATGGTGACACAATGCTTGGTAGAGAGTAACAAATATATGGGATGGTGCACAAACATTGGAAAATCTTTAAAATTAGACCCTGACCTAGATAAAGATAGGCCAACCATAGTATATACTAGAGCCCCAACCCTTAGAAATGTTGAGTCCCTCTTTCTTGCAACCGTTGCAACAGACATAAACCTGGTTACAGCACAATCTTGTTGGTTTCTTCAAATGCAGGAACTGTAGTATGTGTAAGTATACCGATGAGTGTAAAACTATAACAATTAATATTAAAGAAGATGTAAATATCACCCAATTCATTAATTGTAGAACAAAATATGGGGTTTATGGTATTGTGTGTGTGTGGCCTGATATATGGAGCACAATACGAGAACTACGCACGAGAATAAGGGAGCATGTCAATACCCTACATATGGAAGATATGAGGTTCCCATTAGCAGTACATTGGAAGAAATGTCACCAAATGGATGACAAGGCAGGTATCGGATTCATTGGACTTAAAACCCTACTACAAAGAGAGCCCAAAGGTGGTGACGGACAGAAAAAGCTTTGGAGGATGGAAGCTCTAATGATATGTAAACATAGAACAGCCCTCCGGGGGTCTCAACTCTGATCACGAAATGGAAGGGTTCCTTTAAGATATAGTGTTGATTTGGACGACATCTGTGGCACCTGTATGAACAGAATATGTAAGGGCTCCTGGTTGAGACCCTATTTTGCCCAGGAGGACTCTATAGTCAAATGCAATCGCAAATGAACAGGGTCAGTCCTAACTATTAAGATAACCCAAACGTCTAATTTATATGATACAAAGGATACACCTTTATGGTTACTATAAATGTTTATACTGAAAGGTGGAGACCTAATGGTCTTAATAACACACAAAAACATAGAACATTCCATTGAGAACCAAACATGCAACAAATACATGATGCTGTAAAACGTACATCTTTGAGACATTTGAGACTCCAATTTCAATACACACATTCTAAATAGTACACTGCCTACTGCTGTGTTGGAGCACAACAGGAGTCAGAACGTGTAATACATTGGCGTGACACAATATTGAGAAATTGCAGATGTGAAAAGTGTTGACAATTGACACTGATAGGAGTTGAGAGAGTCTACATAGGTGTGTTTCAGCCCCAACAGGCTACTCTATAAGCTTTTCTTGAGCGGGCCTTCATCAGGACGGAAGGACTTGCGAAATGGATTGTTCTATGTGTGTGCTGCCTACAAGAAAAAAACGTGGGGCATTGTCAGTACTCCATTTTGCAAGCCCTTGCGTCCTGATGAAGGGCCGCTCAAGAAAGGCTTATAGAATAGTATTGTCACGCTAATGTATTATATGTTCTGACCCCTGTTGTGCTCAGCACAGCAGTAGGCAGTGTAGTATTTAGAATCTGTATTGAAATCTGAGTCTCAAATGTCTCAAAGATGTATGTTTTACAGCATCATGTATTTGTTACATGTTTGGTTCTCAATTAAATGCTCTGTTTTTGTGTGCTATTAGACCATTAGGTCTCGACCTTACGAGTACAAACATTTATAGTAACCATAAAGGTGTGTCCTTTGTATTATATAAAGTAGACTTTTGGGTTATCTGAATAGGTAGGACTGACCCTGTTCACCTGTATGAACAGGGCATGACATAAGCACTAATAAAGGTGTTGACTTTGAAAGGTAGGTGTATGTATACAACAAAAACACTGTACATCAGTTTGAATAAATGCTTGTCTGGGGTAATATTACTTGTAAAACATACTAAACGAAGAGTTGCAATTTGTGGAATGTATTACATACATTATGCTGTGGTAATCCCCCTCGAATTTAAGAAATGTATTAGGTGCTAATGCAAAATCCTTTTGGTTATGACAATAAGGTATATTCTATTTAGGCGTAAATTGAAGTTGTGGAATGTTTCTAATTAAAGGCAGTGGCAAGCTCTTGTGTCCACCAACAAGACTGCTTTTCAATAGAGGCGTTTGCCTGAATTGGCTGCTTTTCTTGGATGATATAACCAAGCACATCCTCGATTCGTATGGTGTTGCAGTGTAATGCTGAGTGGGTTATGTTTAACAAATTATTATTCAACAAGTGAGAAAATGATGTTGGTGTTGGAAGTGTAATAAAAGGACGTCTTGTTATTGTCAAGGTGAAATTAGGATTGAAATTAGGTCAGAAATGGCGGTAAGGCGCCACACGGATTGCCACGTGTCTTCTATTTGGTCGGAAAGAAGAGGCCAATTATGTGAGCTAGACAGTGAATAGGAAATACAATGCCGATTGTAGCATTGGCAGCATATGCATTACGCATACCCAGTGCTCCAGAACAGATTTTTGGGTTTTTGGGTAGGAGTATTGTACTCCCCTTATTTTTAAACTTTGAGAGTAAATGTGATTTTAAGAGAGTAAACATGACTTTTCTCCTTTGCAAGAGAGTAGAAATGTATGTGACATTAAGCCGATGTGCGCAAAAACCGTACGGAAATCATTAATATGTGGCAGCTTTCTGCATTATGACCGAATACACCTTTCATTATTTCTCTAAGGTCTAGCCATTTGATCTCTCCTGTATATATGTACATTTTGAAAACACAAAAACCTAGACAATTACATAGTGAAGCAAGCATGAATTGTATTGTGTGTTTTGAGGTTCGATAGTAGAATTGTCTTCTGATGTTTTATCAAAGGCTTAATTTCCTGGAGCTATTACTACCTAAAATGGTATGCCAATTTTATGATAGAACAGTGCAGAGAGGTAAGGACACCATGCTAAATTCTACATCTAATATCATGGTTCGATGGTTATTTATATAGTGCTTTTCGCAAAGTGCTGTACATTCAACATATTTATCACAATTATCACCAAACCAAAGTTGGTATTCCTTTTATCAACCTTGAAAGGATGAAAGACTGAGTTAGCCTTGCTGGGATTCAAACCTGCAACCTACAGATCACAACAAAGAGTGCTCAACCGGCTGAGCTATATTATTGGCTAACATCTTTCAGAGGTCGGTTAACTGAGTATCGACTGAGGTATAATAATCACAGTGCCTAGATGTTGGGCGCACCATGTATGGAGAGCTACATAAAGTTAACACCTATATGGATTATCACAGGGACTGGTTTTGCTAAGTTTCTATTTGAATTACAAATGTAACTTCATTTTGAACAGCAATTGCACTTCCTGGATAGTCAGGTTTTGGATGTTTTAATGTCTTGAAGATTTGAGAGGCTAGAACACCTGTGATTGGTGTAATGACAATCACTCACCCTTGAACAAAGCCTCTGCTGCCACTGACCATTTATAGTAATGTATTGATTGCAAGGTTGAATGGATGTAAACTAGACCGTGCATAGTCATAATTTTACACACTATTAGAGTGTAAATTAAATTGTAAGTGTACAAATGATCTGCCACAGCACAGGAAATCTGAAAAATTAAATTGTGCAATACTGGTGTGCATTTACTGGAGACAAAAAGCATAATTTGTTAAAAAATATTAATTCTCAATTGCAACTTACTTTTCCATCTTATTCATTTTACAATCCTAAAATGCTAGGAAAATAAATATGCACAGTCATTCTGTTTGCTCCATCGGCATTAACAAAGCAGTCCTTTTATCACAGTATGTAGTTTCTTTTTTTGAAAGGCTTCAGAGAAATACATTCTGTTTCAGAGGCGTTTATCCATGGCTTGCACTTACATCCATGTAGATAACAATCAAAAGCAGCAGCGTTCTGGTTTCTATCAAGTAACCTGACCCTTGCACTGCCCTCTGCTCTAAACTTTTGTTTAAATGTACACAGGAAAATAATAAAACTGCCGAATTTACAAGATTATCATGCGTAAAAAGTCCTGGTACTCACCTTATCTGGAGGCCTGCGCATACTGGCTGTTTACATGTTCACTATGGACATCTGATATTTTGCTGTGACGCTGTCCGCTATTTACAGGAAGTAGAACCAAAATCGCGCCCTCGCGGAACACTGCTTTGACAGCGCTCGAATACTAATAGGGGATATTGCGATCTAGTATAGGTAAATTATGAGAAATTGAGATTAAGTTTAAATTGTAACCTGAGCAGTAGATTATTCTTTGCATAAGAGATTTAAGATACAAGCATGTCACACCTATGTGTGGGCTGGGAGTCTTGAAGCAATAAATATAGTCTACCTGAAAGATTTAGAGATTTAAGTACTCACGTTTCATGGCACTGGAAGACTGGCCTTACACTGATTATTTGATATTATTTTTAGGTTACTGAATAATTGGGAGAACCCCCAAAGGAAATGTGTATAGAAAACTAATTGTGAATGAGTGGCATTTGTATTGAGAACTGGGTGGCGCAGAGCCATTAGATAGGAAATGTATGTACACTCGCACAAATTAAGATTGAGGTTATTACTTGTTAGATGAATATGGTTACCAGATTAATAAAATAATGTGTGAATTGAGACTGATACCAGTCTATAGAAATGTAGACATGGTATTTCTTATCCTTATTAGGTCTAAATAAATGTGGACCTAATGTGGGAAATGGTATAAAACCATAATCTAACCGAGGAGAATATTGAGGTAATCCTTTGGTTGTTATTAGAAAGAGAGGTCAATGATGAAGAGAGGGCAAGAGTGACAACGGTTTTCATGTTAAACCTGTAGATGCAATTGTGGAGTGTTTGAATCAAGATAAGATGTACTGGCTGGAAATAGAATATTGAAGAAGGCTTAATGGTAATCATTTGCCCTTAATAAGATATATCTAATGCACAGTGTTTTTGACAAACCCTGGGTCAGTGGAACTTGCACGGAGCAACAAGTCTTAGTACTCTTAAAAGTTTTGTAAATAAATACACAGCTTGTTGGTGGTCGACACTGGTTTGGACACTTGCAGGTATAGGTTGATGGGTGACAGCACTCGTATGCAGTTGCATGTTTTGGAACATACTATTTTTTTGCTTTTCCTCTTAGTGAACAGAATGGTTTGAATAATGAGAGACTAATATCAGGAATTTGTTTTTGTCCATTTTTAGCACAGACCCTTTTATGACACATTGCTGGACTGGTGTTTGGTCTGTATATGCTTGATTTGTTTTTATGGTTTATTTTGTAAAGTGGATTTTGTTTCGTGATGCCTTAATCCCTGATGAAGACCAGTGATAATTAGGTCGAAACACATGTTGGCGATGGCCAACCGCCAATGTCGAACCTGAAAGTATTGGTACCTTTCTGATTCCTTTAACCCCAATTCCTTTTTACATTGTTCAAACAAAATAAAATCCGAGCCCTGAAACATGTCTCTGATTTTATTGCAATTCTTTTCTTTCCATTTAGGAAAGAATCCTTTTTCCGAAACTGGTTTAAACTGTGGGTTATTAAGTATAGGGGAGAAAGAAAAGTGGAGGGGAGCAGAGCGGTTTGTTGTAATTTTATGACTGCTCTGTCCAAATTTGTGATTTGGCTTGCATGCATGTTCTTTGGGCGATCTTGTTTAGGAACCCAGAGCAGTTCCTCAATATGCGGGCCGCAAATTGCTTTCTCCATTCTGGCCCATATGTTCTCAGTTGATACAGAAAACTATTCTCTCAATACCTGTATGTGCGCTGCCTGGTAATATTTTACAAAGTTGGGAAGTCCCTGGCCCCCCCTTTCTGTTGTAATCATCAGCGTTTCCATTGCAACACATAGGGTGTTGTTGTTACAGATACATTTCGATATCAAACTTTGTAGCTCCCCAAGAAATATTTGCAGTACAAGTATAGGGAGATCCTGAAACAAATATAACACTTTGGGTAGTATTGACATTTTCACTGCATTTATCCGCCACTACGAAGAGATCGTTAGTGTGCCCCACCATGCCAATAACCGAGTTATAAAACGGTAGGGGGGAGTTTACTTTATATATTGACTGTAGCAAGTTGGTTAGGTACACTCCTAATCTAATTTTATCCTTTGCACATGCAAATTTAGTGTTTACTGACACTTGCGCTATCTGGGAGGGCGTAAGGGACAAAGTCAGTATTTCTGATTTAGTAATAATTATTTTTAGGCCTGCCACCTTACCAAACTCTGCCAATTCCTGAGTAACCCCTATCAGTGATTCAACCAGATCTGTAACCGTGACCAGCATATCGTCGGCGTATGCCATTACTTTGTGGTATTCTGTCCCAAATGGTATCCCTAGAATTTGGTCTGATTCTAGCTAATATGGGTTCCAAATGTTTTGCATACAAAAGAGGGGATAGAGGACATCCCTGCTTCGTTCCACAATGTAATATGATTGGAGTAGGTATCTGGCCATTTATTGATAACCGTATATTAGGGTCTATATAATTAACTCGTATCCTATTTATAAAATTTGGACCAAATCCCATAATTTCTAGGGTTTTAAACAAGAATGACCACTCGCCCTATCAACCAGTTTCTCTGCGTCTAATCTTGCTTGTGTTTCCGATCAAATGACATGACCTTCTGATATTATCATGGGTTTGTCAGTGTTTAATAAACCCAGATTGGCCCGGGTGGATCAGTGACCGTAAAATATCTACTAATCTGTTGGCAAGAATTTTTGTATAAATCTTTGTGTCAAGGTTGATCAGGGCAATAGGTCGATATGAACTGCATGATGTTCGATCTTTGTTAGGTTTTGGAAAGAGGATAATTTTAGCTTCTTCCATTGAGGGTGTTATTTTTCTTTAAATTAATTTATTTTTATCAATTTTGGGGCCAATATTGATTGATATTCTGCTTTGATTTACAAAATGTATCTGTCCAGGCCTGGGGCCTTGTTGAAGGGGAGATTTCTGATTACCTGAGCTAGTTAATTCTTGTTCCAAATGCTCACGTACCTTGAAAGTGTGTTCTGGGCTATGGTATTGGGATCATATCTAATGTGTAATAAAACTCCACAAATTGTGTAAGCATCTGTGGGGTAGTTGTAACCAGATCCCTGTGAGTGTCTTTTACTCCTAAAATTGTACGTGATGCCTGACTTTGCCTCAGCTGTCTGGCCAGCAACAGTCAGCTTTATTTGCTTTTATATAATATTTTTGTTTTGCATATAAAAAAAGATCTTTTTCTGCTTTCACTCTCCAGTTCAGACTCAATAGCCATGCATAGTTTGTCTATGAGCCCCTTCTGAGATTGCGAAACATAGCCTTAAAAGTAGTTTTTGGGGGTTGGAACCCTGTTGAGAAGTGGTGCTGGATAAGGCGTTAACCTGTTTCAATTTCAAGTGCTTGAGTTTCATTCATCAATGATAGTTAACAACATTTTAGGCTTTGAGAAAAGATGCATTTATTGTGCCAGATGGTCAGTTGCACGTTTTAGTCAGTTATTTGTCACTTGTGTGACTTGCATCTTGGCGTATAATTTTTCGGACTTGGGTCTTAAACTGCTTGCTTTTACCTTCAGTGCCAACATGTGTTTCAACGATAGGTTTTTCTCAAGGCTGTGCAGTTTGGTGATGGTGGTGAAATTGTGCAGTAATAGTGACGGGTAAGTGGAATTTGTATGTACAGTGTCATACATGTTAGGAGACCAATTTTCGTTCAGAATTTTATGGGGTATGTGTATGAACTATACATATTTACAATCATATTTCAACCATTTTTAGGAACATAAGTGGTGAGCGGTGAGTGGGGCATGCATGTGCATGACAGGTTTATAATAACAGTGAGTTTGATAGATATTCAGTTAAATACATTTCAATGATAGGATTTGTTATATTGCAATCCAGTGGAGAGAAGGAGAGCTAGGTTTAGTCCTAGGACTGGTGTGTGGCTTTTGTCAGTAAGATTAGGCAAATAGGGAGGTGCTTATTGTGAACATAGTTGCTTCATGTCCTGTGTGGGACTTGTCAAGTATGGGTCCTGTGTGGGTAGTTGTATAGCTTCTGTGGGGAACATAGAGCAGTTTAGGGTTGGTGGGACAGTGGCCATGGCTACTACAGTAAAGCCCTGTGGGATGTGGTGCATTACAGATTGGCTGGTAGGCTGGCGAGGTTGATGTGGAGGCATGCTGTGGTCGCTGCCCCGTTGGTTGTATTTATATGTTAGGGCACAGTGGGCCTGCCTATCCATGTGGACAGGGTATAAATTATGTAGTGCTGTATAAGCCTGTGAAAAGTGGCCCATTGGGGCTGGGACATTGTGTGAGCAAGGCGGAGTGCTGGGTGGGCATGGTTAGGTCAGGTCGTAGCTAATATGGTGTGGTTTTGGGTGGGTTGGTCCTGATGGTGCCGTGTGCTTTTGGATGGCTGGTTAGTGCGAGGAGAGGTGTGGGTAGAGGTGCATGTGAAGCTAGTGCCAAGGGCGGGGTAGCAGGGAGGGTTGGCGGTTGTTGCTAGTGAGAAGGGAAGTGAGGTGTAAATTACATACTTAGGGGTGCTCGCATTAGAGCCGGCTTGTGTCAAGTTGCAGTTGCAAGTGTGGCCGATAAGCGTGCCCGGTTGAGACGGACTTGTAGGTTTTGAGGAAAGGGAATCTGAGAAGGAGAATGGGGGGTTTCCTCGTTGCTGTGTAGGGACTTGCCCGGCTGGGCGAAGAAGTAGCTGCTTGGTCTCTCCGTGATAGTCTGTTTAGCGATCCCGTTGGGCTTTTCTGTGTATCTTTATTAGGAGAGCTCCTGTTGTCTGTTAGTAGCTTGCAGCTGATTGGATGTTAGTCCGTTCGTTATGCTGACGTACAGGGAAGGGTGACTGCCCAAGCAGTCCAGGGATAAGGATGTGGGCTGTCATAGCATTCCGAAGTGCATGCCCCGAAATGTGTGGTTGATTCATTTTAATTAACAGAATTTGCAGTACTGAGCAGCATGTGGTTTCTATGATAAGGACGTGGGCTGTGAAGTGTTGGGGTTCGTGCCTCGAATTGTGTATGTGAAGTCCAATTGATAAGGACAGAAGTTGGCACATGGAGTCAATATGAATGGGTGTTCACTTAACTAGTGGGAAGAGGACAGGAATTGCGAGTGGGCGCATACGTACAGATGTGAGGGCGGGGTTGGCTTTACATACTGGATAATAGCATGGATTGCGTAAATTTGGGGATGGGTGGTGGTGAGTGCAGTTTACACTAGGTGTAGTCGGGGTTGGCGATGGAGAAGTCTCTAGTTTGTCAGTAGTGGGGGGGTATTTGAACCTATGTAGACCCATTTAAGGGTGCTCATTGATAGTCTCATGTTGTGTCAACTGTTCCGGTTATAAAACCCCTTGTGTACCCAATGAAGGGTGTTCAAGGATGCACTGGTGTATCACGGGAGTCTGTTCCTGTACTAAGTCCCCTATCAAGGAAGTCTTGTGATATGTGGTAGGGTCTCTGTGGTTGTGAGTCACACTATGACTGTCGGATAGCTAAGGTTTTATCATGGCTGATAGTTTTTCAGACTTACAATAGTGCTTATATTAGGTATAGTCTTGTGGATTATAGGCTCCATGACAGAGCAATAGACATGCAGTTTGTTAGCATTCTCTTCATGCGAGTATTTACAGAAAGACGTTCAATTCATGGTCGGAATGGAGGCCAAGCATTACATTCCTGTATTTGCATATAAGTTTGGCCTCCCTTTGCCTGAGTCTTAGTTCTGCCACCACCTCTTGGTTCTCCCTTGATGACTTCTAATCCCACGAATCTGATGCCCTCTTTTCTTTCCCATTGATGTTTGTCTTGCCAATGCTGCATGAGTGGGTATTTGGCGTCCTGCGATTTGAGTGATCCGAGATGCTCGCGAATCCTGGTATGTAATTCTCTGATGGTACTGACAATGTATAGTAGTTTGCATGTACAGATGATTACATACTTTGACTTACAAGTGATTTTGTGGTGGTGGTTATCTCTAAAGGTGAGATTCTTAGTGTCTAGTGCATGCCTGCACATGGAGCAATTTCCACATTTGAAAAAGCCAGATGGTTTAGCCACAGTAAGCCAGTTGTCTGTTGCGTGTGCCTCTGGTTTCATGTAAGAAGGACTGAGCAGGGTCCGTTGTGTTGGTGCCTTGCTGTAGGACATTTGTGCAGCTGTCCAAGGAGCTATGTCTTCATCATACTCCTACGTCCCGTCCCCTTTCCTCCATGCTTATGGGACATCTCTCCGTCCTGTGGGACGGGACCGGAGCACTTTGTAAAAAGCATCCAAAATGTTGCAAACATTTGTCCTTCTCTTTCTTGCGCGGGGCCCGGCATGCGGCTGTAACCCTGCCCACCTTGGCTCCGCCCCACGCATCGCCCATTAGTACTTTTCTCTGCTTGTTCGGGACTGGACACACTTGCATGCATGGAAGATTTTCTTCCCTTTTTCCTCTCTGGCTCTCGCTAGCGATCGTGTACTAGTCTGTCTATGTCGTTCAAACTAGACTTTCCAGATCGTTCGTGTCCCCGACGCTTTGCGAGGGCAGATCCCCATCCTCTTTGTTTAGAGTGTTTGGGTCCGGATCACCGTTGGGACTCCTGCTTTTACTGTGACTCCCTTTCGGTCCGGGCACTTCAACGTCAGTTGGAGCGGTGGGAGGAGGCGTTTTGACAAACTCCTCCTTCGCATTTTCAGGCGTTCATCGAAGAAAAGAAAACGCCCGTTAAGTTCTTTACTTTTCAGAGCACCCCAGCCGGGAGATACCTTTCCGGGTTCCTTCCCGGCCGGGAGGGGCGTTGATCGCTCTGTCACCAGGGATTGCCCTGAGGTGCCCTTTGGGCCTAATAATTGTACCAGAGTTTTCTACGATGGTCTCCGTAAGTGGCCTCCGGATACCGGAGCACGCTCCGAGGACCCTCCTGTGGGGGCTGCTTGTAGACACAGTTCTACTGAGTCATAAGGTACCGGAGCTCGCTCTGAGGCCTCTCGATAGAGAGGCTTCCCTCAAAAATAAGACCGGGGTGCTCCCCGAGGACTTGGTGTTACCGAATGGATGTTCGAGGCCCGCGGTAATGAGGCTGTTACCGGACCTGGGTCTGTGGTCCCTCATACAGAGGCTAAAGCTACCAACATTTCTGAGAGGCCTGGCAAGGCTTTATCGGTGAAGGTTGTTTCTCACCGTTCCCGCTCTTGCGGCGACGCCAGATCTGTTGAGGGGGGAAAATTCTTCTTTTACCTGCAGTGCCGAGGTCCTTCCTGGGAATGCTATTTTGGCGGTTGGTATGTCACAGAAACATTCCAGGCCTCATAGTACTGGCTCTGCCGAGGTTCCTTACGTTAAGGCTAAACTTGAGACCCCTGATCCATCGACAGGGACCCCTGCCTCACTTCCTCTTGTGCCGCAGTTCCCCTCAGGTGAGGACAAAATGATGCCCGTTCCGCCGTGACTGCGGAAGCCATTTTGGGCGCTAGTCCTACAACTATGCCATCGGCCTCAGGTGTAGGACTTAGCTCTGTGGGTGAACCTAGAGTTCCTTGTGCGCATCCTTTTTCGTCCAGTCTATGACTGGAATGCTCAGGTGCCCCTTCCGCACAATGTTTCGTTGCCTGTGGGGTCGGCACCTTGATTTTTGGGAATACTTCGTGAGATGGGCCGGTGTGGCAACCTTCCCTGTTACGTTTCGGGAATTATTCTCCTCGTGAGAGGCCTCCCCCGTTCCAAAGCAGTCCCCGGAGGAAGCCTTTTTCGGCAAATTTCAGACGCTTATGCGCACCGACCCCAGGAGGGAATATTTCAAAGGGCTTTTTAGAGAAATATGTCCACCTGCGCCTCATGCTCCACCCGTTCCTCCGGTGGTTCCGCCGGCGCCTCCCTTGCCTATGGTGCCTTCCCCAGCGCTTCCGCCCTTGCCACCATTGTCCCCTGTGGAGAAGGCAGTGCCCGACACGGCTCAGCAGGATCTGACCTGTCGGATAACACGCTTTTCATTACCGGGTACTGGACATGATGTGCTTCTTGGATGTTTCGGTGCCTGGCGCACCCGCTCCGCAGGAGGGTGTGCTTTCTAGGGCATTCACCCTGTCTCCTTTGGAGCGTACCAGCCTGTTCTTGCAGAAAGACGTTCTGGCCGAGGTCTGCAGGGTCTGGGAAAAGCCACACTCTGGACTTTTTGTCAATAAGAAAATTGACGCGCGATACAGGCTGCATTCTTCTGAAGAGGTGGCCCTGTCATCTTGTCCGCCCCCTTCCTCCACGGTGGTGGCTGCGGCCACTTTACAGTCCAGGCCTGCAGCATCCTCTTCTAGGACGGCTTCTCAGGTTCTGGGAAAGGAGGACAAGCTCCTTGACACCCTTGGGAGGAAGATTTTCGCCAACTCGGCCTTGCAGCTTCGGCAGGCCAATGCCGAGCTGGTGTTAGTGGAGGCTAACATGCGGATGTGGAAAAGTCTGTCGGATTTGAGGAGTTCATCCCGGTCGAGAAGCTGGAAGACTTTAAAGCGGGATTATCCGACGCCAGGGTCTTGGCCCAGGATCTCCTGGAGGCTGCGGCTCACCACGTAGACACCTCGGCTTGGGGCCTTATGTTGGGGGCTGATACCTCGCGACAGGCGTGGCTGCATGCCACCAAGTTTTCAAAGGAAGTACAGGACAAGGTGCTGGACCTTCTGTTTGATAGTAAGGAGCCCTTTCATTCGACAACAGATGTAGAGCTGTCCAAGACGACGTATAGCACACAGACGGCTAAGTCTTTGTCGGTCCTGGTTAAAACCCCCTTTAAAACCCAGAGACCGCTGTCGCAGAGTCGGCCCTCCTCTGGTTTCAGAGGCTTCCTTGACCGGAAATCTCGTAGGGTGGATACCCCTTCGGGGAATAACCGCCGGAGGCAACAACGGACTCGGTTTTTCTCACACTCCTCAGCCGCCTCCTCAGGTTCGGGTAACAACGCCACTGAAAAACCTGCAAAATGAGGGTTTTCCGCGCTCGCACGAGACCCTGGTGGGGGGACGCATTGCGTCTCATTGGGAGGCGTGGCAGACCATCACAGAAGACGGATGGGTCTTGTCAGTCGCTCGGGCTGGTTTCCGCTTACCTTTACCCCACCCTTCAACCCTCCTTTCCAGCTGTCAGGATCGCCCTCCCTGGAAGCTGAGGTTCAGAAACTTCTGGACTTCAGAGCTGTAGAACCCGTTCCCCTCTTGGAGCAAGGGGAGGGCTTCTACTCCCGGCTGTGTACGGTGCCCAAACCCAACCAGGCTGGCCTGCGCACCATCCAAGACCTTTCCCAGTTCAATCTTTCCTTACCCCAAGAGAAATTCAAGAGGATCACGCCCAGCCAGATACGGTCTTCCTTGCAGATGGGTGATTGGCTCAGCGTGGTGGATCTACAGGATGCGTACATGCATATTCTGATTTGGAATCCACACAGGAGATATCTCCGTTTTTCTTTGGGAGAGGAGCACTTCCAGTTTCGAGTGCTTCCTTTTGGCCTCAGCTCTGCGCCGCATGTCTTCACGAAGTTGATGTCGGTGATTGCGGCCTATCTTCGTCTGCAGGGTATCCATGTGTATCCATATTTGGACGACTGGCTCTTACGCAGTCCCTGCCCGTTGAATGCTGTGGGAAATCTTCAATCTCTCCTTCAGCTCCTGTTCCATTTTGGGCTGTCAGTGAAATGGCGGAAATCTTCCATAACGGTCTCACAGGACTTGATTTTCATGGGTTTTCGCTGGAACACGATCGACTGCAGAGTGTACTGACCGGGGACAGAATGGCGGATCTGTTGGCCACATGTCAGATGTTTGCACAGTCAGAGAGCATGTCGGCCTGGTGGTTCCAGAGGCTTCTGGGCCTCATGGCCTTGTGCGTGCTGGCTCTTTCTCTTGCTCGTCTCAAGATGAGGTGGACTCAGACGGCTCTTCGGAGTTCTTGGCTTCAGGCTGTGGATCCGGACTCCCAAGTTGATAATGATTCCGGCTTCCATGAGAGTGGACCTGGAGTGGTGGCATCTCTCTGCAACCTGTCGGTGGGTGCAGGGTTTCAGGATCCAGCCCCTTCGGTGACGATTACGACAGACTCCTCCCATCTGGGGTGGGGTGCGACGTTGGATCTTCTTCAGGTCTCGGATCTCTGGTTGCCTCAGGACAAGCTCCTCCACATAAATTATCTAGAGCTTCTGGCGATGTTCCTAGCGCTCAGGGCGTTCAGACCGATCATTGCTAACAAAGTGGTCCGCATACGCACGGACAATGTGGTGTCGATGTATTACATCAACAAACGAGGGGGAACCAAGTCTCCCCCTCTGGTGCACCTGTCCATCCAGATTTGGGAATGGGCTGTACTTCATGGTGTTTGGCTGCTTGCAGTGCACATCCTGGGCCAGCTGAATGTCACAGCGGATGCCCTCAGCCGGCGGACAGTGGTCAGCTATAAGTGGGAGTTGAAGGCAGAGGTCCTCTCATGGACTTTCCTGCGTTGGGGCACACCGGAAGTGGACCTCTTTGCAATGGCAGTAAACAAGAAGTTTCCTCAGTATGCCTCCAGAGGGGGGCTGGGAGCCTCCTCTCTGGGGGATGCTCTCGGGATTCCATGGCACAACATGAGAGCTTACGCCTTCCTGCCTCTGCCTCTAGTTCACCGAGCAATTTGCAAGCTGAAGAACTCGGTGACCTGTTCCCTTCTACTCATAGCCCTGTGGTGGCCGGCCAGGTTTTGGTTCTCAAAATTTCAACACCTGTCGATGTATCCGCCGATCACGTTACCAGTGACCCCTGATCTTCTTCACCAGGGGGAACAGCAGCTGTGGCACCCCTCCCCACAATCGCTCAGCTTGGCGGCATGGTGCCTGAGTTCAAGTCTTTAGAAAATCGTAACCTGTCTGCGGATAACATGCGTATTATCCAGGCAGCCAGGAAACCCTTGACCTGGTCCCAGTACAGAAGCAAATGGCTTAGGTTCTGTCATTGGTGTTTAAGCAAGCAGTTGGACCCAAGGGGGGCTGCGATTGACACAGTGCTGTCTTTTGTATCTTTCTTAGCAGAGTCGGGTGTCCACGTTCTGTCATGCAGAACCTACCTTTCACCGGTCTCTGCTTATCTTTCTACGGACCAGTGCTCTTACTCTCTGTGTAAAGCAGTGGTTAAGAGGCATTTTGCAGGCTTAAAACGCCTCTATCCTCCAATTCGTAGTGCGCACCCTTCGTAGGATCTGAATGTAGTCCTGACGGCGTTGTGCCATAGGCTTTCGAATCAATGGCCACGGTGGACCTCAAGTACCTTTCATGGAGTGTCCTTTTTGGTTGCTGTTACTTCAGCAAGGTGGGTGAGTGAGCTCCAGGCCTTGTCGGTGGAGCACCCCTTTTTGGTCTTTCACAAGGATAAAGTCCTACGGACAAATCCTGCTTTCCTGCCGAAGGTGGTATCTGAGTTCCATCTGACTCAGTCGATCTCCCTGCCAGTCTTTTTTCCGAACCCTACTTCAGAAGCAGAAAGCGTTCTGCATTGTCTCGATGTCAGGAGGGCTCTTAAGTTCTATCTGGACAGGCATCCGAGCTTAGGAGTTCTTCTCAACTGTTTGTGACCTTTGGTAACCCTCAGGGTAAGCAGGCATCTAAGGCGACTATTTCCTGGTGGATCGCCGCCTGCATTACGGAGTCTTTCACCGTCCAAGGGCCGAAGCCTCCTAAGGGTATTCATGCACACCTGGTGCGGGGCAAGGCAGCCGCGGTTGCTTCTCAGAAATATGTCCCCTGGGAGTCCATCGCTAGGGCAGCTACTTGGGCCTCCCCGTCTGCTTTTTGTAAGCATTATTGTCTTGACATGAACTCAAGAGCTGATGCTCAGTTTGGTCAGGCTGTGCGTAAGAACCTTTTCCAGTAAGGGGTATTTCCATCCACCCTTAGTTCCTGTAAGGAGTGCTTGGGAATCTCCCATACGTATGGAGGAAAGGGGACGGGACGGGACGTAGGAGTATAACCAGGTTACTCAACGTAGTGACCACATTATTCCTAGTCCATAGTCCCCTTTCATCCATACGCCCGCCTGCCGCCCCCTCTAATAAGGTTCCTCTGTTATTGCTAATAGGTCTCTGACCTGGCGATAGAAAAGGACTGATGGGCGATGTGCGGGGCAAAGCCAAGGTGGGCGGGGTTCGGCCGCGTGCTGGGCCCCGCTCAAGAAAGAGAGGGAGGACACATTTTTGCTACATTTTTGGATGTAAAAAGTGCTCCGGTCCCGTCCCACAGGACAGAGAGATGTCCCATAAGGATGGAGGAAAGGGGACTATGGACTAGGAGTAAGGTGGTCACTACAGTGAGTAACCTGGTTAATCTTTAGTAAGTGCCAGTGCTTGTCAGGATCTTTTGGATTCTGCGACTGTCCTGTTGGTATCCAGTGCAGATCTTATTTTGTCATCCCTGGTGCCCTATCTTTGCCTTGGGGTTAGCAGTGTTTCCCTGGATGTGTGCTTGGCTTTGTTGACTGCTGTTAAGATTGCTGTTGTACTGTAGCCTCTTTGTAAGAAGCGTTCTTGTAGAAGCTCGCATTCTGATTCGAATGCTGCCTTTCTGTTGCAATTTCTGCGAGCCCTGATGAATTCCCTAATTTTCTAAAAGTGGGACTGCAGGAGCTCTGTCCCCTTGGAAGCCCATATAGAGACTGCGGGAAATATAACAACAAGCAGACAGATACCTACTATTTATGGAAAAACATATGTACGTATGCTAGCGCAGAGACCCACAGTTCCATTTAAGCTCCAACCACCTGACCTAGCCTTAAAAGTGTCCCATAATGTGTTAATCGCCATCTCGTCTGTTTTCTTTAGCTCAAAAAATTCTGCGATCTTTCCCCCTAATTTCTCCCTCTTTTCCGAGTCTCAAAAAAGTTCATATGGGCACATCCAAGACTGTATCCGTTCCTGGAAGAAAAAACTCCAGTTCTAAGGGCGAATGATCCGACAACGCAATCTGATGAATCTCTATTTTTGTAATGTACCCCTGCAGCTTGGTTGAAGACCATATATAACCTATGTGCAAAAGTAATGTGTGGACATGGGAATAATGTCTGTATCATTTCTCTGTTCCTTTCATTGTGACCCATACATCGGAGATTGCTAACTGTTCTACCTTAAATCGTAACCCTTGTGAGGGAGGGGGATGTTCAAATTGAGTTCTAATAGTTTTGTCCCTACGAGGGTCGCAGGCCATGTTGAAATCTCTCAATATTAACCCCCGACCATACATATTTCTACTTCCGCTAATGTCTGCCTCAAGAACTTATCCTGACCAGTGTTTGTGGTGTAAACTGATACCAGGGATATTGTATATTCTAATTCAGTTATGAGGAAAAGGTAGTGACCTTCCCCATCTGCCTTAATTTTGATTATTTTAAATCCCCCCCTTCCTGATTGCAATGAACACGCCGTCCATTTTCTTCTGTGCGTTTGCCTGAATAATAGTGGGATACTGTCGTATATGAAATTGAGCCTTATCCTGCTGTCTATTGTGGGTTTCCTGTAGGGCTGGTAAATCTTGCTGATGCTGTGTCTAATTTCTTGCGTTTTACTAGGGTATTTATTAATAGATATGCACTTGAATGCTGCAGGTTTTTAATATCAAATTTGTAAACTTTTCCCATTTCCTAGACCTTGATCCATAATTCAGTTTCTTCTGACATATGCGTTCGCCCTCGCCCACCCCCCCCCTGTCCCTAATTTTACAACTTTTAGCCCAAAAACCCCTTCCTCACCCCACTTGCCCTGGTGCGGCCCTTCGACCACCTCCTCTCCACCATGGATTGCCACTTCCTCCAGGGTGTCCCAAAGGGTATCCTAAAACCCCCTTCACCTCCATACCACAGATTCCTAGTTGGAGTGACTGTTCCGGAGCCACTGCTTCCTAGATTTCGCGGCATAGCGTTAGAGTGGTTCCCGTCTTGTCTCTCGATTGATGTCACTTTTTAGATATGTACTGAGGACCTTTAAGGCAAGGATTCCAATGGCTCCAATTTGATCCTTTGCTATGTGTACTACTTGTATCCCGGCTTAACCCTTCAAGTGATTTTGCAGCTGATGATTCTGAGTAATAGCACTTTCGAGGGGATTGGGTCCTCCGACGTATTCCATATCTATGACATGTAATCACCACAGCTGTGCTGCTTCGGAAACTTTTCCGGCGTCTGCGTCCTGCGTCGATGACGTCGATGCGCCGACGTCGAGGACCTCCGACCATCCGATGTGATAAGGAGGACGCACGACGCCCGTAGCCTCAGTTCCGTTTTTTCCACGAACGTGTTGCTTCGTGTTTCTCGGTTCTAAGCCTCGACTCTTTGGAGTTCTGTTCTTTCAGGTTGTTCGAACCTGTTCGTTTGTGAATTTCCTTCGGCGATGTCTTCCACTTCGTCTTCAACCCCGCGTCCGGGCTTTAAGAAGTGCGGGGAGTGTGGGTCCAAGATGTCGGTGACTGACTCGCACGACGCCTGCCTCTGGTGCCTCGGGGAGGCCCACGACACGGATGACTGTATCGAATGCCAGTCGCTCACGTCCAAAGCCTTACGCGAACGTAAGAAGAAGTTGTCGGTAGGTCGGGTGTCCAAGCCCCGGAAGTCGAAGTCGGCGGGGCTTTCGACGGATGATTCGAGGGGTGACTCTCCGCGTCATCGTCGGAAGTCTCGTCAGTCTTCTTCTAGGAGTGGGTCTCGCCACTCCTCAGCCTCTTCGAGGCATTCTTGGAAGCGCCGTCACCGGTCACCTTCCAGGTCCTCTTCCGAGGATTCTGCACGGCACGTCGGTTACCCCACCAGCCGTGCGACGCCGGAGGAATGGGCTTCCTTCGGGAAGAAAATGTTGGCGATTCTTGAGTCGCAGGGTACTCAGCCGTCCGCGCCCCGAGTGGGGTCGGCCGTGAGAGGTCGAGAGACACCGCTCGCAAGAGTGGTCGGCACGAGTCACGGGAGCGGTCCCGTTCGGACAAGGAGGCTCGTTCTCGCCGTACCCGTTCCAGGTCCCGGTCCTCGACGCGTTCGAGACCGTGTGCTCCTGTGAAGTCTTCGAGGAAGACATCGACGTCTGAGGCGTCAAGGGCGTCGACAGGCTTTCTCGAGGCTCCGGCTTCGAGGAAGTCGTCGAAGCCGTCGACGATCAGGTCGTTGAGGGACACGCTCGGGGCTCCGGCTTCGAGGGCTGTGTCGACGCCGCCGATACTGGAGGCGCTGCATCTGACGTCGACGCCAATTTCCTCGACGCCGATCCTCTCGGCGCCGTTGCCGGTTTTCTCGACGTCGGCGCCGATTCGCTCGACGCCATCGACGCCTTTCGTGTCGGAGGTGCCCGTGTCACGGGTGTACCCCCTAGGAAGGCTCTGGTTAAGAGCAAGCACTCTCGGGTGCCTTTTCGCCACCTGGAATATATTTCAGAGGCGGATGAGGATTCTGATGGCCTGGTTCTTAGTCAGGTGCCAGATGACATTGTCTCGGGCCATAGTCAGTTTGTCGATTTGAGGCAGTCACTGCATGATGCCAGTGGACTGGACACCTCTCCGGAGGTGGAATTTTGTAGGCCTGAGCCTGGCTCCCATGCCGATTCCTCGTACCGGCGCCTTATGGCTAGGGTGTCTGAGTATCTGGGATGGGCTGCTCCCCCAGGGGAGTTTGTGCAGGATGATCTGACGGACATCCTTGATGTTGGTCCCCCAACTGACCCGGTACTGCCGTTCCATATGGCTTTACAGAGAAGGGTGGCGGTGGCTTGGACTGCTCCGGAGAGTCTCCCGGCGGTGGGCAGATCCTTGTCGCGTAAATACCGTCCAGCCAGTAGCGACCCCTGCTACTTGACCAGGCACCCCACTCCGGAAAGTTTGGTGGTGCAGGCGGCCACGGCCCCGGCAAAGCAGGCGTCGTACCCTACCATCCCTCCTGATAGGGACGACAAACGTTTTGATGGCTGGGTGAAGAAAGTGTTTTCTTCTGGTGGTATGGCGCTTCAGGCGGCCAACTCCATTTGTGCCTTGTCACGTTTCACGCACACTCTGTGGAACTGTGTTGCGTTAGCGGCTGAACATATTCCCGAAGGGGATGAACGGGTTGGTTTCCTTGCTATGGTCCAGGATGGTAAGGATGCCATGTGTGAGTCCGTTCAGTCGGGTCTGGACTTGGCTGAATGCGTCAGTAGGTCCATGGCGGCGAGCACCGTGATACGCAGGTTTGCGTGGTTGCGGAAGTCGGGGTTTGCTCCTGATGTGCAGTCCCTGCTCCTCAACATGCCCTTTGACGGTGAACACCTTTTTGGCAGCAAGGCTGACGAGAGCCTTGAGAGGTTGCATACCTCAAAAGCTGCAGCAAAGTCGTTGGGCGCTGCAGTTCGCCAACCTCCGCCTTTTCGTCCTAGGGGACAGCAGTGGAGGGGTGGTTCCTTTCGCTATTACTCGTCCTTCAGTAAAGCGAGAGGAGCTGGCAGTCAAAGAGGCCAACGCAGGGGTACCAGCGGTGGACGACAGGGTACCCGTGGTGCCAAGGCCGCTCGGGCAGTTGCCTCTTTGCCCTCAGGTAACGCTGCAGCCGCTCCTACTCAGTCATGAGGCCAGGTCCCATGGTTCGCCGGTTGGGGGAAGGCTGGCGCAGCATCTTGTAGAGTGGCAAGCCATTACTTCGGATGTGTGGGTTCTGGAGATCATAACCCACGGCTACTGTCTTCCCTTTCGGCACAGGCCTCGCGACAATCCACCGGGGAACCTCTCTTTGAAGTGTCCGGATCCGCTCCTTGCGCAGGAAATTCAAGCCCTGCTGGAGAAGGGCGCTATAGAACTGGTGCCTGTAGCGGAGAGGAACAAGGGATGGTATTCCCCTTATTTTTTGATTTCCAAGAAAGACGGGGGATTGAGACCCATCGTGGACTTGCGCGGTTTGAGCAAACTCCTCAGGAAGGACAAGTTCAAGATGGTTACTCTCTCTCAAGTCCTCCAGGCCCTTCAGCTTCAGGACTGGTTGGTGTCACTCGACCTCAAGGATGCTTACTTCCATGTGCCGATCCATCCCAAGCACAAGAAGTACCTGAGGTTCGCGGTTGGCGACTCGCACTTTCAGTTTCGGGTCCTGCCGTTCGGATTGACCTCCGCCCCGAGGGTTTTCACCAAGCTCATGGTGGTGGTGGCAGCGCATCTCAGGCAAGGGGGGATTCACGTCTACCCCTACCTGGACGATTGGTTGATCAGGGGGAGCTCTCCCGAGCAAGTCCTGGATCATCTGTCCGTCACCTGCCACTCCCTTCACAGGCTGGGCTTCTCCCTCAATTTAAAGAAGTCCCATTTGACGCCAACACAGAGGCTCCAGTACATCGGAGCAGTGCTCGACACTTCCCTGGGGCAGTGTTTTCCTCCCCAGGTGAGGGCTCTTCACATTCAGCAGATGGTGCACAAGTTTCAGCAGGCCCAGACGCTCCCAGCGTTCGAGTTCTTGAGGTTGCTCGGCCTCATGGCATCCTGCATTCTTCTGGTGCCAGTGGCTCGCCTGCGAATGAGATCTTTGCAGTGGGCACTCAAGACGCAATGGTCGCAGTCCTCCGGCAGGATGTCGGACCCGGTTCAGGTGCCGCCCTCGGTCGCCCAGGACCTTCTGTGGTGGGCCGTCAAAGGCAACTTGATGAAGGGGGCTCCATTTTGGCTTCCCTGGCCGGAGGTGACAATCGTGACGGATGCATCCCTCACGGGATGGGGAGCTCATGCCAACGGGCTGACAGCGGTCGTTGGTCTCCGTCGGAGTCCAGACTCCATATCAATCTGTTGGAGCTGAGGGCCGTCAGGCTAGCCCTGAAGGCTTTTCTGCCGACTGCGAGAGGAAAGAATGTCCTGATCCTGACGGACAACACAGTGGCCATGCACTACCTCAACAAAAAGGGGGGGGCAGGGTCACTTCCTCTGTGCAGGGAGGCGATGCAGCTCGGGTTCTGGGCCATCCAGCAGGAAGTTTCGATCTCGGCAGTTCATCTGGCCGGAGACGAAAACGTGACGGCGGACGCTCTGAGCAGGCAGAGCGCGATCTCTCACGAGTGGGAGTTGGCTCAGGAGATTCTCTTGGAGATCTTCGCCCTTTGGGGGACCCCTCAAGTGGATCTCTTCGCCTCCAGTGTCAACCGGAAGTGCGAAAGGTTTTGCTCGCGGGAATTTCCTCCGAAAGGAGCCTTGGGAGACGCGTTCGTGGTGGAGTGGTCATTCCCGCTGCTGTACGCATTTCCTCCAGTCCCCGTCATCCCGCAAGTGCTGCGGAGGTTACGGAAGTTCGGTTCCCGGATGATCTCATTGCTCCGGCGTGGGCTCGGAGGACGTGGTACCCGGACCTTCTCGACTTGTCCATCTGCCCTCCACGTCGTCTTCCCTACCGAGACGATCTGCTCTCACGGGAGGGGGGTCAGGTTCTCCATCCAGAGGTCGGATCCCTCAACCTTCACGCTTGGCTTCTGAAAGGTTGAGGTATATGGATTGGGACCTCCCTGAAGACGTGATGGAGGTGTTGCTTTCGGCCCGTAGGCCAGCAACGAAGTCTCTGTACCGTTGCCGTTGCCGTAAGTTCTGCGACTGGTGCAGAGTTCGGAATGTGGATCCTTTTGCATGTGACATCCCCTTGGTTCTGTCCTTTTTGCTTTCTCTGGCCCACAGGGGCTTGCAAGTGGGTACCATTAAAGGTTACCTGGTGGCACTGTCCATCTTTAAGCGCTCGTCTGAAGAGTGTTCTTGCTTTAAAATCCCTTTAATTTCACAGTTTCTGAAAGGGCTCACTAATGTGTTCCCTCCGTCACCTTTCCTGGTGCCCGGTTGGGATTTAAACCTTGTTCTTAGGTTTCTTATGGGTGCTCCGTTTGAGCCTTTACATTCTTGCCCTTTGAGGCTGTTAACTCTAAAAACTGTGTTTTTAGTTGCGGTTACTTCCGCTCGCAGTGTGAGTGAGTTACAGGCACTTTCAGTTAAGCCACCCTTCACTGTTTTTCACAAGGACAGGGTTGTCCTTCGAGTTCGTCCTTCTTTTCTTCCGAAGGTAGTGACGGAATTTCATTTAGCCCAGAAGGTTGTTCTTCCGGCATTCTATCCTCCTCCGCATCCTGGTAAGGAGGAGGAGAGGCTCCATAGGCTTGATCCTAGGAGAGCTTTAAGCTTTTATGTTTCACGCATGTCCCGGGTCAGAGTGGACGATCAACTCTTTATTGGTTACGCTGGAAAGCATTTGGGGCAAGCTGTGACGAAACAGACTTTGTCCCGCTGGATTATTTTGGATATCTCGGAGTGTTAACACTTGGCGGGTAAGGACCCACCGGCTGGCTTGCGGGCCCATTCTACCAGGGGTGTGGCTGCATCTACTGCCCTGCAGAGGGGTGTTCCTATTCGCAACATCTGTGATGCAGCCACCTGGGCTTCAGTACATACATTTGTACGGCATTATTCCCTCGATTCCATCAGAGGGCAGGATCTGGCCTTTGGCAAGGCGGTCCTTTGCTCGGCTATTTGATTGGCTATTCTAAAATTTTGCTTCTAAATTCTTTCCCTCCTCCTTGTTTTGGTACTGCTTTGGGAGTCTGTCATAGATATGGAATACGTCGGAGGACCCAATCCCCTCGAAGAACAAGTTACTTTCTTACCTGGTAACGTTCTTTCGATGGGATGGTCCGACGACGTATTCCATATCGCTCCCGCCCTGCCTTCCCCGCTGCAGAATTTCTTTTGCGATTGCAGCTTACGTTCAGCAAGGCTTTGTGTCTGACTAGCAGTTGACTTATGTCACACGTTCAGGGGGGAAAAAACTATAACTGAGGCTACGGGCGTCGTGCGTCCTACTTATCACATCGGATGACGTCGGACGTCGGAGGAGGTCCTCGACGTCGGCGCATCGACGTCATCGACGCAGGACGCAGACGCCAGAAAAGTTTCCGAAGCAGCACAGCTGTGGTGATTACATGTCATAGATATGGAATACGTCGTCGGACCATCCCATCGAAAGAACGTTACCAGGTAAGAAAGTAACTTGTTCATCATCTTCTTCAATTTTTAACAGATCCCTGTGAGTGTCTTTTACCCCCAAAATTGTACAGAATGCCTTCTTCATGGGAGGTAACTCTTGTTTTGTCTCCTGTCTAGTGTAAACGTTACGCTGAATGGGAATGTCTATCTGTATTTTATCTGTCTAGCTTGCAGCGTTTTCACCACTTTTTGCATTTCTCTGCATTTCTGAAGTGTGAGTGGGGAGAGATCTTCTCCTTTTGCAGGTAATCCCCCACATGCTGCCAATACGTCCCTTGGGCGCATTCCAGGATCAGATCTTTTCGGGCCCACCCTGTGGACTCGATCTAATGGTATCTTCTCTTAATCGTCAGTACCCAGTAGTTCCTGTGTTTGAAATGTTGCCGTAAATTACCTTTGAAAGTGTTTCTTTGCAAAGTCTTCCTTGGCTCCTGCTATTTCTGCTGGAATGGCTATAGGACGAGTAGGAGTATCTGGTTATAGGGTCGTGGAGGTTCTGGCCGAGGTGTCCTGTAATGGGCTTTCTTTAGTCACTTAAGATGATGATCATCCTTCCAAAACCACTTTCTTGTACCTGGCATAGAATGTTTACCACCTGTGGGTCCCACCCGGTCTGGAACACTTATGACAATAACTATGCAGGTGAGCAGCAACCCCAGACTCCACTGGATGTTGCAGGTGCACTGTAGAATATTGTAGATGCTGCTTTAAGTTAAACAGATACCGCTGTCACAGACTTTGTTTAACTAATTGTGTGATTTTAGTATAAGTGAATAATACTCATCCGATATTTGTGGAATATCGCTATAGCGGAGCGCAACATATATCTGTGGTATTCGTAAAACAGGCAGGCTAAGATTGCAGATTAAGCCTTCAGAGATTACCTCAATAGAAGCTGAGCAGCCACATTTCTGTAAGGGTGTTATTGAAGGATCCTGTAACTTGCTTTTTGGTAAACTGTAGACTCTTTTTAGTCTCGTTGCTCTTGCTGGATGCTTTGCTTATATCTGTATTATTCGTGTTAGCCAAGGGCCGTAGTGCCTTATGTAATGTTCCACTTCCGTGTTGCAGTCCACTCCCTTTCTGAGAGTCGCTGATTGCATTTGCAGGTAAATAGCCACAAGTACTAATGCGTGCAGAGGCAAGGTAGAGTAGTATTAGTATCGTCCACCGTAAAGACCCTTGTCTCTTTATGCTCATACAAATTTCTCAGTCAGTGGAGCCTATGTCCGTTTTTCGTGTGTGCTTCTCAGTTCACCTCAGTTGCCACCACAGTCTCCTGAATGTTCCCATTCAGCTGCCTCAAGAGTCTACAAGCCGTAATCTGCCCAGGTGCCACCCAGCTGACTTTTGATAAAACCGCTTTAAAACTGTAGACGTGCCTCACTGTAGTGTTGAATACAAAGCGCTGCTTTGCTTATTCTCTTCATGTAAATCTGCGCACATTAGCAGATTCTGTCCAGTAGTAAAGAAGCCTGGCCTTGCCTCTTGTGTCGTGGGGCCCTCAGTACTTACAAAGCTCTTAATTTTGCTGTGCCCCACATGAGCCTTATGTGCGAGGAAACAAGGTTTCCCAATTTAGTATACAAGAGTTTTCAGTATGTATGTATCTCTCTGATTCGCCCAGGCGGTAGAAGAACATTTCCCAATGCTACATTCTGGGCCTGACTCGGATTTCACAGAGTTCTCGTGAGGGTATTTTGCCTGTCGAGCCTTCCTATTCCTGACACCCCGTGCTAGCTGTTCTGCTAGCTGTTCTATATAGTTCAATTGTTGCGGATGAGCCTGTTTGTGCCAGTACCAATACCAAGCAAGTCATAATCTATTTACTATGCCTCGGGGGTGGCCGGTCTGTTTGGCTTTGTCTGATAGATTTCTGACCATGATCCGCCAAGTTGTGTTGGAAGGGGCGCAGACCTCTGATGCATTGTCTCGGTTATGTATAGACGGCAACTGCTGATGATAAACCGTGTGTTGTGCCGATATTAAATATTTACGGGACGAGCTCTGCCTGCAAATGTCCTTAGTGCACGGTGGCCATCTTGGAATCCTGAATTATTTTTTTGATTCTGCTAAAATTGGTTATGATTTATAATTTAGTAGGTGCATGGTGCGTAGGGTACAAACCTTATGTCCAACACTGAAATAACACACAAGGAATGTATAGATCTATACATAGTGGGCTTTTATACATTTATTAAACTCTGCGGTCAGGGAGTTGAATTTTAAGTGACTGGGAAAATGTAGTTATGCAGGGTTGGATGTCAGAGGAGGAGTAATGATTAACCAAACAGATGGGCAGGTGGCAAACTGGCCAAGAGTTTATGGCCTGGTACTTTCTCAGAAAGCAGATGTTAAGGGCATGAGAGCTTGCAGATGGGCATGGCCATTTGTTTTTGACCAACAATAAACGTGGGGTGAGAGGATGCTCAAGGCCAGAATTACTGATATTGCCTGTGTTTCGATTGTTTTCTCAGAATGTGACCAGAGGCCATGAGTGTTGAATCGGTAGTCTTATAAATTAGATTGTTCCAATAAGCCAGGGTGGGTGAGATGGGGAACTTGTTTATTCTGCTCTTCTGCATGTCATTTTAAGTATCCGTGCAAACCATGTGCAAATTACATTTAAGATTAATAGGGCTCAGACCAGCTGGGACTTGTAATGGATTATGTTTGAATGTGTAACTCTGTGATGTCATGACCTGCCACGGATGAATCCTAAAAAGGATGTGCATGAATTTGATCTAAAAATGGAAGTTATGATAACAGTGACTAATGGGAATGGAAGAATTGGGGAAAGGTTGTATTTCTTTGTGTAGGTTTTGAACAATCATTTATGGGGTGGACTGTAATAAAACATATGGGAGTGTTTTAACTGTTGCAAAAATGTATATAATGTGTCAATGTATGTGGTTCGGTGAGACTCTTGTTAGTTTGACTCTACAGCTTCATCTAGCTCCTCCCCGGACAATTGTACAATAAACTTGTTTTACGTACAAAACGTGCACTCGCTTCTTAAGTGGTGGGGCTGCTTTGGGTAAGGTGATTAAAGGCCCATTCGCACAGTACGGTCGATAGCGGCACAGGGAATGTCCCCAATCAGGGCACCCTCGTCAACCAAAAAGCAGGATGTCCCGTCGACCACATTGTTCACGAATGGAAAGCAGGTGTTGATGGTGCATAAAAAGATGGCGAAACCACAGAAAACACTGCCTATGACAATAAAAACATCACAGAAAGACACCCTGGCCATGAAATTGAGGAAGGATCAAAAGGATAAAGTGATGTGCAAGGGTGCAGTGGTGCAAAAACAGCTTGAACACACTACTAAACCAGCTCCTAATTGAGGTGAAGAGACGCCTATAGTCCTAAAAATCCCTCTAACAGTGTTCCGACAACCAGTCCAGGAAAAACTACAATTAGACAATATAAAGCTGCTTCTCCCCCCCGCCTCCCCCCCCCTCCAGTGCCCTCCATTTTATTGGACCAAATTCTGGAGCACCAGATTGAGTTCGAAGACAGGTATTCACTGGATTTTTCTGATGACGATGACTCCTTAGACCCTCCACCTCCTTCAAGACAAGGGACCCCAACACAAATGGCCTCAGAGCCACCACCTCCAAGGCAATGGACCCCAACACAAGTGGCCCTGCAGCCGATACCGGTAAGCCCAATACTGGTAATTCCAAACCCAGCACCTGCTATCCCAGATGCCGTTAATCCACAGATGCTACTTTGTCTACAGGTTTTGTCCTCTCGGTTAGTAGCACAACTGGACAAAAGGCTATCCAAGGTCTCAGACCTCCAGGACGTACCGGGACCATCCGGAATATAGCAGAAGTCAGATAATCCGGGGCATAAAACAACAACACTTGCGTCAAGAACCCAGCACAAAGACATCACAAGTCTTCCCACGCAAGATCATGTTCTCCATACAGATTGCCCATGCAACCAATAACGGCGTCTCCGGCACAATCCATAATTAGATCCAAGAGTGGCCACTTTACTCTCCCATCAATTTGCAGATTAGACCTGCCGGCTCTCTGCTTCAGGAACAAGAAAGGGGACCTGGGAACAACGTATACAGACGGGGATGCAGGTGACGTGACTTTTACTGTTACCCAATCTCCCCCCTCATGATGATTGGGATGACGGGGATAAAGGCATAGATCCCATACCGGATGAACCTCCAAAATATTCCCCTCCTGATGAAGTCGGAGTGTTTCATGCCATGTTGTCAAATTCATGGTAGGGATTTGGATTACCACCGTCTGGGCATAAGGAGGACAGTTTTCTGTTCCCATGTGTGGAATGAGGGGTTACTTCTCATGAAAAGTCGTTTTCTCAGAGCCAGTGCTGAAAGGCAGGCTTGAAAAGAAATACAGGGCTCAAGACATATCTCCCAAATGTCTACCTTCACAGGCCAATTTGGTCCGTGATCTCGGCCACAGCGGGGTGGCAAACCCAGGGCTGCAAGTGCGTTATTCCTCTGGAAAATGAATGGTAGAAGGGAGGGATGCCTTTGGAAAGAAAATACTGGTGACCGGAGCAACCACAGTAAAAGCAGCAAATTTGTTAGCAATCATGACTATATCATTGTGAAATGTGGAACTGGATAGCACCACTATTGGAGCACTTAGCAGACGACAAGTGCAAGGAGGCTCTGATATTACATGAAGGGGAAGGTGCATCCATCCATCCACGCAAACATTACAGTAGATACAGCAGAGAGGATTCAAACAAATTGCTAATGGTGTAGTGGTGCGCAGGTAAGCATGGCTAAAATGCATAGAATTTAGACCTGATGTGCAGTCTAAGGTCACCTGCATGCACTTTGAAGGGGATCAAATCTAAGGGCCAAAAATCTATGAGGCCTTAAAGGCAACTAAAACAGACTGACGCAGCGAGGTCACTCACGTCCCTTTAATGACAGCGCACCTTTCAACCTTTTTTGATGAGCATTGGGACGATCTGCAGATTCAGCCAGGGGTGCCAAAACCTATCAAAGAGGGTCATACTACTCACAGGCATACAGAAAAACTTAGCCCTACAAAGCTAAAGAATGCAAGGCACCACAAAGGAGATGACCACCAGCTACCTCCCCAAGAGGGCGACAACAAAAGCAAGCCTGACTTGCACAAACCATGGGCCTCCACCGAATGCCATATGCAAACAATGGAGGGAAATAACAAAGGCCACGTGGGTATTAGACATGATTAAAAACTGACACGTTTTGAAATTCGACACGGCTCCACCACAAACCCCCCCAACCTTTCAACAACCACCACCACATAGGCACGTTCTGTAAAACAAAGTAGCCAAAATGCTACTTAAACACACTGTCAAAGGTCCCAAAAGGCGAACAGAGCAAGGGGACGTGCTACGTTTCTTTGTAGTAAGAAAACCGGACAAAACGTGGAGGCCAATTTTAGACCTTATGGGTCTCAACAATTCCATCAAGAAACAAAAATTCAAAATGATCACATTGCCTGATGTCATCAAGAAAGTGCAAAAGGGCGAATTATTGGCATCACAGGATGTATACTTCCACATACCAATCAACATAGCCGACACCGTTCCTTAGGCACACTGTAGGAAACGCCCATTATCAGTTAAAGGTGCTCCCTTTCAGACTTCGATCGGCCCCGCAGACTTTCACAAAGTGTCTTGCCTGGTGGTTGCATACTTGCGGAGTGAGGTTTATCACATGTACCCCTACCTCAACGATTGAATAATAACAGCAGCCTCCAAACAGGAAGCGCAGGACACAATCCAGCATGCTATAGGCATTCTCAGGTTTCTAGATTCTCGATTAAATTACCAGAAATCCAGTATAAAGCCATCCAACAGTTTAGTTTTCTTGGGCACAGTTCAACACCACCAATGGCTGGGTCCGCCCATCACCGGTAAGAGATGATTTGTTTTCTCATCTAGTTATGCAGTTCCAGCCAGCAAAAAGCTTATCAGTGAGAAAATTCATGCAGCGACTGGGAACAATGTTGTCATGCATCCTTTTAATTCCCCATTGCAGGCTCCGCATGAGACCTTTGCAAGAATTTCTATCGGACCGTTGGTCTCAGACAAGCAGAACATGGACTGACAAGCTAACAGTCACAGCACACCTTGTTTGGCAGCTCCCATGGTGGGTCTTAGGGAGGATTTTCATTCTATGGCTAATTTCCCTTACCTATAGAGTCCCCCAGCAGCTCTGCTGGATTTGAAGGGTTTGTTTTTTTCTCCTGCTAAGAGAGACTCTTCCCCCCCCCCCACTCTCAGACAGATTGCTGGTGTGTGTTTTAGGCTATTTTTGTGTTTAATGTCTATGGGGTTTTTCTCACCCTTATAGGAACCATCTTTATACAGGTGTGTTACACAGCACCCTCAGTGCAGTAACACAGGGGTGTCATAGTGACCCCCAAACATAGACTCCATACCCTGGGACTGACTACTGTCTCCCAGGGCATGTAAAGTCCCCATTGACTTTACTAGTCAATAGTTATGAACTAAACCGGTACAAACCATTTTACAATTGAAGTACTGGAAAGGGTTAATACGTTTTCCCTTATGTTCATTTTCGAAAGGGTACCATACAATCCCTCTCTCAAAAGTTTCTGGCTGGTGGCAGTGGTTACTACCATAAATATTCGACTGCAAATAATTTTCCTATGGGATTTTCCCATTGTTCGAGGCTACCACTTTTTCTGACAGCCTCTAATGAACCGCCGGTTTATCTTTTTATTAACTTTAATCTGGTTGTTTTCTTTTGCCAGAACTTTAATAATATTTCTTTCTTGAGTCTTTCTCTAAGATCCTAACCCAGGTCGGGGATCCTTTGTTCGTCCTTTTGGCAGGCTTCTGCCAAGAAGCCCTCCTCTCGGTGCCACTGAGTCTGGGGTAGACCCGTTGTGTGGGAGGGGGAGTAGGCACGCTGGACAGGGTTGCCTAAGTCGCACTCTGCCCTGATAGGCTGGAGGGTCTCCCGCCAGGATGACCACTCCTAGGCTGTATGAATGGGGGATTTTCTGCATAAAAGCAGGGACCTGAGGACTGGAAGAGTAAGACGTCGCCACTGGAACTAAGAAACCAAAGAGGAGAGAAGCTGAAGACCTCTGCAACGACTGAAACACTGGTGAAGCCCTGCTGCAGATCCTCACCACTTTTCTCCAACGACTTGAGAAGTTCACCTGCAAGAGTCTTCTTCCCTTGAGCTGGTGGGGCCAACCAGTTCGTCAGTCGCCTTCCAGGACCTGCTTTGGTCGAATCGCCAGTGCCCTGCACTCGGAGACCGGATAGCCAGCCACTCGTCCACCACGACCACGATTTAAAGGAGCGTACCTTAATCTGTTTCGGCATCACCGCGGCTGGCTTCTTCCCTGGGCAGTGCAGTAACTCGAACCTTCCTCCACGACAAGAGCCTCTTCCTCTGCTGGACAACACGAACTGCCAGGAACCACCGCAGGAGCTGCTTCCACTTTTACAGGTACATTGTTCTGCCAGGCCTCCCGTTTCGAGGGGTACTGCTAAAGGTGTTTAAAATCCTTTACCTACCTCCTGGGTTGGCCGCCCCTATCGACTTACATTATCTTCTACCTTCTGCACCCTCCTTTTTGAACCGTTAAAGCAAAGACTTGACTGCAGCTACTAGAACAGTTTGATCCTTGGCACTTTGTCCTGTACCACTAACTCTGGCACCGGCCTATTGACTTTGGCTAAATCTGTTACAACTGCCTTCACTAGATTGCTTTTCACCCTCTGTGTTGTTGCACCTCACCCTCAAACTGTGTTGTTGCACCAAGAACTCTTATAACCACTCTTCCTTCCTTCTTAAGTATTGCTGAAGTGCCATTTTGCTCGGTTTTCACCTATGTATGACTATTGCTGAAGTGCTACCTTGCCTAACTTGTTCACAATCCACTTGGGAAGTGTTGCCCGTGTGTTTAAGAGGTTAAATCTGGCCCGTGTGTTTAAGAGGTTAAATCTGTGTAACTTGTCCTTTCCCTCCCTTTTGAGAAATGACTAGAGTGCCATTTTTGCTTGGTTGACCCTGTGCAATTTTGCTCAGTTTTCACTCTGGCTCAAACTTGTCTATACTTTAAATAGGGAGTTGTGTATACTTTTCTTGACTGTTTTAACTTGCTTTGATAATTGTGATTCATGTGTTGAACTAGAAGTGTGTAACATAAATATATATATTTTTTAATACAAAGCTTTGGTCAGTGTTTCCTTGTACCATAGTGCTGTAGTCCTAATGTGTAAACCCTGAATACTGCTCATCTCCCTCTTGAGAAGTCTGACTGCTCAGCCACAACTACCAACTAAATCTTTGTGGTACAGACTGATACCAAAGGGGATTTCTTTGCATATACCTGTAGTCTTAATCTGCTGTAGTGCTCCCCAAGGGAACTGCAGGGGATGTTGCCTAACAGTGGGCAAACCCCTTGCGTGTAGTTAAAGGGATGCCACTTCAAGCGGTTCCGTCTCAACGAACAGTGATAACCGACATGTGTCTAACAGGTGAGGCGCCCATGTGTAAGATTTGTCCATCAAGGGTCAATGGAGTGCTGAGGAATCAAACATGCATATCTATGTCCTAGAAATAAGAGCCGCATTCCAAGCACTTTGGTCTTCACGCCATTGCTCAAGGGGATGGTGGTCAGGGTGTTGACGAACAACACCACCACCATAGATTATATACAAAAACAAGGGACCACTCGCTCCAGGACGTTGTCTCAGGAGGAGTAGGCATTATGGCTCTGAGCAAACCGCAATCAAATAATGTGCTGATTTCTCAAGAGTTCATGCTGCAAACGGATGCCTCTTTAATGGGATTAGGAGCTGTCCTCTCTCAAGATCATGACGGACTGGAACATTGCACACTCTACATCAGTAGAAAATTATTTCCAATAGAAAAGTATGATTCAGCTATTGAACTCGAGGCCCTTTCAAGTGGGCCATACTCCATCTGAAATATTACCTGTTGGGACGCAAATGTAGACTAGTTACTGATCATTCTCACCTAGTGTGGATAAGCCATCGAAAAGAAATGAACCTCAGAACTATGCGAAGGGTTTTGGGCCTTCAGCCTTATTGTTTCATAGTGCAACACTGAAGGGTCATGATCAGGGAAACGCGGACTTCCTTTCCTGGTGTCCCTGTGAAACATCTCGGTTCGGTCTAACCCACATAGGGGAAGGGTATGTGAGGACCCTGAGGGCACCCTCACTTCTTTTCCTTCTGAATCCTCTGTTCGGGTAGCCAGGGAAAGGCCATTGCGTTTGGGTCCTGACCCTGGGGGTGGATATGCAAGGGAGGATCACCTGGGTGGAGGCGTATTGGGGAGTGGGGAGAGGACATCCTTAGGTGAAACATGGTATCCCCCATTTCCCTTTCACAATCCCTCAAGCCTTTATAGGCTATTGCCAGCGCTTTCCCTGTTCTTCCCTTAAAACATTCCCCAAGAAACACCAATTCAGCACTGGGTTGAGGAAGAGACCAACTCAAGAGACGCATCCTCATTTTATTAACACATATACAAACCAGCCTCAGCTGTGCACTGAGACGAGGAGGAGGATAGCTCAGGGGCAACGTGCTTGCCTTGGAAACAAGACGACACAGAGCACCACAGGTTCGATCCCCAGGTCTGCGCTTAGAAACTTTTGGGTATTAAGCGTGTTATAAATAACCTATCATATCATCAGTAAGGCAGGAGCACCCTTTCATCAGTGAGCAGTCTAGTTCTTTTTGGGCCAATCATGGAGGTGGGAACTTTAAAAGCCGGACTCATTGTGGAAATGGAGGCAACTGTGGAAGGAGGGCTACGAAATGCTGCGTGCTAGCGAACCTCTCCGAAGCGGTGTGGCAAGCAGCACGCTCGAGACACATAGGAAGATGTAGAGTTTATGAAGCGCTAAACGAAGCAGAAGGACGCTGGGGGTCAGTGGCAGATTGCGAGATGGTGACTGGTGTGATCCAGTGAAGCGGTCGTGTGAGTTCTGAGCTGGAGGAGGAGCATCGCTGGGTGAGTGAAGCCATGGAGAGCTGTTGAGGGAATACACAAGGTACCACACGGGAAGGAAAGACCTTGTGGTGGCATGAGGACCTCGATTGGTGAGTGTACCGAGGAGGAGGAACACTGGGCTAGCAGGCAAACATAGGAAACAAGTAAAGAACGTTGATTTGAACAAAAACATGCATTGCTATGAACAGGGCCGGTCTTAGACCAGATTGCACCCCCAAACGGGAAGCATCACTGCACCCCCCTCCCCAAAAATGACAACAACTGCATGTTGCAAATAGGCCACTCAATAAACAACTAGATGGAAATGCATTACAGAAAGCATACATTAGCTACTAGGTGACAGCCTAAGAATGTTACTTGTATTATGCGTTCAAAAAGTTACTTTGTGACTGACTTCCTCTAGTATCAAAGAATGAGGTCACTCATTGTAAGATCATTTTCTGTGATGTCAATACAAATGTAAAATAGGGGACACTTGATGTCCTTTGTCACACAGCCACTCGCAATACCCACAGTCATCCCTGTGTATTGCAACCTTAATTTAGTAGTAGAGACAAACCACTGCTGAGTATATTGAAATCCCAGTGCGTTTAAACTTGACCAAGGTCAATTCAAATGCCAGCTGCATGTCTAGTAAAGTGGTTCTATCCTTAACCACAGTGATATATTTAACAAATATGCAATTTACTAGTCTCATGCGCTTAGCAAAACGAAATTTATTAAAACATGTGTTTCGACACATCGTCTTTATCAAGGCATTGAGCACATCTTTGTTAATCCCATTTAGTGGGTCGTAGCAGAGATTGTTAAGAAGCTTGTTAGTGCAATGCGCTATGTAGTCTTGGATGCGGTCCTTCAGGTAGTGATAACCAGACCGTATTGGTCAACACTGACACATCATTTACTGGTAACTCCTTGGGTAAGGAGTCATGTGATGCAGCGTCCGAATGAATTAATAATTTAATCGGCCCAGTATCATAGAAGTCGGTTAGGAGGTGAATCTGATATTTAAGCCCACTTCGCACTTCAGACACTTGAGCACACATCATCTCTGCATTAGCTGACACATGTTTAAATGACAAAATGAAATGTGCACAAAACACATTATAAACCAACCAAATCTACACACCTTTACATTAAGCAAAAAATGTTATTTTATCACCCTGGCTGTGCCATGTGTTCCAAGCATGTATTCTAAACGCTGGGGTTCTGAGTGGTTTTGGAAAAGTTGCTAGTGCCTGGTGGCAGTACTGTTAAAACCTCCTTATGTGGCTTTCATCCCCACTGTGCCACTGCCCTCACCCAAGGTTACTGTCTTCCTTCAAAGGTATTGTCTTACTCACTAGGTACACGGTTTTAAAAGGAGTCGTAGAGTTTTTTTTAGAGCTGCAACTTTTAATGGCACAAAACTGTTCCTACAAAGAAAAGACCGTAAAGCATAATGGAATGCAGATGCTCATCTCTAAGCCATCACAATACCAGCTCTCGTGCAATGGGGCATGTAAATAGGGGAGGGTTTACACAGAGAAGATAAAACAACTAAGCAAGATTCTGCTCTCATTTTTTAACATTTATACAACAGAGCAATTGGCCATGGTTTCGCAGAACCCTAGATGTTTAAGTGAGTTTAAGTGAACATCGACCAGACCCACACAAATTGTTAGAACTGCATACCAATGAAAGATGGCTGTGATACAAGTGTCAGTGATGTAACAACCCCCTCCCCCCCCAGCTTCCTCAATGTTCTGTCGTCATTTTGGTTTGGCCTTTTCATCTTGCCCTATAACTGAGGCCCTCCTTGCTATTGGCCCACTTTTTGCTGTGCAGATCTGGCATTCTGTTTAGCAAGGCAATATGTTTTATGCTGTTACTGTCTCAGCGTCATGTGCTTCCTCTTGCTATGCATAGTTTATCTTTCTCTGCCCCATTCATTTATGTGTTTAAAGTGTTGTAGCATGTAATGCACATACTCATACATTCATTAGGACAAGGGGCAGAGATCCCTGCCTGGGTGTCCAAACTATTAGGCTATGTATACCCAGCTCCTGAACACCCAAACTTGGGAAAGTGATGTAGAGAGTGGCTGACCCTAGGCTACATTTTCAGAGGGAGGGTAGCCCTTCAAACATTGGGAGAGGTGATCATTTCCGAGACTGGAGGAGAGGTAAACCTATTGGCGTGTGGGGGCATCTAATCTCTTTACACATTCTAATAAGAACATTCTAGTGATGCTTCAATGTTACAAGCAGTTAACTCTCTCCTTAACGTCTGAAACCACACACTTAAGCACTGCTGTGAGAATGAATAGTCTCACACTCCTACCCTCAAATCACTCTCTTGACATGCAAGTACTAACACCCCATCACGATTTCAATTGCCTAAAAATGTATGCATCAAATGCAGGATGCAGCTGAGCTGCTAATAAATGTTTTACATAAGTAATTGCTGGGCATTTGTTAACTGTCCACTGTGTCGGTTTGCTGTTCTGTCCATCTACGGCCCTGTTCCTCAGACCAAACATGATGAACGGAAATGCACTACTAAGATACGTGCGGGGAGGGAGATCATAGGGTTTGATGCGTTTTCTTAAGATTACCGGTGTCTCATCTGGGAGATGGAAGGAACCTCACGAGTGGCCTTTCAAGATGCAAGCTCTCTGTTTCAGTAGGCTTCAAGAAGGGTGAGAAGTGACCGTCATCAATTACAGGCATGGGAAGACCGGCCTATAGTGCACTCAGGAGATTTTGTAGTAGACCTCTGCACCCTGGGACTCTTTTGTGTCGTAGTTCCACCTTTTCTCATAGGATACGGATTGGGCCTGCTGAAAATGTGTAATATGAGGCCACTTTGAGAATGATTTCCATGGCCTCTTTTGGTTCCCAGTCCACCCATGATTACAGCTCTAAACATCTCGCCAGCAAGCCGTCAGCAAACAAAGCGCTAACACTGTTGCAAGCTCCGTCACTGAACAGGCTCCATGGGCAGGTGGTGGGTTATCCAGCCACAGATAATGAAAGGTTTACCTAATGCTTCCCTATTCATCTCTTAGTCGGACTCTAGATAAACTGATTTCAAATAATGTCCAAGTGTTGGCCACTCTGTCAGGCCTGCACTTCAAAGGGGACTCACTGCCATCCCGCCATTATTGCACTCGCTGAGAATGATTGACATGCTGGCCTGTGTCTGACTGTATCACCAGTCCAGTAACACTGACAGTGATCGGCAATATTTGCCTGGCCTGGGCTCCACTTGATTCACTCGATGTTGGTGGTTTGGGGGAGGGAGCGACAGGAGGCCGATAAGGGGGCTCTAACCATTCTTACTAAAGTATTAAAAGCAATATAGGAGCCTACCGGTGGTTAGATTTCTGTGGTGGCCAAGTTAAGGCCCCCTCGGCCAGCCTCAGTTTGCAGCAAATAAGGAGGTCAGACAGCTGGGTGGTAAATTAAGCTTCATGTATCTATATCACAAATACACAGCATACAGATTTATCAGATTTATCAGCAGGGAAAACAGCATGCAAGTGTTTGGGCAGCCGGCACAAGGAGCTCTCCCTCCGCCCCCCAGCCTCCTGCAACTTAATATAGGCTACCATAGGCAAGCACTAATATGTTTCTGTACTATCACAATGGGGGTGTTACTTGGCATGACATTACAGACATTTGGCAAGAACTGCCGTCATCTTCCTTGTGACGCAGTCCTGCAGTGACATTGTGTTGTATTATGAATAAGTGGGATTTGCAGAAACCCCTTCTGTTATCTCCCATATATGGGGCTAATGCTAAACTTGTAGAGAATAAGCGGAATTGAAGGGCTGACATATCCTCTGTCCTAGGCGGAGTTTGGGCCTGTCTGGGGGTGTCATGTAGAGCAGGCCCAGGGAGGCCGAGGGAGGTGACCTGGAGGGTCTGAGGCCTAACTGTATGGGAGAGCCTAATAGCATTGCGTTACGCAGCAATCCTGCATATCATAGTATAGCTTAGCAATCCTGCATAGCATAACAATCTTGCCACATCCACCCCGTTTGGTACCCAGGTATATGGGTGACATAAGGATAGGGTGGCAAAGCACAGGGAATTCTACTGAGATTATGTTGTTCCTAGAGACAGAGATTGTGGACCTAAAAAGTTCCTAAATTAAAAACTTCAGCCCAATTTGTGTTGCACATTTGAAATGTCCATAATTTGAAGCTTTTCTATTTCAAGTGGCAGCAGTCTGGCCTCAGTGGGCCAGTAACTCACCTGTCTAGCACAGCATGACAGAAGGCAGTGAAAAAGAACATGGAAGAGCCCTGTGAACTCAAAAGTGTTTTAAAGTGGTGAAAGAGATCAGAGCATAACATCGGTGTAGCTGGGGAAGAAGAATCCACAGGAAAAGGGATGGGTCATCTTGGGACAAGAAGAGTCAGCAAGATTGAATGGGACAGGGATGAATGGAATCCCCCCCCCACCCCGCCCCGGCCTCCATAGGAGTGTGGGAGCATATAGCCTTCAGAGGCATTTTTTCAGGTCTGTATAGGTCCGAGAGAAATTGAGAAAGGTGTTTGTGTCTGGGTGTAAGATGGTGGATGTAGGGTGAGGCAGAATCAATACCATGGTAATGAACAGCAACATGGTGCAAGTACTTCACATTTAATACGGTAGTAGCAGCACTATTCTTAGCTTTAGAAGTTCAACCCGACATAGATTTGGGCCTTATACCCAAAAGTTCCAAAGAGTGTCAGTCGTTCCAGGAATGGATAGACAGGAGGGACGCTGATGCAAAAGTTCAGATCCCTGCCAGGATGACGACAGATGCGTAGAGCTGGAAGAAATCAGCTGCGGTGCTGGGCCCACATAGCTGGCCTCCAAAACCCATTTGGCTGTATCACTATGCACCCATACTCCAGGTGTGCAGGGTTACTGTGGCTGCTTCGTGACAAAAACCATTAAGAGCGATGGGCCACCTGCAGGATACAATGAGATGAGATTGTGGTCGCACTCCTCAAATTGTACCTTGGGACAGGTAGCAGAACGTCTTTGTTGAGGAGTGCTGGAGGTGGAGTCACCAGTTTTTTTTAGCTGCTGGGAACCCAGTGGGATCCTGAAGGGGGGTCTCATTCTCCTGTAACCCTGCAGATTGCAGCTTTGCTGTGTCTTTGGTGATGTCGGACAACACGTTGTCTTTGTCCTGGACTTTGGCTGGTGTGTACAGCAGCGTGTGTTGTCAGGAACATTCCAGTGAGGATGCAAGGACTATTTTCGCTGGAAGTGAGAACTGACAATGAGCATTAGTCTTTTGCAATATGAGACATGATCATTCAGTTGTAAGTCACAGAGCTCAGGGGAAAGTGGTGTAGTAACTGGCATTCGCATGGGCCTCCCCATGAGGATCTCTTGGGAGGAGAGACCTCTGTATCGGAGTTTATGGAACTGGAAGGGCAGGATGGAAAGAGATTCTAGGGGGTCTTCAAATCATAGGAGAAACAGTGGCTCATCAACAGGAGCCTGGGGGCCATGGAGGTTGCTGTCAGAAAGTTGAGTGTGGGCCCTGCACTTACTAATGGCCTACTCGGTATGTATCAGAATTGCAATAAGCGGATATTTCAAACGCATACCTTGAATCAGTGTAAACAGTGGCTGTGCGTTGTGTGGAGATCTCGCAAGCTCGTGTTAGGGCAATGTTGTCAGCTTTTGATAGGAGAAGGGCTGCGGCAGCTACCGTTCTGAGACATTTGGGAAAGGCAGACTGTGTGCTAAAATAGGCTACAGGGCATTGTAGGCCTGCATGCTTCTGCGTGAGTAGATCGATGGCATACCCCTCTTTCTCATCACAGAACCGGGTATATGATTTAGAGTCGTCCGGGAGGGTGGATGCAATGGTGAGGTGCACTCTCACTCCTAGCGAACGCTGTGGAAGTGTCAGGAGACCCTGTGAGTCGCAGTCGGCGAGTCAGACCTGAAAGGAAGCTGATGCTAACTATAGGTCATCCATGTATTGGATCATAGTGGAACCACCCAGGAATGTTATATCCTGGAGGTCTTCCTGCAGAATCTGTGAGAAGATAGATGGGGCATCAATAAAGACTAGTGGAAGGGACCTGTAGGTGAGTTGACGTCCAGAAGAAGACAAAGGCCAGATGCAAGTGAAACATTTGGCGTAGGATCCTGTAAGTCGTAGTATAATACACATGGAAAGCCGTAGGCCTCTGGCCTACAGAGTCATGTGAAGGTCAGCAGCCAGAGGATGTGTTGGAGGCGCAGTGCTTTGGAAAACAAACAAGGGGGGTGGAGAGCTTTATGAAATGAGTAGTGAACTAAAGGAGGAGTTCCCGAAAGAAAAAATGAAAAGCAGCAGAACACATAAGAAGACTAGACGAGAAAAAGAAGCAGGCATTGTATAGAAGAATAAAAACACAAAACAGGGCGAGGATACGACCTGTATGCAGAAGGCATGATAATCTGGAATAAGAGAGCTAGTGGAAAGGCAGACGTAAGAGACGGAGACAGGAAACAAGACCCAGAGAAACCGTGTGAGGGAGAGTTTCTGAAGACAGGATTGTCAGGAACACGAGAACACAGCGGGACAGTTTACCTGTCGCAAGCGAGAGAGGCTGAATCATTGGGGAGGAGAATAGACGGATGAAGCGAGTCAAAATCATTGAGCAGAAACAGAAATAAGAGACAGATTGTCAGGTGTTCTGGACACATAGGGTGAGGAAGAATAATTCAAGTGAGTGAGTCTGGAAATCGAGAGAAATACCAGAAATAAGAGAAATTGGAGTGTGGGGTGGGGGGAGAGTTTGGAAACAGGATAAAAATGAATACGAGAATGACAGGTGAGAGACAGTATGGAAACTCAGAAATAAGACCAGGGATAAGCAAAAGAGAGTCAGTCCTAGTCTGCGAAGAGGGGAGAGACAACATGCTTGATACACTCCTCTGCTTGAGGTGTTATTTCATACTGGGGCACATGTGTCAATATGCACCCCTGGATTGAGAGTGGTGTGAACAGGTTAAGCAGAGAGAATGTGCCACCGGCACTGAGTCAATAAGGTGTACCTGTGTAGCTTGTGCAGGTGCAGGTGTTTGTAGTGAAGGCGGCTCTGTAGGAGGCTCTACGTGAGTGGGGTTTTGGAGACGAAGCCAATCTTCAGCTGCCTAGATTGTGAAATCTCTAGATAAATACCATCATGACAACAATTCCTGGTACAATGCCTCTTGCATAGCAGATCAATACATAACACCTTGGTAGGTGAGCAAGAGCTTAACAGAAAGGCGTGGTGTCCAGTAATGGGACCAATGAAAACAGATAATCAAGGGTGTGGGATAGTGGTGCCGGATATGCCAACAGCATTGGCAATTTCATTGGAGATATCCACAACTAGAAAATAACAGCTGGTAGCATGGAGTGTCTGGCACCACTGTCAAATACTCCAGTGTTAGCTAAGCAGCAGACCGCCTGGCAGGCTTCCTCTGGCAAAGTCATTGTGGACCATAGAAGATCTGAATGTCCTGGTAGCCCCCGTTAGTAGGAGGAGGAGAAGGAGGTGGAGGTAGAGGGGCAGGTGATGTGGGTATTGGGAGGCAAACTGAACTGTTTGGAGGAATTAAATCATTGCGAGCAGTAGTGGGACCATATTACCATAGTCTGGAACGCTTGGTTGGACATTGTTAGATGAGATGACCCCTCTGCTTACGATATCTGCAGAAAGGTTGCCCTGGCAGGGGTTGCTGGGCAGGCAATAATGGGTGTGCAAAAATCCACAGTGGCTGGTGACCCTGGTGAAAAGCAGTGGAGGATTCTGTTGGGCATTGGCACCCAGGCATCCCCGGCCCCCAGAGACGGGTAGCCCCATCTTGCACCTGACATTTCAGTTTGTCATAGAAATCATGAGCTGTTTGTTGGGCTTTTTCCATAAATTAAGCTTGCCCCCCCCCATCCGATTTTTTTTTTTAATGGAAGTAGTCACAAAAAAAATGTGGTAAATAAAAATAAAAAAAGTCAGTCAGTCTAGATATGCAGTCATAGGGTATTCAAATTGAATCTGTTTGAAGATGCAGTCTTTGATCAGTCAGATTTGACCGAGTATTTTCTTTGAGGGCGGGAAGAGCAGTAATATTAGCTGTAATATTTTCACATTCCGCTAGCGTGTCAGGATATTGCAGTTTGTCCATAATTCCTTTTTTTATAGAGTGTCTTTGAGCACAGCTCGTAAGAGCGTAAGAGTTTCAAGGTTCCAAATGGCGGGATCATAACATGCAATCACTGTGCCCAAAAGTTCCATGAAAGCGGTGGTGGTTGTTGGGCAACGTTTTGGAATTGTTATAAGTCATTGGAGCTCCAGGGAGTGTGACTCCTCATAGGTTCTGCATCAGTATTAGCCTGAGAGAAGGTGCACATAGGCATGAGGGTGGATGGAGCGAAGGATGTTGAGGCGTCCACAGTGTGTAGCAAGGGTTGCTCAGACATAAATGAATGTGACAATTGAAAATCTTGCCTGGAAAGCACTGTGGGGTAGACGGGGCAGTGAATCTACATTGAGGTGGGCAACGGAAGGAAGATGAGGTTGTGGCAGGAGAGGAAAACGAGGCAGCTGGGTGCAGGTGGGGTGTGAGAGGTAGGGGAGGGTAGTGTGGGGTAGCTGGTCTGGCAGCTTGCTCAGGCGTAGGCAGTTGGGGGGAGTGTCACAGGTGGCAATGGCGTGGTGGTGGAGGTGGCGGCAGAAAGGGAAGTTTGCGGGCCCTCGGGTGAGGCGAGCATGGTGCTAGTCCATCTAAAAAATCTACAGGTGGCACTGTCGGTGCCTCTGAACCGGCATTTCTACTGGTGTCTGCAGAAACACTTGGGTAGAGGCCTGTCTTGCTAGTGGGTCTACTCCTTTGCCAGCCAGCTTTTGAGAGCAGCCTGTTCTGCTCTAATTCTTTCTCCAACCTAGCCTGAGAGTTCTTAAACGATCTAGTCTGACTGTCGCGCAATCTGTCCATAGACACTTTGCACCATGTGAAATAGGCTGACCAATGACCATCGGACACCTTACGCTTTCTTTGTTCAAAGGCCTAACGCAAGACAACAAGGTGGTCCACCTGAAAGACCCCTGCAGTGGCCAATGAAACCCCTTTTGACCCTGAGTCAAAAAGTCCACACTTTCAAATATTTACAGGTGAATGTCCTATACGTTGAAAACATGAAGAAGGCATTTGTCCACACTGCAGGAGTAAGTTGTGTTGTGGAAAGCTCAGAGCTCATAGCTAAGTCTAGAACTCCAAAAGAGTCTGGGAGACACAAAGGGAGGTAGGCCCGCAGGTACTGCAGATCAAGAGGGGAATTGCCAACAACCTCCCGGCAATTGGTATTTGTAGGTGGTGACAGCTTAAAGATAAACAGGAGAGGTGGTGCACAAAAGGGAGACAGGAGAAAGCAAGTATTGCTAGAGTTTGCTGAATATAAAGATAGTCATATACAAGAAGGGCCAGAGGAACCGTGTCCGGCTTATCTCAGCAATAACATTTGACACTTAACTATCAAATGGCCAAAAATATCCTCCCTTTGGCTCTATAGTTGAAATAAGAACATCGATATATAAGTAAAGCCATGAAAGTGGGAGGCCAATCACACAAATTTAATTGTATATATATCTTGTCAATCAAGGCCTCCCAGTGTTTGGAAGAAAAGCATGTAGGTATTTCTGTGGTACTACGCTTGCTGTAGCATGCACAGTGTGTGTACAAAACCCATCATAAATCAACAAATAAAACCCAAATTCAATTCATCCAAAATAAATGACAATTTCAAGTATCCCCAGGGGAATATGGCAGTTCCCTAAACAAGGCAGGCCTGCAGGCAGCAATTTAAAGATGTCTGGCGTAAGCCAAGGTTATGTGTGGTAATGGCATACCAGGCGACCCTTTGATTGAGTGTCAAATGTAAGCCACGGCGTGGTGAAAGTCATAAATAACTCTGATATCTCCCATAGATGGGGCTAATGCTAAACCTATAGAGAATACCAGGCCGTCCCCACATATTCATACACCTTATCCAGACACACACGCTGGGGCAAACCCATACGGTACGGGAGATTGCAAATATAGCACTACTTCAGTTAACGATCACCCAATTTTAAATAGAAGTTCATTGATATCTCCACATTTCCCTTTTTGTCTTTATCCTGCAACAGAACGAAATAAACGGATGCAGGGGGACAACAAACCAATAGTGAAGTACCATAGTTCAAATCGACTTAAGCATCCGGATCTTCCATGCAGCTGTTACCAAGAACAGCAATATCCGACCTCCAAATTCTAAGAAGGGAAGAGTTACCCTCTTTCATCGCCCATATATAGGATTTATCAAGCGAGCCATGGACTTCTTAGTGAAAGCAGCACAAGCTTATTGGATGAGTAACCCGCAGCAAACCGCTCATTGAAAGGTGAAGTATGCCGCGCCTTAACATGAGCTCAACTTTGCATTCAATGTCAAGGAAGGCCCTCATTTGAAGGAGTATTATTAGACATCTGTTCATGGTATCCCAATCCAAGATGAACGCACTATCGCCTAATCAATTACAGACAGGGGTATACAACGAACAGTATTATACTCTCTACACTTCATTGGGACAATCTTATCTGCTTCAAAAATCCTAATCTGAAAACTAAGGTGAACCGAAGGTGAAAACTCCTGGAGGCCTCTTTAAAGTGCACTACAGTCAACAACACTAAGGTTTTCACACCAAGGACACTTTGCTTCCGTTAGTAAAGTGTGCGAAATACCAATGTTCTTGTCCTGCATGTATCACTGCTTCCTATGCAAATGACTTTGTCATGTATATACTATGCCACCCATGTAACCTGCTCCAAACCTGCTACGCCTCATGTAACCAGTCGCAATGTGGTAACCCGTAACTAAGTCACTCTCTTGTAACAGCGCCTCGATGCCCCTGGGCTGCCAGTGCACTTTATAAATGCAAATAAATACATAATAGTGTCCCTGTCTGTTCCCGTTTTCCAACTGTAATTTTTCTTCATGATTTTATTCTCTTCACGTTTAACATCTGTTGTTCATAATAAAGTCATAAATAACTCTGATATCTCCCATCGATGGGGCTAATGCTAAACCTATAGAGAATAAGCAGAAGTGAAGGTCTGACGTGTCCTCTGCCCTAGGAGGGGTTTGGGCCTGTCTGCGATTGTCATGTAGAGTAGGCTGAGGGAGGCAGAGGGAGGTGACATGGAGGGTCTGAGGCCTAACTGTATGGGAGAGCCTAATAGCATTGCACAACATAACATAACATAGTATTGCATTGCAATCCTGCATATCATAGTATAGCATTGCAATCCTGCCACATCAAGAGCATTATCGCAAGTGCACTCTGCAGCTAGCCAGCCCTATCAATCACTGTAACTCTGACTGTCTGTGCACACGTGCAGAGGAGCAGGCACGTGCGGTCGGGCCAGGCCTGGGAACTGGTAAGCAACAATATTGCTTGTAAGGCCTGCATTTTGAGGCTTGTTTGCAGAGACCCTAGGAGGAGCTAGCCTGGCTTTGCCCACACCGCTGCAGTGACAGAAATGCTGCTCAGACGGGGCGATTGCTGAAGAGTCTGATGATTTAAGGCACCAACACTTTATTACCAAATAAATTATATGATGCATCATGCATGATGACGGTCACAATAGTGTTGTTGGAGTCGGACTGCTGGTGCCCCCCTAGAGGCTTGCACCTCAGGCAGCTGTCTGCACTGCCAGATGCAAAGACCGGACCTGGCTATGAATACCGATTTGGGTGATAGCAAATACAAGTACTTTTGAATACCGATCGGAGTGAAAGCAAGTTTGGGCACGTTTGAATATTGATCAGAGTGAATGAAAGTTTGTGAATCTGCCTGATACAAAGAACTGTATTATAAGAGAAACACGCGTTGGCAAAAGCCAAGAGAATTCAAAGGAACTGTATTATATGAGGAATCAAGCATTGGCAACAGGCAAGAGAATTCAAGTAACTATATGTCTTGAGAAAACCCACATTGACAAGAGCCAGGAGAATACAAGAACATATAATGAGTACATAGTGGATAACCAAGCCACGGTACAGTGTCAGGAGTGTGTGACACAGGTGAATAAATCAAGCATCACTGTCAAGTTGAAGCAGTGGCCTAATGTTGATGGCAAAGCAGCAAAGAAGGGGTATTGGTTGTGTGACCTGTAATGGGTGAACCGTGTGGTCTGACAACTGCATCTACACTGAGTGCCCCTGTATGGAAAAGCCACTGAAACCACCCATAAAGAAGCTGCAACAATTCTTAGGTGATTTTGAAGTCAAGAAACTGAACTACCTATTTGAACGAGTGAAAAGTAACAATAACCGAAGAGATGGGAAGTGCCCCAAGGAATTGTATTGTTTTGAAAAGCTGGAAGATAATGAACTCTTGGGGAAGGGAACCGCTGTGTCTTATGATGAACTATTTTGAACTTGGGGAGGGGAACGCTGATTACAAGCTAAGAGCAGGAAGAAACCTTGAACTTTATTTTGAACAATACTTATTTTGAATCTGATATCCCTACAAATTGTATACAGTTAGACGTTAGACCTGAGGGCAAGTATAGGTTTTGGACACAGGCAGACATTTGCTTTGGGCTTCCTGACAAATCACACCTTAGCATAGGGCAAGTTAGGCCATACTCCATCCTGCATTTTGAGTTAATAAAAGTTTCTAAGTTTAACTTTAAATTCAGTTGTCTGTGTCTGCTTCATGATGCCTTCACGGTTACTAGCAAAGGAATGAAAGGTAAGCCCAAGGTCCCTAATCAGCTCATAAGCGGGTGCCTGGTCATGCTGAGGAGAAGGGGTGACAGTGGGAAGCCCTGGGAGACTTGCCAGGAGAGAGAGGTCCAGGCTGACTCAATGCCTGCAAGCGAAGGTGGAAATATTTGAACCAATTGATGTAGTTTTCTGAAACACGTGTTCTCTGCCAGGATGTTGTGGTTCTTGACTGTAACAGCAGATCATTTTGTAGATGTATTCTATGGACGCCTGTGTGCGTATCCAGGCGCACACAGGTGCATGTGCGTGTGACTCAAATACACACGCATGTGACTCAAGTACACGCGCGCGTGCACACACACACCAGATTATTATTGTGCAGTGTGTTTTTGTTGAGCAACAAACGCAGACTGTTTTGTACGTTTCTTGCTCCGTAGAGCTCATATCTATGTGAGGGATATGATCTTCACAAATTGGAAGGTCTCCCTGTTAGCCATGCGTACTGATGTATCCACTGACACTAAGTGCTCATTAAAGATTTATTGAGATAATCTGGAAAATAACCCCTCTGTCCTGTTGCTGCTTCTCATTGTCCCGACATAGCATCCTTACTCTAGGGCTGTTCACCTGTATGGTCCACTCCTGATTACTCCGTTTCAAGTAGGCCCCTACTCTTTGCAGAGAACTGATATGTAGAGACAATCTAGATAACGTTGCTCTGGGAGTTGATTCAAAAAGCCACAGCGTACAGTCACTACATGGTGTAGACAATGAACAAGTGACTTACCTTCAACTAATGCTGTACACGTTTCTGTTGTGTTCCTGTTACTATTCAATCCTCCCTCAACTGGTTAGAGATGTGAAGTGATGTACTTCTTTAGGGAACACTCAAGAGCCGTGAAGTAAGTTTCTAGGTAAGATACTTCTTTACTCAGTGCCAGATACATATATTAAGGTAAGTCTTTCAGCAGCTAGACCCGCTGGAACCCACCACCCAAGCAGGCCAGTCCTGACTGACACCCACAGAATCCTGGGTGAGAAAACACTCTACCATAACATCACGCTCACTCATGACATCACCATACATCGCTGAACGAGGGGAAAGGCAGATCAGATACCACACATCTCCCTTTTGCAAGAAACTTCCAACCACACTGGGGAATTTTAGAGAGCGCAAAGGGGAAGAAGAATAGAAACAGAGACACTCATTCCAACCACAACGTCCTCAATTAACCTACATATATTCACAAGTGGGTCAATTGAACTGCGCATCAAGGGCAACCATGACGCATATTACAAGCAACACCAAAGCACAGGTGCCACAAAGTACACTCGTGTGGTCCCACAAGAATGCGAGCAGTGAACTCGGACATTAGACTTACCTCACCAGTACCCGCTCTCCCTCAGACACCAAGCACACAAGGGACTGCAAAGAGCAACAAGGATTGTGGCCACACGTTGCTGAGAACATCGCTACATCTTTACCTAGTCCCTGGTGCCACCACATCATCACAGGGCACTAGACTCGTGCTCACACAGCAAAGACACACCTCCCATAGCAGAGCACACCCCTCCGCCCTTACCAGCACTCAAACACATGTGCCGGACATGCTCCTAATTGCTGAGGATACCAGGCCGTCCCCCCATATTCATACACCTTATCCAGACACACACGCTGGGGCAAACCCATACGGTACGGGAGATTGCACATATAGCACTACTTCAGTTAACGATCACCCAATTTTAAATAGAAGTTCATTGATATCTCCACATTTCCCTTTTTGTCTTTATCCTGCAACAGAACGAAATAAACGGATGCAGGGGGACAACGAACCAATATTGAAGTACCATAGTTCCAATCGACTTAAGCATCCGGATCTTCCATGCAGCTGTTACCGAGAACGGCAATATCCGACCTCCAAATTCTAAGAAGGGAAGAGTTACCCTCTTTCATCGCCCATATATAGGATTTATGAAGCGAGCCATGGACTTCTAGCAGTAGTGAAAGCAGCACAAGCTTATTGGATGAGTAACCCGCAGCAAACCGCTCATTGAAAGGTGAAGTATGCCGCGCCTTAACATGAGCTCAACTTTGCATTCAATGTCAAGGAAGGCCCTCATTTGAAGGAGTATTATCAGACATCTGTTCATGGTATCCCAATCCAAGATGAACGCACTAGCGCCTAATCAATTACAGTCAGGGGTATACAACGAACAGTATTACTGCTTCCTATGCAAATAACTTTGTCATGTATATACTATGTAACCTGCTCCAAACCTGCTACGCCTCATGTAACAAGTCGCAATGTGGTAACCTGTAACTAAGTCACTCTCTTGTAACAGCGCCTCGATGCCCCTGGGCTGCCAGTGCACTTTATAAATGCAAATAAATACATACTAGTGTCCCTGTCTGTTCCCGTTTTCCAACTGTAATTTTTCTTCGTGATTGTATTCTCTTCACGTTTAACATCTGTTGTTCGGGTTGTTCCTCGCGGGTGTGGCACTTTCCCAGGTGGCAGTCTGCGCATGCACCTGTAGAAAAAAAATAAGCTTGGCCTGAAATGTACTCTATCTTGGGGCCATCCAAGTACAGAGGCAAAGACTACATCTGCTCTGGTTCTAACAGCCTCCTCTATATGGCCTAGTGCATCACTCACATGCATGTGCCATCAAGCCTTCAATGTCATCACTCCATGCTCGGCTGTGGTGTGGAAGGAGTTCTTGCGCCGGCTATTCTGATGCCATGACCACCTTGCTCTCAGGTTCACACTCCGTGGTAGACTGGCCTATATAGGACTCTGGTGATTCCCTAGTAGGCCCCTGCACCCTGGGCCTATTTTGTGTGGTAACCTATTTTATTTCCAAATGTTCTCATAGGAAAAGGGTACAGCTTGCTGAAAATGTGTAATATGGGGCCTCTTTTGGTTTCTAATCCACTCCACTTGTTAGACCCATAAATTGTATACTAGCTTCCACCTCCTGCAGGGGAGTATCCAGCATCAGCAACCTGATAGGGGGGAGGCGGCCAATCAGGTGGCTTGGATCGTGAGCTAAAACCGGTGAACTCAGCCCATGTTCCATGCCACCTAACGACTGGTTCCCCCTGCGTCATCTTCCCCGCACCCTCTGTGCCCGTTTTTATTTCCCCATTGCCATCCCTCACCCCCACTTACCCACCGCTTCTTCCTCTTGGCTTCCAGAGGCCGCCATGAAAAGGGAAGAGGGGCTCCGTATGGAGCCCTGCCTTCCCTTTTCATGGCAGCCATCTTGGAGTAGTATTGTCCTTCTGCGATTGGGATGCCGCGAGGTGACCCGTTCACGGCAGGAAAATACTTAAAATTAGCCCTGTCCCAGCATTTGGGACAGGTGCTAATGGTGTTAACCCCCCCCCCGTTCCAAGTGCTGGAATGGGGGGAATGGCCTTGTGGTCTCTTTATAGGCCCTGGCTTTGCTCAGACCTATAACTTGGGCTGCCGGCCCGTTACCCCCCCCGGTTCCAGCCCTTGGAACGGGGGGTTAACGCCACATTACAAGAGTGGGGGGGGGCAGAGACACGAAAAAAGTCCTGTCGCTTTCCCCCCAAATGCAGTGCACACGATTCCATTCGGTATCATCCGCACACCCCTTCCACCCAATCAACTTTTTTGTTAAAATTAGTGGCAGATGGTATTTTAACACATACACAAAACAAACAAAAATAAAACTGCAGGCTCATTAGAGATGGAAACTCATCTATTACAGCTTTGTCCTGGCTCTGTGGGGCAAAATACATGTACACCTCCTAATTTGCATATGGATTGCACCAACAAAACTTACTTCACAGAAAATGACATTGCAAGAAGCATCATCAGTCTTGGATACTTGGATACACCATGGAAGTGACTTTAGAATAAGTTACCATAAGTAAGACAAATGGCAAATAACTTTGTGGTGCAAAATACCTAAATTGCACCTTTATTATATATGGAGCTACTCTACAGTCATTAAAATATTTTTATAAGAGCATGACATATTAGCATAGCTATAAAGTGAATCACTTACAGAGTTGCAGATAAGACACAGTGCGATTAAATGATTTGCCCAGGATCACACACTTTAGTTAAATTGTGAAACTGGGATGTGCACAATTTAAGCAACTGAACACATCATCCCAGGTTTAGTTGATATAGATATTTATTAAGGTTTTGCTTTGCATTTCATGTGCTTAAATAATACTTTATTTAAAGCATTGCCTTGGAAGCAAACCACATTACATAATCAACTAGCCTTTCATAATAAAACAACATTACACTATATACATCATCATATAACAATACGAGTATGGCTTTAGTTGTATTCTCCCCATTCTGCATGCAAAGTCACAATAGCATCATGCAGATTAGCGTGAGCCTAACAAATCCCCCTTCCATTTTAAAGCCATAGTCATTGTTTCATAAAGTATGCAGCATCATGCACCTGTCTCACTTCTGATCACCCCATTCACATTTCTTAAGGGACAAAACTGCCTGCTAATAGTACCCCGCTCCCTCCCATCAATGTCTAATGGCTTCCATTGTAATGCTCTGTATCAACAGAGCAAAGTGTCAGGTCCCTGTGAGAGCCGCTTTGCTTCTCGATCGTGGGACCGACCTGTCATTTCAGGGCATTGTCCTGCCAGTGGGACACCTTTCCCGTTGGCACCCTCATTATCAACGAGAATGCCGAACAGGAGCGGTGTTCTACTGCCAACGCCGTACTGTTTACTCTGCAAACTGATCCATATGGCGTCACTCAGGTTACTTTCTCAGACCCTGAATGAAAGGGAAGTGCAAGACATTTCCCTCATGTTCAAAGATTTTAGAAATCGGCATTTGCGTACTTGCTGGACTGAAGATGCTAAGCTGCTTTAGTCTCCTTGGCCTCTTTCACATTTCCTTGGGCGGCGGGCCTTCTTTTGGGGTGCAGTGGGTCTAGTGCAGGCTGCTGCCCCCACCATAGCACTTCTGGTCCATTTCCTTGCCCGCTTTGGACCACTCAGAAAGAAAGAACTGAGCCGCAAGTTCCACGTGGTTAATACCTGTGCTGCTAATATCAGTGTGGTCACTGTGGTGAAAGCCTGTCACCTCTGAAATACATGCTACTGCTGTGTGTCCTCATGCTCATTCATCATTGATGGAAATACCTGGGAATAGTATATAAGGAAAGCCAATGGCAGTGCAAACCAAAGTCTTGCAAAGAAACCTTTGCAGAGAAAAATGAGCCTCGCAACCACCCTGAATATAAAATACTTGTAATTACCTAAGAATTCCAAATAAAATCAAATCAAGGCTGTAGTCCTACAAACTCTCTGTGGACCGTGATTTCCACTGGGTTATGTAGCCCTTCCATTTGGGATTTCCAATCAAGTAATGTTCCTTTAGCTCTATATTTTGGCAAGGTTTGGGCTGACGATATCCTCTGTAACTGCATCACAGAGACTCTTGGAGGTCGCTCCTCTAATCTTTCTGAGATCCAAAATAAATATACAAGACTACCCACCTCAAGATTGTCCTTCATCAACCTTTGTGATTTCTACCTCTGGGGATCTGAGGTTTATACCACCTTACACCATCCCAGCAGGTAAAACCACAATTGTATCTAATGTCACAAGATTCACACCAGATCTCAGAGGTGGTTCAATGGTTTTTATTGATGATTTCATAGGCCCTAGGGCCATCGCTCGCTCTCTCTCGTCTTATATTGTACCTCCTCCCTCGCTCAGGCATCCATGACGGAGGTTAGTACATACTGAATGTTGAAGCCCTACTGTCTAATTCTCTGACTTATGCTTGAGATGTTAACCTAAAGGTAGATTTTGCCTTCTCCAACTGAACTCCCTCAAGGACTTCCTAGCTTTCTCTACTCTAACTAGTTCTTAGTAGTCTACTGGTATATGGTGAATGTGTGCATTATAGACACACTCTTAGTTTCAGCTCCCCTACTACCACACTTACTGTTTCCTCTCCCTCTCCAACTTTTCCCTCTCTCAGCCCCTTCTCACTCCTCCCTCCAAGCTTCTCTCCTTCTGCCATCTTCCCCTCTTTCTAGGGCTTGCCTCCACCCATTGATGTTACTACTCTCTCCTTCCCACGACCACCTCCACACTAATAATCACACCTCCACACTACTAATCCCACCTCCACACAGCTACTCCCTCCTTCACACCACTACTCTTCCCTCCACACTACTACTACAGTCACTCTCCTTTCACTCAACATTCACTTCAGAATCACTCCCTAAACTTAACTCATCCAACCACAGTCACTACACTACCACACACTCTCACAGTGCAGTACCACTTCCACTCCTTGGCCAATACTCACCGTGTCCAGAAATCTCCTCCACACTTTACTGTTACTTCCATCCTCTGGCTGGTCTCTTGGTCGTCCATCTCCTCCACCTCTGACCCCACTCAGATAACCCACGCTTCCTGCAGCCTGTGTATATCTCTCCTCCTCTGCTGGTATTGGCCTTCTTTCCCCGGCCAATTTGGCCCTGTGTTGCCCACCTGGAGCGTGTTAGAAAAACAAAAAGTCATTTGTAGCGGGAAAAGCCACTGCGGAAATAACAATGGGGGGCCAGGAAGGCAAACATCCATGATATGTGGACTGATTCTGGGTGCCCCTGCTGTAAGTATAATGGGGAAGGGTCTCTGGCGTCCCGCCTATTTCTCGCTGTGATCGAGAGATTGTCCAAGTTCTTGCATGTGTTCGTCAGTATCCCTCGGCAACGCTGCACGCCTCTGCTGCTGGCTGAATAGGGAAGCAGCTTCTCTCTGTGCATCTGTGTCTTCTTACTGGTGATTTCCTGTAGTGCAGGACCCCAGAGGTACTGCAGCTTTTCTTTCTCCTTTTGGGTCTCTGTGCGGCTGATCACTGCTATGATCCAGCCGCAGGACTTCCAGACTGTAGTGCAGGCCCTTGTGGTCTCGTAGATGGATGGGGAAAGGCTCTCCTGACAGGGCTTCCAGCTGCTCCCTTAGCTCCTCCAAAAGCAGTCCACCATGCTGCAGCACGTCTTATTATAGGAGCACAGAAATGTGACCGAATGACCCCATTTTATGCAAACTACTTTGGCTTCCACTTCAACCCAGGATACTGTTCCAAGACTGCAAGTATCATCTACAAAGCGGTCATGGGTAACACACCAGCATACCTGGCGGCTACTTTCCACATATCTAGTGGCACATGCTTCTCGCGCAGCAAATCGGCCAACTGGCTTTAATCACAACACGTCCGCAAGTAGAGGACCAGCAAACAATCCTTATATTATCATGCACCCACCCTCTGGAACTTGATTGCAGTGTCGGCTCGGAATGCCCCCACAATTCTCCAATTTTGCAAATCTCTCAAAACATGGCTTTTTCAACATCTGACCAATGACTAATTCGGATAGATGCACATATCGATGCACAGACCTCAGTACAGCGCTACTGTTAAAAGATGTCAACCCAAATGCTGAGTACCCACACTCTGTACAGCTCTCTGCTGCTCTCGGGGTAGGTCTGCACTTCCTTTAAACAATCAAAATAAAAAATACAAATAATAATAATACATCTGGGTGATGGTCGAGTTTCTTCATGAATGTCGGGCGCTGGTTCAGGATTCAGACTTTAATGCTTCTTGATAGTTTCTGTCTTCAATGATGTGTCTCTACAAGAAACAAAGCAGCACTGGCAAGCATCTTGTATTGGATTCAAGGCTTGAGACAGAGGTGTATTTGTAGGAAAGATGCTGGAACAAAGGGGCTGTAATTGGGGCCCCGTCTACTGCCACCATCCACCTGAGGGGTAGGGCTGGCTCGGGATATCTCCCAGGTAGGCTTCCCACATTCGGCTGAGAGGGATTCCCATCCCTTTTCTACAAGGCCAGTATACTGTCCTTCTCACTCAATTCCACCCCTTCTCCTAACTCCTCTTCTTTTTCCCCCTCTCCCTGTCTGCTAACTGACTGGGGGTATCGGGAAACAAAATCTAGGTTTGCTTGCTTTGTGCCTGCCCAGTGTTCAACTGTGAACGATAATTATTGTAATGCAAAGAACTACCTCAGTATGCATGGGTCTGTGTCTTAATTCTTGGCCATCCAGACAAGCAGTTCATGGTCGGTCATAAATTTAAATTGTATACCGGTCAGGTAGTACCTCAGACTGTAGAATGCCCATTTGATTGCTAGGGCTTCTTATTGAATTATGGGGTAATTAATGTCACTGGGGTGCAGCTTGCAGCTGATGTACATTACTGCCTTCCCTTCTTCCCTCTCAATGCGATCCATCTGTCTCTGGAAGAATGCAAGAGATCCATGTAGACCAAACAGTAGGACAGTCAACTGAAACAGACCCTCCGGAGTATTGAAGGCCACCTTGAATACAACCTTAATCCAGCAGCTCTGCGTAAAGTCCAGTGAAGAAAGAACTTTGCCTTTCCCAGTCTCTCCACTAGTTCATCTGTCCTCGGCATGGGGTAAGCGTCGATTTGGGATATCTCGTTTAGTAGCAATAGCTCTGTGCTTCTCCCTTGTAGGCCTCCCATCCCCAGCTGAGAGAGGTTCCCATCCCTTCTTGATAAGGCCAGGTTACTGGCCTTGTTACACTAACTTAACCTCATACTTCCATAATCTTTAATAACCAGAGAAGGGTTGTTTGGACCACCTCTCACTCTTCGTAATCTCAATTGTTCAGCATACTGAAAAAAGTGAAGGCTGCTCCCTCTTTCTGGATTTATTGATGTTGTTGTCCTCTTCAAACAGTGGGCATACTCATTCCCATAACAGGACCTGAAGCTGACAGGGGACTGCTTGGAGCTTGGGCAGAAGGAAAAGGTGGGTCATTTACACTGACTCTTGACCCTGCACCTTGGCTAACTGGCACTGTCACTGGAATCTCATGTGTGTCTCTCTGCAAGCCTCTTCAAATGCATATTGAGTGAGGTCCATCCTTCAATCAACCTATGGTGTGTGTGTGGGCGGGGGGAGTCTTGCCTCTGCATTGTACCTGCATGGCTGAGAGACCAAACATTGTAATCAATCCTGGCTTCTAGACACTTCTGAGATACCAGCCAAGTCTACCCCTATAATCCCCCTGATGGGTGACCAGGGTTCCTAGTATAATGGGCAGGTGGATGTAGGATGGGTGTTCAGATCCAGTAGCATATTTTCTCTGGTTTTTTGTAAGAGAAGTATCCTGGAGTAGTCCTATGAAAATCTGAGTGAATTCAAGAAGAAACGTATGACCCTGTACATGTGGAATTCCAAGATGAACATTTCAGCCCTGTGCAAGCCTTTAGCAAACTGTGCCATTTTTGTGGATTTGTATATCGTAGTGGGGGAATGGTCAGTAAAATTTGATTCCGTCGCCCCCTTCTGTTCCGCCGTACAAATCCGACAGCATCTCCATCTGTATGCGATTTTGATCTGGGCGGAGATGCTATGGATTTCTATGGAACCCATATGCGTTTTACAGGAGGATTCCATTGGAATCCATGTAAAGGCCTCCAGCCATACACCAACATGGAGGGAGGCATTTATGAGTGTTTGCATTAGAGTTTTAATTCATGAAAACCTGGGACTGTCTGGATTTACGCACCTTGAAGTCCAAACAATAAAACTTACATGGAGTGAAATGCATGCATGGAAATACATTCATCATGTGTCATCAACTTCGTGCAATTCACAGGTTCATAATAAATTAGCCTGCGAGTATTGCTGCCTAGGTATGGTGTGCGAGAACACCTTTTATATAGTTAGCTCTCTTTTCAAAAGAAAATAAAGGTCTGGTTGGCTTTATTTGAAACAGCTCATTCGAATGGATTGTGTCCTCCCACGTATTCCTTATCTTTGATAAATCTACTTCCAGCTTGCTGGCTTCAGACATTTTTTCCAGTAGAGGGCACTACGCGTCGACGTCCCTCGAGTCGGTGTCCCTTGAAGGCCTCTGTATCGGCGCCAACATCATCATAGATATATATAAACTCGTGCAGTGTCCGTTGCTCAGTTCCGTTTTTCCACACTTCGTAAGCTTTGGAGACGCAACGCTCGTTTCCTCAGTGAATCTTTCCAAAACTTCAATTTTACTGAAGAATTCTTCGAATCTACGATGGTATCTTCGTCTGCTTCATCGACGCTGCTATCTGGTTTCAAGAAATGCCAGGATTGTGGAAAAAAGATGTTAACGAATCCTCACAGAATATGCCTGTGGTTTCTGGGCTCAGAGCACCAGTGTTCGGAGTGTGAGGAATGTATGTCCATGACGGCGAAAGCCTTGAGGGAGCGTAGGGGGAAGCTGGAAAAAGGTAAGACCGTTAAATCGTTTACCCCTTCGAAATTGTCCTCGGCCGAGTCGAGACATTCGTCTCCTCGCCATTGGAGAAAACATTCCCGCTTGAGATCTCGTAGTGGTTCACACCAATCATCCAGATCGAGACATATTAAGAAGAGGCATCGTAGATCACATTCTTCTTCATCTTCCAACTCACCAGAAAGGGTCACCTGCCCCACTAAACACAGCTCTCCAGCTAAGTGGGAGGAATTTTGCAAAAAAGTGCTAAGGGTCTGTCTTGAAAAGGGGTGTTTCTTCCCAGGGACCAGCCCTTGAGAGCATAAATTACCCAATTCAGCCCAAATTACAGGTCCGCTCGTGCCAAGCAATTAACTCATGCTAGTGAAATGACACCGTCAGTGTAAATGTAGCATTTATTAGACAAAAAGCATAATATAACAGAACAGTAAATTTAGCAGCAATGTGGTATTCAAGTTAGAGAAGAGTACAAAACTCATTAGAGAAATCACAAAACTTAGAGAAACACAGTCTTACGTCCCTTGAGATGGTGTCATCAGCGCTAGGAGACCCTGGTCATCTTAAGCTAACTGCCGCCAGCCCCGCTCAGATAACAGCGCTGCAAGGTACCGCACAGAACATCAGGTTCAGGCACTCGCTCTTGCTTGAACCAAGTCCGCAGATCGATCTCCCACCTGGGTCATGTGGGCAAGCATTTTTGTAACCTTGTGCTGTCAGTCAACCTGACGCACAGTGCCAGAACCTTCCCTGTGCAAAATGTTTGCCAATGTAAAAACCCAACTCTCTCTGAGATGCTCCCTGCTTTTACCCCTCCCTTGGAGCCCTCTCCGCGAAAGCACTGGAATGTCTTATCAGAGTGTGGGCAAGGCCGTACCAGACCTTCTCAGGGAAAGAGGATTTGTTTACGAAGCCATGCAAAGCTACAGTTGCAAAGACAGAATATTCTAGGAGAAGCTAAAATCAATTAACCCCTAGTGAGCAAGCTCTACCAGGCCTGCACTCATAGCTTAGTGTCTATAGTGCTTCAAAGATTGGCTATCTAAGCGAAATATAGGTGCTATAATGCTCCCAACACTCCAATACAAGTTTGTATTAGCTACTAAACTGGGGCCTCCGCCCTGCCTGTCTATGCACAATGCATAATGTAACCTTCCACCCCTTCTAGGCCTGCATATTCCTTGTAGCTCACTACTGCGTAATGGAGGAGCTACAACACATTACTTTCAGCATTTAGCACATACTTTGAAGAAGCTATTGGTTTTTAGCTATTAATGCAGCCATATAAGGCTCTAATATGGAAATATGGCACTTTGTACCTCATTAACAAGGGGGGTCCTGGGAGTCCCTCTGCCAGACATTAGTCCTGGGTCTCATCCTAAGTTACTAGGGGAATCCAGACGTGGACCCCTTGCTCACTATTCTTAGAGAGGCACAGATCCACCCTACTGATGAGGTCCAACCAGACCGAAACACGTGTCTGGGGTTTCTGTTGGTACTTTTGTTCAGAGGAGAATTGCCTAGCATTTCAGTGCTGGACTGCCCCAGGGCAGGACAAAGACTGATATGTTTGGGATATTTCTTCTCTGTGAAAGATAGTGAGCTAAAGACTCTGGGTAAGTCTTTCGTAACCAGGACTAATGTCTGGCAGAGGGACTCCCAGGACCCCCCTTGTTACTTTGTACCTCATGACAGGGTCTTCGACAACGTAGCCTTATCCCCCTCAGAGATGCCTGGAGGTGATACCCCGGGTGAAAGACCCAAAAAAAAGAAACGCAGTGAGTCATCGACCTCAGCAAATAAAAACCCTGAAGAGCGTCATGAACCCTCAAGTAGAAACAAGGACCCTTCGAACAAGACTGCATCATCGACGCCGTCGTCAAAGGCACACCTTCGACACATAAGACAACGTCATCGATGCCATCTTCGACTCCGATGAAGGAGAGACCATCAAAGCCTCATGCCCCGACCGGCACTAGGGGCGTCGAAGGATCCTTCGAAGGCGTCAATAGGGTCTTCGGCCACATCGACGAGAATGAGTAGAATTCCGATTCTCTCGACTACATCGAGGCCATACTCGCGTATATTGACACCGTTTGTACGTTTGCCGAGACCTATGACGTCTACATCGACAACTACAACCCTATCTAAAGCAGTGTCGACCAATTTGGCTCCCTCATCACTTCAAATGGGTTTTACCCCTTACCTACACTCTGACTACTTCAGAGCTGTGTCCTCTATTTATGAGGAAGGGGAAGACTCTGATAATGAAAGGCAATTTGGCTTACAAACTACAAGGGTTCCTATTCCAGAGGAGCTAATATCAGAGGAAGTCAGATTAAAAGATCTTCAGGAGTCTTTACAGGATGCCAGTGGCATAGATACCTCTCCAGAAGCTGACTTTGACAGACCAGAACCTGGAGAGCATGCAGACATGTCATATAGAGCTCCTATGGTGAGAATTATGGAATGTATGGGGTGGTCAGCATCTGCACCCTCTTTCCAACAAGATGACTTAACAGACATCTTAGATAAAGGACCTCAAGAAGACCCTATAGTTCCTTTTCATGCTGCATTACAGAGAAAGATAACTGCAAATTGGGAAACACCGGAGGTTATCCCTGCAGTAAACAAAAAGCTCTCAGCAAAGTACAGAACGTCGGCCTCAGATCCTCTGTACTTATCTAAGCATCCGACCCCAGAGAGCTTGGTAGTACAGGCTGCGACTTCGTCAAGCAGTAAATCGGCGTATCCCACATTACCACAAGATAGAGACGACAAGAAATTTGACGCCATGGCCAAAAAGGTCTTCTCGGCATAGCATTTAAGTCAGTTAACACCACTTGCAAGCTAGCGAGATTCAGCCACACCCTTTGGGAGTGCGCTTCATCAGCGGCTGACCGTCTCCCAGAAGGGGAGGAACAAGACACATTCTTGAATATCATCCGGGATGGGAAGGATGCAATGTGTGAGTCCCTCCAAACAGGTATCGACTCTGCTGACAGCATCAGCAGAGCCATGGCGGGCAGTACCACAATCCGCAGATTTGTGTGGTTGCGGAAGTCTGGTTTTGCTCCTAATGTACAAGCCAGACTTCTAAATATGCCCTTTGATGGCACCTCTCTATTTGGCAAGAAAACTGATGACAGTTTGGAGAAATTGCAAACCTCCAAAGCGGCAGCCAAATCCCTTGGGGCTGCAATTCATCAAACTCCAAACCGCCCCTTAGGTACGTCCTGGAGGGGAAAGCCCTTTCGTTTTTACTACGCATTCGGAAAAGGCAGAGGGCAGCCAGCTCAAAGGGGCCAGAGACGATTTACCCGTGGTGGACGGGTTAAAGGTAGCAAGTCCGCATCAGCAGGTGCTGCTTTACCCTCAGCATCTGCGTCAGCCGCTCCAAAATCCCTCTGAGGTCTCTCCTCACAAAACACCAGTAGGAGGCAGGTTAACTCAACATCTGACAGAATGGCAGTCTATTACGTCAGATGCTTGGGCATTGGAAATACTTGCCCAATGTTACTGCCTGCCTTTCCTACACACTCCTCAGAGTCATCCACTGGGGAGCAGCTCTTTGAAGTTTCCAGATCTGCTCCTTATGCAGGAGATTTTAGACCTGCTAGAGAAAGGTGCCATAGAACCGGTACCTGTAGCGGAGAGGAAAAAGGGTTGGTACTCCCCTTACTTCCTAATACCAAAAAAGGACCCAGATTTGAGTCCCATCTTGGACTTACGAGAATTGAACAAATTCCGCAGGAAGGACAAGTTCAAGATGGTAACCCTTTCTCAGATCCTTCAGGCCCTCCAGCTTTAGGATTGGTTGGTATCTCTGGACCTTCAGTATGCTTACTTTCATGTGCCTATCCATCTGAAGCACAGAAAGTACCTGAGGTTCGCCATTGGCAGCTCTCACTATCAATTTCGGGTTCTGCCATTTGGGCTGACCTCCGCTCCGAGGGTCTTCAAGTTAATGGCGGTCGTGGCAGCAAGTCTAAGGAGGCGAGGGATTCATGTATACCCCTAACTGGACGACTGGTTGATCAGAGCAGTGTCCACGGAACTAGCTCAGATCCATCTAGATTATGTTTGCCACTTCCTCCACAAGCTGGTCTTCTCACTCAACTTAAAGAAGTCACAGATGATACCCTCACAGAGACTCCAGTTCATTGGAGCAGTCCTGGACACATCCCTGGGAAAAGCCTCGCCACCAGAAGTGAGGGCTCAAGATATTTTACAGATGGTGACCAGATTTAAAAATGCCCAGCGTCTACCAGCCTTTGATTTTTTGACGTTGCTCGGCCTCATGGCGTGCTGCATTTTTCTAATGCCGGAGGCTCGCCTGAGAATAAGATCTCTCCAGTGGGCTCTCAGGACTCAGTGGTTTCAATTCTCAGGAAGGATGTCAGATCTCCTACAAATCCAAAACAGAGTAGTACGAGACCTTCAGTGTTGGGCCTCTCGGGAGAACATCTTGAAAGGAAAACCATTTTGGCAACCATGGCCGGAGATAACAGTAGTCACGGACGCCTCACTCACGGTGTAGGGAGCACATACCAACGACTTAACCATCAGCGCTCGTTGGTCTCCCTCAGAGTACATACTACACATCAACCTATTAGAGCTGAGAGCAATCAGACTAGCACTGAAAGCTTTTCTGCCATCAGTACAGGGAATAAACGTCCTGATAATGACGGACAACACAGTAGCCATGCACTACCTCAAAAAAGGAGGAGGCGTAGGGTCGCTGCCACTGTGCAGAGAGGCAATGCAGCTCTGGTTCTGGGCAATTCAAGAAGGAATCTCTATATCAGCAGTTCACCTAGCCGCAGAGAAGAACACAGCGGCGGATGCTCTGAGCAGGCAGACCACAGTCTGCCACGAGTGGAAACTAGCTCAGGACGTCCTTCAAGAGATCTTCAACCTTTGGGGAACCCCTCAGGTAGATCTGTCCGCAACGAGTGTCAACAGGAAATGCGAACGATACAGCTCAAGGGAATTTCCCCTGAGAGGAGCTCTAGGAGATGCAGTTGTGGTGGACTGGGAGTTTCCACTTCTGTATGCATTTCCTCCAGTTCCCGTCATTCCTCACGTAATAAGGAGGCTCAGAAAATTCTGGAAACCCATGATTCTAATTGCCCCGGATTGGACCAGGAGAACGTGGTACCCGGTGTCCTGATCACAGGCAAGGTATCAAGCATAAACTCTCAGAAGAATAGGACTTCAGCCTATCGCACTTGGGTTTTTCATAAGAAAAGGATGGGTCATAAGGAATTTTAATGAACAGTATGGAAGTGTTGAATACCTAACATGGCCGCCAGGGGGAAATTCAGAAAGCTATTGTGTTGCTCTATTCATCCCTCTCTGTTATGTATATGAGCCCCACCCACTGTGGAATCTCCCCTTCGCGTTGACTCTGCCTAACAGCAGTGCAACGTTTATCGCAGTTCCATTGGAAATCCTGAAGTCTTCACAGAAATCCTTGCTCTGCCCAGTTTCCACAGTTTTCTCTTATTCTTTCCTTTCCTCTTGGTTTTCATCTGCTGCCCGTCTGAAAATTCCTAATTCCCTGTCCCCTTTTCTCAGAAGCAGTTTTCAGTCACTCGCTCATACCTTGATACGCTCTTTCATTCCCTAGCGTATTCATTGTACTTGAAGCTGAGTTTTCCTGCTACAAAAATGCAAGTATTGCCGAATGCAAAAACATTGTATAAAGTTTGTAACAACCTTTAATTGTATCCATTCGGATACCACCGCTCTGTTGTGTGAACTAGTTTTCTCTCAAGACTCCGCTGTTTTGGCTTACGCAAGTTAAGTTACAATTAAATGCGCGTGTACACAAATTGGTACGACGCAGTTCCTGGAATTACATTCTACAGTTGAAATTTCTGCTACGTCAATTGTTTGTTAATGCTTAATACTGGAACTTTTTCTTCAGCGCAACCGTTCCATATGTTCCACATAACCGCACACTATTCAGTAGTAATTGCTAGTGCATCCAAGAACTCTAAATGTTTTCATAATAATTTCACAAGCCTTTCTTCAGGAGTCCTCAACACTGCATAGAAATAAAACACTTTCAATCAGGAGAATCTCCGTTGCCTTTTCTCTTCAGAAATATTACTACGCAACATAAAATGACTAACGTTTTCCATTTCTTCATTCAACAACTATCTCAACACTGCAAGAACGCCAGCCAGGAAAAGTAAACCATATGTCTTATTCCAATTTCTTCTTCCGCTTTGTCTATCACTTCACCTCGTGCAAGCTTTAGTCATTCACTAGTTAAAGACATTCATCAGTACAGATATCATCCAGTATCCATCTCTTCAGGACTTGCACCCGCAGGATGGAGAACTCATTCAAAATTCAATACTGGTAAGCCATTTTTACGCTCAGTAGGAGAACAACTAAGTTAGCATCTATTAGTCTTGGAAGAAAAGGGGAAAGGTGGCGCATTGACATTTTTACCAAGATCAATATTGTTGAACCTTGCAGGGTTTACCAGTCCTTTTCCACCTATAAGAATTCTGAGGAACGTCCATAGACCCGGTGCCCCTGGATCTTCTAGACATGTCCATGTGTCCTCCGATTCGTCTTCCACAAAGAGAGGATCTTCTTTCGCAAGAGGAAGGTCAGATTTTCCATCCGGATATCAGGACTCTCAACCTTCACGCTTGGTTTCTGAAAGGTTGAGATACAAAGATTGGGACCTCCCGGATAACTTAATGGAGGTGTTGCTTTCGGCTAGAAGACCAGCAACTAAATCTTTATACCGCTGCCGTTGGAACAAATTCTGCAGCTGGTGTAGAGGTAAGGATATTGACCCTTTCTCATGTAGTACACCGATGGTGTTATCTTTCCTGCTATATTTGGCAAATTCAGGACTTCAAGTTGTCACAATCAAGGGTTACCTCGCTGTGTTATCAATCTTTAAACACACGGCTGACGAACCCTCATATTTCAAATTGCCTTTAGTCATTCCGTTTCTGAAAGGGTTGAGTAATGTCTTTCCCCCAACTCCTTTTCAGGTTCCTCTTCATTCCTGTCCATTAAGGTTTCTCACTCCAAAAACAGTCTTCCTAGTGGCTTTAACTTCTGCCAGAAGAGTGAGCGAACTACAAGCTTTATCTTGCAAACCTCCACATACCATCTTTCACAAAGATAAAGTAGTTCTTCAAGTGAAGCCGAACTTCCTCCCAAAGGTTGTTTCAGAATTTCATATCACACAAAAGATAACCTTGCCATCATTTTACCCTCCTCCTCACCCAGGGAAAGAGGAAGAGAGATTGCACAGGTTGGATCCAAGGCGTGCCTTGAGTTTTTACATTAACAGACTTGCAAGGATTAGGCAAGCAGATCAGTTTTTTTGTGTGGTATGTAAACTAGGTTTACCTATCACAAAGCACACCATCTCAAGATGGATAATACTATCATAGAGTGCTATAAATTGGCAGGAAAAGATCCTCAACACCTCAGGGCTCTTTCAACCGGGGGTATCGCAGCCTCTTTAGCTCTCCAAAGAGGAGTTCCAATTAAAGACATCTGTGCGGCTGCCACATGGTTGTCCGCACATATTTTCACCAGATTCTACAGTCTAGAGTCCTCCACTAGCCAGGAGACTAAATTTGGGAAAGCTATGTTGCACTCTGTGCATTCTTAGAAAATCACAAAATTTTACTCCCGCCTCCTGTACACATTACTGCTTTGGGAGTCTATCAAAGATAAGGAATACGTGGGAGGACACAATCCATTCGAAGAACAAGTTACTTACCAACTGTAACGTTCTTTCGACTGGATGTTCCTCCCACGTATTCCTTATCGCCCCTCCCATCCTACCCCGCAGTAAAACTTCCCTTGTAGTTGCAGCCTACGCTCCTTCAAGGGTACTATCCATCTCATACTGGACAAACACAGCACCTCAAAACGGAACTGAGCAACGGATGCTGCGCAAGACTATATGTACCTATGATGACGTTGGTGCTGATACGGAGGTCTTTGAGGGACACCGACTCGAGTGACGTTGACGCACAGCACCCTCTACTGGAAAAAATTTCCGAGGCCAGCAAGCTGGAAGTGGATTTATCAAAGATAAGGAATACAGATGATATTGTACTCATTTCTAAGACCCCAGTGGGTCTGCAGAACTTAATCGATGCATTTAACAGATATCTTACCGCGAATGAGCTAGTAGTTAATTTAAACAAAACTCAGATTGTTGTATATAAGGCAAAGCGGCTACACAAATATAACCTGACATGGTCAATCAACAATTCCCCTATTACAATAGTAAAAAATTACACTTATTTGGGAATTGAATTTAGTGGTGAAGTTAAACCTAACAGTCAAATAGAACGAATGGATGCCAAATTAAACACTGCAATCTCGCAATCCAAAATCATCTTGTTTAAATTCGGTAAATTCACCATTCAACCTGCCCTAACTTTCTGGTCTACGAAAGCCATACCAGCGATATTATACGGGGCAGAAACTCTATTGAATTGCAATATGCAATTCCTTGGAAGATTTGAAGGAAAGTACTGGAGGTCTATATTATCTCTCCCTCAGTGCGTGCCGCGTACTTGGTTGCTGTATGAACTGGGCTTAACCTCTCTGTACGCAATCTACACCTGGCGATGTTGCATGTTATTCCGCAAATGCCTTATGGCAAACCATAACACCTACCTATTAAAGGTAATTGCAGAATACATGCTGACAGCAGAGAAGAACTTTACAAACTCATGGACAAACTTTTGTCTAGAAGCCCTAGCATCAGCAAATATATCCATCCTTAATCTCATAGACAACCCGACAAGGTCCAAAAAACTATTTTATAACCTTGACTGGTTGAACACCATTGACAAATGTAAAACCTACTGTCAACCTTGTAAATTTCGTTTTTGGCCAAAATTGATGAAATGCCCTGAACCATATTTATTAAAATTTCCCTCATCCAAATTAAGAGCAGGGTATTTAAGGGCCCGCTTTGATCTATGGCCAACCTATCAGGTTCAGGTACGTAGGAAATTAAGATCTGCCACGTTAATTGCTTGTCGTTTTTGCATGCAAAGTAATACTACTGAATCTCTTGAACACTTAGTCTGTCATTGCCCACAGTTAGCCGTCTTGAGATTAAAGCATTTCAAGCACCTGCTGTCGTCTATGGCAGCGGTAGCTCAGGAGTTGCGGTGGTCATTTTTGCTCTGTGCTGATCGATACCCCTTACAGATTGCATTAACGAATTTTGTTCTAGCGTTAAATCTGGAGTCCGTCAAGCATTCTTAGATGGCCGCTATGGTTTATCTTGTTGCTTTATCTCTAATTCCTCTGCTTTCTGTTCTCTGCCTTATTCTTTCTGACCATAATGTATGGGGTTCCTTATATATTGTTTTAAATTTTGTAAGTTTTAACCTAATTGTTTTAACCTAATTGTCTAAGTTTATTGTTATGATTTTTCTTTTCTCTTTTTTTTCTTGTTTAATGATTGTACTAAATATTACTTGTATATTGAAAAAGTTGTTTTTTTACAGCTGAATCAATTAATAAAAAAAAAAAAGACAAGGAATACGTGGGAGGAACATCCAGTCGAAAGAACGTTACAATTGGTAAGTAACTTGTTCTTCCAAATAAGCATTTATGTCCAGGTTTACATAAACTCCCGTCATTCGATTCTATGTTGGGAAGGTGCTCCCTTCGATACTTTATGGTCTGGAAATGTATAATTTAGGCTGGAGTAAATTTGAAGTGATTGAAGGGATGTTTTGGACAAAATTATTGGGTCTCCTGCAGTCCCTTCAATATGTTGTGTTATGGCATGAGTTAGGAATATTGCCCTGGAGGTCATAAGTTTTCTGAGCTAAATTAAAACTATAAAGAAAAATTCTTGATCTCCCTCCTTAATTCGTTATATGCCACTTTGCATTATGCGTGGTCCAACAAATCTTTCTTTGCATTGGAGTGTGACAACTTCTTGAAGTCAAACCTTAGGGGATAATCCGGATTGGGGTTGAAAGACCAAGTTTCAAATGTTCAAGGGAGAAAAGACTGAAGAAAATTATTTAGAAATAACCTTCGGTCTTTTCTCCCCTGAACATTTCTGACTTGGCCAAATCCCTGCCCACACCCCCACCCATACCTCTGCCAACACCTCCAACACACCCCTGCCCCCACTCCCTACTTACCTTGCCTCCGACACGCTGGTCTCTGCAATGCCCGTCCCATTTCACTTCCGTGATCATTTATTATTTTATATATTTATTTTTTGGGACAACTGCGGGGATACCCCTGCAGCTCGCACATCCCTTTTTTCTTTTTTGGAATGACTGCGGGGGACACCCCCACCATCCCTGCTCACAATATAGTGAGCAAGAGTGCGGGGTACACCCCACCGCCCCCAGCACCGAATGTGTGATTTGATCAAACGTTTTGGCCTTTCGGAATTTCGAACGGCCGAAATTTGGCCAAATCACGCATTCAAACAATTTTCAACAGTCTTTTTGGGTCAACCCGATAATCCCACTAGAATATGCAAGTCCATTAAGTGGACTGAATTGAGTCTGGATAAAGGTTGAATTTTTAGGTACTCCCATTGTAAGGAATTTAAGGGTGCAGAAGGAGACTGACACAAAGGTGGAATGGTGGTTGGTAAAGACTTTTATTCTTCGTGAAAAGAAAGCCAAAAGCCTATCTGTCCCTGTTTCTATAATGGGTTTCCCTGCCTCAGCTAAAGACTAAAAAGGATCTGTCAGAATGTCAGTTTAACTAAAGTGTCCACTGTCCTTTGTCAAAATCTCTATTTCTGTCCCTCACACTTATAACTAAAATAGATAAGGTTAAACTGAATTGCCCATGAGAATGGCTACCTTCTCCTGGTTTTGTGATCACAGTTCAGTTCAGGAATTTCAATAGTTCTCACCAGGGGGAATGACGCCTTTCCCCTGCTTAGCATACTCTTAACACAGCAAAGTTCAAACAATGTTCACCAGGGGGAATGGCTCCCTTCCCCTGGTTGAAAAGTTCTATTAACATGTATTTATTTATTGTTCGTCTGTTAGCTGCTTATACAGGAAACACATATTGTCAAACAATGTTCACATGGGGCAATGACTCCCATCCCGTGGTTGAAAGTGTCCTCCAACAAAAAAAACAAGCCCACCAACTCTTCTCCTCTTGGGCCGTTGATGTAGCAGGGGGAATGCCTCCCTTCCCCTGGATGGAAGGTTGTTTTTCCTTCCGTCACTTGATATCAGGAGGATGACTCCCTCCTCCTGATGCTTCTCATTATACCATGCCAGTCACACTAGACACAGGGTGAATAACTCTCTTCCCCTGGACACTCCAGTGCCTCCTTTGTTTAATACCATATAGAGTTCCAACTGTGATTGGGCCACAGACCCGGATTCTTCTTCTTTGAGTCAGCAGACCTGGTTCACTAACCTGCCAAGTGCTGCCACAAAGAGGATGACTCGTACGTCTCTCTCTGGACTTGGGTCCTCGACCCAGGTTTCTCTTCTTGGACTCGGTCTACTTGGTTCACTACCTTGCCAAGTACTGCCTCAAGGAAGATGACTCAGAGTATTCTCTTGTTTAGGGCTATTGACCCTGGTTTATATTATTCATTTGGGTGTGAGTCCTTGACCCTTCTTTGGCGGTCAGTGGAATTCCCCCTCCACTGACACTTAGAGGAGTAGCTTTCAGGTAGGCTGGGTGGATGTGAGAGCCAATCTGGGTATCCCAACTATTAGGCCAAGGTAGAGTCTTTAATGCCTGCCTCCCTTCAAACCTCAAGTCCCCTCCGGGTCTCCTGTATCTCCCTTTACCTTCACTGGGATGTCTGTACATTGACAGGGCTTCAGGTGACAAGGGTTCACGTCTCTGCTGCTTCAGGCTTCTCTCCACATCTGTGACGACAGTTGGGTTTCCCTCTGCGCGGCTCAGCTTCTTGGTGGTTCTCTCCATGTCTGTGATGTACTTCCTTGTGTGGTCCAGCTTCCTGCTGGCCTTTGGGACTGCTCCTGCTGTCCCGAGAAGAAAGGCTACAGTGGCTCCACAGCATCCTCCGTGCTTCTCCTTCTCTAGTCCCCGAAGCAGCTTTGAAACTCTAGTGCCTGAGGGTTTCTTCAGCTGCTGCCTGTATTGCTGGAGCTGACAGGTATCTTTGTTCCTCTTTGGTTTTTATACAATATAGCCATTTCCCAATCGGCTCGTTGCTTAAATCCTCTTCATCTCTTTTGTTGTTTCGATCTTGATATGGGTGCAGGGCCACCTCGTTCCTGTATTTGTAACAAGTGATCTTCATGTTTCCTACACTCTTCCTCATCATAGTACTTTCAAGTTCCCTATAGTTCTCTGCCTGATAAAAATACATAGGTTTGCTCTCGAGGATATTCGAGGAAAGAGAGGTTAGAGTGTGTGGAGGTGTGTCAGTGTTACAAGGAATGTACCCTAGATGGTCGTACTCATCCCTAGATGGGAAGACCCTCCCCTTGAGATCCTCCCGCATTAAATCACCCCCAGGTGGACTATCGGGTAGCAGCCTCACCTCCCTGGCCTTAGGGAAGTGGCTTCCCCTCAGGGAGAAGTGACGACTTCTAGTAAATCGTCACAGGAGTTTGCGAGATTGCATAGACATTCCTAAGTACCTCATTCACTTTCCAGACTGTTTTTTCCATCAAGTGTATATGCAATTTCGTTTTAATCTTTTAGGCACCTTTCCACAATGGGGGCCCATTAGGGGCCTTTCCATGGAATCTATGAATTGTTGACTTTGTAAAAATAGGTGGCTTTGTGAATCTTTAAAGCACTTAGTGATTGAGTGTCCTGCTATTTCGCCTCTTCGATCTCAATTATTTATGAATATCTGTGAGGATTTAAGAACTCGAAGTTTCTGGGAACCGTTCATGAGTGGGAACTTGAACTCACTTACCATTGCTTTGGTTCATTATTTAATTAGGGTTTATGCCCTTTTAAGAGAAAATGTGTATTTATAAATCTATAATTGCTAAAAATAAGATTACATAATTAGACAGAGATCATTTTCTCTTTTCTCAGGTTTTATACTTGATATGTGTATTCCAAGTGATATGAATTTTATCTTGTTCGTATGTTGTTGTTTGTACTATGTGTTTTAATGTAAACGTTTAAACTGTAAACACTTTTAGAAAAAAATGTGCCGTTTACATTTAAACAGAACGCTTTCCCTCCAAAGTAAAAAGAAAACAAAGGAATGCGCATGGAGACATGCCAAAAATGAAAAAGATACCGTTGATATATAAAATGCATCCAATACAGGGCTGGTGCAAGTGCTAGGCTACCTAGGTGGCTCCCTATGGTGCTGCCCAGCAGGGGGTGCCAAAGAGCAGGTTTTCCCCACTGCTTTCATGAATTACAAGAGATGTAAACCACTCTGAATTGAAGAAAACTAGAAACAGTATGGCTGAGGTGTGTCAGGTATTTGGAAGCGCTTAAGCTTGAATATTTAAACAAGATACTTCCTCAAGAAACACCTGAAACTGGCTGCAGCATCCAAGTAGAACAAGTAGGCACCTCTAACCCACATAACGTTACAGGAGAAACAGTAAATGTTCCACAATCAGATGCGCTGCCAGCTTATATGCATAAAGCATAAATAGCATTAAACCTCCTAATAATCATTCCATCTACAAAGTTCATAATGGTTGAGACATGGATAAATGTTGACGTTTTTTAATTGTATTCATAGTCCATGATCCAACACGAGATGTGTATGTCCAGATGACAGAGTCATATGCCAACACGTGTTTCGACCTCCACAGGTCTTTTTCAAGGCAAAACTCCGATTTATGTTCTTGCAAATGCTTATCCACTTAGAATTGTGCCGGAAAGTTATTATTATATTCTAGTCGGTGTCCTGCACTTGTTGCATGATTGGAATAGTCCAACTCACTATGAGACGGACGGGTGCGGACGAAAGCCATTACATGTAATGCCACCTAAGGCAGGCTGCTCATCAAAATGACATTTTCACCTGGACTATTCCAATCATGCAACAAGTGCTATATAAATGCAAAAATATTATTATTATTATTAAGGAGAGCTTTCACAACATCTTCACTTCATCTCATGGCAGCCTGGCCGGGTGGCAGAGCCACTGCCCCATTTTCATATCTTCTCCTGATGGCCGCCCATTGGTGGTCATCAGCGTGGCCAAATCATTTTCACCAGATGGATTTCCTAAAACACCAGCTGGTGCTTTCCATCTGCTTGGCGAGGGCGAGGGATGGCTCACTCCTGTTCTCTCCATTTCTGAGATACCATGCAGTTGAGCAAAGGGTATTTTTCTGCCATCCTTTGTACCTGGAAAGAGGATGTAAGGGGGACACCACCAAACATAGCGAGCAGGGGCGATAGCCAAACTACTGACTGCCACAGCCACTAACACCCTCTCGCTTTCAGTGACTCGAGCGGCTGCTTCTCCCACTCTCTTTGGTGGAAGCTTAATGGATGAAGGTGGAGGCAGGGCAGAGGCAGAGATATGGTAACCATAGCGAGAGGTAGTTCCACCTCAAATCGGGGGGTGCTCACAGAGAGCCAGTGGGAATGATGGAAGTAAGCAATAGCCACCTTTCAACAACCTTTAAATAGACGCATAATGTATATAAATAAAGCGGCTCACAATAGCCCAGAATGCTGCCTCACGGAATTAAACAAGTGTGAGTGTGGGGAGTTTGGGGGGAGGGGCAGGGAGTAGTATGGGAAGGGGATGTCTGAGGGTCATTATTTTCAATTCCACTGATATCATGGATTTTTTCTGTGCTTCTGCCTATTTGTATTGCTAATCCTTCCTGATGTGGACATCGTTTCTAATCCACCCTGTATAGTGTATATTTTGTGTGCAAGAGAGAGTGATTTCATTTTACCTTGTTTTGAAAAGGCCCAATGCATGATGGAGAAATTGCAGCATGTGAACATGGTGGTCAAGACATGCATGTGAAGTGGTGAGGATGCATTGGGTCTGAGGGGATTGCATAGTAAGGACACATGGGGTTGACAGTGGTGCAGCAAAATTACCTTTCGCCTACGGTGCCAAAAATCCTTGTAGTGGCCCTGACCCAATAATTTACAGGTTTGTACCAGAACAAGAATAACGCAAATCTGCGTTTTAGTCCTTTCTTGATGAAGATCGGAGCAAACGAGTTTGGTTGATTGCCCTGATTACATAAAGATTTGGCGTTTATTCAAAAACGAAACAAACTTATTTAGTGGCAAATTTTCAGTCTTTGTAATTGTAATTGGTTATTTATAGCGTGCTTAATACCGAGAGGTTTCTAAGCACAGACCCGGGAATCGCACCTGTGTTGCTCTGCGTCGTCTTGCTTGCTTGGCAAGCATGTTGCCTCTGAGCTATCCTCCCGGAGTGAGCAAACCAATTTCATATGAAACTTATGGCCACATTACATGAGTGGGCCTGGCAGTATTGTGAAGCCGATGTAAGGAGAGAGGAACCGCGTCCATCATAGACCAACACCAGAATGTTCATTCTGACCACGCAGGTGGGTAGGGATAGCATTCTCTCTGTGCATCTACACTCCTGATATCGCCATGCATTGATATGCTACAGACTTCTCTGCCTCAAAGTGCACCTCAGCTCCTGAGACCTTTTAGGGGACGCTACTGGCCCGAACCCAGTGCTTAATTTGTGAGGGTGTTTGCCAGGATTTAGCCCTGGCACTTATTTCTGAGCCCTGGCACTTATTGTCTCAGACTCAGATTGATTATGAAGTATTATTTATTTATTTTATTTATTTTAATTCTTGTTACGCGCCACATGCCCGTGATAGCCAAAGCATCCATAAATCCCAATGAGCAGGTGTTGGCTGTAGTATAACCCCAAATATGTCAACGCTGTAGGAAGCAGCGGTAGGTTGTGGCAGCAGAGCTGGCCCGAGGCATGGGCAGTTTGTGAGGTGGCCCAGGGCCCCGCTGTCAGAAGCTGTCAGAGGGGGCCCTGCAGGCACCAAAGCCTGCCTTAACTATACCAAGAATATTGTTTTAAGGAGGGCTGTGCGGCTCCCATATACTAAGCTCACGTGAGGCCACAGTGCCGCCTCCAAACGTCCTGTGACTCTCTAGAGAACAACACCCACTCTCAGCGGCCCATCAGATGCTGCAGGCCGCTTAATTACTACGTATTACTTGCTTTCTTCTAGCAGAGCATTAAAGTGGGGGCGCTTTACAAGTGATATTCCATTTAATAGAGCATTGTTTTGGAGGAGATGCTTGTAACGTTTCTGTGTTAAGAAATACAAATAGGCATTTTCATTCTAAAAGCGCCAGTTAGCTGATTAAATCGAAGCTCTCCTCCAGGTCAATTACACTATATCATACACAACAGTTTAAAATTAGATACATTATATTCAGATGTTAAAATTTAACGCACCAAAACAGGTAAACTTTTCACACATTACAAGTTATATGTCTCGAAAATAAAAAGGCAATTTGTTTGCCTTTTGCTGAATTGCATTCTGGTATTTGTAGTCTCACAGTCAAGATGGTGGCATGATGCCATGATTGTACATCCTTTGCGTAGCATATTTCTGTCATGATTTATATATTTAACTGTGTACCTTACTATGGTATGTGTACATTTCAAGTCATTTTGATAAAGCAGAATATTGTTGAAAGCCAGACATGGGATTGAGGAGGGAAAATGATGAGAGAGCAAGTGAGTCCTGAATATTTGCCCAGGTTGTGGCAAGAGAGGTTGCAATCCTAGGTACTGGTGCAATTATTTTCCCCTGATTGTGGCCATGTGCTGCTATTCAGGGTACAAGTAAAGGATACATGTGGGTGGACAGTGTAACATTTTTCAGATTGCGGACACACCGCCCTTGGGGGGTTTTGAGGTTGGCAAGCTTTCTCAAGCGTTTGGCTACCAGGACTTCACTCAGGTTGTCATGTTTCCATATCATCAAAGCAGGTGCTCATATTGGGATTTTGTTTTCCTGGGAATATTTCACTACATATTGCTGGGTTTATAAGGGGAGCACCTTTTATACGTTGCCAGCGTTTTTATTGGCACATTATAAAATAGAAATAAAAGCATTTTGCTAATTCGGACAATATTTATTTATTTAATTTTACATTTGTAAAGCGCACTAAACCCGTAGGCATATAGGCGCTAGTATTGCCCATATATACATACGATGAAAATAAAAATAATGTGAAACTTCTGCAAAAACAGCAGTTAGTTTCAGCTAGCAAAACACAATCACCATATTTTTGCAATGCCTTCTATAGATAGTGTTTTCAAACCAAAGTTTCAAAAAGACCTTTTGCATACAGTATTTCTGTCTGGGAAGAGATGTGTTGAAGTTCCTGAATTGCAGACTGGTCTGAAATCCCAGCTTCCCCACTTAAGCAAAGTGTGTGCTCCCGGCCAAATCCTTTTATCACACTATGCCTTATCTGCCAAAATTAGAAGTCTGTAAAAGGTATTCAGCTGTCTGCTACTTCAGATAAATGCCTCACTCCTCCTATTGCCACATAGGTAAATGCCAATATTGACAATTCATATACTGGACCTCACAGTGTATTTGTCTACTTACTACCTTACGCATTGGCAACATATTTCTAATTTAACTTCCCATGCTACCTTTGTGTATTAAAGATTAATTCTATGATATCATTAATGTCACTATTTATTCAAATTAGAGGAGACCAAACATCCTTTGCCGCACAGTGCCCTCAAATCCTAGGGCCCTGTGTGGCATCAGTGATGGGGAACTGCCCGCCCCCAATGTCACGAGCTTGCTGGAAACTATTTGGGCCCTGGCGCTTATTTTCTTACAAATTAAGCACTACCCCCACCCGTTCCCCGTCTGGCTATCAGTGATGGTTCTTAGAGGCATGAAGTGAGGTCTTGCAGTGCTATCAGGCTCTGCACAGAATACACTTGTCTGCCTGTGACATGAGCCCAGGTGTTTGCCGTCACCCAAAGGGCACATTCCACCATCCCAGTGTCTGCCATTGGCCTTCCCAGATGGTGCACATTATACCTCATCCTTCAGGTGCAAGACTTCAGGACTGAGATGGAAATAGAAGACCACAAGGAGGCCCATTCCGGATTGCCATGTAAATTGCAAGGAGGGGACAGCAAACCAATGGGGTGTCATTTTGATCGTGTGCATCCTGAATTGATAATAATGCCCAGAAATGAATGTTTCGGTGAGGTTTCTGTGAATGTATACACCCCTGAGCGAATAAACGAACGTAAATGCCTCATGTCGCGTACTACCTAATGGACGGCATTCACGCATGTCAGCCTGCATCAATATCACATGTGTGGTGAGAGGCTGTTGCATTTGTACGGACCTCCGACTGAAAGGGTGTGGGAATTTGGAAAGGAACTGTGTCCATGCTCGGCTATACAAAGCAACTAAAATCAAACAGTGTGTGCATCATGTTGAGGAAAATGACTTTCAAGGTGGGAATGGATATGCACAAGCACAATGTCGCTGGTGTAAAACCTGAACCCCTTCCTGCACCCCTCCAGATATGTATTGTGAATGGCCAGAATCCCTGGCACATGTGGGACACAGCACAGAAGAATTGGAGTTTGTCCACAACTAAATTGCCTCTCCTCTTTAATCGCACTATTGAGCATTTTGCAAGTGGCCATAGGAATGCCTTAAATACGACACCTGTAACACTTTGCGGCAGTGCTAGATCTTCTTGATGCAGCGTGACTGCCACCAATCTCCCGCTTGGACTGACATAGTATGCTTACTCTTTCATCTGTCCTTCTCCAGTCTCTATCTGCGTAGCTTGCGAGTCTGCTCTCGCTTCTGGCCGTGCCCTCTGGAGAATGGTGGCCAGACTGAGCGTTTCCCGGAGTAACTTCTTTCTGAAGGTGGACGACAGACACCCTGCCATGATCCTTAGTCGAATTGCCTCCTCATTCGAACGTTTGAAAATCACAGTGAGCCACTAACTTGCGCTGTCGAGTCACGAAGGCATCCATGGACTCACCGGTCATTTGACAGGTCGTGTTGAAAGTGTGTCTCTCATGGTCGATGTTGGGCTGGGGGTCAAAGTACGTACACAATGCCGCTTTAAGTCCTTCATACGTCTTGACATTTTCAGGCGGCAATGTGGGGATGAGATCTTCAACTTCACCCCCAACTAGATTGATGAGCAGCCTCCTGGCAAACTTGTCTGGGGCCTTTTCACACGCAGCCATGTAGTTTTCGAATCTCTCTAGCCATCTCTCCCATCTCTGTCCTAGGGCTTGTTGATCAGCCATGTCGAAGGGGCCTGGTCGCCTAAAGGCAGCAGCACTGGGCCCTTTATCCTCAGAAGCATCACTTGCCTGTCTCTGGCTGTCTCTCTCTCTCCATCCCCAGGCATCTTTGCTGCGAGCAGGTGCTCCTCAGCTGCGCACTCGTGTTGAAGCAGGCACAGTGCTCTCTAAGGTTCAGTCTTTCTTATCTCTTCATCTGGCTTCATTTATGTCTCTTTACTTTTCTTCTTTTTATTTTCTTCTCTAGATTGGGTGCAGAGATCCCATCCTCGTCGCCAGTTATCGTGTCTCTCTTGTGGAGCCCTTCAGTGTGGGCCTGTTTTCCTCTGCGCGCACACCGCACAGGAATGAGGGACACAGAGCCAGAGAATTGTGCGTGTTCTCTCCTATATCATTCCTGTACATTCTGCTGCGAACGCCACGAGGCTCCTTGTCACGCTGTGGTAACCCTGTGCGGGCAGGACACACCAGTATTGTGTGGAGTGCGTATGTGTGCAGGTCACCCTTTACCTAATTTCTTCCATGTGTTTTTACCTGTGCATTTTTTACTGCAGTTCTTTTTAAACAAATTCAAAACTGCAGAATGCGGGGGGGGGGGGGACACCACCAGATCCCCCTCTCAGTACCTAACCTAATTAAGCTCATTATCCCCAAAGCAACGAACTGTTTAAAAAAATGGGTGTTACTGAGTCCCATACATTTCATTGCAATTCATTGTCTGCACTGAAAAATATGTCAGTTGAATGACCTACAATGAAATCACTGGATACCGACTCTTATTCTCACATTTTACATTTCAAAAGAAGAACACAATTTGTTTACTCTGCATTACGAAAGCAGCAAAACAAAAAAAATGTTTCTCCACTTTGTACCACTGTGGAAAAACCATTACATAATATGACCCATATCCGACCTTCCACTTTTTTGCAGTTTTTGATGGTATCAATAAAGCATTTTTTTAAATTGTGTATGTTTTAAAAAAAACTTTACAATACATTTATACTGAATATTGCTTAAATAAACCAACATTAAAACGTAATTCTCATACCCTACGTTTAAAAACATTTCCATACAGACCGCTTAATCACACTACACATTAATCCCCCCATTTCATGAAAAAACCTAATATCACATACAAATACATTCTTCATAAAAAATGCAAAGTGCTTTAGTTCAAACAGATTCTTTTGGGGGATTTCGGAGAAAAATGTCATCAATTTCCAAATTCAGATTTTAGGCGAATCCCTCGGTACAGGTACCATATAAAGTGCAGTCTTCTAGGAGTTGGATTATAAATAAGGCTTCCGCTTTTATGGTATTTATTTTTCTACCATTTCGGTCTGTATTTATCCATATTTACGTTTTGGGCCTTTTTTTTTTATATTTCCAAATTTGTAAAAAGATAAATCGCAAACAGTTTTTTTCTGCATTTATTCTAATAGACAATGCATTTATTAAAGCACACATGCAGACATATAAGAAAGGAATTTATAAAGTGTTCAAGTGCAAAGAATTTACAAAAGCAGCCACACTTAGGCCCTGGCTCACAGAGCGTTTTCCAATGGGGATTTGCCATTATGAAACACTTCTGGGAATCGGGCCCTTAGTTTATCAGATATGTTTTCACTACTTAGACTCCTTTTCTGCAGATTTTCTTTGTCGTTCCAATTAATTGAGAAAAAGCGTTTCTTAAAGTAAGCCAGTCTTTGCACGTCCAGATGTCGGCAGACCAGTACTAGGTGTCTTGCGGTTTCTATAGTGTCTTTATCCTTTCAGAATCTGCACATTGCATCTGCTGTAGTTATCTTCCTCTCCTTAACATCACTTCTGTTGTTGACAATAAATTCCAGCGAAATCACATTAGAATTACTCTATAAAAGCGATTGGGAAACAAGTTCAAATAGGAGGTGGCAACCCCTCTTTTTTTGTACTCGTGAGCTAAGTGCTTCAAAGATGGATAGCTGTGAAAGAGGTCTGTTGTGTTAATCCAATCCCTATCATAAAGGGCATTTTTAACTTTTCCGTGGTTCGCAATCAAAGCCTCCATATCTAGGTTAGATTCGCTCAGCACACTTTAATAATAATAATAATAATAATAATAATAATAATACTTTCACAGTATTCCCTCAGATGTGCAACATATTCAGAGAAACCACCCAAATTGCTTTTCAGATTAATCAATATTTTCATTTCTGCGTACAGTGACCCACTAATTGGGCAACTTATTTTTCAAAACAAAGACAAGATCCACCACTGTGCTGGTACCCTTAGGGATAGTATTCCCAATTCTAGTCGAATTTCTGCTAGTGGGACAGCATTGGGTACATTCAACGTCCGTTGCAATAGTACAGCATCTATAGTGTCCAGTCAACGGAAGCCAGCTTTTAACCACACTTCCATCCCGTATGTCAGTTTTGGTGTGATTTTCTCTTCATAGAAGTTGATCGCTGGTTTATTTGTGATGCAGCCAAACTTTCGGTCAACCTTCAGCAGTTGGTTGGACAAAGAAGCTGTCTTTCGAGAGAGGCTGGGGCGAACATTCTGTTGTGATGGCTGTGCCGAAATATGAAAACCCAAATATATTAGACATGGGGTACACTGAATTCTAGTATTTTAAAAGACCCTCCCAAGGAGCCACCCTTCCTGCCCTTCGACGGCAAGAGAATTCTGTTTTTTGTTGGATTTCCATCCCTAGCATACTCTGAAAAGGAAAGCAAAAACCTCTACAGCCCCATCCGTGTGTTGTCGAAGAGCAGGAAGTCGTGGGCATAGGCAATCCACAGTATTTTTAGAGAAGACAATTTGGGAGGGATGAACGTTGATGGTGCTAAATGTTCCACAATGTCCAATACATAGAAATTAAAGAGGCATGGGGCAAAGACACACCTCTGCCTCAGACCGGATTTGGTCTCAATCCTTCGGGATAGACCCCCTCTTTGAATTCACCCTAATTCCAGAATTCTCGTGCAAACCTATGAGCATATTCCACGGGCCACTCTGCAGCCCCCCGGAATAATGTTTCGACTACAGTCTACCATGGTCAACTCCATCGAAAGTCACCAAGAGGTCTCTCGAGTCAACATGCAAACTCCTGGGTTGCCCTTACAACGAGGCCATTTATGTACGTAGAGTGACCCCTCAGGGATCTGGTCTGGAGCTTGTTCAGCCTCCCCACACAGAGTGCCCAGTCCTGCAGGTGCTTCAACAAAAGGGACACAAAGACCTTGCCATCTACATTGATCAGAGTGATCGGTCAATAATTCTTGGCTTTGGTCCTTACGCCCCTCTTATGGATTGGAACCACAAATGAATTCTGCCAAGATTAGGAAAGCAGCCTTTTTGCGCAGCACTCCTAAATAGTATTGTGAAAACACTTGCCCAGGCCGAAGGGTCAGCTTTCCAGGTGTTATTAGTTAGGCCGTTTGAGCCTAATGCCCTAGAAAATGTACTAGATTTTATTATTTCCATGACCTCTTCAACAATGCATATTCTTTATGTTGTTCTGGGATGTTATCGTTCATGTGCACCCATATTGCAAAATGTAATTTTTTTTCTCCATTTTCAGGCACATTTAAAGGATGCCGTTTCAGAATCTTTTTTATGCTGAACTCCGCTATAAGCTTTAAGTAAAATAATATGTAAATTAGGGAAATATTCAAACATTTCAATCAGCCCATGTTTCAGCTTTTCCATCCTACCTTTGCAATCTTTCCCGGTGCTGTACACTCATGCCACAACAGTTTGTCCAGATGTAAGGGTAACTGCATTTTCCTCTTCTGTGTATAAAGGAGCAGAAAGGTTCAACATTTGTGACATCTCGTAGACCACAGTCTGGCAAAAACGAGTCACAGCCTAGTCTCATGCCTTGCTATTGGGAAATGTACCTTCCAAAGAGGAACCAGCAACTTCATTGCTAATACACCACATGTGAGACAATGCAGAAGTAGGTGAATACGATATTCTGTTTTCAGTTCCTCTGAAAATTCTTGATCCTAAAGTATACATCAGTGTGTCTGCCACATGCTCGTGTTGGATTTAGGAAATGATGCAAGAGAGTGACCATTCTAGATGATAAAGCATACATCGATGTGGCTGCCACATGCTCGGTGCGAGTTTAGGACAGGAGCGATGCGGGTTTAGGAACGGATGCAAGAGAGTGACCATTCTAGATCATAAAGCATACATGGATGTGGCTGCCACATGCTAGGTGCCAGTTTAGGACAGGAGCGATGCGGGTTTAGGAACGGATGCAAGAGAGTGACCATTCTAGATCATAAAGCATACATGGATGTGGCTGCCACATGCTAGGTGCGAGTTTAGGACAGGAGCGATGCGGGTTTAGGAACGGATGCAAGAGAGTGACCATTCTAGATGATAAAGCATACATGGATGTGGCTGCCACATGCTAGGGGCGAGTTTAGGACAGGAGCGATGCGAGTTTAGGAAAGGATGCAAGAGAGTGAACATTCTAGATCATAAAGCATAGATGGATGTGGCTGCCACATGCTAGGTGCGAGTTTAGGACAGGAGCGATGCGGGTTTAGGAAAGGATGCAAGAGAGTGAACATTCTAGATCATAAAGCATACATGGGTGCAGGGACGTCATTTCATGAAAATGCCAGGGGTACCAGAAAGGACACCACATGGCCCTTGACCTTTGACGACATCACAGGAAGTGATGTCATCTGAATCCACCCCCAAGTGACATCACGGGAAGTGAGAAGTAATGGCACACAACCTTTCACCCCTTGACAAAACAGGAAGTGGCATCACAGTACACTAAAAAAAAAATGGTTACAAAATCACTGTAATATGATATACATACAAGAATGGATCGCCATATGTAGCATTAACAGAAGTGCGTGTAGGCCCATATTACAATGTTTCTGTGCATGTAAGCAGACCTTCCAACACAACAACCTGGAATATTGTACATCACTTGGGCTAAACTGTAAACATACAGAGTATCTCTAAGAGACCGAACCCCCAAAGCGCAGGCATTCAGAGCCTGCCAAGTGTCTGGCCACAAACTGGAAACAGCAACTGACCAACACAAATCCAACCAGAAAAACAATAGTCTAGAGGGTTGTCCAGAGCTGCGAGTGTGGTTATGAATGATTTGAAATCTTCCAGCCATCACCTTTCGGTTTTGCTTATTTGGTAAGTAAACCAACTTTTTTTTTGTTAGATGGAAGTTAGAGGGTAAGGATGTGTTGCAGGTCACAGTAATTGCAGGATTTTTATTTTAAAATGTAAACAATAGCAGCAGCGCCACAACATCATACCTAGAAAAGCCTGCTGGGCCTACATACCTAGGCTACTCCTCACTGATCATGCCCATGAGGCTGAAACATGTCTGGAGATGCTTGTGGTGTCGTGCAGAAGGGATGTGACCTAGCAGTTCGGGCTGGACTGCCTCTTTTGGGGTGGGACCAAGCCTGATTTGCATATGGTCTTTCCCCTCCTGTAGTGGCTTGGCAGGCAGACAAACGATGGTCTGGAGGGTTGCCCAGAGCGGTGCCAGTTGTTATGACTGATTTGAAACCTTCCAACTATCACCTTTCTGTTTTGCTTATTTGGTAAGTTACCCACATTTCTTTTTGTTAGATGGAAGACAGCGGGGACATGTTAGAGGATGTGTTGTAGCACACAGTAATTGCAGGGTTTATTATTTAAAAATGTAAGCAGCAGCTCCACAACATCACCTCTATAAAAGCCTGCTGGGCTAAGAGACCTAGGCTACTCCTCACTCATGACACCCAATGAGGCTGGAACATGTCTGAGGATGCTTGGGGTCTCATGCAGAGGGATGTGACCTAGCAGTTCTGGCTGGACTGCCCCTTTTGGGGTGGGACCAAGCATGATTTGCATATGGTCTTTCCACTTCGTAGTGGCTTAGCAGGCTGAAAAACGATGGTCTGGAGGGTTGCCCTGAGGTGTGCCAGTGGTTATGAATGATTTCAAACCTTCCAGCCATCACCGTTCTGTTTTGCTTATTTGGTAAGTAACCCCCAGTTCGAATGGATTGTGTCCTCCCGCGTATTCCTCATCTTAGATATATCCTTACCTTCAGCTTTGCTGCTTCGGAAACATTTTTCTGTCTTTCCACCAGAGGGCGCTCCACTCGAGGCTGCGGCATCTGTCGAGCGCCGACGTCATCCGCTGTATAAATGCCTTGAGGGCGTCCGTGGGCCTCAGTTCCGTTTTTCCGTTAGCTTCGCTTCGGATCGAGAAACGGTGCTTCAGTTCGTAGTAATGTTGTCTTCATCTAATCCTTCCACGCCGAAGACTGGATTAAAAAAATGACAGAAATGTGTGAGAAAGAAGATGTCGCTGACTGATCCCCATCGGAATTGCCTCTGGTGCCTCGGTTCCGACCACCGTATAGATGAGTGCGGTTCCTGTCAATCGATGACCCATAAGGCCTTAAAGGAACAGAGAGGTAAACGGGAGCTAGGGGAGGAATCCTCGAAGTTTTCTTCGAGAGTGAGAAAAAACTCAGCTGAGTCTTCATCAAAACGTCACAAAAAATCTAGGTCGAGGAGTAGATCCAGGAAGTCCTCTTCTTCTTCCTCAAAAAAGGCAAAGAAAAGATGACACCTGTCTCCCTCTTCCTCTTTCTCGACGTCGTCTGAGGAAGTCATTACATATCCCTCAAAACATGATTCCCCAAGAAAGTGGGAAGCGTTCAGAACATCTATGCTAAAGATTTTTGAGAATGCGGGCCAGACCCCCTCAAAAGAGTCTAGCGAAGGCCATGCCCCTGTTCATGCAAAAAAATGACTGGGGAAGATCTCAGACGAGAAAATCCAACAAAAATTTTTTGACGGTGTCATCCAGGGAATCTTCCCCGACGCTTCATAAAAAACACATACTGGTGCAAAAATCAGGGGTAGAACTTGAAAGAATGGCGTCAAACACTCATATGCCATCAGAATCCTCATTTAAAACTTCCTCGAAGCCGAAGCCTCTATCGAAGGCGGTCGAGCACAGGGTGTTGACAAACCACCCCAAAAAGGTTACGTCGATTGCACAGTCAACAGTGTCGAAGGCTCCTTCAACGGTGTCGATGGTGCTGACAATTCCTTCGACGGGGTCGACAATTCCTTCAAAGGTGTCGAAGATTACCTCAACGATATCGAAGGTGATGACTACAACGTCGACGTCTTCGTTCATTCTGGTTACAAAATCGACACCTGTGTCGAAGTCTATGCCACCTGAGAAGGCCTTTCATCCAGAAAGTAGACAGGATTTCTTTAGAACCATGTCCTCCATTTATGAGGGAGATTCATCAGGAGAAGATGTTTCACCTGCTAGTGTGAAATTCGGTACAAAACAAGTCCCTGTTGAGTTAATTGACCCTCAGTCTAAGATGGCAGAGTTATATGAGTGCTTGCAGTCAGCAAGTGGTCTGGACACATCTCCGGAAGTCCGGTTGTGCACTGGATGTGCAGTCAAGGCTTCTCAATATGCCATTTGATGGTTCGAGGTTGTTTGGCAGCAAGACGGATGAAAGTCTGAGAAGCTGCAGACCTCCAAAGCGGTGGCAAAATCACTCAGTGCTGCTATACGACAACCTCAACAACGCCCCTACACAGGCTCATCTTCCTAAAGGGGCCGTCCCTTTCGATTTTATTCCTCATTTGGAAAAGGAAGGGGACAGGCCAGTCAAAGAGGACAAAGGAAATTTCCTCGGGGGCGAGGAAAAGGTACTAGATCTGCCCCAGCAACGGCAACTGTCCCTTCAGCCGCTGCTGCAGCTGCCGCAAAACCACTCTGAGGTTTTGACCCCCAAGACCCCAGTGGGAGGCAGGATCTCACAGCATCTGGAAGAATGGCAGGGTATTACTTCAGATGCTTGGGCACTGGAAACAGTATCCCAAGGTTGCTGCCTTCCTTTTCAAAAGAAACCTCAGAATCACCCATCGGGATACAACCATGCCAAACATCCAGACCCACTCCTGTTGCAGGAAGTCTTAACCCTGCTACAGAATGGTGTAATACAACATGTATCTGTAGCGCGGAGGAACAAGGGTTAGTATTCCCCATATTTCCTCATACCAAAGAGGGATGGAGATTTGAGACCCATCTTGGACTTGAGAAGCTTGAACAAGTTCCTCAGGAAGGACATTTCCTGCATTCTTCTGGTGCCAGAAGCCAGATTGAGGATGAGATCCCTTCAATGGGCCCTCATGACTCAATGGTCCCAATTTTCAGGGGAAATGTCAGATCTTTTGCAAGTTCCAACCAGAGTAGCAGAGGATCTTCAATGGTGGGCTTGCAGGGAACATATCCTCAGGGGAGAATATGTTTGGCGACCATGGCCGGAGATAACGGTAGTGACGGACGCCTCACTCACAGAGTGGGGAGCTCACACCAATGAGTTGACAATCAGCGGTCGTTGGTCTCCATTGGAGTCCAAATTACACATCAACCTATTGGAGCTGAGGGCAATCAGACTAGCTCTGAAGGCCTTCCTGCCCTCTGTATGGGGAAGCAATGTCCTGATAATGATGGACAACACAGTAGCCATGTACTACCTCAACAAAAGAGGAGGAGTAGGGTCACTACCACTGTGCAGAGAAGCAATGCAGCTCTGGTTCTGGGCGATACAGGAAAGGATCTCTCTATCAGCAGTTCATCTAGCCGTAGAGCAAAATACAGCAGCGGACGCTCTGAGCAGGTAGAGCACAGTCTCCCACGAGTGGGAACTAGCTCAGGAAGTCCTTCAAGAGATCTTCGCCCTTTGGGGAACCCCTCAAGTGGATCTATTCGTGACCAGTGTCAACAGGAAGTGCGAACTGTACTGCTCAAGGGAATTTTCTCCAAGAGGAGCTCTAGGGGACGCGTTTGTAGTGGACTGGCAATTTCCACTCCTGTATGCGTTTCCTCCAGTCCCCGTGATCCCTCAAGTAATCAGGAGGTTGAGAAAGTTCAGGAAAACCATGATCCTAATTGCCCCTGTTTGGGCCAGGAGAATGTGTTACCCGGACCTTCTGGACATGTCCATCTGCCCTCCAATACATCTTGCAAAAAGAGAGGATCTTCTCTCGCAAGAGAAAGGCCACGTTCTCCATCCAGAGGTCAAGACACTCAACCTTCACACATGGCTTCTGAGAGGCTGAGATACAAGGATTGGGACCTTCTGGATGACGTCATGGAGATCTTGCTTTCGGCCAGAAGGCCAGCAACTAAATCTCTGTACCGGTGCCATTGGAACAAGTTCAGTAACTGGTGCAGAGATAGGAATGTGGACCCGTTTCAGTGTAATATTCCCACAATATTGTCTATTCTGTTATACTTGGCTAATCTGGGGCTCCAGGTTGGCACGATAAAGGGTTATTTAGATAAAGGGTTATTTAGATAAAGCGCTATCTATTTTTAAGCGCTCCTCAGAGGAAGAATCTTACTTCAAAATACCTTTGATTACACAATTCTCAAAAGGTCTTAATGTGTTTCCTCCAATACCTTTTCAAGTACCTGTGTGGGACTTAAACTTAGTACTAAAGTTCCTCACATGTAGCCCATTTGAGCCTTTACATTCTTGTCCGTTAAGGCTCCTTACTTTAAAAACCATACTTCTTGTGGCAATTACATCATCCCGCAGGGTAAGTGAGTTACAGGCACTTTCCAGCAGGCCTCCTCACACCATCTTTTATAAAGATAAGGTTGTCCTTAGTGTCAAACCCTCTTTTTTGCCAAAAATTGTCTCAGATTTTCACTCGTCACAAAAAATAACACTGCCTACTTTTTACCCTCCTCCAAAAGCAAGTAAGGAGGAGGAAAGGCTGCATAGATTAGACCCTAGAAGGGCTCTTAGTTTCTATATTTCAAGATTGGCAAGATTACGTCAGTGTGACCAACTTTTTGTGGGATACACTGGCTGTAAATTGGGACTGGCAGGGACTAAGCAAACATTATCTAGATGGATAATTTTTGCCATAACTGAATGTTATAGATTGGCTGGGAAAGATCCTCCAGATGGGCTGAGGGCTCATTCAACCAGGGGCATGGCGACTTCAACAGCACTTCAAAGGGGTGTCCCAGTGCAAGATATTTGCGCAGCAGCCACATGGTCATCCATGCACACATTTATAAAACACTATGCCCTAGATTCGACTTCTTCACAAAGGGGTCTCTTTGCTAAATCAGTACTTCATTCTATACATGACTAATATCTCTGTACTCCCGCCTCCAATACAAAACTGCCTTGGGAGTCTATCTAAAATGAGGAATACGTGGGAGGACACAATCCATTCGAAGAACAAGTTACTTACCAACTGTAATGTTCTTTCGATTGGATGTTCCTCCCACGTATTCCTCATCGACCCTCCCAGCCTACCCCTCAGTACAGTTTACGTGGTTTACACTCAAAATTCCTTTAAGGCTTGGGTCAAAAGAGGCATGCCATTAACTACAATCCATTGGCTACAATACGAACAAAACAGAACTGAGGCCAACGGGTGGACTCAAGGCATTAATTCAGCGGATGACGTCGGCGCTCGAAGGATGCCGCCGAGGGATATCGATGCTGCAGCCTCGAGTGGAGCGCCCTCTGGTGGAGAGGGAGAACATTTTTTCCGAAGCAGCAAAGCAGAAGGTAAGGATATATCTAAGATGAGGAATACGTGGGAGCAACATCCAATCAAAAAAACGCTACAGTTGGTAACTAACTTGTTCTTTCTTTTGTTAAATGGGAAATAGAGGGGAAGGAGGTATTGCAGGTCACAGTAATTGCAGTTTTCTAAAGATTTTAAAATGTAAACACCAGCAGCAGATTCATGACATCACCCCTAGAAGGTCCTTTATATTTTGTTTTATGCCAGCCTCCTCAAGCTTCTAAGCACTGGAACAGGAACTGAACCCATGTTGCACTGTATCCTCTTGTTCCCAAACCAAGTGCGTTGCACCTGAGCTATCCTTCCTTCCAAATATATAAGCAACAGATGGTTTACTTCAAAGGCGGGGGGGGGGGCAACTTCATGTAAATTAATTATGTCACCTTGCGTCTATCTACAGTGTGCCTGTGATGCAAGTCTAGCAGATCTGGGTCAGGTTGCATAGTGCCCAGGCAGGATTGGTGCAGAAGAGGGGGCACCATCCTCTCATCACAGGCCCAGATGCTCACTGGATGTGCAAAGCAGACAACGGGAAACACTGATGAGATTTGCGTTCATGCTGTGCTGTCACTGTGCACTTCAGGCTGCTCTTACCCATTCCCAGCTAGTTAGGCCTAGCACCCATACCCTTTCTGTTGGCACAGTACTGGGTATGAGCTGCACAGACAGCCCCAGTTGCCGACCATTCGGGCATTCTTCACTAATGTACTGCCAACTTGTTAGTGATGGCGGCTTTGCTGTTTTTCCTGCATCCCTGTTATTTCTCCAGCTAACGAGAGCTAGATTCCAGGGGAAAAAGGCGGTGTCACATTTAGCTGTATTTACTACTGCCTTTTTCAGCTGCAACACAGATATCTGCTCTTGGCACTGCCTCTTTGTCCAGTGGCCATGGGGTCGCAAAGACAGGTCTAGGGGCGTCAGAGGGGCAGCCAAGGATAGCAGCTGCTACCCCTGGCAACTCCCAAATGACGTCCCTACATGGTTGTGACTGCCACATGCTCGGTGCGGGTTTCGGACAGAAGGTATGCAAGCGAGTGTGCATTCTATACATAGGTGTGGCTGCCACATGCTCAGTGTGGGTTTAGGACAGGAGCTATGCAAGAGAGTGAACATGGTGTTGCTGCCACATGCTCAGTATGGGTTTAGGCAGGAGCTATGCAAGAGAGTGAACATTCTATACATAGGTGTGGCTGCCAAACGGATTGTATAGATGCAGCATGCCAACTTTACTGCGCTCCCATACCTGCCCACCTCCATGGTCCAACTTCCGAATGACAAGGAAGTGAATGAGGCATTGCGAGAATATTAACTTCTCTTCTCCATCCCTCCACGCCCTCACGCATGTCTGCTCACAGAGTCACTCTGTCAGAGGCTGCAAGTTGAGGGAGACAAGTGGGACCTAGAGTGGGACAGAATATTCCACTCTGCCATTCTGTATGATTGGAGATTTTGATTTCTCCTGAAGGGTTTACCCAATTTCCCTCTAATGAGTTCTCATATGAGGCATTATTACAGACACAAACATTGATAATAATGTAAGGTTTCTAGGAGCGCTTCATGCCTGATTCTTCCAGCTTCTGAATACTGTATTAATAGCTATTACTACAGTTTTGAGAAGCTGGAAGAATCAGCTTTTATATTTGTCAGTTTCAAGTTACTCAACTTATCGAACTCTTAAGTATGAAGGACTGAGTCAGTCCTGCTGGGATTCAAAAATAACAAAGTGCAGGCTTGCCCCAGGTCAGAGTTGAGTCATAACCCATGAGTTAGTCATCAATGTGCATCCCACAGAGATCCTAAATTCCTCAAAGACCGCTTCCCTCTGTGTATCACACAACTGGCTGTGTGGACGTCACTGGGTAAAGGCAGCCTTGACGATAATGGGGCAGAGCCTACTTTATTCTGTCTAAATCTGGTACTGATTTCCATAGTCAGATATTGTTTCTACTAGAAGGTGAGTGGGGTACTGTTATTGCTATATATGTATGTGTATATGTATACACAGATGAGAAATGGAGTTGAGACACATAAAGACACACACACACACACACACACACACACACGAAAATTGCAAGAACCAGATGTGACCTGTTGGTGAATGGTGTCTGGATTAATGTATATATTCAAACCTTCCAAGGAAGCTTCAGAAGAAGCTCGTGAGAGTTGAATGTGGAAGCCCCACCAAATGATTGGGTGGTGGCCCAAGCAAAATGGGGCCAGGTCCCTGTGGGTGCTGGGTGTTCATTTCTTTGGCGTGTTTCATTGTGAAATGTCAAAAGTAAGTATAGCATTTCTATCCTTGTTTGAGGGCTAGAAATGCAAATGGGACAGCAGCAATGCAGCTGATTTATGAAAGGGTCAGATATCACCCTCTCGTGCATTTTCGTTTCTTGCTCTGGGCTGGGCTTCACTTCTACTACACCTTGCACCACACAGTGCAGCCTCAGTGTCGGCCCGGCGAGGGCCTCTACATCATGGCCACCCGGCGCGGCAGCCGAACCAGCTGCTTTGATCAATCCATGCCCCAGATGAGGCTCGCTGATTGACTGGCCCATGTGATTAACATCCAGCAGACCGTAGAGCCAGCAGGCGACCGCCGGCCCACTCAAGGGCTGCCACTGTATAGGTGCGTGTTGTCCCTTTGTTGAGCCCTTTTCATTTCTTGCTCTGGGCTGGGCTTTACTTCTATTATACCTTGCACCACGCAGTGCAGCCTCAGTGTCGGCCTGGTGAGGGTCTCTACATCATGGTCGCCCATGCGGAAGCCGAACCAGCTAATTTGGTCAATCCATGCCCCGGATGAGGCTTGCCTGATTGGCTGGCCCGTGTGATTAACAGCCAGCAGCCCGCTGAGCCGGCAGGTGACTGCTAGCCCCCTCAAAGGGCCATATGAAAGGGTCTTGCCCACCCCTGTCTGGCCCTGTCCAGGTCTGGCCCGGCTGGGAGGGCCCCCTCCCTCATCCTAATCTCTTGACGAAACAGCCGCCACCAGTGATTCACACTCTGGGTAAGCACCACCTGTCTTGTTATGATGATGCAACACCCATTCTATGGCAAGACATGAGGCGAGCATTATGCTTCACTTCTTTTATTTTACTCTTCAGCAGTTTCAACTAAAACATGAGAAAAAAACTGAAAAGCTGTCATTCCATCAACACTTTTCCTTTTTTTTTTATCCAAACTACAATAACCAATATTTCTGTAGTTCATTTAGCACAGTCCTCTGCTATGACCACATCCTCCCCTTAGGCTCCTCCTCTTCTTTTCCTGCTCTTCAAGCAGATAAGTACACATCTCATTTACTCCGTAGATATTCTGATATAATTTAGTCAGAACGGGGAGTATAGAGCTATAGTGGAGTTAGGATGTATTAACTAAGGTTTCATAATGATGTTTGTGACCGCATTCTAAGCCCGTGCTTACTTTTAATTTACGCCTCCGTCGAGCGTTACATTCCGGCGAAGAGCCCGTTGTAGAGGCTGTGCGGCACAGGCAGCGCGCGCGTAAACCCAAAGGCAGAACTCATGCCTTCACTATTACAGATGTTGACTTGCGGCAGGTAGAGGGAGACGAGCCCCGTGTCGCACTATTGACATGCCCGGGGGCTCGTCCTCTCTCTCGGACTGCTCGCGAAGGCCCCCTCCTTTGTGGGGACGCAGCTGGGGAGGCAGAGCAGCACGGCGCCCCCCTCCTTTGGGAAGGCGTGGCTATAGCCGTGTCGCGCTGCCTCCATCAGTTCCAGAGCTCTTTCAAGCCCGGCACCGTTATCAAGATAACTTTGTTTGTCACAGACACTACACTCTCTTAAGAGAAGCGATTTACACGCGAGGAGTAAACATTTCCCCAGAAGTACAGCTGAGACATCGCGGACACGCACTGTTAGAACAATCATTATGAACACCCTCTCAGCAGGAGGAATAACGCTCGAACTGTTACTCCAGCAGAGCAGGGACTCTGCAAGTCAGGCAGCTGCCCTCGCGGGGAGCAGCAAAGCCAGCGGCAATAGCCAGAGGACAATGGTAGTCAGCTGAACAAAGGTGCCAGCCACATATTAAAAAAAAATACATATATTTAAAAATATATATAATATCCGATTTAATAGGATAGTGACCCTGGGGCATTGAAGGCTTAGCTCTGCAGTGGGCTGATTTGATAGTCGCCTTTGCCCTAATAAAGCCAACGCAGCAGTGGGCGTGCATCTGACACCGCAAAGGTAATAAGACACACAGCACTACCATTATGTCGGAGTTTGAGTGGAGCGAGGAGGAGCAGCCTCTGGACCTCGCCGCCAGCTTCAAACAAGTGCTGGGGAGCTCGTTGGCAGACGCACTGGCGCAGGGAGTACAACCCCTACACGAGAGGCTGGAGACCCTAGAGTCTATGCTGACCCAGCCCAGAGAGAGCACCTTAAAAAAGAGCAGCACGCCTACACAATCTAAGGGGAGTACACAGACCCGTAAGAGGAAGGCCTCTTATGACCCCCCGGGTCGACCGCACGGGGTACCTGACATGGTCCCAGAGGCTGCCGATGCCTTCTCCAAGCTTATAGAAGCTTTTATGCATCGATCGGATGTGCCAAGCCTCGTGACCCCCATCCCAGGGGAAGTAAATATGGGGATTAATGACCTGGGCTCAGCGGAAGAGCCAGAGGAAGACGAGCATTCTTCTCTAGAAGAGGAAGAGAAGGAGGAAGAGGAATGGGTGAAACCCAGCGGCAAGAGAACCCGCAAGGAGAAACATTTAGAGGAGGAGCCGGAGGAGGATTTCGATATGTTTAATCCCGATGATATTAGGAATCCGAAAGCCTCCGATTGGCAACCATCGCCAAGAGTGACAAAGTACATGACCGCCAGGCTGAGAAAAGCCCTGGACAAAGATGTCAGACAGCGCCTCTGGGTGGAATGTCCACGCCCGGATCTCCCGGGTAAGGTGGCAGAGACACCAGACCTAGATCCGAAGATGCTGGCCTTTGTCGCCAAGACAAGCAAAGACCCGAGGAAGGGTATAGATAGGTTCTGGCGAAGTTGTCAGGAGAAAGTCCTGGACATCGCATGACCATTGGCAAAGATGATGGACCTGGCCAAGAGAGCCAGAGACACGGTGGAGGAAATCGATCCAGAGGCCCTTGCGAACTGGTCCCAGAGGGCTGTATGTCTCCTGGGAAACTCGAACTGCGCCATCTCGTCTGAGAGGAGATGAGGACTCCTACTTAAGATCGACCCGAAGTTGAGCGATCTAGCCAACTACGAAGCAGGAGAGGCGGCCCAGGGACTCCTATTTGGAGATACTTTTGGCAAGGAGGTGGGCAAATTTGTTACCACGTACACCTCGCTAGAGAAAGTGCAGGCCTCTATCCGTAGAATCTTCCCGGGCAGAGTTTTTGCCGGGGCTGGCCGCCATCGGGGCCGATCGGCCATCCTCCATCAAGGAGGAAGAAGGCCCCAAAACCCAAGAGCGCACTACTGGGAATCAAAACAACAAGACACCTTCTTCCCGACTAGAGGTCGTTTCCCAAGAGGGCGCAGAGGAAGAGGAGCTGTTGGGAGAGTTGGCACAAATTATCCTCCGGGTATTACGGACAGTAAGAGAGTTACGCATAGATTTCATTCAGGAACCAGTCCAAGGGATTCACCCTGCAGAGATCCACCTGCAGCAAGCAGACCGGATCAAACTACAGCACAAACTCCAAAAGCTCCACATGAAAGGGGCCATAGAGCCCTGCAAGTCAAATCCATGTTTCGTCAGCCCTATGTTCCTGGTACACAGGAAGGAGAAGGTGTGACCCATCATAAATTTAAAGGAGCTGAACGGCTGGGTAGTATACCGGCATTTCAAAATGGAAGGCGTACACCAACTCCGGGATACGCTGAGAGTGGGAAATTGGCTAACTGGGATAGACCTGAAGGATGCCTACCTCACAGTGCCAGTGCAAGCGGAATTCAGGGACTACTTAGCTTTCTGCTGGAAGGGGCAACTGTGGCGGTTCAGTACAATGCCCTTCGGGCTAGCCTCAGCACCTTGGGTTTTCACCAAGTTGATGAAACCAGTAGCAGCAGCAATCCGGGAGAAGGGCATACGGATGATCATATACCTGGACGATCTCCTCCTGTTAGCTCAAGACGACAGACGCTGCTGTACCAGACCTCCTGAGTGCAGGAGCTCCTGCAATCTCTGGGTTTCCTAGTAAACAGAGAAAAGTCGCAGACAAAGCCAGCACAGAGACTGGACTTCTTGGGTTTCGTCCTAGACACCAGGAAAGCAACTCTAGAGCTGCCAACCAGAAAGATCAAAGACATCAAGAAGGAGATCAGAGGCTGCCTGAAGGATCAGGAGATCTCCATCAGGAGGTTAGCAAGGATACTAGGAATGTTAGCCGCCTCGATACAGGCTATATTCCCGGGACCCTTGCACTACCGAGCCTTGCAGAGACTGAAGATCAGACATTTGCAACAAGGTCTGCAATACCACCAGAGAGTGGCCCTGGATCAGGATTCCATCACAGAGCTAGAGTGGTGGTTTAAGAATATGGACGCCTGGAATGGGCGTGCCATGTTTGGAGACCAACCAGATCTGGTGATAGAGTCGGACGCGAGCCGACAAGGTTGGGGAGCAAGATGCGGGTCTCTGGAGACCAGAGGCAAGTGGAGCGAAGAGGAACTCCAGCTGCACATCAACTGCCTAGAGCTCCTGGCAGGCGCATTTGCCTACAAAGCATTCACGAGAGAGAGAGTGAGCTCTTGCGTACTCCTCAAGATGGACAGCATATCAGTCGTGAGATACATAAATCATTTGGGTGGTACGCGGTCCAAACTGCTAGCAGAACTGGCAAAGGACTTCTGGCATTCATGCCTGCAATCGAGGACTTCAGTCACAGCGGAATATTTAGCACGAGAACTCAATGTGAGAGCCGATTGGAACTCCTGCTATCTAACAGATTCCAGCGAATGGATGCTGGATCCAGCAGTGTTCCAACGATTGAATCAGAGATGGGGTCCAGTACACTACAACCTCTTTGCATCGTGCCTCAACGCGCAGACAAACAGCTTCTTCAGCTGGAGGCTGGACCCAGCCGCGCAAGGCACAGGCGCGTTTCTGCAGACATGGTCAGGGCAGAGGCATTATGCTTTTCCTCCCTTTGCCATGATAAGCAGAGTGCTGGTGAAGTGTCGTCGGGAGAGAGCAGAGATAATCTTAATAGTCCCGATGTGGAAGTCGCAAGTGTGGTTCCCAACGCTGATGGAGATGACCGCGGACATACCACGCCTGCTCCCGGAAGGGCAGCACCTGCTCACGGACCCAGCTGGATCATCTCACCCTCTGAGAGTGAGGGGGACGCTCCCGCCGATAGCGTGCAGAGTATCAGGAGATGCTGGGAATGGCCTGGCATTTCGTCTCAAGCTGCGGAACTCATCGCAGAATCTTGGGCCCCCTCCACTCGGAGGAGCTATGACGCGGCTTGGGCCAAGTTTACAAACTGGTACAAAGGGAGACATTTTCATCCCGTTTCAGCACCTCTAGTTGCAATTTTGAACTTTCTGGCACATTTGTTGCAGGATGGCAAGGCCTTCAGGACGATCGGAGTCTACAGATAAGCTATCTCCGCAGGACATTTGCCAGTAGAAGGCAGGCCAGCGGGAGAGCACCCGGCAGTGGCCAGGCTCATAAAGGGAGCCCGACTCAAAGCACCTCCCAAGTCGAGATATAATCAGCTGTGGGACATTTCTATAACTGAAACAACTATCGGGCAAATTAGCAATGCTATTGTGTTTGATATCTTGTAAGAGAGCAGCAGACGTTAAGGCATTAAAGATCCATAGGAAGGTTTTTGGACCGGAAGGCGTAACCTTCTTGATAGCAAGGAGAACGAATACGGGATCCACCTCAGTGCACTATCAGTACTTCCCGGATAACTCCAAATGGTGCGTAGCTACAGGCATTAAGGAGTATGAGAATAGGACCGCAGAGTACAGAGCAGCCGGTACCACGCAGCTGCTAATAGCACGCAGGAAACCATTTCAAGCAGTGGCTACGGCTACCATAGCTAGATGGGTGCACGAAGTGATGCAATTGGCAGGCATAAACCTCAGAGAGTACGGAGCGCATTCAGTAAGGGGAGCCATGGCATCCAAAGCTTTCACGACTGGGGTAACCCTTCAGGATATAATGCAGGCAGCAGACTGGGCTAGCAATTGTACATTTAAACAGTTTTACTTTAAACCAATTAGAGGGATTGCAACAACTGTTTTAGAGAAGCTTTAAACAAGCATAACGCTCGCCTCAAGTCTTGCCATAGAATGTAGATTACCCCTGCTATCTGCGCAGGGAGTATTAATTCTATTAAAGACTAGGAGGCGAGCATTAATGTCCCACCCTCTGATGGTACTGGGTAATAAATGTAATGTAATAAATGTTGGCAAGATTGTATTGTTATGCAAAACAGTACCGTATCACCACCCTGATATTGTCATTTGTATGCTTCCTCGGAGAAGATCAAAAGAATAACTGAAGTCGGAAGACTCGAGCGACCAGGCATGGAAAAAGATCGAACTCGCAACGAGTGTCACAGCAGCAGTCACCAGTTCAAAGTGTTCAGCACTTTTTTGGACTGTTCGTTATAACATGTTGAAAGGATGCAGTTCAGAGCACCAAAAAGAAGAGGAGGAGCCTAAGGGGAGGATGTGGTCATAGCAGAGGACTGTGCTAAATGGACTACAGAAATATTGGTTATTGTAGTTTGGATAAAAAAAAAAGAAAAAAAAAAGAAAAGAAAAGTGTTGATGGAATGACAGCTTTTCAGTTTTTTTCTCATGTTTTAGTTGAAACTGCTGAAGAGCAAAATAAAAGAAGTGAAGCATAATGCTCGCCTCCTAGTCTTTAATAGAATTAATACTCCCTGCGCAGATAGCAGGGGTAATCTACATTGCTCTCTCTTCCCACTCAGATACACAGCTTCACTGGTGCTCGCTCACCCACATTACAATCACTTCTCACTACCTGCTGTGCCTTGCACCACTTCTGTGCCTTCCTTTGCGATCCTACTTAGCTGGCAGCCTGGAAGCCCGCTGACCTCTGCTTACACTTTGCGGGCCACTGAGCTACCGCAAGTGCCTCTGCAGCTGTCTGCCTTCTGCAAACTCTGACAGGCTAAACTGGCCCAATCATCTCCATGATAGCAAAGCTGCAGGATGCCCTCCTTCACTACAACATGTCTAAACACGTACCTTTGATGTTAGTGCTCAATCTCATGCGGCCTTTGGGGCTGTGGTCGCTGTTGGTCTGATTTGGACAACTAAAGCCATCACACTGTAATTCTGCATCACATGAAGTGTGTTTTGTTCTTGCTATGCTCTCATCCATATGACGATCGTTTCTGCTGCATCTTAGTGCCTTGCTTGAAAATAGATATTAAGTAAGCTTTAAAATCTTTGCATCCACCATCTTGTGCTGCATTTTAGTGCCTTGCTTGAAAATCGATTTTAGGTGCGCTTTTAAATCTTTGCATCCACCATTTTGTGCTGCAGCTTTTAAATCTGTGCTTTGACTGTCTTCCATTGCACACCTCCTTCATTTTTACCTGCCTGGCTACTAGGCCACCTGCTGTGCTATTCATGCATTGTGCAGCTCCTCTGTCGGTCCTCTCCCCTGATTCTCCCCTGGTATCCTCTATCTCCCCTATCTACTCCAACTGTTACTCTATCACCTATCCTGTCTCTAAGTCTGGAAGAAAAAAGCTTAAATGAGCTGTCCCGGCCCCTAATCCAGGCCTACCTACTGCTGACACCTACATCAATGCTACTTCCAGGCAGACCTTTACTGACATCCTCTTTTCTGTCCCCTCTCCTGACCTTTGGACCCCCATCTGGTCTCCACTCTCTCCCCTTTCTCCTCTTCACCCATTAATGCTGGCACTAGATGGGAAGTACTCTTGACATACTTCTCTTCCTCTTGGTGCATCATTAATGCCTATCACAATGGCACCATCACGGGCCAAGGCTCTCAACCTACTTTCCTCCTCCTCAACTGGCACCTGCCCTCTCTCGTCAACTTCCTCCCTTCTTCTGCTACTCCTTCTTCCTCCTCTCCTCTATCCTCTCCACCACCATCACTGACGGGAGTACTATGCTCCTGTATCCCTCCCTCGGAAAACTTTCAAAGGTGGTATTCAGCTTCACTTAGCTCCCAGAATGCTTGTTCTGCTATCAAACACTCCTCTGACATCAGTCTCCTCCTTGTAGACTTTTTCCATGATGTCCTCACCCTCACCAAGAGGTGATTCAATGCCAGCTCTGTCACTGCTCTTGACACTCTCCTTCCTGAGGGTTACCAAATCCTCTCCAAACCCAGACCCAACAGGCCCAGAGGTGGAGTGGCCTTGATTTTCCCCGAGTGGGTCCCTGCCTCTATCATGTCCACGCAATCCTACTGCCCTTTTGAATGTCTCGTCTGTAGGCTCGGGGTCTCACCTACTCTCTCTCTCACCCTCGCTACCATCTACAGGCCCCTGGCTCTATCTCCCTCTTCCTCTCTGAATGGGACGACCTTGCCTCCTCCCTCTCAACCTCTTCCTCCAAACTCCTCCTCCTTGGTGACTTCAACATTCACCTTGACTCTCTTGAATCAGCCACTTCATAGTTCCTTGTCCTCTGTGACTCCCTCTGTCTCACTATTCTTCCTTCCGATCTGACCCACTCAGCTGGACACACTCTGGATGCCCTCATCACTGGCACATCCCTATCTCTAACCTGGTCACCACCCGCCTCTCCTGGTCTGACCACTCTTTCCTCTCCTCCCCCCTGGGAACGTCCCTTTGCCCTCTATCTGAGCCACCCTCAGCACTGCCAGCCTCCTTCACTGTAATACGACTGAAGAAGCAAGTGTCAGTCTCTTCTTTTGCTTCCACCTTCATCCCTCCTCCCACCCCTGCCTCTGACTCTCCCTCTGACGCTGACCTTGCTAACCTGAACCTCTCCATCTCTAACACCCTCGATATCCTTGCCCCTGTCATGAAGATCTTCCTTAAACCTGCCTCCAAGCAGAATGGCTGGTATAACTCTGATCTATCATCTCTGAAATATAAGTGCAGAGGAAGTGGCAGACCTCAGGTTCACCCTCTGACAAACTGGCCTGCTGCCTTCTCCAAAGGCAATATCGTTCCTCTATCTGCTCCATGAAGAGGGCCCACATCCAAGCCTTCATCTCTGGAGCCACTAACAACACGGCTGAACTCTTCAAAATCTGCAAGGAACTCGCCAATCCAACTAAAGTCTCTACCCCTCTCCTTCCATCTCAGGCTCTCTGCACCGCATTGGCCTCCCATTTCACATATAAAGCTCAGGACATCCTTTCGTCACTCTCCTCCACCCCCTTCTCCACTCCTGCTCCCCTGCCTCCCTTGGCTCCCCTCCTCTCACCACCCGCACTCTCCTCCCTCCTGCCCAAAGCAGAGGATGGGATCTTTAAAGTTGTCCACTCTGTGAAGGTCTCCTCCAAACAGGTACTCCCCTGCTCTTCCATAACCATTAAGGACTAAGGACAACATCTCCTCTCTGGTCCCGGCTCCAGCCGACTTCTGTAACTACTCCTTCGCCACTGGTTCTTTCCCTCTATCCCTCGAGCACTCCCTCGTGCATCCTCTCTTAAAAAAGCAGTCTGATAAACCTTCCTGCCCGGCTAATTATCGCCCTATCTCCACTACCCCCTTCCTGGGTAAACTCCTGGAGAAGTTGGTCCTCCTCCAACTGACCCTCCACAATGAATATGTTGGTTGCCTCCATGACCATCAATCTGGATTCTGGGCATCCAGAGGCATGGAAACTGCTCTCCTGAACACCTGTGAAGATATTCATGCTAAATCTTGATTCTAACTCTCCTGCTATTCTCATTCTTCTCGATCTCTCCTCTGCCTTTGACATGGTCAACCATTTTATCCTCATAAAACGACTCCATGATACCCTCAGAATCACGGACTGGGCACTGGAATGGCTGACTTCCTTCCTCACTAACCACCCTTCCCAGCTGCAACTTGGCCCTTTCTCCTCCACCACCACACTATCTACCTGTGGCATCCCCCAGGGCTCTAGCCTATTGCCATGGACCTTCAATATCTATCTGGCCCCACTTGCTCACCTGTTCTCCTTTTTCCCTCATTTCCAGTGTTATACTGATGACACACAGCTTTCCTTCAAACTCCCTGCTACTACCTCCTCTTCCTCCTCTCTCATCCCGAGTGTCTGACCGCCATCCAGGCATGGTGTGTGGCTTACAATCTCTGTCTTAATGCCAGCAAGATGGAGATTCTTCTCAATGGGACACCTGCGCCCTGCTTTCCTCCTGCCCTCTGGCCACCCTCCCTGGGCCGTCTACCTTCTCAGACTTGTGAGGCCAAAAACCTTGGAGTCATCTTCGACTCCACTCTCTCTTTCACCCCTCACATCTTGGACCTTGCCAAGAAGGCCCACTTCCAGCTTCACCTCCTTAGAGGCATTCTCCCTTTCCTCACCTTCCCCCACAAGCTCAATATCTCCAGAGCTCTGGTCCTCTCCAGTCAGGACTACTGCAACAGCCTCTTCCTTAATCTCCCTCTTTCCTCCCTACGCGCCCTTCAGCTAATCCAGAATAGGGCTGCAAGACTTATCCTTGGCCTCAAGCTCAAGAACCATATAGCTCCAGTCGTCTACACTGGCTCCCGGTGGCCACAAGGATCAAATTCAAGACCCTCTGCATCATCAACAAGGCTTTCAAGGGCCTGGGACCACGCTATCTCCAACTTTCCCTCCCTAAATACTCCCCTGCTAGAGCCCTTTGCTCCTCTTAATTCCAACTCTCGGCTGGTCCAACGCTTTCTCCAAGCAGAGAGTGGGGGGCAGGTCTCTCTCTTCGGCTGGTGCTTCCCTTTGGAACAGCCTTCCTCCCCCTCTCAGACTTGAGACAGACCTCCTTAAGTTCTAGAAACATCTCAAAACTCTGCTTTTTGCTACCTCCTTCCCTTCCTTCCTTCCTTCCTTCCTTGCTAATCAGAGACTGGTGCCCTGTCCTTTTGAATCGCACAGAATTGCAGGCCCTCTACCCAGTTAACACCAGCACCCTCCACTCCCACAGCACTGCCCTGTCTGGCAGGCGTTGATCCCTCCTTGGGATCCATCCGCCCTAGCACTTAGCCTGAGGCCTCCTCCCTGGCTCCCCTTGGCACTTCCCTCCCCCATGCCCTCCAGCACTTGTCCGTTCCTTCTCCCCTTCCCCCACCCATCCCTATCTCCAGATCTTCTCTTCACTGCACTTGCACACCCGAAAGCCACAAGGCCTACTAGGACCACAATTGTATATTTACTGTTCTCACCAATGTTATTTACTCCCCTTGTTCCCTCCCCCATCTTGCCTTGTGACGCTTGGAAACACTATTCTGTTGTATAGGCGCCTAACAAATGCTCAATAAATACTAATACAAATTCAGTGTCCCCCGCGCCTGTTTCAAAAAAGCACAGGGAACTGCTTTTGTTGTCACTGCATCTCATTGCCTAGCCAATTTGTGAATTAGAGATGTGCTTTGAAATGTGCAGAAATGTCCTCTGAGCCCACTGCTTAGCACAACTTACTGCCCAAAGTAAATCTATGATGCAGACATTTAGGTGCCTTTTGTGAATACAGCAATCAAAAATTCTCGCAAGTGAAAGAGATACGCTAGCACATCCGATCAACTGTGCCATCGCATTTTGTGACTTGGCCCTGTTCAATGAATGTGACCCTGTGATTGGGAGCTGAGTATTCACTCAGACCTCAATTTCCTAATTAACCTGAAGGTCTGCATCATTACCTTATTAAATCCTGGGGACGAGTCCTGAAGCTGAAAAAAATCACGCCTACCTGTAGAAGAATTGTGTGGACAATGACATTCTGTCCGGTATCTGTGTACAACAGAAGTCTGTTGATCAAAGGAAATCAGTGATTGCTTCCCGATACCTGGTGAGCACAACTGTGAAAATGATGTACAAATATTGTAGGCACTTTGTAAATGAACGAACATAGGTTCTATAATTAGCTGACTGTGCACTCGTTTGAAGACTGCTTGGGTTGCAGAAAACAGAGTCCTTGTTTGGTTTTGACCATTCAACCGTGTTTGTGAAGCAGGCCCCAGTGAGTTAAATTAGCCAAAGCGACAGCTGCATGGAGTAAGCCAAAACCATGGCCTGTGTTCACAATTTGCCTGTGATTTAATGACCTGTCATGAAGCAATGTGTACTGAATGTATAAAGCTCCTTCTGCTCATCATGAGTTCAGAGGGAAGGTGGCTTAGATGAAGCAAATTGCATATCATGCTGAGCCCACTTAAGCGAAATATTCAGTTTCTCTAAAACATTGAAACTTTCTGTGGTGGTGCTATTCATTTCAAGTTACTTATGAATGCAGACAGGCATGGTGAAAAGTATTGCCCACACAACTAAGTCACAAGCTCTCACGAATCCCCAGCTCCCAGGAAAGCTTTGCCGACTTCTCCCTGTGCGGACCTGTCATGGACACCACAAGCACTGTCAAGAAAGAGCATGTACAACGGTGGAATTGGATAACAACAATTCCTTATTAAACCTTTGCTGTAGCCTAGAGGGACAAATTATAGACCTAGAAAAAGCAGCGGCAGTGAATACCCCCCAACAAAATAACAAAGATCATGATATTGGTGGAAGCCCAATGAAGAACAATAGTTTGAATTGTCATTTGCCTTCAACATGGCTAGCCTGTTCCCCACCTCTCACCGGACTAATTGATAAAACTCCCAATTGTGCCAGTGATGGCCAAGTTATTAACATTACACTTAATAACCAAGACAGCGAGGATCGCCTGTATGACAACACATTTAAAGACATGGAGGCGCATAATGTGGCGACAACCTTTGCTTTAAAAATATTGCTAAAACATACGTACAACATAGCTGGCCAAGTTCAAATAAATGCTAAGCTGTTGGCTAGTCTGGGGAACTAAATCACGAAAATTGGATTGCGAGGTGTCCCTAGTCCTAAACCACAGAAACAACCGCCTGAAGCCCAGATAAATGAAGTGTCTAGGGCTAATGGGCCTGACAACTTGCAATCCACAAAGGTGTAGATATTGATGCGGAGTGACAAAGAGGAAGAAGGAGTAGGTGACCACCTAATAAAGAGAGAAAAGAGAAGGAAATGTAAGGTGGCTAGAAATACTGTGAATATAATACAAGCTAATGTCAACCAGACCAAAATGGAGACTGCTGCTCTGATGACCAAAGGATAGGGTTCATTAAAATGTGCCAGGCAGAAAGCCGTGAGGAGAGCTAAGAGGAATGCTATGAAAATCAGGGAACCTCACAGAGTGGTTACTCAGATCCACTATGGGAAAAGCGAAAGTGTCTGTGGTACCACAAGTGATCCAAGAAGTCTCCTCAGAAAGGTCTATGGAATCGACAAGAGTGTGTCTTGATTGTAGTAGTACTTCATTGGAATCTAAAGGTGATGAGATAACGAGTGATCCTAAATTAGGATCTCGGGGTGCCCATGTCTAATAATAATGTTGGTGGTAAAGAATATGAAGGCACCCATACGAGCACCAAAGAAAAGCGATCTTTTCCAGAAATCATTCACCATTAGTGGACTGATTAAAGGAAAAAAGATGGATAAACAGAAGTCACTTGATGGAGATACTCAGTTATCTCTTGCCTATGAGGCTAATTAAGTGTGAAGATTTCAAATTTGTGGAACAGTGTGCGAGCCTGATTACTAAAGTCCTCTGCTATTCCGAGGAGGTCATCAGTCTAATTCGACCATTCACCAATGAGTTAAATATGCAAGACTATGAGATGGAATTTGAGTGTATGGCAGATAAGCCAAAAAAGACCAAATCAAGTAATGCTGTTAATTACGATCTGAAGAAGACTGGGAAATTTGGCAAGAAAGAAAGATCTAACTTTGTAGTGACTGGTGATGCAAATGTAAGATCTTGGGAGTGGCTATGCTCTTTTTTGCCCCCAATGATTAATAACAACTGAGATGATATTCAAAACATTTCATGGAACACTAGAGGCCAGGGACACCTGTTCCAGGGGGCTGGCTCTGTTAACCTGATAAGTAATGCATCTATTGTTTTTTTTACAGGACACATGGCTTATGACTCCAGCTCATTTTGATGTTTATACTACATACTGCCGGATGGCCGGTAGAGGAATAAAAGGGCGACCATGAGGTAGATTAGTAATCTTAGTAGCCAATGATATTACCTCTGAGGAATGTTCCCTTGATGGCCCTAATCAAAATGTATTGGGGGTTAAAATCCAACTGGGAGCTGAACAAAAAGTTGTATTAATTAACATCTATGCCTCTCCCCGTGATTAATGCACATTGGGGATCTAACTAAGTGTATATGAATATCTTGCGCGTAGTTTTGCTGAGGACAGGAATGTTGATATAATAATAGCAGGTGATTTGAATGCCAACATTGTATTAGACAAAGCTCCTTCTAAATCTGACTATATGTTTACTGGTAAAAACAACCTGAAAGATCTAAGGTGGCAAGCTTTTTTCTATGAGATTGACCTAAAGATGGTCAACGGAATAGAAAATAATGATAAATCTTTGGCTCATACATGGCATAACGGCTTGTATTTTTCCACGTTGGACTATATATTTGCTAATATTGAGATCTTCTCTTTATGTCAGCATTTCAAGCCAGTTTCAATGAATATAGCAACCATGCTAAATTCATTGAAACATAAGCACTAGACTGGCCCTGGGCGCAAATAAAATGCGATATATGGACAGGGTTGGTGCACTAAATGTGAATTCTGCTAGTAATAGACTAAGGTGGTCGGATAAAAACCTTGAAAAGGTGGCAAAATGGAGTAGAGACCGCAGAAGTGAATACAAATACATGAAAACAGCTGAGGAGATTGTAGTGTGGATCTCTTCGTGTATGTGTGGTTTTATGCCAATGGAAAAAATGGGCGCTATGAAATCAGGGGCCAAAACGAATAAACCATACGATTATAGCATTAAAAAAAGAAGGCTGAGGCAATCAGAGCCATAGATCGTCTGAATTTGAATCCTGAGGATGCTCAGATTAGAAAGGAAAAAAAGAAACAGATATCGTAATTGGAGAAAGCGGTACATTATTTCTGAAAATAATGTAACATGGCAAAGCATGATCAGAATCTTGCTTGACAGCGATTTGTAGAAAAATGTGGGCTGAATATAAAACAGTGTTTGGAGGTGCCCAGGAGATACTTATCTGTAATATTGATGAGACTATTTGGGAAATGGTTCTCATAAACACATTTGATGGTAACGATTTCCCAAGGAAACAAAACCATTACCTGAATAAAACTTTAAGTTTGAGGATATAATATCCATCATTAAAAGAATGAAATCCTCAAGGGCTCCTGTCCCAGATGGTCTCCGCAACATGATAATTAAAGATAATCCCGACTTTTGGGCAGATATGTTTTTGATGTTGTTTCATAAGATAATAGCTACCGGGGTTGGTACCTGAATCCTGGAGGACATCTCATATTATTCCAGTATTCAAGAAGGGTTCCAGACTTCTCCGAGAAAACTATTGCTTACTGGCAATGACAGACATCACTAGCAAGGTATTCTCTATGTTAATCCTCAAATAAATTAACCTATGGATAGCAAATAACAATATATACAGTGTATCTCAAACTGGCTTTAGAAAGGGCTGCTCAACAAACTTAACAACTTAATTACAAATGTGCTGATTGAGGAAACAAATGTAAAGAAAGATATGCCTTTATATATCTTATTTGTCGATTTTTCTTCAACCTTTGGTACTATAGACAGAGCCCTTTCATGGAATAAATTGCAGAAAATGGGCATGCCCGACCATCTTCTTTATGCCTGTAAAATGATTTATATGAATAATACGACAAGAGTTTTTAAACAATTGTGGCAATTTCTCTAAACAGATCCCCATCAGAAAAGGAGTTAGACAGGGCTGTGCTCTTGCACCAACCCTGTTTAACCTGTTTCTTGCAGATTTTGGTAGGATCTTTGTCGATAAATGCAATGCATTTCCAAAAATAGGAGATAATAATGTTGGCTGGATTGGTTATGCAGACAACCTTATTATTATATATAGCATGTATATTGGTATCGCGAGAAGTGCTGGAAGTGTGCAAATATGCAGAAAGTAATGGCCTAAAGATTAATCTAAATAAAACCCAGTTTAAGGCGGTGGGGTCGAAGCGCTCTGGTAGAAAGTATATTGAGAGTGAGATTGGGCCTATTACTAGAACTGAATGTTATAGATATCTGGGATTTGACCTCTTCTCTGGAAATAAGAGAAATCTCATTGCACAACAAAACAAGAAAGCTATGGCATTGTCCATTATGGCAGCCATTAGGATTTTTTCAAAGAAAACTGCAGGGTACTCCCTATCGGGCATACTGAGCATCTACAAGCAAAAGCTTTCTGCTGCATCTCTGTATGGTCTGGAAGCGTCTGTGGATGAGTGGGGAGAGTGGGCTGATCGTTTGGCAGGGGGTGATATGGAGGAAAGTTCTGGGATTGACTAACTATACCCTATGGCAGTGATCCACCTAGAATTAGGGTTGATTTCCCTGGCGACACAGATCAAAATAAATAGAGGAAAAATGTTTAAGAATTATGCATGCCAATGCTCAATCGTTAATGTCAATTATGAAATGTGCTTTGGTAGAAATTAAATGTGAAGCTCTATAGAGGTTCAGAAAGAGATGTGAGAAATATTTTGAAAAAATAGGATGGTGTCCTCAGTGGGAAGAGATCTCCTCATATATCTGACGTCTCTAAGAAGTCACACTACCAGCTGCACCTCCTCAGAGGTATTCTTCCCTTCCTCTCCTTCCCCCAGAAGCTCACTGTCTCCCGAGCCCTAGTTCTCTCGAAGCTGGACTACTGTAACAGCCTCTATCTAAATCTGACTGCCTCCACTCTCCGCCCTCTGCAACTCATCCAGAACAGAACTGAGAGACTTGTCCTTGGCCTCAAGCCCAGGGACCGTATCTCTCCAGGACTGAAATCTCTACATTGGCTCCCAGTGGCTGCGAGGATTAAGTTCAAAACCCTCTGCATTGTCCACAAGGCCTTCTGGGGCCTGGGGCCTAAATACCTTCAACTCTCTCTTCCTAAATATCTTCCTTCCCGAGCCCTTCGCTCATCCGTCTCCAACTCCCTCAGGGTCAGCCGCTTCTCGAAGCAACGAGCTGGGGGTAGATCTCTCTCCGCGGCAGGGGCCTCCCTCTGGAACAGCCTTCCTGCCTCCCTGCCTCCCTGAAACTTGAGGAGAACCAGCTCTGGTTCTGGAAGCACCTCAAAACCTTCCTCTTTGCTTCTGATTTCTCTCTACCTCTCCCCTGCTAAATTCTTCACTGAAACTGCACTGAATCTGCAACTGGGCCACCCTCACCGACCTCGGTCCTGGGCCCAGCCACTCTCCACTTGCACTGCCTCCCTGGCAACCCCTGCACTGTGGGACTGTCTCTGTATCCCTACAGCCCCCCCTTCCCAGCACTTGTCTGCACTTACCTTGCACTTGCCACCAGCTGGCCCTATTTATTTATTTTTTATTCTACTTACTTTGTACTGCACTTCTCCCTCCCCTTCCCCTTGCACTTTTTCCCTTCCCCCTATCCCTGCACTTGCGCGGTCTGAATGTCACCTGGCCTAGTAGGATCGTTGTCTGTCTTGATTGATTTAATATATGTTTTTCCTATTAGGAAGTGTACATATTATTGATATTTTGTGTACTGCCCATTATGAAGTGCATATTTTTATGATATTTTCTGATTTCTTATTCTGGTTTTGATTTTGATTATTCTTGTTTTTTCTTTTACTTCTTACTCTCTTGTTTTAATGTATATTTAAGATGTGTAAAAGTTTATGTTTGAACTACATACATAATAAAAAAGATTATTTTACAAAGAAGCAATCAAGCTTCTCAACTGCCTTCCTATGCACCAACTCTTCATATAAGGAACAATACTGTCTAAGGTAGTATGTGCATCTCCAGCGATGGTACAAAGGATACGGGGTTTACCTTGAACTGTAACTATACATTGCACCTACCAGCCAAGGTGTTCAAAGGCCCTTTCTATGTAGGTGAATCAGTATATTTTATTTGTGTTACCAATGCATATTCTTGGTTACCATCTAACTGGGCAGGGCGATGCCACATGGGGTTTGTGTTGCCTGCTATTACAGTAAAATATAGCCATTGGTCTTCTCCGTCATGACAAAAGCGTTATGTAGCACAAGATGAAACTGAACCACAGGTAATGGGAGATATTCTTAGAGCCATCATTCCCTTGTATGGCCCTTCTGTTAATTCCAGATATATATGCAGATTGTCACGACTACTAGAAACCACTATAAGTGAAACATAAGATGCCCTTGCTAATATCACTATTTAGTTGAATGTTGTGCACCTTGTAGCAATGCAGAACAGAGTAGTACTTGATATGATTTTGGCAGAGAAAGGAGGAGTTTGTCGGATTATCGAGAAAAATGCTGTCCGTTCATACCCAACTCCTCCCCCTCAGTGTGGCATGCCATTAATAATCTCCACAGTATTGCGAACCAAGCACACTTTCCTGTGACATTGGTGGATCTTCATGGTCCTTAATGACAACATGTGGGTGGAAACTATTTTCCATTATTTTTGTTTTATTGGCCATTTTTCTTTTGATATGTTTGTGTATTAATTGTGTGCTTGTCTTGTGCCAAACATTAGCCTCATGTCTCAGATCACAGGCAACATCAGTATCCACCACAAATGCTTTTATTATGCAAGACAATGTTATTAGAGATATGCTGGCCATAGACGTAACAGATTGACTTATGATATACATTGTAATTATAGAACTATGTTAAAAAAAAGGACAGATTGTGAAAATGATGTACAAATATTGTAGAAAATTTATAAATGAATGAACATAGGCTCTCTAATTAGCTGGCTGTGCACATATTTGAAGACTGCTTGGGTTGAAGAAAACAGAAAGTCCTGATTTTGACCGTTCACACGTGTTCGGGAAGCAGGCATAAGTGAGTTAAATTAGCTAAAGCGACAGCTGCATGGAGCAAGCCGTAACCTTGGCCTGTGTTCACAATTAGCCAGTGATTTAATGACCTGTCATGAAGCAATGTCTACTATATCTAGAAAGCTGTTTATTCTCCTCATGAGTTCAGAGAGAGGAGGCTCAGATGAAGCAAATTGCATATCATGCTGAACCCGCTTAAGCTAAATAAACTGTTTCTCTGAAACGTTGAAACTTTCTCTGCTGGTGTTATTCATTTTTAGTTACTTATGAATGCATACGGCCATGGTGAAAAGTATTACCCACACATCTAAGTCACAAGCTCTCACGAATCCCCAGCTCCCAGGAAAACTTTGTTGCCTTCTCCCTGCACAGACCTGACATGGACACCAAGAGCACTGTCAAGTGGCCAAGCTAGAAGACTTTGGTGGCTACATGAGACAAAGAACCAAGCTACAAAAAGTACAATCTATAAGTCATTTTAGGACCCTGAGTAGTAGCACTGCCTCAACTGGACACTGTTGGCTTCTCCTATATCGTAAGTGCACCTTCAGTGAACCGAACAGCTGCACTGCACTCACAGCCGTAGCAGTTCCTTTTTGCTTCAGCTCAGCAGAATCACCAGTGCCTCCACAGAAGCCATTCTTGACTGAAGATCATTTTTACCACCACTTTGGTTTGGCTGAATCACTGGAATACCAGACCAGCAGAAATAGGCAAAGATACCCAAACTGTATGGTTCCCAGCATTCAGATCACCTTCAGTAAGGAGTGTTTCCAAAGTAAAGTACTATCCTTAATGTCAAAAGAGAAATCATATGGTGCCTCCTATTGCAATAAAAATATTAATATTGGCCTATGCCAAGCTGCTCGCAAGTCGCTTGCGAAAGAATCCGTGTTGCAAGGTCCTGACCTTAAATCAATGTAAGACGCCATTTTAGGTCAAACCGCCATTTTAGGATTCGCTTTGTAAAAGTCACCCTGTGAGCTAAAATGGTGGACGATGTTATTCCGATGTTATTCCAGAATACAACATGGCCGTCTTGACCTCTGTACATAGCTAATATGTAACTTGCCTGCAGGCCACTTGTTGAGGTCGTGAACTGAGACCTTGTCCTTCGTTGACCTGTGTGTAGAAGGATTGCTTGTGCAATGAAACCAATCCACGAGCATATGTTGAAACAATGTATTCAAATACTGAACGTAGAACATCTGTTTAAACTAAATTGTATTAATGTTCGAGAAGGCCTGTATGGAAAATCTTAGAATGCACATTTATTGCATAGGCTTGTTGATACATGTATTAAAGGCAAACCAGTTATATGCGGTTGTTCGAGACTTGGCACAAACCCTAGATTGGTGATGTATTAAATGGAATATTAACCCGAAGTGGGGCTGGACATCGTGCCCACCAAGTGTATCAAAAGCGAATGCATTCTAATGTACAACGTCTCTCTCACTGAACACACTGAACCACACTGGAGTTCGTTGTGTTGTACTGAGGGCCGATAGCTATCTGACTTTGCTCTGTTTTTGTAACTGGATTCAGTATAAAATAAAGTACTTTGTATGTTCCTTTGTAACCCGTGTTCGGTGTATTTCCTTTTGGGGTACTCAGCCTCGATATTTTGATTTTGTTTTCACAGTTGGCGCACAAATAGGGACCCTCAAGATTGATGCCGTATTGTTGAAGGTTGACGCACGCTATCGGACCGGGATCGGATGGTATGACATAAGGGGCCCCACTGAACGAGATGCGACACCTCAGCAGCGCTGCACGACCTGATCCTTGGACGATAAGCGTGTGGTCTGAGACGGCATCTTGACGAGGGTCCACTTATCGAGGCGGGCAGTTTTGCTGAAATCACCATACACAAGGTAAGATTAGTTAGGTAAGATTCTTAGAAATCCGATCGGACCTCCTTAGGTTTGGTCAGGTGAGATGTGACCCGATTCTTAATTTAACCCTGACAATTTGAATTTTGGCGCATTGTATCTGCAGACACAATTATTGACCAGGTAACACCAAGAATTTGAGACATGCCTGGGAAATTGTCCACCTGCTTTGGGGCATTATTCCGCGGTGATAGACAGTCTTTGGAATTTAGCCGTCCGGCACCACAGGAGGGGTCGCCGGCATGTACTATGTACTGTAAGCATGTAATTGGAAGTATAGTATTTAATGACATTTGGCACAGACAAACCAGACATGCCTCCGAACTTCAGTGGCCAATCAATGGTAGTTTTGAAATCCCTCGTATTGAGTATTTAGAGTCAATTCTATTAAATAAAAAGGTTAGACCTGCAGCATTTGATGTTTTGCAGAATTGGAAAAAAGAAGCGTTGCAGCAACTTAAAAGTAGAGAAAAACATGCGCGCCGTCATGAAACGAACGCTGAAAAAGTGTTGTTATATGATAACGACAAATAGTCTGAGGCGACTAAAAATATGGATAGGGCTTTATCACTTGGTATTCAGAAAATCTATCCTTCTAAAGATCTTCATATTTCTGATGAGTTTATTGACAAATTATTAAATGAACGAAGGCCTGGTGCCTCTGCGCCACCTCCATATGTTCCTCTTCCTGCTGCTTTGCCTCTTCCTCCTGTTATTCCTGCTCCACCTGTTGTTCCTGTTGTTCTTGCTCTGCCTAATGTTCCCCTTCTTCCAGCCCCCCACCTCTTTTTATCGCACCAATTATAGTACCTCCATCAAATTTGCCTGCTCCCTCTCTTCCAAGTGGTCCTGAGCCGCTTGTAATCGATCGAGGTGGAGGGTCAAAGGTTGTCACTCGCAATACTGACCACCGGAGAAGAAACGTGAGTTAATTACATGGGCTAAGCATTGTATGGAGAAGCATGATCAAGCTAGCGTTTTTGCCACACTTTGTAATATGGATAATTTTCCTGAGAAAAATGTTTTTATTGAAGGTTTAGGGATTCAGTTATGTATAATGTGGGGAAGATTAATGAATGCGGATATTCCGCAAGGGTTAAGGGATCTAAATACTGTAGCACTTTCTAAAGACACTGTGGAGAAGGTAAATGAGCATGTCGAGAGGTTATTTGGGTATAGAAAGGAGTTAGAAAAGTTACAGAATGAGGATGACGAGGAGGAAAATATGTAAGTACAGAAACGGTTCCTTCCATGTTGTAAATCGATATCTGAGGAAACGCAAATTTGTACGAAAGAGCGATTAGATGGATTTCAGACACATCGATAACTCCTGTTGAAGTACATGACACGTATAGTCAATATACACTAGAAATGCAGAGGAAAGTGATAAAGGTAATGGTAGAATACCCGCAGGATGAGTGTGTAAAAAGGAAGATTAGTTGTCCCTCAGAATTATTGAGCATTTGTAAGAGAGCTTTTTCACTTGACACTTCTTCGACTGCTTTAGCGCTCGACTTGGCTTTGTTGCTTAGTAAGCGTTCGGAGTTGCCTACATCTCAGTTGCCTATGAGAGAGGTTCCTCCGACATTTGTTCCGAAAGTTGAGATTGCGGCTGATCCTGCACATAATATAGTCCCTGTGAACATTCCTGCACATTATGTATCGCAGTTCGTTCACGACCCGTTTTCACGACAGGAAGTGAACACCATTAGACAATCTATTCCTGATATTAGGAAAAATCCGACAGGATTCTATAAAGAAATAGAGTCCGTCTTGCAATCCTCAGTGTTCACCTTAGGCGATATTGATCTGTTAATCCCTGTACTCCTGCCCATAGATTTGTGGAAACTGGTTAGAACTATAGATGACGTACCTGGGTTGGGAGATACGTGGGCTAACATAACTAGGCTTGATGGAGAAAGGCCAGCTGGAGAGAGACCGCCTCAGGTGATACTAACTTTGCCTGACAGAATCATTGCTAAATTACAAACTATAATTCCTGAAAAGAGAATTATTTGGGACAAGCTTACGGCCTGTGTCCAAGGAAAGTCTGAGGGTGCTACCAAGTTCTTTAATCGGTTCGAACAAGTATTTTCGGATTACAGTGGACAAGACTTAGGCACAGAGTTTGGGAAAAGATTATTTGTGGACAAATTTGTGCGTGGATTGCTGCCTGACATCCAGTCACAAATTATGCCCTTTGAGAGCGCTTGGCAGGCAAAATCACAATCAGAAGTACTGCACATGGCTCAGTACTACGAGAACCGTGTCAATAATGAAAAAGATAGGATTGAAAAACGAAAAGGCGATTTGAAAACTAAAGTGCTATTGCAGCAAATTGTTAGAGGCCCCAGAGGGGGTAGTTCTCAGGTTAGAGGTCAGTATGTCCCGCAGGGGAATGTGCACTTGGGTCCTGTGAACATTAACCAGTGCGCTTATTGTCATCGAGAGGGTCATTGGCGAGCACAATGCCCCGTCCTTCAACAAAGGTCAAATAATACATTTGGTAATATGGGTAGGCGATCCAGATGTCGCCCGGGTGTAGGGGATCCTGGTAGAGGTCAGTTTACACAGGACCCTCAGCAACCTTTCTCACAGGACAATCAGACTCCGAGTGTGGACACCAAGAACATATTTGATCATCCTTCCGCTGCATATTTATCTGAAGAGCTTCCTTTTGATGATATTCTGTTTCGTTAGGATTGCCCGAAGCAGGGTTTGGAACCTACACCTATTCCCGTCAATCAGAAAGGTCCCTACGTTGAAATGGTGGTGGGAAATAGGAAACATCAGTTTTTGATAGACACTGGAGCACAGAAGTGTTCCATTGATCATTTACGGGTTCCAAACATTCCACTGTCAGGGCAAACCAATGTTTCTGTAGGGTTATCTTGTACACCAGTTGTTTGTCCGGTTTCTTTGTAGGTACCTATTTCTTTGGGTCCCTTTACGGACCATTGTCCATTTCTGTTGACTTCGGATTTTGGAGAGAACTTGCTGGGGTTGAATCTGTTAAAAGAATTAAATGCAGTGATTTATTGTTCTTCTGATGGAGTACGCTTGACGATTTCACCACAGCAATTTTCTGCCTCGCAATTCTTGACTAGACCTTTGCCTCCAGAATTCATTAATGTACCAGAGAGCTTGTGGGCTGTCGACGACAATGATGTCAGTGTTTTACAGATTGAACATGCCAAGATAGTTTTGAAATATGGAATTGAGCTGCCACGCATTCCTCAGTATAGGATTTCAGTTGAGGTCGAGCGACCTTTGAAATGCATTGTTTCCGATTTTGTGCATCATGGGGTGATTGAAGAAATTTCAGAAAGTTTGTGTAACAGTCCGATTTTACCCGTGTACAAGAAAGGCGATAACGCAATTCCATTCCGTTTCATAATTGATTTACGTGCCATTAATAAAGTTGTGGTACCACAATTTCCAATTATGCCTGATCTAACGACAATCCTAACCATGATTCCAGCTACAGCTACTTACTTTAGTGTTGTGGACCTAAAGAATGATTTCTTTAGTATTCCTATACACAAGGATAGTAGATATTTGTTCGCGTTCACCTTAGGGGGACGCTCGTTCACATTTACTTGTGCACCTCAAGGGTACACAGAGAGTCCTAGCATTTATAGTAGGGCTTTGAAAGAACAACTTGATACCCTTGAATTGCCCTCTACCTGTACTTTGCTTCAGTACGTTGATGATTTGCTTCTAGCTGCTGACTCTGAGAGTGCCTGTGAGGAGGGTACTGTGTTGTTACTTATCCATCTAGCTAAGCATGGTCACAAAGCTTCACTTAAAAAATGTCAATATTGTTGTCAGGCGGTCGCCTATTTAGGCTATCTCCTGTCAAAGGAGGGAAGAAGATTGACACCTGAAAGAATAAAACACATTTCTGGCATGTCTGTCCCAAATACACAGAAGGAAGTTAGAGCCTTGATAGGTATGGCTTCTTACTGCAGGTTGTGGATCCCAAATTTTTCACTAGTGATCAAACCGATGTTGGCTTTGACAAAGAAGGGCATTTCTTCGCCATTGCCATGGAACACGGTACATCAGCAGTCGTTTAACTTGCTTAAAACTGCATTATGCTCTGCATCAGTTTTGGGCACACCAAACTATGAAAAGGCCTTTGTGTTGTTTCTGCATGAATGTGATGGATGTGCTTTGGCTGTATTAACGCAGGAACATGGAGGGAAGAATAGGCCGTGCGGTTACTTTTCTTCCGCCCTTGATCCTGTAGCATGCGCTTTGCCAAGATGTTTGCGAGCTGTCGCTGCTGCTGCATCTGTAAAACAGAGTGAGGGAATGGTCCTAGGCCATGATCTAACCCTGATGGTGCCTCACTCTGTAGATGTTCTACTGAACCGAACTCAAATGCAACACCTCACTTCAGCACGGTTGACAAGATATGAATTGATCTTGTTTGCTCCTCACATTCAAATGAAGAGGTGTTGTGTTCTTAATCCGGCTGAACTCCTACCTTTCCCGCAAGATACTACTTGCGGCGATGAAGTGCCACATGATTGTTTGTATACGACCGAACAATAGACAAAGGGTAGAATTTATTTGAAAGATACTCCCTTGGATAATCCGCCAGGAGAGCTGTTTTGTGACAGCTCCTGCTTTAAACTTCCAGATGGTACATCCACAGCTGCTTATGTGATCACTACATTGAGCACGGTTGTGGAAACTAACAGAATCACGCATAATTCTGCGCAGGCCGCAGAGATTATAGCATTGACCCGAGCTTGTGAACTTTCCGAAGGGCTTGCAGTAAATATATATACTGATAGTCAGTATGCCTTTGGGGTGGTTCACAACTTTGGGAGACTTTGGTCAGAGAGAGGGTTCCTAACTTCGCATGGCACCAAAATTCAACATGGCTCCCTAATAGTACAACAACTCTCAGCGCTTGCGCTCCCTACTCAGTTAGCAGTTATGAAATATGCAGCACATCGAAAGATTACAGATGATATAGGGAAAGGGAATGCTTTCGCTGATCAGATAGCTAGGCAAACTGCTACCGATCTCCTTACGGAGATGTATGTTTCAAGGGAATCTGTAGGTGCTTATGCAATAGATGAGGGTGTTGGGTCTGTACGGGATATCCAAGCTGATGCCACGTTAGAAGAATCCAAAAGGTGGGCTGAGGGCTTGCGGAAACTTGATGATGATGGGTGTTGAGTGGACATAGCAGAAGGGAAATGGCTACTCCCTGACGCATATGTCATGATGATGGTCATCATGGCCCACGGTCCTAAGCATGTATGTGTCCAGAAGATGACAAAAATGTTAGAGAAAGTTAAATGACAAAATTTCAAAAATTGCCCAGCGCTACGTCCAGGAATGCATGATTTGCCTGCAACACAACGTGGGAAAGGGGACAGTAACTCCAAGGGGTAGTTTTGGGCCACCCTCTGTACCCTTTGAGGTGATCCACTTTAATTTTATTGAAATGGAACAATGCGATAATAAGAAATATGTATGGTTATCTGTGCTTTTAGTAAATGGGTTGAGGCTTTCCCTGTTAAAGATGCTACCGCTATGACTACTGCAAAAATCATGTTAAAAGAATACTTCCTGCGGTTCGGTTTGCCAAGAGTTATCTGGTCGGACAATGGTCCACATTTTGTCACTGCTGTAACTCTGCAGATATGTAAGGCATTACGAATTGACAACGGTTCCATTCGGCCAGACATGCTCAGAGCGCCGGACTAGTAGAAAAACACAACAGTATCATCAAGAACAAGCTCGCTAAGACGTGTGCCGGCACCAAACTAAAATGGACAGACGCCTTACTGATCGTGTTGTTATCTATGCGCACAACCCCTCAAACTAAGACTGGGCTCTCTCCATTTGAGGTGGTAATGGGGAGACCTGCCAATATTTGGAACCTTCCTAAATGTAACTCATTAAGAAATGTTGAAAATGTGTTATTTTCAGATTATTGTCGCCAGTTGACTAAAAACCTGTATTTGATTTATCACCAGGTACGAGAAGCTTTACCTGTGCGATACGAGGGCCCTGGCCACAGCATACAGCCTGGAAGTTGGGTGCTCGTCAAATCTTTTGAGCGCTCATCTTGCCTCGCGCCTCGCTGGCGTGGGCCATTCCAAGTCCTGTTGGTCACCCAGACAGCGGTGCGGGTCGCTGGGAGAAAGAACTTGATCCACGCGTCCCATGTCAAGAAACTTCCTCCCCCGTGCCACACGTTACAGAAGAAACAGAACCCCCCGCTGACACTGCAACCAACAATGCCAAAGCAGTAAGTAGCACTGAGAGTGTGTTGGAAAATCTCTCTGAGCCTGTGAGGCTTGGGGAAGCTGCCATTTTGTCTCCACGCTCTCTACAAATTTTGCATCCGGAAACTGCTATTTCAAATTCAGCACCTTCACTTGTTTCTGACACGTTGCTTCCAGCAGGAAGTGACGACATATTGTTTCCGGATCAATCAGTACTGGGAAAAGTAAGATACAATCTACGACCACGAAGATAGACTTACAGCACGGTTTTGCTGTGCATCTGATAGACTTACGGCACGGTTTTGCTGTGCATCTGATAGACTTACGGCACGGTTTTGCTGTGCATCCGATAGACTTACGGCACGGTTTCTTCTGTGCATTCGGAGAAGGAAAAGAGTCATCGAGGGCTTGCTTTTTGCCCAAATTTGAGAAAGGGGATTCTGTTGGCTAGGGTTGTGGAAGGACTAAGAAGTCGCTCGACCGGGAGGTCGCCAGCAACGAACTTTGAAGTATCCGTTTGAAGACAACAATGGCTGCTACCGCTCGTATGGGACTTGTAAATAAGGGGGTGACCAACCGGGACAATGGACAAAATGCCTGGGCCCCGAAAATGTATTGCTGTATTTTTATAATGATATTTGGGTTTTTAATAGTCACTGCCTTAGGATTGTGGTACCTCGAGGAAACTCACTCTTTAGAACTTTTGTTGCCTAATAAGTGCACCTATTGTTCCTACTTCCTTTGTACATTTGCATGCTCTATCCCCTAGGGATTCTCAGCACAGACAAAGGTACCACAATAACACTCTATTGCTTATCATGAATGCCACGCATGCCATTTTTAATAGATCTAACTGCTGGGTCTGCTCACATTTACAGCAACACCGGGATAAGGGGCTAGGTTGGTATATTCATCCTTTACCTTTGACAACTTCTTGCTATGCTTCTCTCAGAGCACTGTTCTTTGACCGATGGAATGATAGCATCTCAGGGAACTTTGATGGCACCAATTTGAATAGTTTTGAGAAACGTGTTTTGACTCCCATGGGATGCTCGCTTTTCGCAAATAGGAGTATACTGCTTTTCGTAAATAGGATAAACTGTCTCGTCCTTTCCAATCTTTGATTTCCTTTAAGATGGCTCCAATAGGCAATAAGGATGCCATGCCTCCTTCTTACACTGTTAACCATAGCCCCGATTCAGTTTCTTTTTGCCTACAGAGGAATGGAACTCAGTCAATGGGAAATTTTCTAGGTTGTGCCAACGTTGCAAATTTGACTGGGGAAAACAGACCTTTGTATGTAGGCGAACCTGTCTACTTTGTCTGCGGTAATGCAGAATTCCCATGGTTGCCCAGGGATTGGCAGGGAACCTGTTATTTAGGGATCCTGTTACCTGGGGTGTTTATAGCTAGTACAAGAGAAGTTTCGAAGGCTCGTCCACGGCGGGATGAGAATGGTGACACCCCAGCACAAATCTTGGGAGATATAGCTAAATGAGTTGTGCTATTTTGGGGGCAGACAGCGAATTCAGAAGATATCAGAAAACTAGCAAGAGTACTGGAGAGAACCATCAACCGGACCATGGACATACTCTATAATATGACGCTAGAACAAAAGGCGATAAGATTAGTAGCACTTCAAAACCGAATGGCATTAGATGTCATTCTAGCTGAGCATGGTGGAGTCTGTAAATTAGTGGGGTCCGCTTGCTGTGTTTTCGTACCAGATTCCTCCCCAACTATCTTCAAGGCAATACAGAATCTGCACGTTCTTAGTTCAGAAGTGCATGTTCCTGAGGGAAACTGGGATCTAAGCGCTTGGTTCTGGGACTTCTTGCGATCTTGGGGTTGGAAGGTACTTTCGGTTTTGCTAATTATTTTGGGAATCCTGTTGTTTCTTTGTTGATGTATTCAGTGTCTACCTGGTATGTGTTCAATGCTAGGGGGATGTTGCGCACAAGCGATAGGTTCGATAGGACATAAAATGTATGCCCCGGATAAAACTTCCAAAGAATATGTGTTGAAAGATATTTTAGCAAATAACCTAATGGCAATAGATATTTCCGACAGTGATTCAGGGTGCATGGACGATGATGCATGGAGTTATTTGCAAGGAGATCCAAAGTAGTTTTTTAGCACTTGGCATAGGCCAAAAGGAGGGTTTGTCAAAAGAGAAATCATATTGTGCCTCCTATTGCAATAAAAATATTAATATTGGCCTACGCCAAGCTGCTCGAAAGTCGCTTGCGAAAGAATCCGTGTTGCAAGGTCCTGACCTTAAATCAATGTAAGCCGCCATTTTAGGTCAAACCGCCATTTTAGGATTTGCTTTGTAAAAGTCACCCTGTGAGCTAAAATGGTGGACAATGTCATTCCAGAATACAACATGCCCGTCTTGACCTCTCTACATAGCTAATATGTAACTTGCCTGCAGGCCACTTGTTGACGTCGTGAACTGAGACCTTGTCCTTCGTTGACCTGTGTGTAGAAGGATTACTCGTGCAATGAAACTAATCCACGAGCATATGTTGAAACAATGTATTCAAATACTGAACGTAGAACATCTGTTTAAACTACATTGTATTAATGTTCGAGAAGGTCTGCATGGATAATCTTAGAATACACAGTTATCGCATAGGTTTGTTGATACATGTATTAAAGGCAAACCAGTTATATGCGGTTGTTCGAGACTTGGCACGAACCCTAGATTGGTGATGTATTAAATGGAATATAAACCCGAAGTGGGGCTGGACATCGTGCCCACCAAGTGTATAAAAAGCGAATGCATTCTAATGTACAACGTCTCTCACTGAACACACTGAACCACGCTGGAGTTCGTTGTGTTGTACTGAGGGCCGATAGCTATCTGACTTTGCTCTGTTTTTGTAACTGGATTCAGTATAAAATAAAGTACTTTGTATGTTCCTTTGTAACCTGTTTTCGGTGTATTTCCTTTTGGGGTACTCAGCCTCGATATTTTGATTTTGTTTTCACATTAACACTGAGCCCTTAATATTGGGGGCCGCGCGGCACCAGGGCTAGTACCCTCTTGCTCAGCCTGTCTGAACCTGCTCCTTGTTTAGCCTATATAAGTGTTAAGGTATTCCCTAAATATGAACTGAGAAACCTGGTACCGAAGAACCCAGTTGACGTCTGATTTCACCCTAGTAAGTATGATCAGGACCAAGGACACTCCAATAGACTTTCAGACACTGCATTACTTGTATAAAGTCGATTTTCAGAAGGACTTTGCATGGGAATTCCTTTATTGCAAGCAATACTGTGTTCTTCCCCACCCCACACCTCTCCTTTAAATTGAGCTTTATTTTTCGATCCCAGGTACCACTCGGCGAGCCATGAATACTTCAAGAACAGACTGTTTGTCAAGGTTAAGATGTACATTTGGTATACACGCATTTCATCGAAGTACTTTTCATCGTGAAACTTTTCATCGCCACTTTTTCATCGACCAAAACTCTTTTTTGAAAAAAATATTTTTTGGGGGGTGGTTTTTTGGGGTTGGGGTATGATTATATAAGCAAGGGGGCGATCTGGGGGCTGGAACCCCCCCCCACCCCCCGAAATAAAAAAAAAAAGTTTTGGTCGATGAAAAAGTGGCGATGAAAAGCACTTCGACGAAATAACGTAGAACCGTACATTTATGGTTTGACAGCTGAAATAAAGTTTTTAGAAGAAGAAGAGACACCTCATAACACATAGCAAAGGTTGAGTGCCTGGACACGTCTTGACAATCCATAACATAGTCATTTGGCACGTTACCCACAATGGTGTGAGTAGCTGATCATTTGATAACATGCACTGGAAGTTGTGTGAGTACCTGAGCATTCTGTCAAAGTAACTTGCAATTGTGAGAGTATCTGGACTTGTGATGTTAATGTCTGGCAATGGTGTTACCATCTGGGTATTTGATGGCTAGGTCTGGCCAGTGATGTAAGTACCTGGGCATCTGTGGGCTGAGTGTGTGGGTGTGGGCAGTGTTTGTGTGGTGTGTGTGTACGGGGGTGAGGTATATATGTATTCTGAAGAATTATTTAGTGTTTGCATGTTCCGACGCCAATCTGTGCCCCAAGCATATTGTGTGTACTAGACTTAAGATGTCCCAAATGTAAGCAGCTGCTGACTGTTGCTCTCGAGGCATGGTAGGTGTCCGTCCTTTATCCCTTCCTTTGCTATCCTACCCATTACACCTCAACCCACTATTTCCCAGTGAAGCCACTCTTCCTTTGTAACTTTCCTCTGGTTTTTGTGGTGTTTGGGGGAGCTATTTCAGTGTTTGAGTGGTTTCAGATCACTGCATTAAAGGTTTGTGACTTGCAGCCTGCATATTCAATGGGGCAAGAGGAGAGGAGTAGCTGAGTGAGTATCGGCTGTGTGTGCATAGGCCATGAGGAGATCTCACGTGCTTAGCATCTGGGTGTTCGTGGGGTGTTGCAACCTTTCAATGTCCACCCAGTTGTCGAGTTAGAGGGTCCAGTTGGTTTCGAAGGTGCAATTTGGGGCCCGTGCTGTCAGGAATGAACTTCTTGCACTGCTATCAAATAGGGTTTCCTTCTGGAGAGATGTTATGTAGGGATCAATTGTCAGATGGGGTAGTCCAAAAACAAAGTTCATCTTTAGTGACATTTTCATTTGCAGAATTCCAATTCTTCAGGGAAAAGTGCTAATTTTCTGTTTGCTAACTTACATGGGCCATATGCTTTTTAAAGCCAAGTCCACAACACAGCTCAGAGTAGTTGGTAAATTGTGAAAGAAAAAGTCAATTGAATACTATTAAGATGTACAAAGCTACCCAGTTGTTTGACACAATAAAATGCTCATGAGACTCATCAAGCTACACTGCCTCATTTTTTTACAACTATGCAGACAACACAGGAATCATTTTCAAAATCACAACCATTGAAGAAACAGATGACACCCTCACCAAATGCCTAGCTCAAGTGAGTTCATGGAAGATTAGAAAAAACTTAAAAGGAAATCTGTACAAAACAGAGCTCATGAGATTGTCATCCAATGCCAACAACCCCCTGGCATGCACTCCAGAGATGGCTACCTGTCTGGAAACCTCAACGTGGCAAAACATGTCAGCATTTTGATGGACAGTGGAATAACACTGGAGTTACAAATTAATGCAGTGGCTGAGAAATGCCTCTACCACTTATGCTCAATCAGGCAGGTAATCCCCTCCCTGACATTCCCACATAGAACCCTGACTTTCATATTGCTGCTTTTGTATTAAGACAATTGACTATGACAACAGTGCATATCTCAGCCTGCTGATTCACCTTACTAAGAAACTACAAAGCATCCAGAATACACCTGCTCAGAGGCGACAGGAGGGAGTACATCACCCTAGCACGAGATCGCTCCACAGACTATCAGTGAAGAAAAGCATACATAACAAATCACAATGCATCACAAAACCTGCTCGTCAGGGCCATGAACTCACCTGTGAAAGGTTCATCCCATATCAACCGAGGAGAACTCTGCGATCCAGCCATTGCTCCTAAACACCATGCATCACATCGGAAGGAGACGCAGAAGCTGGTCTTCTCCAGAATCATGGAAGAAACTCCAGCCATTACTCCTAAACACTATGCAATGCATCAGAAGGAGATGCAAAGGGCTGGTCTGTTCCAGAATCATGGAAGAAACTCCAGCAATTACTCCTAAACACTATGCAATGCATCAGAAGGAGACACAGAGGACTGGTCTTCTCCAGAATCACGGACGAAACTCCAGCCATTACTCCTAAACACTATGCAATGCATCAGAAGGAGACACAGAGGGATGGGCTTCTCTAGAATCATGGAAGAAACTCCAGCCATTACTGCTAAACATTGTGCAATGCATCAGAAGGAGAAGCTGAGGACTGATCTTCTCCAGAATCATGGACAAAACTCCAGCCATTACTCCTAAACACTATGCAATACATCAGAAGCAGACACAGAGGGCTGCTCTTCTCCAGAATCATGGAGGAAACTCCAGCCATTACTCTAAAACACTATGCAATGCATCAGAAGGAGATGCAGAGGGCTGGTCTTCTCCAGAATCATGGATGAAACTCCAGCCATTACTCCTAAACACTATGCAATGCATCAGAAGGAGACGCAGAGGGCTGGTCTTCTCCAGAATCGTGGCGAAACTCTGGTACTCACTTCCAAATTAATTTGCAAAATACAGGATTTCCTTATATCCTGAAAAATATTAAAGACCTGGATTTACAAAACACCTTAACCAACAAAAGGGACAACAAAGCACAGCACCGTCATTTGAGGCAGCACAATGGCAGAAGCTGGACATAGTACCAAACCATCAAGGGAGCACACACCAGACCCGACCGTCCACTTTTGAGGCACTGATACTTGCCAGCCTGCATACCAAGCTGCCACACACTTAAGCTTCCTACCAAGGGGTCATCATTGCAGCAGCACATCAACACTGGCTAGACATACCAGCAAGGAAATGGACTGAGCCATAAATACACCATTAATTATAGCAGTGCTGGGCTATCTCATTTGGCTTCTACTGGATGCCGTTGTAACATGGGATTTAATAATGGCATTCTATTAGATTTCTTTATTTATTGCAGTATACCGCAGATGATCATTTTATAATATCATGTATGAAATGCATGTAATTGTATTGCTTATTATCTTTTTGTATGTGCCAAAGGTTATGATTAACCAATTGCACAATAATAAAAAATAAAAATACATAAAAAAGTATAGTATTCCTCTGATCACATAAAATCACCCCTGGACCTTTCTTGATATGAATTAAGGAGTTGTCCATGCACCTAACTGTGAGCAACAGGATCCAGTTGATGCAATTTGGAAATAGTAATCTGGAATATATACAAGCGAAGTCTGCCTTCAGGCGAAAATCATGAGCCAGCAAAGCTTTAATTACAGCAGTGGTTGAGTATTCCAATTGGCTTTTACTGGATTCAGTTGCCGAAATACAGTGTGTGTGCCAATTTGCTAACCTGTTCAAATGGCAGAAAATAAATGAGCGCCCTTTTATGCACCAACAGAAATGAATGTTGTGAAAAATGTAACATTCACACTTTGCTCATCAAACACAGAGCACACATGTGGTCATATCCTTAAATGTGCTTCCACAGTGTGACATGTTGCTGTTGGTATACTTAATATGAATACATTTCCTTTAGATGCAGCTACAAAATTCATTTGTATAAATGTTTCTGGCTGGAAGTCTTTCTATCAGGTTTTTTGTATAATATTCTCACAATATGCTTGAAGATCCCTTTCACCCGCCTCCTCCTCCTCCTCACCTGAATGTCCTTCTTCAGATGATTCGTCCGTGAGAATGTCTCTCCTTTCTCTCCAAGCTGTATCAGGCTTTTTGTTGATGAATTTAGGAAGGGCTCCTCTGGAGGCCACCTTGTTTTATGGAATTTCCCCACAATCAGGGAAAAGCTTTGCCGAAAAACCCTGAGTTGGTATTTGTAGAGCGTTGATGTTGAGTCCGAGGGTCTCTGAATGGAATCGAGTAAGAAGTTGAGTGGTTGAAGTCTTGACTAATGGAGAACTGCAATAACCAGCATGCACCGGTGTTGAGCGTTGTTCCGGTATGGTATCCGCTGTGTTGTTACATCTTGCTATAAACGTTGGTCTTTTTGGCATCGTGGCCCAATTTGCCGTGCCATGATTGTTTGAGTCCTTCTAAAATGGCGGGTGTTCTTACTTGTCCTTCTATGTGCACCGGTCTAGTTGTTGCACGTATTCCCCCTACGTTGCCTGCCGATCATGTGACAGAATATAGGGGGGCCAGTGCATTGTTTCAGTGCGTCGCTACTCAAGTCCAGACGCTTATCGTAAGTGACCACCACCTAGGGATCTTACCTTCTGACTTTGTCTAAATCCTAACCTCTTACCTCTTGTATGCTTTGTCTTTATTAATCCAGATCGTGGGAAATCTTTGGCCCCGCTCTCCGAGGCTTCGTCCCATTTTCCTTCGGAACACTGCCTGGAACTCGTTCAAGTGATCCGCAACTGAAATTCACACCGGAGTACATATTCCCAGTCTTACCCTTACTCCCTAATCTTTTCGCTTCATGCCATTCTAACAGCAGATATTTTCGACTTACCCTTTTCTCCCTCCTGTTTAGGATCCTTCCTCCCTTTTGCAGTCTTCCTATTCATAGAACGTGGCTAGTAGAATTGATCAGCATTAGAGATTCCAAGGCGGATCTGAGATGGGTGACGGCTCCCGTGGGACTCCCTTCAGTTCGCTATTCTCTCCGCCTCTCTTACCTGTCCTTTCTCATTCACAGAACAACTTCCCTGCAGAAACTGAACATCTGAAACAACGACAAGCTCCACAGGGGTTCCGTTCTTGACAACCAGACGATATCAGACTGCTCTCGCCGCAATCCAGGGTTTTCTTCCCATAGAGGGTTTCCCTGGGGGCGCAGTCCTCTCTTTTCCTGGTTACCTTTATCCGGGTAGAAAGTGATTGGGCTTGCAGGGGAATTCTCGCATTCGTCTTCGTCTGTTCATATGCCTTCCCGGTCACTGCTGAATGTCCAGGTTAGTGCTCTCCTTCCTAGAAAACTACTGAATTGGAGATTGTTTATTTGTTTTCCGCTAAGGGCATAATCATATTATAACAGGTGTAAGGCGATCCAACCTTGGCAATGAGAGCCCCGCCAGGAAGGCGATGAGTTGGAAGGTAAGTGGCACCACCCGGGGGGGGGGGTGATACTTCAGGAGCGTCCCTGGGTCCGGAACAGAGCCTCTTTCTTGGCTGTAAGAGATACCCGCGGGAAGCGCGGATGGGAAATCGGGAAACCCGAGTAGCAATCGTGAACCGAAAGGAAAGAGGAAGCGTTCCGAGGAGCGGAACGGGTAGGAACGGGTAGGAAGAAGATAAGGGAAACAGAAGAGGATGGAAGGAAACAGGGAAGGAGCCGTATAGGAAAACGGTGTAGCACTTGAACAGCGTGTAAACCCGAAAGCATGAAGGGTTGCAACGCGCTGCGGAATACAGCCGACGCGTCTAAATACACGTCACAAGCAGGAAGTGGAAAATATTAGAATGCTGCACCCACTTCTGCTGGATAATATAACGGCTCAACCCTTCCTCCATTGATTCCACAACCTCCAAGGTCTGCGGATCATGACAGTATGACCCCTCTTTAAAGATACCCCACCAGGTTTTCCCGGATGATACCTGTGGAATTGGCGTAGGAGCCAAGGTGCCTTAAGGTTCCTTGCGGGTTCCCAGGATCTCTCTGACCACGGAAACCCTTTCCATAGTATGAGGTATTGTATTACTCCATTTCTGTACCTTCAGTCAAGTATATGTGATACTTCATACTCTTTAGTGGGTGCAGTGTAGAGATGCGTCTTCTTGATTTGTCTGTTGTGGGGATCTGGTTTATATTCCTTCAAGAGGGAAGAATGGAATACAGGATGTATTCTTCTTAGGGAATGCGGTAGAGACAACTTAAATGCCACTGGATTAATCTGCTGGCCAATGGGAAAAGGTCCAATGTATCGTGGAGCAAACTTCCCAGGGTGTACCCATCTCGGTAGGTACTTAGTTGACAACCAAACCTTTGTCCCAGCTTGCCATTCTGGATTTGGTCTTCTTTTCTTGTCTGCCCACTTCTTGTAGTCTTGGCGACTGGACAACAACATTTCCTGGGCCTTTCTGTTACTATGTTTGAGGTTGTTTAACACCTGGTCGATAGTTGGTTGATTAGTGGACTGTATAGCAGAAAAGGGTAGATGTCTGGGATTATATCCATAAGTACATTTGAAAGGACTCATACCAATTGCGGAGTGAGTTGTGTTATTGTAGGAAAATTCTGAAATCGGCAAGAGATTGTTCCAATTGTCTTGAGCTTGATTGCAGAAACACCTGAGATATTGTTCAAGGGTTGCGTTTAGGCGATCAGTCTGTCGATTGCTCTCCGGGTGAAATCCGGATGACATAGCTCTTTGTATTTGCAACTGCTTGCAAAGCAAAGTCCAGAATTTAGATGTGAACTGTGATCCCCTGTCGGATACGATGGTGAGAGGTAGACCATGAAGACGCACGACATCCTTTAGAAATACCTCTGCCGTAACTGAAGCGGTGGGAGTACCAGTCAGAGAGGAAAAGTGGGCCAACTTGCTGAGTGAGTCCACCACTACCATAATGGCAGTGTGTCCCTGGGAGTTGGAAAGTTCCACTATAAAGTCCATTGACAAATGTTGTCAAGGTCCTGCCGGAGGTGTGTCTTGCTGTAGTAATCCCAGCGGTTTTGCTGTGTTGTATTTACTCTGGGCACATGTAGGGCAGAAGGATACATATTCCTTTGTATCCTTAGTCATTGTTGGCCACCAAAAGTGGCGTCTTGTTAGCTCTAGTGTGGCTGTTTGTCCCTTGTGTCCTGCCGTTGGAAGATCATGACACCAAGATAAAGCCTTTGTTTGAAGTTTCTTAGCAGGTAAGTATAGCAGGTCTTCCTTGAACCAGTATTTCCCCTTCTTGAGCAAAGAGGGATTCCCATAGGAAACTGCTCTTTGGGCCTGTAGTACTTCCTGTAGAAAGGAGTTGACTACTCCTATGAATCTTTTCCTGGTTAACATTAGTTCATGTCCTGTATATTTTCCTGATTCCTCGCCCTGACTTCTAGAGAGGGCTAATTGATTCTCTCTTCTAGGTAGATAAGTGAGTTCAAAGTCAAATTGAGAAAAGAAATATGCCCACCTAGCATGATGGGAATTACGGCACTCCATCTGCTGTAAAATACTGAGATTTCTGTGGTCTGTGCGAACTATGAACGGATGCCTGGCCCCTTGGAGTATATGTCTCTACTCTTCGCAAGCTTGCCTGATGGCCAGGAGCTCCTTTTCTAGAACAGAATAGTTCTTTTCACTTGAGGTAAGAGTCCTGGAGTTCTCCAGCATGGGGTCTGGCATGGATTCACATGCTCATGAATATTCCCCGTCGTCAGGCTGGGAATCCTCGGTATAGAAAAAATCAGTATCAGTTTCGTTTCTGATCTGTCTTTCTCAGTAGTAACCAATCACTGGTCTCTGGGTCATACTGCCCCCAGCCAATGACTGCCCTACCCTAAGCCCCGCACCTGGCAGCCATCCTCAGATTTTTACCGCACGTTCAAGTGTTGGGAGTCCTCGTGCTGTAGCTCTCAAACTTTTGCTGCGTTTTCGCGCTTTTTTCAGGAGATTTTCTCATTTTTTGGTTATTTAGAGCCTCAAGCTCCACCGTTTCTACATTCGATCAACGGGGATCCGTTTCGGAGTTTCTACCCCCCTCAAGGGTGAAGATTTCATTGAGTTACACTTTTGGAGGATTCCAGAAGTTCCGAGGCCTACCCCGGACATGGCCCAGGAGAAAGGGAGCTCGACGCCCGGGAAGCTGTTCAGGACCTGCCCTGGATGCCAGCTTCAGAACGTTTTCAAGGAGGACGAGCATTCGTTATGCCTCTACTGTCTCCATGAGGACAAGACGCACAAGGAAAAGGATTGCGCATTTTGTGGGAACATGTTGGAGCGGACCATGAAGGATTGCCACCTCCGTCTCGCCAACTGGCTGGAAGGTAAGAGCTTGCCAGGCGAGAAGAAGAAAAAGAAGTCCGAGCGGTCTTCTAAGTCCTGTGAGGGTGCCCCGGCGATGGGGGCCCAACAAAAGGCTAAGCACCGCGAGTCCGCGGGCACCGGGAGCGCCGAATGGTGGGGCTCCTTGGCTGCCAGGCAGGGCGCCATCAACAACGAGCCAACGCTCTGGCTCGGGTAAGAGAAAGTCCGAGAACCCGGCGAAGCTTCTGGAGAGGCCCCGGTCGATCTTGAAGATTCCGGCAGAGGGGGAGCGAGGCTCGGACCCTCCCCCCAAGGTGAAGGCCCCAAGCGTACAGAAGGTGACGTTGGCCTTAATTCACCCTGCTAAGACCTCGATTGAGGATGTCGCCGTGGCCCTGGCTCAGCCTGTGGAGGCTACACCAGTGGAGGTGCCCTCAGGTACCAGAGTCTCCCTCCCACCGCGGAGGGAGTCGTCTTTCAGGCCCATCGAGAAGACCCCCATGAAGTCCTCGTTAGAAAGGATGGGGGAGGGGCTGGTGGCCATCGTGGATACGGACACGACCTCTGAAGAGGAGCACATCCAAGTCGTGGAGGAGGCTCAGCCCATCAGGAGGGATCCCGACGAGGGCGACGACGAGGGCGACGGTGTCGCAGACGAGGCTCCTCAAGAGCCCTCGCTCCCGTCGTTTCCGGCGCCGCAGGACACCTCGGCGGCCATTTTGTCAGCCATCTAGTCCTTATGCTCGGAGATAAGGACTAGGTTGCCCCTTCCCCCGACAGAGGTACCTGAGCCAGACCCGACGGGGGAACCGGAGCCAGGACCTTCGGAGAGCCCACCACTTAAGCGGAGGAGTATGAATCCTAGGCCTCTTCCCCCGCCTCTGCGGCCTTCTCTGCCTTCCCCCCGGTCCACTACCCACGGGGATGATACAGGCATGGACACGACTACGACGGGTACGGATGACGACGGAGGCGACGACGGGACATGTCCCCAGTCGCCCCCTTCCCGGGCGTCCCCGCCCGACGAGATTGGATCCTTCCATGCTATGTATTCCAGGGCATCCAAGCTCTTCCAGCTCTGCCCCGAAGAAAAGAAGAAGGAAGGGTTCCTTTATCAACGGCGCTAGGCTAAAAGGAAGACGGTCCTCGCCGTACCGCTTCTTGATGACATCTGGGATGAGGGGCTCTCCCTCCTCAAGAACCCTGCCACGGCTCCTGCGAAGAGGGACCGGTACGAGAAGAAGTACCGGGTCCCCAACGCTGCCCCCTTGTGCCTTAGGGCGCAACCTACCCCGGATTCGGTCGTTTCGGCAGCGGCCAAGAAGAAAGCGGGGGGGGCATCGGCCTCGACTTCAACCTCCCCGCTGAAAGGCGAGGGTAGGAAGATGGATGCGATGGGACGATGGATCATCTCATCTGCAGCGACGACCATCAAGGCGGCCAAAGCCCTGGCCGTCGTAGCCCGCCACGACAGGGATTTGTGGTTCAAGATCGCCCCTCTGTTGGACTTCCTTACGGACGCCAAGAGGGCTGAGGCCCTGGAAATCTTACAGGAAGGTGAGATTGCCTCGGACCATGCCATTACGGTGGCTACGGACATCGCCGACACCGGTTTCTGTCAGTTGGGCAACAGCGTTTGCCTGAAACAACGAGGATGGCTCAAGGCGACGGATTTCCACCAGGACGTACAGACCAAGGTTTTGGACATGCCCTTCGATGGGAACAACCTTTTTGGCAAGGCGGTTGATGAGTCCCTTCACTGGGTGTGCTCCAACAGCGACGGCCGTCCTTTCGGAGCTCCGGAGGCAGACAGGGTGCCTCCAAGGGAGCCGGCAGCAACTCCTCTACGTACCGTCAAGCGGCAAGATCTTTGTCGCAGGAGGCCTACAGGGGACGCGGCAAGTCAGGTTGATCCCGCCGTCGTCGCCAAGGTGGTCAAGGAAGCAAAGCGGCCTCCAAGCAAGATTGAACCGACCGTCGGGTCGGGCCCCCGCCGAAGCACCCCGGTGGGAGGCCGGCTGACGAAGTTCATCGGCGTGTGGGAGTCCATCTCCACCGACCGTTGGGTGCTGGACGCCCTGGCCCTGGGGCACGCCCTCGAGTTCCAGAAGAAGTGCACCCGCATTCCTCCCGTGGCCAGGAAGGAAAATCTCGTCCCTCAACTGCTGTTGGAAGTAAGGGCGATGCTCAGGAAAGGTGCCATCAAGCTCGTTCCAAAGAGGCTTCAGGGCTCCGGAGTTTACTCAAGATACTTCCTCGTAAATAAGAAGACAGGAGGATGGCGTCCCATTCTGGACCTGCGACGACTGAACAAATACATCAAGGCACAGAAGTTCTGGATGGCACCCTCCAGCACGTGCTGGGACAGCTGGAGGAGGGCGATTTCCTGTCGTCGTTGGACTTGGAGGATGCATACTTCCACATCCCTATTCTAAAGAGACACCGAAAGTTCCTCAGGTTCGTGGTCAAAGGGCGGCACTACCAGTTCAAGGCCCTCCTGTTCGGATTAAAATCGGCACCCAGGGTGTTCACAAAGTGTCTAACACCGGTGGCGGCACGGCTGCACCTGCAGGGGATCCACGTCTACCCCTACCTGGACGACTGGCTCATACGGGCAAGGACAAGGGAGCTCGTCGTGGAACGCACTGCGAAGACCGTCCAGCTGCTCACAGACCTGGGGTTCTCCATCAACTTTCCCACCTGGTCCCATCACAAGTCGCCCTGTTTCTGGGAGCACAGCTCGACACACTGGTGCGGCGGGCCTCACCGTCGGAGGAAAGGATAAGGACCATCCTGGGAAAGGTGTAACGTCTGCTAGCCACGGACGTGGCCAGAGTGAGGTCTATCAAGTCCCTCCTCGGAATGATGTCCTCCTGCATTTATCTGGTGCGCCACTGCAGACTTCGGATGCGGCCCTTGCAAGAATTCCTCGACGCCCACTGGATCCAGACGACGGGCAGCTTTGAGGACATGATCCCGCTCGACGAAGCGTTCCGTTAGGCGATACGATGGTGGGGGGTCCGCTCTCATCTAATGGCGGGAACAGGTTTCCTAGCCCCGGCCCACCAGGTGACGGTGACAACGGATGCCTCCCTGGAAGGTTGGGGAGCGCACACCGGGGGTCTCCACGCGAGAGGCCTTTTGCTCCCGGAGGAGAAGACTCTCCACATCAACATCTTGGAGCTCCGTGCAGTGTTCTGGGCCCTCAGGTCCTTCCTTCCGTCCCTCAAGGGCCAGGTGGTGAGGATCTTCACCGACAACACCACCACGATGTTTTACATTCGGAAGCAGGGTGGAACCAGATCGCCCGCCCTATCCAAGGAAGCCCAGGATCTGTGGCATTGGGCCGTCGCCCAAGGGATGTTTCTGGTACCCTTTCATCTGGCAGGGATAAAAAACACCATCGCCGACTCACTCAGCAGAGAGCTGCGCTCGTGCCACGAGTGGGAACTGCGCCAGGATCAAGTGGACAGACTCTTCCGACGATGGGGTGAACCCCAGATCGATCTCTTCGTGACGGCGGCGAACTCCAAGTGCCGGAGGTTTGCCAGCAGGTTTCCCCAACCGAGGAGCATGGGCGTTGCTTTCTCGTTCCCCTGGGACGGCCTGTTCCTTTATGCGTTCCCGCCGTTGCCGTTGCTACTCCGGCTCGTCAACCAGCTCAAGAAGTCCCGGTGCAGGATGATCCTCATCGCACCGGCGTGGCCGAGGCAGATCTGGTTCCCGGACCTTCTGGACTTGTCAGCGTCCACACCAGTCAAGCTGCCGACGGACGCGGATCTTCTCTCCAGAGAAGGAGGCGCCATTCTTCATCACGAACCAGAGTCGCTGAACTTGCAGGCCTGGCTCCTGCAGCACTAGAGTTTGGAGGATACGACATCCCGGCCGACTGCAGAGAGGTTCTTGCGAAGGCAGGGCATCCTCAACTCTCAAGTGCTATGGACACAAATAGAAGAGGTCCTCTGTCTGGTGCCGTGCACAGAAGATTAACCCTCTGCAGATTACGGCCCCTCAAGTATTGCGTACCTATTGTCTTTGGCCAAGGCTGGCCTATCTCACGCTTCCATCAAGGTACATCTGGCTGCCGTCTCACGTTACACCAGAACTACAGGACGGGCGTCCTTGTGGTCTCATCGACTGGTGAAGGAATTTATGAAAGGACTGTTCCGATCATTCCCGCCGGTGAAGTCCCCTGCCCCGGCGTGGGAGCTCAACGTGGTGCTGACTAGGCTCATGGGGGCCCCATTCGAGCCTATGCATTCATAATTGCTTAATTTTGAGTTGTTGTATTGCTTGATATTGAGCCTTTTGCCACCTCCCATGGTTGTGCATGTGTATACTGCTATGTATTCTTATATTCATGAGCATGTGAATCCATGCCAGACCCCATGCTGGAGAAGGAACAAGTTACTTACCTGTAACTGTTGTTCTCCAGCATGGGTCTGGCATGGATTCAAATGCGAACCCTCCCGCCTACCCCTCTGCGGCTCTTCACTTGGTCATACTGCCACTTCACATGCTACCAAATCTGAGGATGGCTGCCAGGGGCGAGGCTTAGGGTAGGGCAGTCATTGGCTGGGGGCAGTATGACCCAGAGACCAGTGATTGGTTACTACTGAGAAAGACAGATCAGAAACGAAACTGATTTTTTCTATACCGAGGATTCCCGGCCTGACGACGGGGAATATTCATGAGCATGTGAATCCATGCCAGACCCATGCTGGAGAACAACAGTTACAGGTAGGTAACTTGTTCCTAATAGGCAATAGGGTGTTCCAGCAGGTCTTCTTTCTTTTGCAAAAGCGCCGCCCCTATAGCCCCATAAGAAGCATCAGTTTCCACTATAAAGGGTAACAGTTGGTCTGGTTGTCGCAAGATTAGCGCGGTTACAAATGCTTCTTTGAGTTGTTTGAATGCTTTATCGACTTCTTGGTTCCAGTCAAATTTTGTGTCGTTCTTAAGTAGAGCAGTAATGGGAAATACTATATCTGAGAAATTTGTAATTAATTTACAATAAATGTTTGCCAATCCTAGGAATTTCTGAATATCCTTGACTGATCTTGGAGTGGGCCAGTTCGTGATGGCTTCAGTCTTGCGTGGATCCATTTCCAGACGACCTTCGGATAACAGGAAGCCTAAATAGGGAACAGTAGAGACTTCAAAAAGGCATTTTTCCGGTTTGGCTAATAGATGGTGTTGACGGAGCCTCTGGAGTACTTCTTTTACATGCTGATGGTGAACTTCAAGGGTGTCGGAATATATCAAGATATCGTCTAAATAAACCACCACTGAAGTGAAAAGTAGGTCAGCAAAGACTTTGTACATAAATCTTTGGAACTGGGAGGGAGCGTTTACAAGCCCGAAGGGCATTACTCGGTACTCATAATGTCCTAATGGTGTTCTGAACGCTGTTTTCCACTCGTCCCATTTTTGGATCCGGAGCAAATGGGAAGCTCCTCGGAGGTCGAGTTTTGTAAACCACCTTGCTCCCTGTACAGCCTCCATGATGTCCTTCATAAGGGGCATAGGGTACCTGTCTCTGATTGTCAGACTGTTCAGTCCTCGGAAATCAATGCAGGGTCAAAGTTCAGTTGTTTCTTTTTTAGATATGAAGAACAATGAGGACCCAGCTGGGGAGACCGACTTCCGGATAAGGCCGTTCTTTAGATTGGTGGATAGGTATTCTCTTAAGGCTTCTTTTTCCGGGAGGGATAAAGGAAACATTCTCCCAAATGGAACTACTGCTCCTGGTAGCAATTCGATCTTGCAGTCTTCTGGTTGGTGATGCGGTAAAGGTCGAGTTTGAACATCCATGAACACATCCTCGAATTCTTGATAAGCCAGAGGTATTGTGTTTACGCTACTTATTGGTATTGATTCACCGTGATGGGTTTGTTCTTCCTTGAGGCCCAAACATGACTGGAAACAATATTTAGACCTGAATTCCACTTTGTTGGCCTCCCAGTCTATGTTTGGGTTGTGTCTTCTGAGCCAGGGAATCCCTAATATTACTGGGAAGTGGGCCACTCGGATCAAATCAAAAACAAGTTTTTCCTGGTGTGTGTTCATCTTCACCGTAATTTCTTGGGTCTCTTGTGTGATGGGACCTGAAGTTAAAGGCGTGCCATCTACGCCTTCTACAGGAATTGGTGGAAGCTTCTTTCTTCTGGGAATAAGATGTTGTTTAGCCCACTTGTCGTTCATGAAGTTGCCCGCCGCGCCACAATCTAGCATGGCAAGACACTCCAGTTCATGACCTCTTTCCCAAACACCACTCCAAACACTATCAAATGATGAGAGGTGTCTAGTGTATTGGACACACAGGGATTTATAGCTGAAACCCCTCCCTTGTCCCTGTTCAGGGTCGGGGTTGCTCATTTCCTGATCTCCTGGGAGTACTTCGGGGCAGTCCCGTAGAAGGTGCTTCTCTGAGCCACAATACATACAGAGGTTCAAGTCTTTCTGACGTTTCCTTTCTGCAGAAGTCAAAGGACCTCTGGCTGTTCCTATTTGCATAGGTTCATCTGTATGGGATACTGGTGGGCTCTTCTCTGAGGTCACAGGGAGGTTAGGAAGTATCGGTGTGAAAGACCTGGGTCTTCTTCTTTCAGCTCTGCTTTCTGATAACCTGAATTCAATCTGTAGGGTTAGCGAGATGTAAGTGACTTCAATTTAGCACTCCAACTAAGTCAATGCCTAGTCTGGGATGTCCAATGGAAGCCCTTATTTATATTTTTATGACAAGTTCATAAATCTGGATGATGAACCCTTATATAACGCCCCTCTCCTAGAATCCCCCTGAACTCACTGAGCCAAGAAGTAGGTTTGTTTTGCAAATTAAAAGGTTTATTGGAAAACTTAAACAATATATATATATCACACTTTTATGAATAAATTAATATTTGATAGCACACTTATGAATATAACAGTGATCAACAATGGATAATATTACACTAGCACACTAGCACACTTCTTTAATTACTTAGGAGTTGGTATAGAAAGGATAAGGTAGTAGAGAAGACTTTGTATGGTTTCAATGAAAAGCAATGATGGAAAGAATACAGCACAGAAATAAACTGATATGGTTTCAACAATAGATAAGAAGATCACTTTTTTTCTTTATGACAGCTCACTCCCCCCCTATGCAATATGAAGAGATGGAAATGAGGGCACACAGGTTTTCAGGAATAAAATAAAAAGCAGTTCAGTTCCCCCCTAGCAAGCTTAGAGCTTGCTAGGGGGGAACTGATTTGTATGCAGACAATTTATTGTTAATATCTTCCAAAATAGAGTCTACCTCTTCTCGGTTCAGTGTCGCCACTAATTCTTTTTCAATTTCTTGAATATCTTTTCAGATCGTTAGACAATTCTTGTATGGTTAATAGAATGAGGTCTAAGGAGCATTTATTTAATATGGCTTCCCATTTCTTTACAAAGGCTTTGCTTTCCTTGCAAAAGGTTGGTCGTAGCTGTAACCGTAGACCTCTAGGTATTCTTCGGCTTTTATGGTATCTCCCCTGTGTAATTGCATGCAGCTTGAGGTTTATCTCCTTCCTTATTAGATATTCCAATTGTTTTATTTGACTGGTTGGATCTTGTTTTTTGTTGCCTGTTGCACTGAAACCACTGTTAGTGATGAGACCCAGAATATCGTTTGCCTCTTTGGCTGTAAAGCCTAGTGTATCAGCTCTATTTGTCGTCAAGCCTTCTATATCCGCAAATGACATTATTTTAATAACAATTCTTCAGTGTAATTTAGAATGTGTGTGCCTCCACCTTGGATTATGCCTAGACCAAGATGGTCATAGACCGAAAGGCATTGGCATATGTGCTTACTGATGAAACAACCATTGTTTTTCGAAGTTGCCTCACTATATGAGAATTGAATTGGTGACACTTAACCTAGAAATGTGAATAAAACATTTCTTGTTGAAGAATTCACTACAACCTTTGCATATCTATGAATTAATATTGAATACTTTATTGAATATTTGAATTTAACTGTGCAACCCTGCCAAGGGTCAACTGAGAGCTCTAGCCTTAAGTAAGGTAATGCTACCTTACTTTTCATCTAAACAGAAACATATTCGTAGACCTTTCCCCACCACTATTAATTTTATCAATCAGGAAACATTTGCATTCTTATCCTTGTATTTTAGAGACTATGGGCCTCATTACACGGATGGCGGTGGACCAAGGTGCTATTAGCACCTTGGTCCATGCTGGTAAAATACCGGCACCGCCTTGGTGGAAAGGGGAATTACCGCCCTATTCCAAGGTTGGTGGGACGGTAATTCCCCCTTCCCCCATTGCCCTTCCCCATTCCCATTTTTGCCCCATAGGGCTCTATGGGAATGGGGAATGCGCTAATTACGGTGCTGCAAATTGCGGTACCATAATTAGCTCCCTGGTCCCTTTGCGGGTTGGTTTTTAATGCCTGCAAAAAGCAGGCGTTAAATTCCCCAACCCGCAAAGGGACCTTGTAGTAAGTCGGTAAGGATTTACCGGTACCGGTAAAATACCGGTACTGGTAAACCCTTACTGCCTACCGTGTAATGAGGCCCTATATGTGGAATATTTTAGGGTTGGAAATGTATTAATCTGTAGCGGTGCCCTCTGGGATTGCAGAGGACTCCTCCAGTTGCTGCAGAGTGTACCTGGGATGGCAACACTTTAGCTGATTAATATGGACCCACTTGTCTTCCCATTCCACCAAACTGCCTTTGGGGATGCAGATCTTGTAGGCAACTGGTGAGATCTTGTCTACAATTTCGAAAGGTCCCTTCCATGTAGGCAGAAATTTCCACTGTTTGGCCTGGTTCCTTTGGAAATTGTATAGATAGACCCGGTCTCCCACATTGTATTCTTTCCTAGTAGTCTTCAAATCATAATGAGTCTTCATGCTATCGGCTGATCTTTCTAGGTTTCGCTGAGCATAGGCAAAAGCATGTTGAAGGTGTTTCCTTAAATTTTCAACATACTCATGAGTTGTGGAGGCATTGATCAATGTTTGCTCTTGGGTCCTGTAAAGCAAATGCTGGGGAAGCACCATCCTGCGTCCAGTCATCAGCTCAAACGGTGACATTTTAGTTGCAGATGAAGGGGTAGATCTGATGGCCATTAGGACAAGAGCTAATCGGATATCCCAACTTGGCCCCGAATACGCCACAGACTTTTTTAAGATGCTCACGATGGTTCGGTTGTAACGTTCTACTGCACCAGAAGAGGCTGGCCGGTAAGCAATATGTAGCTTCCTTTTAACCCCCAGTACCTTCCACATCTTTGTCATTACTTTGCTGGTGGCTACCTCTGTCTGACTCAATCCTTTGGGGTAGACCAAAACGGGAAAAGATGTGGTTGATCATCAGGGCAGCTGCTGTTTCTGCCTTGCAGTTTGGGGCCGGAAGACATTCCACCCATTTAGTAAATAAGCATGTCACCGTCAACATGTACTTATTTCCCCTAGAGGAGCGAATCACGGGGCCTATGAAGTCGACTTGCAAATCTGACCATGGCAGTGTCATCTCCCTCTTTAGGAGAGGTGCACGGTGTGTGAGGGATGTTGGCTGAAATTGTGCACACACAAGACACCCCTTCAAGTATTGGCCGAGGTCCTGCCCCATGTGTGGCCAGTATGCAACCTCTCTTAAGATCTCAAGTGTTGTATGAAACCCCCTATGACTGGCGGTGGCCGCATCATGGGCGTGACTTAACATCAGGCTTCGGAATGAGGGAGGGACCACCCACTGATCATGGCCAGCTTGGGATTTCCTAACCAACAAACCGTCGTGGATTCTGAACATTTTTGGACATTTCATCAACACTCTGAGGTCCTCTTTCCCAATGTAATCGGTATCCGTCAGGGGAAAGTTCTCAGGGTCCTCAATGTGTTGGTAAAACTTACCAATTATTGGATCCCCCTTTTGAGCCGTAATCAAATCAGCATCTGAGGTCTCCTTACTCCATTGTGCAGTTGAAAGATCATTGTGAGCATTTGTCTGGGACCTAGTGATCGCAGTGACCTGGATTTCCCCCAACAGGGACTCAATCTCTATTAGATTCCCTTGGATGGCCCCGGTTTTGGCAAGCTGATCAGCTAAGTAATTTCCAGTTTTGTCCGGTCCCTCTACTTTGGAATGACCCTTGATCTTTTTCCAGTAGATGGTCATCCCGTTCGAGGTGACCAGATCATCAATGTTTTGGATTAACTTCCCATGTTTCAAGGGTCTGTTATTAGCACATAACATGCCTCTGGCTTTCCAATTAACCAGGTGCTCCACGAACCCGTTCCGTACATAATCCGAATCTGTGATTATGACCAGTTTGTGGAGTTTATGTTGGACAGCAGTGAGGATGGCTTGATGTACAGCCATCAACTCTGCCACCTGACTATTTCGGGGACCAATCTTGTACCCAGCGGAGGGTTCTGGGGACGCATTCACCCATGCATTCCCTACGCCGACCACAAGTTCTTTTTACCCGTTGTTGTCAACATGGTAAGAGCATCTGTCCACATAGACAGTGGGCATTCCCTCACACTTTTCTTCTTCAAAGACTTTGTGTGGGGAATTAAGGTATGCCTCCATGTTGTCCTTGATTTTTAGACTTTCGTCCTCGAGACAGTTTTCTCTGGCACAATCATGCAAGTCAGCCAGACCTTGCGCGAGGGGACTCTTCTTGTTTTGGCCATATCTGACCTCCACAGGAAAGCCTTGCATTGACAGAATCCAGGAAGTAATTCGGGAATTACTCACATTTCCGGCCCAGATTCTGTCACTTTGGAGATATTGCAGAGGCTGGTGTGGAGTCTCCACTATGATGTGTTCCCCCTGGATAAACGGGCAGTAATTCTTCAATGCCCACACCATTGCCAGGAGTGCCTTCTCACAATCGTTGAATTTTTCCTCCACAGAGGATAAAGTTTTGCTCGCATAGGAGATTACTTTATTGACCTTGTCATGCTTTTGATATAATACTGCAGTCAAGCATGTACTAGAGAACCCTGTCTCCAAGAGAAACTCCTTGTTTCTGACAGGGTAAGCTAGGCAAGGCTGAGAGGCTTCTTTTGAGCTTTCTTACTGCCTCGGATTGTTCTGAACCCCATTCCCACTTGACCCCCCCTTCAAGAGATGAATCAAGGGTCTGGTGATCTCTGCATAGCCCTCAATGAACTTTCTGCTGTAATTAGTCAGTCCAAGGAGGCTCCTTAGTTCCCCCATAGTTGTGGGGTCTTTCAGTTTCTGGAGTGCTTCCACTTTCTTTTCCTGGGGACAGAGACCCTGAGGAGTAATTTCATGCCCCAAGAAATTAACACGGGTTCTACACCACTGTGCTTTCTGAAAGGAAAGTTTTGCTCCGGCAGCCCTCAACTGGGTCAGAACATAATTGATCTCCGCTATGTGTTCCTCCACAGATGAACTTTTGATGAGGACATCATCTACATAAGCCAGGTTACCCCTCGCACCCAGATTGGGCATGGTCTTGTGTAGGAAAATGTTGAATTCATTGCCGGAGTTGAGGTATCCGAAGGGAGTCCGGGTCCATGTGTACTGCTGGCCCCCAAAGGTAAAAGCCAGTTTGTATTGGTCCTCCCTACTGACAGGCACAGTCCGGTATCCATTGGTCAGGTCTATTGCAGTGAATACCTGTGAACCCTGGATCTGGGCCAGCCCTTGGTCAATGTAGGGAAGAGGCCATCGGGAAGTATGAACCCGTTTGTTGAGCTCCCTAAGGTCGGCGCAGAGTCTCCACTGGCCGTTTGGCTTCAATATTCCCAGCACCGGATTATTGAAGGTGCTGTGTACTGGACGGATTATCCCCCGAGACTCAAGGTTCTTAATTATCTCAGTAACGGACTCCATTGATGCGAGAGGCAAAAGATATTGCTTCACAAACACTGGAGTCATGCCCGGGTCTGTGGGAATTGTTGTTGTGTGGATGTCGGTGCGACCACAGTCATATGAGTCCACCGCAAGGAGATCTTGGAAATCCAGGAAAACTTGTTTCAACTTTTGCTTCTGCTCCAGAGTCACACAGGCATCAGCTAGGTTGACTCTCTCTTCAACCATCTGCCTGAAGCCTGGAAAGACTTCTGGTTTTGCTATCTTAGCGACCTCCTCCAGTTGGGTGGAGAAGTCCCTGGTCAGAGTGCTGATTTGGACTGGAGGCTTCAGGTGGGAAAGGCAGCACTCATGGACCTGGAAAATCACCTCATCCACTCTGAAGTCACAAGTCACATCTGCCTTACCATAAGGGCAGGAAGTGTACACCAGGAAGTTCCCCCCATGCCGGGTAAAGATCCTGTCTGGTGTTGTGTTGTCATCACTGTCACTGTCAAAACAGTCCTTGGGGATTGGTCCTAACAGTTAATTTCCTAAATCAATGGAAAAATGTCGGTCATCAACCGCCATTCCAATAATGGTGCCTGCGGCTAGAGTAATACTCTTTAAGTCACTGTTATCCACCTCTATTGGAATGGTGTCATGTTCTAGATTGACTAACGGTGTTGGGTTTACCCCCAACCCTTGCTGTTGGAGAGAAGCATTTAGATGAATATAAGCATCAGGGTTTTTCAATTTTTGTCCTCTTTTAACTTTCACTTCCAGGGAGAATTGTCAGGTCCTTTCTGGGATGGTGACGTCCTCTCCAATCTGAATTTCAACTGCATAAGGCAGCAGTTGAGCTGACCTAAATGCTTTTTCTGGATCATCAAAGCCCATGGGATTATCAGCTAATCGGGACCAATCTTTGAAGTATATTAGGTCCAAACTAATGGCAAAGCGATTATGAATGTCACTGCCTAAGTAAAAGGTGGCAGTGACGTCTCGCACGACCCAACAATTATGGACTATGCTCTTGTTGCCAATGGAGATTTTGAGCATACACCTGCTTGGCAGGAGATGTTTGGAATTGGGTGTTTCCAGATCCATTTCCCATTTGTCTATCAGTTTGAATGTGGGATGGCTGGATCTTTTGGGAGTTGGCGGAACACACACACACTCGGGCGAGAGCAGAGTCATTCCCATCATTTAACTGAACAGGGATGAACAACTGCTCTCCAATTTGCTGAATATCAACTAGGCTCTGAACTGATTTCACATCTTTCTGGACCATTGGAGTGGGAATGTCTGATTGTGGATTAGTAAAGAATTTCAGAGTGTTTCCTTCCAGTGTGGAATACCACCTTAAACTGGAAGGAAGGTTGATTTTCAGAAATAGAGAGGACCCCCCATCACCATTCTGTTGTCCTACTGCTATTACTGTCACGTCTGGAATTTGGTTATTCTGGAAGTGAAATTCTACCCGGTCAGATTTTTGTTCAACCATGTGGCATGCCGTTTAAACTAACATGGTTGACACTCTGTTTTAATTTTATTGGTCGGCTAGTCTGGGTCCAGAGGACTTTGTTTACGCAATCTTTTAGGGGTGACAACTTTCTCAGGAGGTCATTCCCTAGTAAACAAGGGGTGCCCTCTGGAGTTACTACTATGACCGGGTGTTTCACCTTGTGTCGCCCAATTTTAATGTCCAAATCTGCAGTCCCCTCGACGGGAATTTCCTTCCCGTCAAAGTTCTGAAGTTTTCCAGGAAGAGAGGTGAGAGGAATTTGGTAATCCTCCCCCCTCCCTGCATTAAGTTTGTCAAAGGCTCTTTTGGACAGAAGGGTAGCTTGGGATCCAGTGACCACCAGTGGCAAAATTGTACCCTGCCCTGTACTTCTACCAGGGCAAAGTATCTTCCCTCCTTCTCCTCAAGGGGGCACAGATAATGCACATTTTTGGACAACTGGTGGGCTAGTTTTCTGGTTTTGGACATGCAAACAGAAGAGATTTGGGCAGAATTCTGTCGAGAGTCTTGGGAATCTGAAAGAAAAAGTTGGCACCCAGCAATGGGAGAAATTTTGGGTTCCCCTGGTTCCGGTTCTGGGCCGCCCCCCCTTTTTGGAGACAGTCACCAGAATGGGTTTGAACCAGGGGATTTTGATGCTGTTGGTTCTGGGATGAGATGATGGGCGGCGCTAGCTCAGTCCCCACATCTACCCAGTCTGTCTGTGAATCCCTTAGGACCCATTTTTCCTTGGGAGGAGTTCCCCCATCTCTGAAGGAGAAGATCCTTTTCCAAGGATCCTCTGAGGATCCCTCTCCCTCAAGTTGGAAGATCTGTCCCTCCTCCTCAAAGTGAGTCTGTTTGGGTCCTTTGTTTCTCCTACCTCCTCTCTGCTCCTTGGGTGGAAGACTTTCAGGGGTAGGAGATTTTGTTTCTGGTTCCTGGGTTTCCAGGGGCTGTTTACAAGTGGGGAACGATGCTTTCTCCAAGGCTTTACACCCCCCTTCCCCTTGTGCCTCCTCCCTGGGAACCGGTGGGTTATCGGGGTGCTGCCCCCGTCATTGTTCTGGAGCACCAGGCCCAGAGTTTGGGGCATTCTGTGCTGGCATGCTCATCTCGGGGTGCTGGTGAGCCCTCAGCACACGACCCAGCTCCAGTGCCATATTTCGGACCTGACGCTCTAACTGTGAAACCCGCTCAGGCTGATACGGGGTTCTGTTTTCTCCCCTGGGCTGATCCCGGGAAGGGTAGCTATCCCGTCTCTGGTAGTACCCCGGGTTGGCAAGATTTGGGTACCCCTCCACCCTTGGCCTTCCCTCTCCCGGATTAGGTGGTCTGGACTCAGGAAAGTGGGGAAAGAAGGATGGATGATTTTGGGGCTGGAAGTTGGGTGGATACCTGGGGAAAAAGTTCTGCCCGGGATTTGGGGAATTTTTGCCCTCCTGGGGGAAGTTAGGAGGGAAGTTCCCTGGGTTAGGTGCTTGGCCTGATCCCCCCGTTCGGCTGGAGGAGTCCACACAAAACCCAGGATGGGTCGGTTTCCCTTGTAGCGGGGACTTACATAGTCAGGGGAGTGAGGGACCCCATTTGTGGGACTACCTCCTTGGCTCCCTGTCTGTGACTGGCCCAAGGGCCTTCTGGGCTTGGAATTATTCTGTGCCGGCAAGTTTATCGGCCCCCCATCTCCAAATCCAATAAGGGGGCAACCTTTACCCCTGCCACCTTGGCAGCAGCAGGGGTGCTGGTCGGTTTGGGGCTTTTCTGCGCATTACTTTTATTTTCTATGGGCTTCTGCACCTCATAGATTCGGGTGGCCTGTTCAGTGACACAGTCTAGCGACCTTTTCTCATGAAAATCTCTCACTAGCTGGGTAATGATGTATTTGGGCAAGGCATGGAAAAAAGTGTTAACAAATTCTTTGCTGTCCGTGTGCACCCTTTTGGTAGTCTGCGCAAAGGCACGCTTCAACTCCTGCACAAATTCTTGTGGGGCCTGATCCTCCCCACATTGCAAATTATAGGCTGCCTTGCGAGCCTCTTCGGGGTTCCGGTGAACAGAAAAATGTTTCAAGATGGCCGCCCTATACGTGGACCATCTTGAATGGTTTTGGTCCTCCAGCCCCGCAAAGAAACTGGAGTATTCTGGGGAGAATGTCCATTTGATGTACTGCATGCAGCTACTGCTGTCTTTCAAATGGAAAGTCTCCATCATTTGCTCAAAGAGCTCCAAGTGTTCCCACACAATACTTGGCCTTCTTGTGATAAGGCGTGATGACACTCCTTATTGCCTTAATTTGTTTTGACTCAGAAGCACTGCTCCCAGAGGTGCCCGTCTAATCTTCCAGGTTTTCCCGAATTCTGCAAGCCTGGGAATGGCCGGCAGAATGTGTGGACCTAGTCTCTTGTGTCCTGGGACGCGCGGAGGAGTCTTCAGATTCCTCCTTGCTGCCCGGATTTGATGGGTACCCCCCCCCCCACTGACCTAACTGGGCAGAGGTTTTCAGAATGCCCTTAGAGGGCCTACTCTCCCGGGGTTCCCCACTAAATTGTGCTATACTTGGATGCCCATACCCGGATGCCCGCCCATCCATTCCTGGGAGGTACTGGCCTATGAGCCCCATATGTTTGGCTGGATAGTAATCTGCCATCCCCGTGGCCCTGGGCTCATGTGCACCATGGGACATGGGGGTGGCAGAGTCCAAGGACTGGGAGAGATGAAGGCCTCTGGTACTAGGGCTCCTGAGGTTATGCTCAGGTGTCTCCCTTTCCCAGCGAACCCCATCTCTGTCAGCCCCTGCTCCCTGTTGCCCTGCCAGACCCTGCACTTTCAGTTCCTCAACCAAGGCCTTACTAGACTCGATCAGTCTCTCCTGCATGGCTACCAGTTGCTGGAGCCTATCATTGTGCTGACAGAGAGCCTCATTCTCTCTCTGTGCTTCCTGGTTTGTCTTGGAGTACTGGGGCAGTCTTTGCTGCAGGAGGGTTACCTCCTGAGTCCCATCCCTACTAGCCTGCTCCTTTCTTGCCAGAGCATCTTCCACTCTCCAGCTTATTTTATTAAATTTTTTCTTTTAAGTGACAGACTTCTGGCCTAAGGCGTCCCTTTCCTGAATAAGAGCCTGCATCTGTGCCGCCAGGACATCCCTCTGCCTTTGAAGGGCACCAGCTTTCTGGCGTTCCTCATCAAACTCTGCCTGGGTATCCAGGTCTTTCAAAATGGGTTTATTGCTCTCTGCCTTCTCCCTATTTAGGTGGCTTTGCAGGGTGGCTACCTGCTCTGTGCATGCCCTGTTGAAGTCCAGTTGTTGCTCCATCTTTTTCTGGCTCTGCAGTAGGGAGTCCAAACCTTCTTGGTACTCCTTCTGCAAGGCCAGAAATCTGGTATCCTGGTCTGCCTTTTCCTGTCTACTATCATTTTCGGACACCTGGAGAAGAGTCCAGGTCAGATTGGGCCTCCTCTAATGCCTTCAGTTGCATATTTGCCAGATCTTGGCCTTCAGCACATTTGCCCTGTATGGCTCCCATATATAAATATAAATATGCCGCTATCCTGGCAATCTTGTTGTGCTCATCTTTGGCTTTAGGGGCCATGTATAGTTCACTCAGCGCCACATGTAAGGGACCCTGATCTCTCCATATATCTGACCCTCTTGCAGTGATCTGGGGTGTGATTGCCTGCAACCACACTGTCTGATCCTGTTCCGTCCACTCGCCTCTCACAAATAGCTTATGAAAGAGGTGTTCCCTGGCTATTTTGATGTCTACTAGTGTCGTCATTCTGGAAATTGATTTCCTTCCTGACTTACAGAAGTTAGTATTTTATTTTGCAAAACAGACCGTTTCCTTAGAGCGTTCCTTTGAGGAGTGCTTTTACAGCGTAACACAGCGTGGTGATCCAACAGGGTTTATGTATCCTGTCAGTTAGCACACTGTATTAAGCTGCACAAGCGGTAGACCTAATCCAGACGTCCCGTTACGAGCCCCCACTTTGTAAGTGACTTCAATTCAGCATTCCAACTAAGTCAATACCTAGTGTGGGATGCCTAATGGAAGCCCTTATTTATATATTTTTATGACAAGTTCATAAATCTGGATGATGAACCCTTATATAACGCCCCTCTCCTAGAATCCCCCTGACCTCACTGAGCCAAGAAGTAGGTTTGTTTTGCAAATTAAAAGGTTTACTGGAAAAATTAAACTATATATATATATATATATATATATATATATATATGAATATATATATATATATATATATATATATATATATATATATATCACACTTTTATGAATAAATTAATATTTGATAGCACACTTATGAATATAACAGTGATGAACAATGGATAATATTACACTAGCACACTTCTTTAATTACTTAGGAGTTGGTATAGAAAGGATAAGGTAGCAGAGAAGACTTTGTATGGTTTCAATGAAAAGCAATGATGGAAAGAATGCAGCACAGAAATAAACTGATATGGTTTCAACAATCGATAAGATGATCACTTTTTTCTTTATGACAACTCACTCCCCCCATATGCAATATGAAGAGATGGAAATGAGGGCACACAGGTTTTCAGGAATACAATCAAAAGCAGTTCAGTTCCCCCCTAGCAAGCTTAGAGCAACCGGTATGCTTTTAAACAGTCAAAAATACTTTTACATGTGATTTGCAATGAAGTGAAAAATATGCTAAAAATGATTTTAATTTCCTATATGAGATTCAGGGTAGGTGACAGCTACTTTGAATCAGTTCAGGTCAACACTAGCAATGATTCAGGAATGATTATCAGGTTGAAAACGAATTTCAGCAGTGCAAGCAAGAGACAGCTATTTTTAACATGTGGTGAAATTGAGCTAGTTTGCAATTCGCGGCACTTTTTCCGAGTGCGTCGATCGCGATTATGGAAAAACTATAAGGAGTTGGGATGTCATTTTGTTGGAAAGCTTAGATTCTTAGCTTTAAAATGAAAGTTAAAACCCGCTTCTAGGGCATACGGTTCAAAAGATATGGACGTTTTTGTGGAGGTATTTTTTCAGAAATGAAGTAAAGATTCAGAATGACAAATGACACTTTCACAGCTTTGAAATCACAGAATGGACACACGATTTCTATGCAGTTCTGGACAGGTGGATACTCACTCCTAATTTTGGACTGGAATAGGCCACCAATGGTTCTGCTCACAGCGTGGCCTCTGGTCTGGGTCTGGTACTGCAGAGCGGTCTGGGTTTGTCTGCTATCGGCACTGCACAGCGGTCTGGTCTGCTCTGCTATCGGCACTGCACAGCGGTCTGGTCTGGTCTGCTATCGGCACGGCACAGCGGTCTGGTCTGGGTCTCTGGTTCTGGCAAAAGTTCTTGGCAAAGAAGCAGAAACAGCACAGCCCGGCTGTTTTATTCTGATGTCCCCTTTGAAAGTCTGGGGTAAAATCAGTTTGCAAGATTGGAAGGCCAGCTGAGAAGGGTTCAGCTTGCAGTAGGCCCTCTGCTTCAAGGTTCTGTAATCTGGAGTCTGGTTTTCTTGTGCAGAGCGTCCCGCCAATGTTCAGGTGATGAGTGAATCTGGAAGTCCCCCACTAAGGCTTGCCATCCTTACTTATAGCAGAAATTGCATCACCAAAATGGGTGTGTGCGTGGGCATAACTAAGCCTGCCCCTCACAACTTATCATTGGCCAAATTCTCCTCTCTCACTTGATTGGGGGAAGGAAATTGAGTGTCATCGTGATGAGGTATGTTTATGGGTCAGAGAATCCTGCCCTTGTCACTTTGCACACAAATCTATTTTTGATTCAAATGCATATTTATCTATGTACAATTTTTCTAATATTATATGTCCAGTTAACATATTTTCTGTAGCACCAAACCATCCGATCCCTGTCTTTGTAAGATGTTGTGTCCACTTCTGACACTTCTGACAGGATTCTGCCCTTTTCATCCAGAACACAATATCTACATTTTTCCAGAATTTACACAAATGTGCGCAAGGAATATGGGCATCAGATGATGAAGTGTCAGTTTTTAAACATACAGACATTTGGAGTAATACCCTATTTTCCGCTACTACCCCCTAGAACATACCACAGAGTCCTAGCACCTCTTAAAATTTGCACAGAAAAATCACAGGAATAATGATATTATTTATATAATTTTGACAATTTTGTACTATGAATTATCCATCTTTTTCAAATTATGCTCTGGCCCAGATGGGTGTGGTTAAGTCCCAAAGCACATGGGGCAATTTCTGGTTTGTCCACTTCCTCCAAGCTCAGCTGGCTCACAGAGGCAGTGCCCCTCCCAGTTCCTTCCAAGAGGAAGCCATTTGTGAACTGATTTAGCAATTGCTTTGAGCCAAGGGAAATTCATTGTTCTGTTTCCCTGCAGTCCCAGGTACCCCTCCCCTGATTCAATCAGAGAGGTGTAATCTCCTTTTGGTGGGGGCAGCAGAAGGCAGGCCAAGCCTGTGAATGCAGTTGCTGGGCAAGTTTCAACTCCTGTCAGGGGTAGTTGCCGGGCAGAATTCAATCCCTTTTAAGCCAGGCTTCAGCCAAATGTCACTTTTGTTCCAATTTTTCTTCATTCAAATCAAACTTACAATATTTACACATGCAGCTAGAACGCTGATTCTAAGTTCAAAACTATGACATTTAAACAGTTGCAACCTATGGGACACTCAAAAGTAAGTCACTCATTTATTTTAAACATTTCGATTTTAGTGGCTTTAAATCCAATTTCACTTGAGCTGCTGACATCCACAGCTCAGCCAGTTTTGTTATGAACATTATTTTAGGCTCTTAATCTTTCCAGATTTTGTATGCACACAAGACTTCATTCTACCAGACGTCTGCTGGTGTTCAGTAAGATTTTTAAATATCTTGCAATGTTTGAAATAGGCATTTTGAGCTTGCATTCAGAGAAACAAAGGTGATTTCAAAGTGCTTTTTGAGCTAACAGGCACTGCTGTTTTTCCTTTGGCACCACGTTTCACTCATGGCGCTTCTGGCCCATCATGCTCGCACTGGTTGGTGGCAGGTCAGGCGACCATTTTGGTGTGCGCAAAACTGCACGGTTTTCCTGGATTCTGGCGCAAATGTGGACTTTTCGGCCATCTTGGACTTTCTAAGCCCACAGCACCAAATGTTGCAGCATAATAACTCGAACATGGGTCAATACACCTGACAGAGACCAAATCCTGGAATGTAGTAGGTCTGGCAATTCTGGCCAACTCATCCTTTATATCATCGTGGAGACCTCTCCTGAAAAGGGTTTGTTTGGCGGAATCAGGCCATCCTGTCTCAAGAGCTATTCTTTGAAAATTGTATACATAAGTCTGAACATCTGAAGAACTTTGTCTTGTGTCCAGAGGATTCTCATACGATGTGTACAACACTTCAGGCCTTTCAAACCTGGCGTGAAATCGTTGCACAAACAAGCCGTAGTCGTTAAGTGCTGGGTCTGAATTAGTAACCAGCGGGGTAGCCCAAGCCAGCGCATTTCCCACGAGATTGGAAATGAGGAAACCTACTTTGGTCCTGTCTAACTCATAGGTTTTTTGGCGGAAAGTGTAATATATGGTGCAGGAATCTAGGAACTCCTTCATTCGCTTGGGGTTACCATCACACTTGCCGCAAGGCAAAGACAACGGAGGTAAGTCTCTTCGACCCTCATCTCTCAGTTGTACCTGTTGCCTTAGATTTGTGTTGTCTGCCTTCAGGGCGGCGTTGTCGGCTTTCAAAGATTGAACCTCTACATTGATGCCTTGTATTGCATTGACAAGTTCTTGGTATTGTTCTAGGCTAGCCATCCTTGGGCGTTGCAATCTCTCAGAATATGCTTGAAGATCCCTTTCACCCGCCTCCTCTTCCTCCTCACCTGAATGTCCTTCTTCGGATGATTTGTCCGTGAGAATGTCTCTCCTTTCTCTCCAAGCTGTATCAGGCTTTTTGTTGATGAATTTAGGATTTGCCCGGCAGTGCGACCCCCAGGGAGACCACCCCACAATCAGGGAAAAGCTTTGCCGAAACACCCTGAGTTGGTATTTGTAGAGCGTTGATGTTGAGTCCGAGGGTCTCTGAATGGAATTAAGTAAGCAGTTGAGTGGTTGAATTTGTGAATAATGGAGAACTGCAATAACCAGCATGCACTGGTGTTGAGCTTTGTTCCGGTATGGTATCCACGGTGTAAGGTGATCCAACTTGGGACTGAGAGCCCCGCCAGGAAGGCGATGAGTTGGAAGGTAAGTGGCACCACCCGGGGGTGTGATACTTCAGGAGCGTCCTTGGGTCCGGAACAGAACAGCCTTGGTTGTAAGAGATACCCGCGGGAAGCGCGGATGGGAACTCGGGAAACCCGAGTAGCAATCGTGAACCGAAAGGAAAGAGGAAGCGTACCGAGGAGCGGAACGGGTAGGAAGAAGAAAAGGGAAACAGAAGAGGATGGAAGGAAACAGGGACGGAGCCGAAGAAGAAAAAGGTGTAGCACTTGAACAGCGTGTAAGCCCGAAAGTACGAAGGGTTGCAACCAGTGGTCGAAGTGAGTGGGAGCGGTCGGGAGCGGTGCTTCTCTACTTTTTTAAATTACCTTTTACAGCTCCCATACTTTTATTTTAAAAAGAAACTGTTCCAGAACGGTTTTGTTTTAAAAATAAAAGTGTAGGAAGAAGTTGAAACTTGCACTGCACTGAACATTCCCTTAAACAGCAGGTTCAAGTGTTTGGGGGGCGTGTATTGTGTGTGGGAGGGGATGTGGTGATAGGGTTTGTGGGGAGCAGGGGCAGGCCAGCAGGGAACATAGCTCCACTACTTCGTTTCATACACTTCTACAACTGGTTGCAACGCGCTGCGGAATACTGCCGACGCGTCTAAATACACGTCACATGCAGGAAGTGGAAAAAACTAGAATGCTGCACCCGCTTCTGCTGGATAATGTAACGGCTCAACCCTTCCTCCATTGATTCCACAACCTCCAAGGTCTGTGGATCATGACAAAAATGCAGCACAGAGTGTTAAAGGCAGAGAAGCCATAGTTTACTCTCAGATACAGTGACATAAACAATGAATGTGAGATCATGAGGGATCGCTTTCCCACAAGCTGCTACCCACACATCATAATAAATGACTGTCATCAGAAAGCATCCTGTAAATCCAGACATGAATTGTTCAAACCGAAAGAGAAAAATGAATTTTTTCCCTTCCTACAAATATTGAAATATTCCAGACAAAGTCATCACATAACAAGGATCATCAAGAAAAATTGGAATATTATACAATAAGATCCACAATTGCTGAGGCGTTTTCCTAAACCTCCTAAGATTGGCTAAAAGCGAGGTAGAAATGTCCAAGATCAATTGATTAGGGCTGAAAGAACCCCTCAGAATAGACAGCCTGTTTCAGAATCAAAAACCTGGCACATACCCATGCATTAATTGCAGTAACAGCAATACATCATTAAAGGTGAACACATCAGACATCCACGATCAGGAAATAAAATCAAACTGGTGATTAGGCTACCTGTAATTCATGCAATGTGATTCATGCCCTTAGTTGTCCCTGTGGCTGTTATTATGTATCCCAGACTATCCGCAAGGTGGACAAACATAAATCCAACATAGGCACTGCTCATTGAAAAGCTCCAGTTGCATGACACTTTAAGGATCAAAGACACAATGTAGCAGAGCTAAGATGTATAGTTCTTGAGTTTTTACATTTTTTAATTTTTTTTAATTTTATTGTAATATTAGTCAACATTTTGACTTGTTACACATGAATACATTTTGCATATAAAACACTTTTTACTAAACCAGTATACAACAAAAGAAATATCACGCAATTATAAAAAAAAAAGAAAAGGAGGAGAAAATAGCAGTTTGAATCAGTTCCACCTCATCTCAAAACTCTTACAAATACCTAAGCCTTCGAAATCTTTTAAAAAAACAGAAAGAAAAGGAAAGAGAAATCTTCATGATCACATTTCCAGTTAGTTTCAAATCTTTTAAGAAGCATGTTACTTCATGAGTTAAAAAAGTTTAATGGCCTTGCGACAGTCCTTGCCAAAACAATTTTGAATTCAAGGTTTTTGGGTCATGAACAAATCTTCGAAATCTTTTCATTCTGAGAGGCCACGTCCCCATACATTCTGCTACCAAATGGACCATGGTTTGCTTTACACCCTCTTGACATTTGTCACAGATATTTGAAGGGAAAGCTATTGGATCTCTGATGTGTTGTGATTCCAGGGAAGGAAACAGATGTATCCTAAATCTCAAGAAATCAGATCTGGCTCTTTGATTTAATGATTTTTTCAAATACGCCGGAAGATAGCGAATAGTTTTGTCAATTTGCGTCCAAGACACCGATACTTTGGCAGCTCTCATCTTAGCTATGGTTCTAATCCAGTCCATACGCTTAACAGATTATTTTACCTTTTATGGGTTCTGGATTAGAATATCAGTTGAGGTATCTGCCACTTCTAGTATGTTGTCACAATAGAGTCTGAAGTTATTGAGGAAGGTGTTATCGTTGACTTTCATCTGCTGTGCAATTTCCACATATAAAGACGCTTTCTGAGGGCACAGGAACAGCCTATATAAACTCACTAATTTATTTATTTATTGTGCATTTATAATGCACCTACACAGCAAATTGTGTTTCAAGGTGCACCAAGACAGGAGAGGGTAACAGAGAAAGAATAACAAAATCAATCCTACTAGACCTACACCAACTGCCATGGGCAGGAAACCTTCCTAAAAGACTTACACAACGTGAACTGTATTGGAGAGAACAATTAGACTCAATGTACCCTATAGAAATGATTGGGAAATTCAATTTAGGAGTCTTTATTTAATTATATATTTGTGAGTCTAACCTTGGCTTATTTTATCGGCCTTTATATATTGTTGACCTACATAAAATCTGAATTTGCTTTTGAAATGTCTGTTAGACACTCTTATATATACCAACAGTTGTGTAGTCCTGCTTAAAGAAAACATTCCCATCTAATGTTGTCTGATGTATTATTAATATTTTTTTTATTGCTATGGTTGATTTCACAACCTTTCAATAAATATAACTTGGGAAATACAGATTCAGAGGAAAAAAGAGAAACAAGAATAGCTAGCAGCAAAAATAACAGTCAAGCAATAAGATTCAAACTTAATTACACCTCATAAATAGCATTTTTCTACTTGTTTGTTAAACTATTCTGTGAATTAAAATGTACTATAGTAAAGTGCAAAATGCTAATTCTTATTATAAAATCACATCTTTGTTATTAGATTAGGATCCTTGTTCACAATTATCAATTTCGGACAATTTCAACATTAATAAAAATGTCATCGTTCGATAGAAACACTTACTCGATCGCTGTTAAAAATCATATACCATAGCATCTCTTGTGTTGGATTTCTGATATCTTGAAAGAGGTGCTGAAAAATGTTTTTTCTCTGTGATTGCAGACATGAGCATTGTGTAAGAAGACGTTTTAACGTTTCTGGTTCCCGTTGGTCATTACAAAAAAAACGACAAAGGTTTGCAGCTTTGATGATTATTCTCCGTTTTGCTAAAACGTTTCTTGTTGACCATGAGTCGAAATCGAAGGAATACGTTTCTATAAAACGGACTTGGGAACCTAACAAGAAACGGCTCTAGAGTATGAAGGCTTCAGATTTTGAAACTTCCATTCTTGAACTGTTGGTATGTCATGCGCCAAGGAGCAAGCAGTAATGATGGCATAATTTACTGCAGGTGAGTGGCAGGCGCCTAGTCTACACTCCTGTGACCTGAAAACTCCATTGGTGTGTCCTCGTGTTCAGCATAAAGTAAGAAGCCCAGACTACAAAAGGGCTGAATTCCTTATTGCTGTGTCGTTGTGTTTAGCAAAAGTAAGAAGCCCAGATTATGAAAGGCTTCATATGAGGGTGGCATCATTAACAAGTCATCCACGTACTGGATCAACAGTGCCATGCCAGGTGATTGATGTCCCAAAAAACACACCAAGATTGATTGTTACATTCTCTGGACTAATGCAGTGCAAATCTTCTTTGCTACAATGTGCAATTTCCTAGCATCTTAGAAGCAGACACGTTTGAGGTCTAATTGTCTTTTTGGCTTACTGCACAAAAACCCAGACTCATTTAAAAGTGGAAAAGGTCGCTTTAATGTGACAGGCCAACGCTTACAATTAAATGCTTACCTGGCTCCATGGCCTTACAGACTAAAGAAATATTTTAAACAACCAATTAAATAATTAAACATGTTCATTTTCCCCAACAATTAAATATTAAATAAAGCCACTTCCTCCCTAACTATCCCTTGGACCCTATCGTCTCCTTACCCCTTTTCCAGCCGTCCCTCTTTCTCCCCGGGGCCATGCCCCTCCAGGCTCAATACCTATTCCCCCGGGGTGGCCCGCTTGTGCAAACAGCACCACCCCATCCTTTCCCGTGCCATTCCCCCATTGTGCTTCCCTCCCCCCACATTTAAAGGGGCCATGCCCCCGGAGCCCAGAACCACTTCAATACCACTCAGACTCCCCTCTACACCAATCTCCCCCCTCATATGACCTGCAGCCAGTCTGACCTGCCACATCAGCAACAGAAATCTTTCATTACAACTTCACTAATGCCCCGACCTGTCACAAAAAACTACCAAACAATAGCTCCTTAACAGACACCAAAAAACCCCGTAAAAACTTGACATGGGAAGTAAAAAACCCTGCAGAACCCAAGTACAATTAACCCACCCCCATTTAATAAAACCAGATACCAGACCTAACCCAAAAGAAAGGGGTGGGAGGGCAGGACAATCACCAATTCTAACCGTCGCCTGCCTCCCAAACCTTCCCTGGACCCTTAAATACCCTGAGGAGGCGCTCTGCTCCCCCCACGGCCACTCGCTGGCCGTGTGCAGCGCCAAAAACATCCCCGGGGGAAACGCTTTGCGTTCCCCCCAGGGCCCCCCTTTTGGCTTACTGCACAAAAACCCAGACTCATTTAAAAGGGGAAAAGTTTGCTTTAATGTGACAGGCCAAAGCTTACAATTAAACGCTTACCTGGCTCCATGGCCTTACAGACTAAAGAAATATTTTAAACAACCAATTAAATAATTAAACATTTTCATTTTCTCCCCAACAATTAAATAATTAAATAAAGCCACTTCCTCCCTAACTATCCCTTGGACCCTATCGTCTCCTTACCTCTTTTCCAGGCGTCCCGCTTTCTCCCAGGGGCCATGCCCCTCCAGGCTCAATACCTGTTCCCCCGGGGTGGCCCGCTTGTGCAAACAGCACCACCCCATCCTTTCCTGTGCCATTCCCACATTATGCTTCCCTCCCCCCACATCTAAAGGGGCCATGCCCCCGGCACCAGAAAAACCCTCCACCGAGGTGTTCTTTCTGCCCCCCCCATTTTTCTTCACCTCCAACTCCTTATCCAATCTCCCAGCCAAGAGCCCAAGCCCGCCAGATAATGATTATTCCCATAAAGCTACAAGTGTACACCATCCTCTCTAAAGATCATGAATCCCTCATAGACTATTTCCTTATGGTCCATAACCTGTACCGCCACCGAGGCACAAAACTTAACCATCTCTCTGTTTATCCCCTTCCTAGCCCGCTCTATCGCTCCTTCACTTCTCGCTCCCTTCCAAACTCTCTGCGACAACAACTTAGTCCACACTACAGCTGCTTGAGGCCACATTTCACGAACCCAGACTAAATCCCTTTTCATTTACCTCAGAAAAGCCAACCCCGTATCCCTTACCAGGTCATTCTCCACAGCATTAATAATCAATGCCTCTGGAGCCCCATAGCGTTCCCTCAACCCAGCCAACATAGGAAGCAACTGATCCCAGCGCAGACCCCCTAACCCGTTGTCATGATCTCTGCTTCCAAAAGGTCAGGGTTTTCCCAACTCCCTTGGAAGCAGATCCATAACCCAGGTTCCGAGTGCCAACCAGTCCCAATTGGGACCTTTTGGACCCAGTCCTGGTGCCAGTGGCACCAGGCTCATAAATATGCCCAGTCCCAGCGCTGGAAGCGCCGGGCTCATAATGCTTGGGTGGACTTACCTTCAGCAGACCATGCTGCTTACTTGCCTGCCAGTTGAGCCTCTGATCCTCTTCTGTTTGGAACTACTTTTCCTGTTGGGTGGGGCTGGAGCCACTCCCTAGATTCAGAACACTGGAACTCTTCTGGAAGGCAGGAACTCTTTTCTTACCAGGAACTCTTTTCTTACTTAGGCGTGGCTGTGGAAGGAGACACCTAAGCACTACAGGAGGCTATTTAAACCACACCCGGTGGATGAATCTTGCTTTGCGTTATTCTGCAACCTCTGCAGCAGAACGCTCATCGTGTCTTCTGCATCCGGTCCTGGGCCTAAGGGAAAAGGCTTACCATCCTGAATCCAGTCTTCAGCAACACCTATAAAGACAAGAAAGAACAGGTTTGCATTCCGGCATCTGAAAGGCAAAGGCTTACCTACTCTTCGTGCGCTCCGGAGGTCTTCACACTGCATTCCGGCATCTGAAAGACAAAAGTTTACCAACTCTTCGCACGCTCCGGAGGCCTTCGGCGCTGCATCCCGCATCTGAAAGACAAAACAAGGTGCGTTTAAAGACATTGGGGAACTTTAATACTCACGTGCCATTACTCCTTTCCACATCTAATCCAGTGGGTATTCCGGCACCCTGCAGCCGCTCCGAACTCGTACCTGCAAAATAAAAAGACAGTTAGAGCGCATAGTGAAGCAGGCAACAAGCGCTTACTTACGTGCTTCCAGGCGCTTCTATTCATCACACGGGCTCCATCTTCAACTCACTTCAGCCCGTCATCCGCCATCGCCGGAACCCTGCAAAACAAGAGACATCATTACTAAAGACTTTAAAGACATTTGAATGACTCGAAACTTACCGTTCGTGCAGTAAACGACGGACAGCAGTCCTCTGAAGTCAAGAGGCCTGCGCTACCTATCCAGTGAAGAAACTGGTTACAGCACCCTGCCCCGAGGCAGATGGAGAGCTCGGCATTCACTTACCTAAGGTGAGAGCGTTAACCTTTGGGGGTCTACAGGAGAGGAGAAGAGGAAAGAGATAGGGACACCCCAATAACCCCAGTTCATTAACCCCATATTTTCTATCTGCAGACATCTTACTCTACACGTCAGGCATACAGTGCACAGAGGTCCAGCCCAAAGAGCCAACCGGGTGCTACACATCACCTTTGAAGATACGGTAGTCGCCCAGTCAAGACCGGCGCCTCTGCGAGAATCAGGTGAGCGTTACAGAACGCAAAGCCTACCGCAAAACTCTCGCCCAGGCGCTATGGAAACCTCGGATACTGACCCCCTAGCCCGGTTACTTGGGGAACTAAGGGCAGAAGTGCATGCAGCTCGTCAGGAAACGAATGCTCTAAGAAGGGAACTAATTATTTCCAAGGAGAGAACAGACAATCTTGCTAGACAAGTGCTACAGTCACAAGCCGGACAGACCCCGTTACCCGCATCAGGGGCAAATCTTCCTTCAACATCCTCTATGAATCCAGTGCAGATCAACCTACCTGGGAATGTACCTCTGGCTCCGCCCGAACGATTTTCTGGTGACCCAAAGAGGTTTGCAGTATTTATCAATCAGTGCCGGTTGCACTTCTTATGCCGGCCAGCAGCCTTTCCAACTGATCAAGCAAAAGTAGCTTTTGTACTTTCGTACCTTAGTGGCAATGCGGCAGACTGGTCGATCCCTCTAGTTAATCAAGATGATCCGGTTCTCCATGATTTTCAAGCCTTTCAGCTTAGTATGGAAAAACTGTTCGCAAGACATTCACAGGGGCAGGCCTTGGACAATGAGCTTCTTTCGTTGCGACAGGGTAATCAAGACCTTTTGGCTTATATTGCATCTTTCAATAGACTAATAGTGGAAACTCAATGGCCTGAGGACAAAAGGATTACGCTGTTTTATAGAGGTCTACATGGAGAGCTCAAAGACGTTTTAGCCCAAGTAGTGAATCCCCCACAAGACTGTTCGGATTATATAGACTTGGTCGTTCAAATAGATCACAGGCTGCAGAACAGGAAGGCCGATCGTTCCAAGTTTGATGCTCGAGTATTTTCCAAACCGCCAACTCCTTCCAAAGGAGTAGACTCCGGGGAACCCATGCAAATAGGGGGTCTGAAAGGTCCTCTAACACAAAGGGAGCGGGAAAGGAGGAAACAGTTGCAATTATGCCTATATTGCGGAAACTCAGGGCACTTTCTTCGAGACTGTCCGGTGAAACCTGCCAAGAAGGCAGTAGGAGCTGCAGTTACCAAAGTTACAAACTCTGAGCAGGGAAACGACCTCGCCCGACAAGAATAGAGGTCCTCTTGCCGAGCGTGAAAACCAGTTCCGTGACCTCGCATTTCGTGATACCTATGGTCCTCATTAGCCCTGATAATCCGGATCGATTACATGCAATTGAAGCTTACGTCGACAGCGGTGCCATCGGCAATTATGTGGATCATGAAATGGTTTTGAGGATGAATCTAACTCTTTGTCCCAAGGCTGTAAAGGACGTCATTACTACGGTGGATGGTACGGAGATAGCCTCCGGGCCAGTAACGCATACCACTCAAGAGGTGACGCTAGTAAGTCAAGATGGACACCATGAGAAGATCGTGTTCGATGTGATCAAGGCCCCTCAGTTTCAGATTATTCTAGGAATACCTTGGTTAGAGAAACACAATCCTCTGATCGATTGGCGAGCAAGAACGGTCCAGTTTCCAGAATGTGTCTCTACTTGTCACCCTCCACCTGGTGTTGCACTGGCCGCAATTTCTTCAGAGACTCCCCAGTTACCTCCCGAATACCTAGAATACCAAGATGTTTTCCGGAAGGATCAGGCTAACTCTCTACCTCCTCATAGGTCTTATGACTGCCAGATAGACCTGATACCTGGATCTACTCCTCCTTGTAGTAGAATTTATGCCCTCACCGAGCCTGAGAACCTTCACCTTCGACAATACCTGGATCAATACCTGGCAAATGGGTTTATTCGTCCTTCCAAGTCCCCTGCTTCTTCAGCTTTGTTCTTCGTTCCAAAAAAGGAAGGAGACCTTAGAACTTGTATCGATTATCGCTCCCTGAACCAGATCACCGTTAAGAATAGATATCCGTTACCTTTGATCCCTGAACTCCTGGACCAAGTCAGAAAAGCATGCATATATACAAAGCTGGATCTTAGAGGAGCTTACCACTTGGTACGAGTAAAAGAGGGCGATGAATGGAAGACGGCCTTCCGCACCAAGTATGGGCTATTTGAATATCAGGTCATGCCCTTCGGACTTTGCAATGCCCCGGCCGCCTTTCAATATTTTATGAACGATGTCCTCAGAGAGCTCATAGATGTATGTGTTGTTGTTTACATTGACGACATCCTCGTTTATTCTTCATCGGAATCTGAACATCGGAAACACGTGAAAATGGTCCTCGAAAGATTGCGTCAACACAAACTTTTCGCTAAGTTGGAAAAATGTGTTTTCAACGTGACTGAAGTTGAATTCTTGGGATTCATATTATCACCTGGCGGAGTGCGTATGGATTCAAAGAAGGTCGATGCAGTTCTCAAATGGCCATCACCATCCTCCGTAAAAGGTGTGCAAAGCATGTTAGGCTTCGCTAACTTTTACCGCAGGTTTATCCCCGAATTCTCTCAAATAGTCCAGCCCATCACTGCCTTGTTAAAGAAAAACAAACGTTTTGAATGGTCTACCGAGGCGGAACAAGCTTTCCAGGATTTGAAGACTAAATTTATCTCTGCACCAATCTTAAAACACCCTCGCCCCGAACTCCCCTACATCGTGGAAACTGATGCTTCAAGCCTTGCCATGGGGGCAGTTCTATCACAAAAGGACCCGGTAACCAATCAGTTGCATCCCGTGGCATTTTGGTCCCGCAAATTCTCGCCTCCTGAAATCAATTACACGATTACTGACAAGGAACTTCTGGCTATCAAGTCTGCCTTTAAGGCTTGGCGGCATTATCTGCTGGGGGCCCGACACACCGTTACTGTGATTACGGATCACCGAAACCTGCAATATTTGAAGACCGCAAAAGCCCAATCCTCTAGACAACTCCGTTGGGCATTATTCTTTGCCGAGTTTGACTTCATAATTACCTATCGACCTGGTACAAAGAACGGTAAAGCCGATGCCCTTTCTCGGATGGGAGTGGAAGAACACTTGGTCAACCCTAAACCTGTACCAATCATTCCCGAACAAAGAATTCTGGGTGTAATAGCCACAGAATCCATAGAGGAAGTTAAGGATAAAGCCAGGCAACTTGTAACTCCAGCAGACATACAGAATTGGCATCTGCAGGGAAAGGACTTTGCAGTAAAGGACAACTTATTGTATTTCCAAGAACGATTATACCTACCCAGCACAGATTTACAGAAAAAAGTAATCTCTTGTTATCACGACTCTTTAATGGAAGGTCATCCCGGTATAGCCAAGACCTCAGAAAAGATCAAGCGCTACTTCTGGTGGCCGTCTTGGAAAAAAGATATCAGAGACTTTATAATGTCCTGTGGAGTATGCGCCCAAAACAAGAGTCAAAAGGAAAGACCAGCAGGCCTCTTACGCCCTATTGACATCCCACCTCGCCCTTGGCATACGCTTTCTATGGACTTCATCACCGATCTACCTCCATGCTCCGGATACAATACGATTCTAGTAATCGTGGACTTATTCTCCAAGATGGCGCATTTCATTCCGCTCAAAGGCTTGCCAACAGCAGCAACTCTGGCCCGAGAATTTCTCGAAAACATCGTCCGACTGCACGGTTTTCCTTCGGTTCTAATTTCGGATCGAGGTAGTCAATTTATTTCTCATTTTTGGCGAAGTTGCTGTCGGTCGGCTCAAATTGATGTGAGACTATCGACCAGTCACCACCCTCAGACCGACGGACAAACCGAGAGGACCAATCAAACTCTGGAACAGTATTTACGCTGCATGCTGCAACAAACTGAAAAAACTTGGAAAGATATCCTTTGGATAGCCGAGTATGCCTACAATAACTCTGTCCATTCGGGAACTGGGAAAACCCCGTTTTTTCTTTTGTACGGCAGTCACCCTCGAACCTCGGAGTTGGATCCCCTCCAAGATCTTGAAACACCAGCAGTAGACTACCTGCATTCTACAATCACCCAAGCCTTTAAGGAAGCTGTTTCTCACCTTCAAAGGGCTAAAGAACAATACAAGAAAGGAGCAGATCAACATCGGAAGGAAGCCCCTCACTATCAAGTAGGGGATCAAGTCTGGTTATCCACCAAATATCTATCTCTAAAAGGGCCACGCACATTCAACCCAAGATACCTTGGTCCCTATTCCATCACTACCATAGTAAACCCAGTAGCGGTCAAGTTGGACTTGCCCCCGCACATGAAGATACATCCGGTCTTCCACGTCTCTCTATTAAAACCCGTGCAACCTCAAACCCGACTAACCAAATCTCCAAAACCTATCCTAGTGGATGGAGAACTCGAGTTTGAAGTCAAAAGCATTCTGGACTCCAAGATCTCCAAATCTAAACTATTCTACCTAATTGACTGGAAAGGCTACGGCCCCCAAGAGAGATCCTGGGAACCTGCTGAATATGTCCACGCTCCTCGCCTAATCAAAAGATTTCACCGAACATTTCCTGACAAGCCAAAACCCCCGGAGAAGCCCGGTTTGGGAGGGGCCTTGAGGGGGGGTACTGTCATGATCTCTGTTTCCAAAAGGTCAGGGTTTTCCCAACTCCCTTGGAAGCAGATCCATAACCCAGGTTCCGAGTGCCAACCAGTCCCAATTGGGACCTTTTGGACCCAGTCCTGGTGCCAGTGGCACCAGGCTCATAAATATGCCCAGTCCCAGCGCTGGAAGCGCCGGGCTCATAATGCTTGGGTGGACTTACCTTCAGCAGACCATGCTGCTTACTTGCCTGCCAGTTGAGCCTCTGATCCTCTTCTGTTTGGAACTACTTTTCCTGTTGGGTGGGGCTGGAGCCACTCCCTAGATTCAGAACACTGGAACTCTTCTGGAAGGCAGGAACTCTTTTCTTACCAGGAACTCTTTTCTTACTTAGGCGTGGCTGTGGAAGGAGACACCTAAGCACTACAGGAGGCTATTTAAACCACACCCGGTGGATGAATCTTGCTTTGCGTTATTCTGCAACCTCTGCAGCAGAACGCTCATCGTGTCTTCTGCATCCGGTCCTGGGCCTAAGGGAAAAGGCTTACCATCCTGAATCCAGTCTTCAGCAACACCTATAAAGACAAGAAAGAACAGGTTAGCATTCCGGCATCTGAAAGGCAAAGGCTTACCTACTCTTCGTGCGCTCCGGAGGTCTTCACACTGCATTCCGGCATCTGAAAGACAAAAGTTTACCAACTCTTCGCACGCTCCGGAGGCCTTCGGCGCTGCATCCCGCATCTGAAAGACAAAACAAGGTGCGTTTAAAGACATTGGGGAACTTTAATACTCACGTGCCATTACTCCTTTCCACATCTAATCCAGTGGGTATTCCGGCACCCTGCAGCCGCTCCGAACTCGTACCTGCAAAATAAAAAGACAGTTAGAGCGCATAGTGAAGCAGGCAACAAGCGCTTACTTACGTGCTTCCAGGCGCTTCTATTCATCACACGGGCTCCATCTTCAACTCACTTCAGCCCGTCATCCGCCATCGCCGGAACCCTGCAAAACAAGAGACATCATTACTAAAGACTTTAAAGACATTTGAATGACTCGAAACTTACCGTTCGTGCAGTAAACGACGGACAGCAGTCCTCTGAAGTCAAGAGGCCTGCGCTACCTATCCAGTGAAGAAACTGGTCACAGCACCCTGCCCCGAGGCAGATGGAGAGCTCGGCATTCACTTACCTAAGGTGAGAGCGTTAACCTTTGGGGGTCTACAGGAGAGGAGAAGAGGAAAGAGATAGGGACACCCCAATAACCCCAGTTCATTAACCCCATATTTTCTATCTGCAGACATCTTACTCTACACGTCAGGCATACAGTGCACAGAGGTCCAGCCCAAAGAGCCAACCGGGTGCTACACATCACCTTTGAAGATACGGTAGTCGCCCAGTCAAGACCGGCGCCTCTGCGAGAATCAGGTGAGCGTTACACCCGTGCCATCTTACAACAACATCTTTATAGTTGCAACCCAGTTGCCTGCCAACAACCCTTTTCTCAGCTTCTTTCCCCGCCCACTTAACCCTAGAATGTCCCACAAACCAGCTTTTTGACATCTGACCCGACCTCCTAGCAGCATCTGAAAAAGAAATTACAAAATCACTTACAAATCAACAACATCCTAATAAATGCAACACTCCTGCTACCTACTGAAAAATTCTATAAAGACATCCCGTTTGCCCCGGTCCCTGACATACCCTTTGTATCTCCCTTACTTCCAGCGTCCCAACCTTTTCACCTACTCCTCTGAATAGCCCAGCCTGCTACCTACAGATGCTGCACCCCTCCTAAATGAATGAGTTCCAACCTCCTAACCTTTCCCACACCACTAGTAACACCTTCCTCAGTACCCTATCCTTCCTGGCCATCTCTTTATCCCTCTCCGAAAACACCCCCGGTCCTCTCCTACCTGTCCCCCTATATTTCGCACCTTTCACCTAACATTTAAACAATACACCTAAACCCACTTAGCCCCCCTTTTGCCTCTAAACTATTACTCTCCTGCTCACCCTGGCCCCCCACCTTCCAACACCTTATTAATATGGCCCTGCATTGCCCCCCCTGCACTGGGGGCCCACTTGCACACCCGTCCATGTAGACCCTTTTCTTTATTACTCCTCTTCGCCACTGCACCAGGGGCCAAAACTGCACCCCCGTCCATGAAGTCCATTCCATATAACTAATCTTCAAGCTCCTTGCTTCCATTACCAACTGTTTCCCACCTGCACCAGGGGCCCTAGTGCACCCCGTCCATGCAGGCACCTTTTCTGCCCTACTCCTCTCCACCGCTGCACCAGGGGCCAACCTGCACCCCCGTCCATGCAGTCCATTCCATATACATTCCTCTTCCAGCACCTTGCTTCGTTGCTCCACATTTTTCCCCCAGCTGCACCAGGGGCCCAAGTGCACCCCCGTCCATGCAGACCCATCTCATCACTTCCCCCTGCTGCACCAAAGGCGCTCCCGCACCTCCGTCCATGCAGCCTGAAGCTTACTCACCTTGTCGTGCGGCAAGCGTGAGGGCTTCACCACCGTCGTTCATGTCCTCCAAACGACGGCCACCACCCCTTAACAATTTCCACATTTATATCACCCGTGCGGCCCTCCCCTGCCCTACCTACACGTCTTCCTCCTCACCCCTCTCCTACCCCCTTTGGATCGCCCTTAAAACCTCTCAAACCTTGTGCCCCCCCTCCTTTTACGATAAACTGAGCCCGACCCACCAGCACTCCCCAACTTACCTGGCATGCGGTCCTTCCCCCCCTCCTCCTTGCCCCGCTCCTCGCCCTGACCCACTGTCCCCTGCCTGAAAACAATCTGTAACCGCATGCCGACCCGCACACCTGCTGCACTCGTGTTTAAATTTGCACATCCACCTCGTGCAGCCTTCTTTATTGAACGCCCAACATGCTGTTGAGGGCTGTCCTCTGCCTCCTCCCTCCACCCCCTCATGGGCGGGGCGACCAAGAAAGGGCCGGTAAGGCACAGGCAGCCCACTTGCTGTGTGCAATTTCAGGGCAGGCCTCGTTGGAGCCATCCATTGCAGCCAAAGATCCATGTCTATCTCCCCCCAGACCGCCTGACTGTCCTCCGCTATTCTTGCTCTGAATTCCTCATCATAGCTTACCCAGGCAAAACCCCCAAAACTCGTGAAAGCCTTCCTAATTACGTCCATATATTTAAGCAGGGCCACGCATTGCTCCAGGAATTTTTCACAATATACACTGGCATAAATGATAAATGACGACGTCCGATTCTCAATAGTCACCGGGACCCTTGGGCGCGAAACCAGTTCCCTCTCTTCTTCTTTAGACCCCTCCTTTGCTCTCACTTCCCTATGGAGCAACTTAAAAACATCTACAAATTCCCCCGCATGAATCTTCTCCCTGGTCGCTGCCATCAAGTGCGCCCCCAACGGTTTTGTGATACCCATGAATGGCAGTTTTTTCCCCTTACCTTTCACTTCAAACTCCTTTTCTTTTTCAACTTGCACCTCGAGCACCAATGGCTCCACCACCTTGTCCGTTTGAACCTCCACTGAGCAAATGCTCTTCTCATCCCCCAAGGCTCCAATGGCCTGTACACCAACTTCTTTCCTTACCCCTTGCAGTCCAGACCCTTCATTTCCCGTCCCCCTTCTCGTGTTCCCCCTCTGCCATGCAGATGCCCATTCCCTTTCCCGCTCACCTCTTTCCACACAGCCCGTCTGCGATCTGGCGTCCACACCGATGCTCCTCATCTCTTTCCTTAGAGGGCTCCTACTGCGGGGACAAAACATATCAGCAGACTCACCCAGCCAATAGTTCCCCCAACCTCTTGACCCCCGACCACCCTGCACCTGCCTTTCCCGATCCCACCTCAAACTTCTTCTCTCCTCCCCCCTTTCCCTTACAGCCCTATAACCTTCTACCTCCCACTGGCCCACATAATCCTCCAATCCAACTTCATCACCCCTTAAATACCATTGTGGATGCGAGCTCATGCCCGAGTTGAGTTGATCTTCTTCGTGCGAGCCCAGGGCGTCCGCCCCGCCACTCCTTTGACGTCTTCTCGGCGGGGCCGCAGAAACCCCTGCCTGGTCCTCTTCTCTCTGGCAAGGCGTGCCTTCCTCCACCCTGAAATCCTCATCGCTAGGGGCCGTGCTGCACCCTCTAGGCTCTCCTTGCACTGACCGAGGAGGGGCCGTTCTAAAACACTCTACCTCCACCTGAACAGCGGGGGCTTCGCAGCGCCCTCCGCCCTCACTCCCTCTACCCGGGGGGGGGCCGTTCCGCGCCCCACTCTAACCTCCTCAATTGATGGGGACATCTCCCTCCTTCTCCCACCTGCACTCTTCTGCAGGTATTTACCCCCTCTTCCCCTGTGCCCTGTCACCCCCTTCTGCGCCCCATCACTGCCCCCACCATGATTCCCTTGACCCACCTCTTTTTGAGCACTCCTAGCTTCCCTAGGGCTATCATTCACTCCCTCCCTCATTGGCTGCCCACCCGAAATCCTTTCTCCCCCGGACACCCTCCTGTCTATCTCCCTCCTCATCTTCCTGCCCCTGGATTCCCAAACCTCCCCTCTCCCCGCCGCGGGGGTGCAAGCCACCACTACCATGAGAGCCCCATCAGCCGCAGCTCTACGCTGCGGCCTGCCCCCACCTACCTCCCCTTCTCCCGTTACTTCCCCTACCGCCCCTTCCAATTGGGCCTTAGATGCCCTGCTAATAATTTCCAGGGCCTCCCTCAGAGCCCTAGCATCAACCAAACCCTTCTTGCTAGCTCCCTGGCCCACCATTGTGCACCAATAATCTGGTTGTGCACTAGAAATATGCCCCCTAAAAATTAAGCTAGCTAAAATACACCCCGAGCCAAAACCTAGCCGTAGACCTGTACCCAAAATGCCAAAACTGCTATCTTTGAACAGCGTAAAATTAACACCTCATAAAAACCCACTGGTAATATGTAAACCAAAATAGTATATTTGTTTATTTATTTATATATTATTATTATTTTTTTAATTTTCCTATTTTACCCCCTAAATACTGCCCCCTCTTAATGCCCTCGCCCTCAGAGACCCCCCAATCCTGCTCTACAGTGCCCAGCAAAAACCCTACACCCACCAGACACAAGATCCACTTGAAACAAAGATCCACTTGGACACCATACCTCCCACACTGCCCCCTGGTGGATCGCGAGATGCACCGCACTGTAAAGCAATCAAGGAAAAATAGAGCTGCCCCTTTAATAGTAATAATTTGGCATTTATATAGCGCTTCGAGCCCTTACCCACTGGCACCTGCGTTAGCAGGCTCTGAACTGATGTCAAAGCGAGCGCTCTACTCGCTGTGCCACTTGACCAGCTATGATCCCACTGAAACTAGACAGCCCATGCGTCCTTAATCTTGTCTCTGTGCGAGAAAAACCCCGGGCCCTGGACACAGAGCTGCAGGCTGCCAATAACGTAAACAGCAAATGCCCATAAAATGCACTCTTAAAAGAGAAAACGCTTGCAGGCAACTTTCCCAAATCCCCCAAAGAATCAACTGGCCAAGCGCTCTACACCACCCCCTCCTCCCAATTAGAAACGGTCGAAACATTCGCTCCACAACCTGCAAACTTAAAAAGGAAAACCAACTGAACTACAGCGGCTCCCGTAAACACCCCGCCAACAGCGCTTTCCTCCCCCCAGGTAAGAAAATGGAGGTACCTTATTTACAGTACCTCCGCTTTTTTTTTATATAACTACCTACACAACAAACCTAGGCGCTAAAATGCCCTATTCCTCACCTCTACTGATAACCCCTTCAAAAAGCCCAACTGAGGGAAGGCTCGGGAGCAGGCGACAGGGCTGATACAATCACCAATTCCAACCGTTGCCTGCCTCCCGAACCTTCCCTGGACCCTTAAATACCCTGAGGAGGCGCTCTGCCCCCCACGGCCACTCGCTGGCCGTGTGCAGCGCCAAAAACATCCCTGGGGGGAAACGCTTCTCGTTCCCCCCGGGTCGCCCCTTTCAGATTATTCAGGAATTGAGATTGAGATGCCTATAGACTACCTGATGGGTTTCATCCATTCAACACACTTGTGGTAGCATCCAGCAACACAGAGCATTTACATTTGATCTGATATTGAATGTTTGTTTGCCTGCTTGGTTTAGACTCGTGTTTACCATTTTTAAAATACATTGCTGCTAGTTTATACAAAACTTTGATTTTAAAAACACTGTGCTTCTTAAATTGTGTAGATTTTATACCATTTACTGCCTCTGGAGTACTCTTGCTAGTGAAAGTGAAAACGAGGAAAATAGAACCCTGCTTCGCTGCTAACTGATAATAGGAACTACAAATCCCTGCATTATTGTAGTCCTCTCGAATGTTTCTTTGCATCACAGCCACAAGAGGAACCAGCTCGTCTTAATACTAGGTCTTTGGTGAAACATGCCCTTGAGGTGGCTGACTATATCGTTGACTGTGACATTGACATTTGCGCTTTGACTGAAACGTGGCTTCACGATGCTGCTGGCCTTTCGATTCTTTTTGCTACCCCAACCAACTATACCATCTGCTATGTGAATAGGAATAACAAAGGAGGTGGAGGGGTTGCATTCATTTTTAAAAATTGTTTAGACATCTGGGAATTGGATATAATTGGACTGAAGGGGTGTGAAACCTTGTGGCTTAAAGTAAGGACACATCCTTCTTTGACCATTAATATGCTACGTCTTTATCACCCCCTTATAGTCATGCCACATTGTGCGCATGACCTACACAGTTTTATTCTCTCTCAATATGCAGACACTTCTAAATGGATAATTCTTGGCGATTTTAAAATAAGATTGTAAAGGCCGGCTTCTGTGTTTGGGGTAGAAATTCCATGTTTTTTTCCTATCACTGGCAGAAACATAATTTATTGTGATGATGGAATCATTTGCACCAATCGGCAGGATAGCAAGATCTTTCAGCTTCTCTGTAATTCATTCGTCACAGTTAATTAGGGAACATAATGGGGGATTGAAATAGTTTGGAAATGCCAGGACCGGGTTTATGAACAGGAGAGATCTCGCTGGTGGGGAGTTCCGCAATCTGAACTTCAGTGTCTTTTTTTAAGTCGGCAGTTTGAGTCTCTATTGGGATAACAATGCAAGGATAACGTGCAGCAATGGTGGTAACTGGCTAAGGGCCGAGAGTGGCCGAGAGTGGCTGCTTTCCAAGGTTGCTGCCGCATTAATTTGTGCTACTATTTCTCTTGTAGGCTGTAGCATATTAGATGTTTGGTCAAGATTGTTTGCATGCGATTCTTTGGGATTAAATACAGGATGTATGCAAGGTTGTTTGCAGCAATCAGCCGGCAGCTTAGACCGTGATATTTCCAGGGAATCTGGAATCTCATCAAGGTCGATGAGTTGTTTATCTTGTGACTGCTTTGGGCCGGTTCTTAGTAAATTTGGTTCCAGAGCAATAGAATTGTTGGGTCTCCCACAGGGGGCAGGATAGATGCAAGACCGCTTTCTGGCCGTTTTGCTGCCAGGTTCAGTGATCAGTCAGAGTTGCAAAAGGTTCTAATATCCGAAGTGATAGACAGTGAGCGGCGCTGTAACAAACTTAAAGGTTGCTTTTTCACAATATTTGGAGGGGTAGTTTTAATCTTGCATTAGTGATAAGCTTCCCTATTTCATTTGGGGCGGCATCGCTGTTTTCAGGGAATAAATACCTGAAGTCATGTGATGGCCGTGTTCGATGATCTAACGAGTGTTCAAGATGATATTTAACAGGCACTCACCTTTCACCCGCCTCCTGCCTATCTGCGTATCTGCACTCAAACAAAGCACACCCACAAAGCGCGCGTGCAAATGCACGTGGGCTGCTGTATTTGTAAGTGGTTGTCGGTAATGGGTGGAGCCAATCGTACAAAGTGTGTACAAGCACCAAATTGCTTGCTTTTCTTGTTTTTAGGCAGATAGCTAGCACAGATACAATCTAGAAAAAAAAGTCAAAGATAGAGGTACACTCTACTCAAAGTTCATACTACATTAGTCTCTAAGCAGTTTAAAATCCATAGTTCATACAAGTCTTCACCAGGGATCCAGTGTGTATCTGCACTCAAACAAAGCACTCCCACAAAGCGCGCGTGCAAATGCACGTGGGCTGCTGTATTTGTAGGTGGTTGTGGGTAATGGGTGGAGCCAATCCGTACAAAGCATGCAGAAGCACCAAATTATGAGTTTTCCTCGTTTTTAGACAGATAACTAGCACAGATACAATCAGTCTCCAGCAGGGATCCAGTGCGTATCTGCACTCAAACAAAGCACTCCCACAAAACGTTTCTTTCCTTTCCATACTACCCATCTATGTGCTAATTTATGATCCTGGTCTTACAATGACTGTTATATCGTAAGCAATTTCTAATCTTCCACTCATCCAAAATAAATGTTTTGTTCATAGGAACTGTTTTGTTCAACCAATACATGGCCCCTCTCGCCCACCGCATTGCTGCGCTCTGCTCCAACGTCCAGTGCTATTCTGATGACACCCAGCCTGCTTTCAGGCTCCCCTCAGCCACCTCTTCAACTTTGCTCACCGCGGATTGTCTCTCTGCAATCTTAGAGTGGTGCACCACCAATTATCTCTGCCTGAATGCCATCAAGGTGGAGATCCTCCTCGTTGGCACACCTGCACCCCTCTTTCCCCTCACTCTCTGGCCGGCCTCCCTTGGCCCTCCTCCTGCTCCCACCTGTGAGGCTAAGAACCTCAGGGTTATCTTTGACTCCACACTCTCCTTCTCTCCTCACATCTGACGTCTCTAAGAAGTCAAACTACCAACTGCATCTCCTTAACAGTATTCTCCCTCTCCTCTCCTTCCCCCAGAAGCTCACGGTTTCTAGAGCTCTGGTTCTCTCTAGGCTTGACTACTGAAACAGCCTTTTTTTAAATCTGCCTGCCTCTACTCACTGTCCTCTGCAGCTCATCCAGAACAGGACTGCGAAACTTGGGATCGTATTGCTCCAGCACTGAAATCCCTCCATTGGCTCCCAGTGGCTGCAAGGATCAAATTCAAGACCCTTTGCATTGTCCACAAGGCCTTCTGGGGCCTGGGGCCAAAATATCTTCAGCTTCCTCTTCTGAAGTATCTTCCTACTCGAGCCCTTCGCTTATCCACCTCCAACTCCTTGAGGGTCTGGTGTTTTCCAAGCAACGAGCTGGGGCAGATGTCTCACTTTGGCGGGCGCCTCCTCTGGAACAGCCTCCCTGCCTCTCTAAAACTTGAGCAGAACCATCTCCGATTCCGGAAGCAGCTCAAGACTTTCCTCTTTGCCTCTGCCTTCTTTCTTCCTCTTCCCTCCTGTCTGATAATGCACTGGTTACCTGGCAACCCTCTGAATCACGGGCCCAGGTACTTGCCCTCCCAGCTGCATACCTGAACTGCCTCCTAGCAACCCTGCACTTGGGGCTGCATCTGTAACCCTACAGTTCTGCCTGCCTGCAATATCTATCACCTACTGTTCGGTACTAACCTACTAACCTTGCGCTGACACTTGCTGGCTGCAGTTCTTCTTTCTTCATGTTTATATCCTATGTCCTGCACTTGCTCCTCCTCCCCTTCCCTCTTTTCCCCTTTTCCACTTTTCCCCTTTCCTCTCCCCTGCACTTGCGCGATCTCTATGTCACTGGGCGCTTTGAAAGTGAAAGTGACCTAATCTAGCACCAATAAAGGTGACGCCAGAAGAGAGCTGCTATGAGTGACGTAGCACAGGATGGACCAGCAAGTGTGGTAAAGCAGAGGACTTAGTACTGAGGGGACAGTCACTTTTAAATAAGGGAGACCTCAAGAGGAAGATCTCTCTCAGCGCTCGCCCTGCGAAACCAACTCTACTGTGGCAAGAGAACACAGATCAAGAAGCAATCCAAACCGTGACTACACTTTCAACTAGAGAAATTGGAGTAAGGCGGCTCAGCCTCTGTTTCCAACTACCCCACTGACAGATGAAAACTGACAGCAAGATAAAGAACGAGAAGAAGGAAGATTCCTCAGTCCCATGGTGACACAGCACGGTGTGCGAGCGGTGCAAGGACAGCAGCGCCTGGTGCCACGATGGAAGAGCCACATTGGGGAACACGACAAGGGTTCCCCATCACTGCGTGCTTCCAGCGGCTTGGTGAGCGGCTTAGCTATATCTAATGGAGGTGGTCCCAGCCGCATGGTGATAAGGGAGGATTGGCCTTCCTCTTTAGGGGCCAAGGTTAGAGAGTAGGGGACCGTGAACCCTATGGGAGATACATTTAGTTTGATACCATGGTGGTGGATCACGTCGTTTAGCAGCATTGATTAATTTGTTTCAGTTAGGCCCAGTTATGACATACACCCATAAGCAGCAGAGATTTGTTTTATTCGTTATGCGTACTGGTGTGGTCAGTGGCGCAACACCATCGAGCTGACTGGGCTTCAGCCCCCCAAAAAATTTTGGGGGATATATTGACTTTAGCCTGCTGACCTACAGAGCCGTGGTTAACAGATGTAAAATGGAGTCTGGGCTTCCCTGTTAACAAAGGCCCTGCAATTACTAATGTGTCATTACTAATGTAAAGCATGTCACTGTTAGTACCTGCATTCATATTCATACATTTTTCGGCATTTGAAATGGTGATGTGGGGTTAGCGCTTGCATGCCAGGGGAGTAATTGGACAGTTGGACAGGGGGACAGGTGACCACTCATTCTCACAGCAGTCCTTAAGTGCGTGCGCCCATACTTAAAGGAGTTAACTGCTTGTAACATTGAAGCTGTACTAGAATAATCGCATTAGAATGCGTAAAGTGGTTAAATGCCCCCCACACATATAAGTTTGCCCTTCCCCCACCACCTCTGATGTTAGCGCCTCTCCCAACATTTGAAGGGTTAGCACCTCCCGCCCGCAATGTAAGTTTCATTGCGCCGCTGTTACTTGTTGTTGGTCATGCTAAGCAATTGATATGGGAGGCGGCACAGGGTGGCCGTGTCTTGTTTCAAGTGCCGCTGGCCACTCCGGATTTTGTTCAGATGCCAGAGGCTTCGGACCAGGCAGGGCCACAACGCAGGTCTGGTCTCAGCAAACCTTGATGCTGCAGTTACAACTTTAACGATGAAGCATTTGGGGAGGGAGCTGAATGGCAGCACGTTGTTGCTTGTTATTGTCACAAGTGTGGAGGCCTCTTGCTGCAATTAGTGTAAAGGGAGGATGTGTGAGGTTAAAAACCTGCACGCTCGCAGTAAAAGTGGGGCAGGCCAAGTGGCTTGTTGGCTGTAAGAACGAAGTTGATGAGCATGACTTATGCTGGGTACATCTAGTCCTGCAAAAGATGTCATGGCAAGATTCTGTAAAGCGGGTTTGGATGCCAGGAGCAACATAAGGAAGACATTTTTTCTGCACGCTTTTGTGCAAACGCCCGCGGTTAATAATGCTGATTTTTTTTTACGAATCTTAAATACTGAAAACATACTGATTTCTTTTTATACTTGGCGCACCAACCCCAAACCTCCTGTTTCTCTATGTCTATAACCAACCCCCAATCCCTTCCCCACCCATTTTACTCTCTTAGCCCACCCCCATCTATGCCCATTTTATTCGGTATTTTGGATTAGTTGAAAAAGGTTTTTGGTCATTTCTATTAAGATCACTGGATACCGGTAGACACTAGCACTGGCGCGTTGGGTTCAAATGCTTTGTTCTTCTTTGTTTGGGCGCCTGGTCCTACAGAGTCCTCCCCATTCGTAGCATCTTTGATTAAACCGCTTTCATGAACTCTCGCGTTGATGCACTAATCACAGTTTTATTTGAACGTCCACTACTTTGGTTTTATTGGGGTTTACATGATGTATTGCGGGGTCCGAATGTGTTGCATGAATCGTACGCCATTTACAAAGCGTTTTTGAATCAGAAACGGTTTTGTAAATCAGTTCCAGTATCTTTCGAAACTTTTAGGGACGCGTCACAGGGTTTCACGAACTGCAAAGAAAGTTCATATTGCTCATGGGATGCGCAGTTGAGAGGTGTTTTTCAAGTAATGTTGAGGAAAACGATAAATCGGACTGGCCAAGAGTGTGTTTTCTATTGATAAGAAGGCAGTGGTTTACTTTACAAGATAATGGCGGTTTTGCTCTTTGCAGTCTGCAGAGTAGACTTGTGGTGATAAGAATGAACGTTAGGGCTGATGATAATAAATCCTTTAACGCTTATAATCCAGATGAACTCAGCACTTCATGGTCTGCGCCATTTTGGAGTAGAACCTAGAGAGGAGTTTTGGTTTTTCTTCATGTGATAACCACAGGAGCATACACCAAATTTGTCAAAGGACTTGAGGGAGCAGTCTGATGACGGGCTATGTTGGAAAGGATGGAATGGCTGCTGTAAATTAGCGGTTTACATGAAGCCCAAATCACACATTATATAATCCAATTGAAAGCGTTCCTGCATAAGTGCAGCATTTCTATAGATACATTAGTGGAACCAATCTATGCGAGAATGCAAGATGCCACACAACTACAAGTGATAGCATTGCCGCAGCGGCAACTACTTGCAGGGCATTAGGTGGGCCGGGGCTAGCTGGGCAGAGCCCCAGCAGGCTTAGAAAAATGTTTCTGAGGCCGGGCCCTGCCAGGGCTCCCTAATGTCCCCTAACAGCCCCAGCCAAGGAGCCCGCTAGAGCCAAGGCTTTTTCTTTCTAAAGCCTGAAGCTCTTGCTCATTCACGAGAGCTTCAAGCTCTAGAAAAAAAGGCCTTTTCTCCATAATGGTGGCACTGGCACCTGTGAGGCATCCCTTTAACCAAGAGATGCACATGGGCCAGTGCCAGGATTATGGAAGAAAAGGTGAGTGCGCTGGAAGCCAAGGCCTTTTTTTCTTTTTTTTTAAACCTTTATTTATTCAGCTTGATGACACAACAGACCACAGGCAGAGGCCCAATCGGGGCAGGCATTATCAATTACAGTTCATATGGTTAGATCAAAACATTGCTCTTGGCCATAGCATTAGGAGCGTGGGGGGGGTACTGTTAAACAAAGGAGATCTGGGACATCGAGAGTTCAAGGTGTGGTGCAAACAGGAGAGGGGGGAGCCAGGGATGCAGGATCAGAGTCTGTATCTGTGGGTGCCATCTAAGAGCAAAACCTCGTCCAAATATTCCTGGGCCTGGAATGTAGCGGTTGTTGATTAGACCAAGCCTCTTCTGTGTCTGATGCCCAGGTTACTGCCCTAAGCCATTGCAAGTGTGAGGGTGGGCCAGGGTGAAGCCAGCATTGTAAGATGCAACGTACAGCCAGTAGCATACATAAGCCGGCCAGTTTTTTGGAATCCCGACCCAGATCTGGGAAGTCGTGGAAGAGACACAACAATGGGGACGGGGCGATTGTACAGTCCAGAATGGCAGCCACTGTAGCACACACTTCCTCCCAGAACTGTACCAATTTAGGACAAGACCAAATCATATGCATATATGTGGTTCACTCATTTCCGCACCTAGGGCACCTGGGGGGGATAGTCCTTCGACATATGGTGTAACCGAATTGGGGTAAGGTGGTATCTGTGCAGGACCTTAAACTGGATCAACTTGAACCGGGAGTTAAAGGACACTATATGGATGCGTGCACACATGAGTTCCCAGCGTTCGTCGGTCATTTCTACGTCCAGGTCCTCTGCCCATTTGTGTTTCATTTTATCAAAGGGGGGTGGTCGTTCTAGTTTGTAACAATCTGTATAGTCTGGATACCTTTCCCTTACAGGAGTTGAAGCTACATAGTTCTGCAACAATTGGGTCATCGGGCGGTATTGTGGGGAAATCAGGATATCTGACTTTCAGAACTTTTCGAACTGATGAGTATTGGAGCCACGCGGATGGTTTCTGCCTGAGGATGGGTGGGAGATCCGGCCACTCCATGAAATTGGCACTTTCAAAGATGTCTCGAATTGCTCCATAGCCTGCTACAGCCCACCGGTGTATGATGGATGGTGATGTGCGTGAGACCCATGGGAGGAAGTTCCACAGTGGTAAATCGCCATGGAAGGGGTGCAGGATACCCAATAGTTTCCAGATTTTCGATAAAGCAATAGATGTACTGACAACAGGATCCATTGATTCCAATACGGCTGGCAGGGGGGGAAAGAATCAAGGAGCGAACATCACGGTCACTGACTGCCATACTCTCCAGTCTGACGTGTGGAGGGGGATCCTGGGTGTTAAACCAGTGCAAGGCAAATTGGGCCTGCGCTACCAGCGAGTATTTGAGGAAGTCGGGGCATTAAATCCACAACCGTCCATGGGGGTGGTCAGTGTCGTACGTTTTAGCCGAACTGCCTCGGAGTGCCATAAAAAGGTGTTTACAACCCAGGTTAACGCTTGAAAACAGCTGTCTCCTGGCCAAAGGGGTAAGTTGACAAATTTATACAATAGTTGGGGGAGTACGACCATCTTTAGAATCCCAATCCGGCCAGCCAGGAAAATTCGAAGTCTCGCCCAGCCGGAGGCCTTTTCTGTGAGTTTCGTAAGATACTTCTTATAATTCTCCTCGAATAATGACTCAGGATGGCGAGTTACTTCTATACCGAGGTAAGTAAAATTCAACTGAGACCAACTGAACCCCATAATATCAGGGGGGGAAGGGTGCAATCAGTGAGTGAGAAGAGCGTTGATTTAGAACAGTTTATTTTGAGCCCAGAGATGTGCCCAAAGAGGACCACATCTTCCAGTATCGGGGCTAGGTTGGTAGAGGGGGACCTGATGAAGAGCAGGTCATCGTCAGCGTATAGAGAGATAATATCCGCCTGGCCTGCCGTTCGTAGTCCTCTATGTGCATGTCATTGGCGCATCCTATCCGCAAATGGTGCCATGGCTATTGCAAAAATTAAGGGGGAGAAGGGGCAGCCATGTCTTGTGCCTCTAGAGATTCGGAATGGGGGCGAACATCTGTCCTCGGTGCGGACTCTGGCCTCCGGATTGGAGTAGAGTCGTCGAACCCAAGAACAGAATCTAGGACCAAATTTACATTTTATGAGGACCCGCCAAAGGTATTTCCACAACACAGAGTTGAAAGCTTTTGCATGTCTAGTGCAGCAGCCAATGCTTGTACGTTGGGACTAATTCTACTGATTATATTAAATAGTTGTCTCAGATTCAGGGAGGTGGAGCGCCCTGGAATAAATCCAGCCTGATCCGGATGAATGATATGCAGCATGAAGGGTGCAAAACGTGAGGCTAACAACTTGGCAAAAATGTTAACATCACAGTTGATTAGCGATAAGGGGCGGTATGAGCCGCATTGGGTGGGGGTTTCCCAGGCTTAAGAAGAAACGTTATTATAGCCTCCCGAAGAGAAGGGTGGAGACTGCCTACTTCACAAGCCTCGTCCCACAGGGCCATCAAGTGCGGAATTAGGAGTGATTTATAGCGTTTGTAGAATTCTATTGGGAGGCCGTCAGAGCCAGGGGACTTGCCAGATGACAGGGAATCGATAGCCTCTGAGAGTTCCTCAGCAGTAAACGGTCTCTTGAGAGAGCAATTGGTCTCATAGGAGAGGACCGACAGGGGAAGACTGTCTAGATAGGCGTCAATCTCAGCTGATGGGGTATCCTCAACTTCTAAGTAAAGGGCTTCATAGAAAAGCAGGAACTCAGTGTTGATATCCTGAGGGAGAGTGGCTAAGGAGCCGTTGGTTCTTTCGATAGCAGGAATGTTGGGGAGCCAAACTCACGGCGAATGAGTCTGGCCACGATCTGGCCCGGATCTGGCCCGGACGCTCACCCTCCCCGTATTTTCTAGCAAGGTGGGGGTTTTCGAGAAACTTCACCTCACGATCCGCATGGGCCCGGAACGTATCAAGCTCCTCACCCAAGGACGCTAAGGTCTCGGGGGAATGACGGAGGGCATATTGAGACTCAAGGGAAGCGAGGGCCGATTTGCTTTTTTGGATGTCCCCTCGGATCACTCTCAGAATACTGCTTTCCTTAGAGATGGCAATACCCCTAATGTATGCTTTGAATGTCTCCCACAAAGTGGATTGTGTGGAGACCGAGCTAGTATTGAATTCGAAGAAGTCTTCAATTGCAGTTTCTAGTTCTGAAGCAAAGGCTGTATCGAGCAGGGAGTTTGGTTTCATTCTCCACCCCCGAATTCTTTCATAGTCTGAACCCCAAAAGAGAGAAATAGTTACAGGGGAGTGGTCAGAAAGGGTTCTGGGTAAAATTAACTGCTGTGAGACATTCCTTACAAATATATCTGAGATCAACCACCTGTCAATTCTACGAGTCATGTACTGACGAGTAAAAAGAGTATGTTCGGGCCTCAGGGTTTAACAGTCTCCATATGTCCACAATAGCCAGCCAGGGAAGGGAAGACTGAATGGTGTAAGCTGCTCTAGACAGGGACTGGAGCCCGATCTGTCGAGGTCTACATCTAATATTGTATTGAAATCACCCCCCCATAGTATCGGTACCATTGGGAAGCCAAGAGAGAGGCCAAACGGAGATAAAATTCAGGGTCATCTAAGTTGGGACCATAGATGTTCAGCAACACCAGTTCTTTATTTTGTAGGAAACCGTGGAGCAGTACACATCTACCCTGAGGGTCTATCTGTGAGGATTTGAAAGTAAATTTGAGGCTTCTGTGAATCAATGTCATAACCCCCGACTCTCTGTGTGGAATAGCTGGTTTAATATCTTTGAGGGCCCCATCCCTTGGCGAATTTTTCACAATGCTCAGCCCCTCCATGCGTTTCTCGAAGAAGTAGAACTTTAACCCCATGGCATTCAGCATACAATTGTAATTGCCTCATTTTCTTGTGATTACCCAACCCCCGAACATTCCAGCTCAAGAACACCACATCATTGACACCCATTAGATTAGGGACACTGGATAGAAATTAAGCCTTGGTAGCATAGCAACGTAGGGCCTGGGGCCCATGAAAGGGAAGCAACATCCCACTCAACATATGGCCAACCTGGGATTGTCTCGCATTCCGCCATCCCTGTGATCATCAAGCCTTTTTTAACATAACTCCTTTCCCAACACCCCCCACGCACATCCCTCCCCCAATCAGAGGAATGACAACCCCATAACCCAATAACCAAATCCAAACCAATGGCATCGACTCCTGTGGGACTGTGCGCTGGCCTGGCGGTGATGCTCCAGACTGCGGGCACATTAAGGATATGTAAGATACATTGGAACCATTAACATGAAACAGAGAAAGGAACATATGTCGGGGAGAACAGAACGTCAAGAACCAAGAGACAGTTATGAGCACATAGCTGACGGATGAGTCTCCTTTGCCCATGGGTTGGGATACACCCCACCCCATAGGTGTTCAGACATGTAACCAACAACAATTGGATGATCAGGCCATGAGGATTCAACCAGGGAAGTGCTCGGTGGTCAGTCAAAATGTCGAAAATAAAATGTAGAATGACTATAATGTCGAAAAATAAATGTAGAAAAAAAAAAGTCAAATTCCCTTTTTTTAATTATATATATATTTTGGGGTCCGGGAATAAAAAAAAATAGGTAAAACAAAAAAAAAAAAAAAAAAAGGGAACCCCCCATTTCGAATAAAAAACGTCATAAAATAAAATTCGACATTTTTTTTCTACATTTATTTTTCGACATTTTGACTTTCTACATTATCACTATAAACTGAAGTGCTCGTCTATGAATTTGGAGGCCTCCTCCGGGATCGTGAAGAAGAAGACCTGATTAGAGTGTTCAATTCGCAAGTTGTCAGGATACAGCGTCGAATGACCATTTGATCGAAGTAAAATGGTCGGAAAAAAAGGTTGATTTTTTTTTATGGGGGGGGTTCCCCCCCAAACTCCCCTTTTTCTTTATTAAAAATATTTTTTAAGCAACCAAAACTTAAAAAAATATATAAATAAATAAATACTAAAATTCTACCTTTTTTTTTTGCGACCATTTTTATTCGATCAAATGGTCATTTGACCATTTATTTTCGACCATTTGACCGGACACCCCTGGCAGCCCCTAGTGTTAGCTCCCCCTTGGCCCTCACAGCCCTGAGAAGAGCATCTCGATCACGAAAGTTCAAGATCCTGGCTATGATGGGAAACCGGGGGGGGGGGGCGCCAGGTCTGGGTTTCGCTGTTAGAGCTCGATTGGGCTCTTTCTATTGCAAATTGTGGCAAGAGCCTAGGGGAGCCGAGAAGTGTGAGCAAGGTGCGTTCCAGGTAGTCTTCCATGGGTTCATCAATGCTGTCCTCTGGGATCCTGATTATGCGGAGGTTACTGCGTCTAGAACGCGATTCGAAATCCTCGTTCTTTTTGGACACCTCAAGTACACGTCTAGATAGTGAGGAGACCTCCGCTCGGAGAGTACCCAAGTCGTCTTCGGTGACGCCAACCCTTGTCTCAATTTCCATCACTCAGCTATCGGTTCTCTCAATGTGTGCTTTGATCGAAGATATGGAGCCATTCATATCATCCAACTTGGAGTGCAGAGTGGTGAACCCTTCGCGAATATACTCCATCATTCTCTGTGAGTCTATTACATCGAGGTGGTGGGCTCAGGGCCAGGGACCTCCTCTGAATGTTTATATGGCGCCTTAGTGAACATGTTGATAGAACTATGTTTTTTCCCCCCAGCACCTTTAGGCATGACTGTGACCGAAGAAGGGAGGGCCACAGGTGTGAGCAAGTGGATGAAGAAGGGTGGTCGCAAGGGGCCTCCACCGTGTCCAGCTGGCCTGACAGGTTTTGGACTCTTAGTGGTGCGTGGCGTCTAGGTTATGTAAAAAAAAAAATATGCCCGTACAACAGACCGCGCCTCCAAGCCCTTCGACAAGTGTACAGGTACGCAGAGGGACCATCAGAGAGAATTCCCAGGGAGAACCAGTTCAGCACTGCTTGGATTTAGGGCGAGAGAGCAAGTAACCAGCTGCAAGTGATGGGAACACCTCACACCAGGGGCATCATGAATTTAAATGTGCCGTGTGAAGCGCCCCCGAGCGCCGGTGCCCGCCAGGGTGGGGAAAGGACGCAAGGCAGTTGATGCGTCTGAAACTGGTTGCAGTACGGTTAGTGCCTCCCAGCCCACCAGTAGCATGCATACACCATTTGTGTAAAAAGGATTCACTGATGAGCGCTCATTGCAGGATGAGAGAGCGATATGTGTGGAATGTGTTACAAGTTCTTAGTCTAAGTCACCCCACGTACCACGCTCAGGTGGCCGCTCCGTTGAGGACCCCGAGACAGAGGTACTGTAGATGCGCAAAGGAAGGAGGTGGCTTTGTGGGGCCAGAGACTTCTGTCACAGTTTCTATCGAGGCCGCCTATCTCTGGGGCACTGCTAAAGGATAGGTTCCTCTATTTGAACAGCAAACCAAGTTTGAGTAAGGTTTATAAGGATTTCAAGGGTCCTTAGATGGATTGTGTTCCCCCACTGCAGATAGTAGGATGACTGCAGATAGTAGGATGACCACCTACAGTTGTATCCGGTCGTTGGTGGCTGTGTAGTGGTGCCCCCTATGGCCCAAGGCGCTGGTCCATCGGCTCAACGAACCTGAGCCCCAGAAACAATGTTGCCCAGGGGGAGGTGGTGTGGCAGGAGAAGCCACAGCCCCCGCTGTGCAATTGGGGCCCCTGGGGGGGGGCAACCCAGGATGGGATGCTCAAAATCAGGAAATGAGTTCCGGCCCCCCCCAACCCCAGGAAGTCACTGTTGTGCCCATGTCCCACGCACGGGTGCGCAGCCGTTGGAAGATCCAGAGCGGGTCCCCAGGCCAGTCCCTCCTCAGCAGCGGCACAGCAGAGCCGACCCGCTCTGTGTCGGGCGGGTTGAACGTTGCAGGATTCTCAGCACCGGCAGAGTCAGGGGCAAGGTCCCGCCACTCCACAGCAATAAGGTCCAGTCAGTGGGGTGTGCCCACCCATCCCCCAACCGCAAGGCCTAGGAGAACTGGCCACGGGGAGACTGAAATGTCCGGGCAGTAGGCCCCTCCCCCACCACGGGCCGCGAGTCCCTGGCCTCAACGGATGCTCTTCCTGGGCCCGCTCACACTGTAGATTTTGGCCGTGACCCAGCACAGGCTCTTAGGCACAAGCTGCTGAAGTCTCCTCGACCAGCAATCGCAGCCCAATGCAGTATTTAGCAAGTTTTATGCCGCCCAGGACGGAGCTCGCTATTAAGCGGCCATCTTCTTCAAGCGCAACAGCGACCCCCCAAGGCCTTTTTTTCTAAAGCCTGAAGCTCTCACTCATTTACGGGATCTTCAGGCTTTAGGAATAAAAAGGCCTCAGCTTCCAGCGGACTCACCGTAATGGCTGAATCGGCCCCTCATCAGGCATCCCTTTAACTAAGAGATGCAATGATCGCTGCATCTCTTAGTTAAAGGAATGCCTGGCGAGGGCCAGTGCCATCATTACGGCTGAAAACATGTGGCACTGTTCCCCATCAGGCATCCCTTTTGTATAAGGGATGCAGGGATCCTCACACTCGCACCCTGTGGCGCAAGGGTGATTATCCCTGCAAAGGGATGCCTGGCAGAGGTCAGCGCCATCATTAAAGAAGGAAACGGGTAGGTCGACCCGCTAGGCATCCCTTTAGTTAAGAGATGCAGAGATCAGCACCCTCAGGGGAGAGGGTGCTGATCTCTGCAAAGGGCTGCCTGGCATGGGTGCCTGCAGCCCATTAAGTCAGGGCTTGTTAAGGGGGCATGGCCTAATGAACCAGCAGGCGACCCCCACTATTAGGACATGCCCCTTTGGTGAGGCATAGCTCATTTTACCATACCACTTAAGGTACTAACTACTTGTTTATTTATATAGAGTGTTTTGAGCTTAATGTCACAGTGGGTTATTCAGTGGAAACGAGGAAGAATGCAGTAGATGTTCTGTTAATATAAGGAGTGGATGTAGGAAACAATACACGTACAGGGGTTGTGAGATAGCTCATCTGGTTGACCGCTCGCAGCTGAACTGCGTGAGCTAAGCAGGTTACAGGTTTGTTCCGAATTGCGAGGATGAGGAATTAGTTGGTTATATTTTGATAGTGGTAACCCACTTCCGGGGCTTTGTGGTTGGGATTCAGTACCAGGAGTAAACTGCAGAAACGTCATTGATGCATTTACATTGAACTGCAACATGGAATCACGGTTGCAACAGTGGAGGTCAGTGCTGGCTTAGCGACAGCTGATGGAGCCGAGGTGATGGAGAGACGCCACCCCAGCTTTCAAGGGTAACGGTGTATTTGTGGTCGTTTTGTGTGTATTTTATAATTTTTGCATTTCACTGCCTGCAAAGTAATGAATTAAAAAGATGATAGGTATTTGAGGCACAGTTAAGATGTGTTCTTAATTAGGAACGGAACCGGAAATGTGATAGTAAATGCTGTGCATCCCATGCTGAACAAACGAGCACTCGGTTCTGCCAGTTGAGCTTGTGTAGTAGAGCATGTTGACAGCTCGTCACCGAACTGTGCCAGGGGCTTAACAAGGGTATATTTTATAATTTCTTGGCTGGGGAAGGAAAGCTAGAGATGTGCGGTCTCGGTAAACTAGCTCATACCCACTAAGGATCGTACATACTTAAGTAGGGTGACCAGATTTAAAAAAAAAGAAACCCGGACGGGTCACCGAAATAGAAGTAGGACTAAGGTAAATACACCTACAACGTTAGTCCTACTTCTATGTCATTGGCCTGTTTGGGGGGGGGGAGGGGTGTGCTAACATGCTAACATGCACACTCCTCTCATTGGAGGAGAGCGCCCGGGAGGGGAAGCGGGAGGAAATGGGGGAATAAAAAGCATTTCATGCCCCCATTCGCCCAAAAAGATTTGCGCCGGGACCCGATTTCGGGATTTCGAAATCGGGTCCCGGTAAAAAAAGGGGCCATATCCAAAACCCTGGACGGGGTTTATAAACGTAAAAAACTCCCGGGACCCCGGACGTCGAGTGATTTCCCTGGACTGTCCAGGGAAAACCCGGACTTCTGGTCACCCTATACTTAAGCAATGACACAGGCAGCAACCAACTGGACGTCGTCAATGTTGGGACATTCTATATGTTGTGGGGGGCTGTTAGGCAGAAACCTGTGCAGTTGAAAGTGAATTATTTTATTTATTTATTCTTGTTTTTAATCAATTATGATTTTTACAAGATTTACAAGACAAAAATATTTAACACAATAAGTCAAAGTGCATCATTTTTGCAAGAATTAAAAAAAAAGGTTTCTACAGTTTTTTCATACTAAAATAGGTTCATCAAGTGCCCATTCAGATTGTCCAATTAACATTAGTTTTCAGGACAAAATAGTCGTCTGCTATCGTGCATAAGCAAAGATTATTTACAAAATTTACAGAGGCAATGAGTAAACTCATATTAGTTGAATTTAGTAAACAAGACCATCTCAAGCTAGGTTTGACATTGGCAACAGTGGATAAATGTTTCTTATACATATTGTTTCTTATTGAGCATAGTGCAGAGCATTCAACTACTAGATGTTCTAGATTTTCTTTTTGTGATAAGTTGTTACAAAATCTACAAAAGTTATCAGAAACGACAATTTGCTTTCGTTGTGCTAATATGTCTCGTGTGGACCACAAATTGAAGCGTAGTCTCATAATCGCTATACGGACATGAGGTGAGGGGGATTTAACCAAATAATTTGCAACAGTTCCCATTTTTCTATCTGGGAATATACGGCTATTAAAGTTTTTGTAACCCAAACAAAGATCACGATTAGCCAACCAATCTTGAAGAATTCTTTTTTTTTTTTCGCTCGTTCAGGATTTTGAATTAGTGTCTCAACATCCACGTTTGCCGTAGCCAGAATTCAATAGACATAAGTGGTCCATTTTACAACAAAGCAGTGTTTAGATGACCACTTAGGGACCACTGCAAAAAGTTTAAGACTACAGGTGTTGGCAGTAAACCCAATTGGTAGCAGTCTGTACCACCCAGATTTACCTGGTAGCTGTGGCTGAGCAGTCAGACTTCTCTCAAGAAGAGTTAGGCAGTATATAGACTATACACATTAGGTACAAAAATACAGTAGCACAAGCAAACACTGACCAGAGCTTGGGTATAAAAGTATATAATTATTTATTTAAAAACACACTTGTAAAAATACACTGGCACTAATATGTCAAGCAAGTTCCAACACAGTCACTAGAAATGTATACACCTCCCTGATTAATTATTCGACAAGTCTTAGCAAAAGAACAGCACTTATTATCAACAGAGGTGAGCGCTTAACCAAGATGGCACTCCAATAATTATTTAAAAAGGGAGCGAAAAGGCAGAAATAGTAAAGCACACAATACCAACACTTTTAAAAGAGCCACAGCAAGTCAAGAAAGGCAGAGTCTACTGTAGAGCAAAAAGTTCATAGGCCAGGCCCACTCTTGGAGAGAGCAAGGCGGAATGTGCCCAAGATCACACAGTAGAAGTATGCTTTAAAAGTCTTTGCAGATAGTTCAAAAGGAGTTGGATCAGTTCAGAAAAGTTAGTTAAGAGGTCCCAGGTCACCCCAGGATAGAGAGACAAGGATTTATGGGACACCTTGAACAGTCTGTTCAAGGGAGACCAGGCGAGACACAGTACCTGAAATGGTGAGAAAGCGCCAGCGGGGGCAGTTGTTCCTGGCAGCGAGTGAAGGTCGGTGCTTCATCTGGGGGAAGAGAAGATCTCGACGTGGATGAAAGCTGGAGGCCGTGCACTGCCAGGGAAGAAACCAGCCGCAGAGTTTCCCGGTTAAAAGGTACTACACTTTTATTCGCGGTAGTGGTGAAGCGTGGCTATCCAGCCACCGGGGTGCTTGGCACGGGCGATTCGACCACGAGACGATCCAGGAAGGCAAAAAGAGGGCGAACTGGTTAACCCCACCAGTTCAAAGGAAGAAGACTCTCCAGGATGAAGACTCTGTCGTCAGGAAGTGGTGAGTCGATTCAGCAGGGCTCCACCGGTGGTGTCGTCATTGCAGGTCGGCTCAGCTTCTCCCTCTTCGGATTCTTTAGGTCCTGTGGTGACCTCTAAAGTTCCAGTCCTCAAAGCCCTGCTTTTATGCAGAAAACCCCCATTCATCAGTCCTAGCTGTCACTCAAACATGCTAAGTCGTGAGCCGGGCGGCTCACCACTGGGCCAATCACACAAGAGTGCGACTTGAGTTGCCGAGGCAACTCAGTCCAGGGTGCCTATTCCCCCCTCCCACACATCCTGTAGACGCAGACAGAGTGGCACCACCTTTGGTGGCTTCTGTGCAGAAGCCTGCCAAAAGTGGAACAAAGGGCTCGACTTGGGTTGGAGTTACAGAGGCGAACACAAACGGCATTTTAAAACCGAGTCCTGGCAAAAAGAACCAACCGGGCAATAAATATTAAATAAATAACCCAGCGGTATCTTTAACATTGCACCAAAAAAAGTGGTGCGTTTAAAATTAATGGGAAAATCCCATAGGAAATATTCCGGTGGAATATTTCACGTGGTAACCACTGCCACCAGCCAGAAACTCGACGAGGGGGGACTGCACAGTGCCCCCTCGAAAAACAGACCCAGGGGCAATCTAATTACCCCTACCAGTACTTCCACAATATGATGGTTTGTGCTGGTTCTGTTCACAATTTAAGACTAGTAAAGTCAATGGTGACTTAACATGCCCTGGGAGACAGTAGTCCATCCCAGGGTATGGAGTCTATGTTTGGGGGTCACTATGACACCCCTGTGTTACTGCACTGAGGGTGCTGTGTAACACACTTACCAAAGACACATGAAGCCCTATGGAGTAAAAGACCCCATAGCCCATAAAACACATTACAAAGTCAAGGGACATTCTCAAATCATGCCTAAGAGTGGGAGAAAAAGAGTCTCACTCTTAGCAGGAGAAAAAATAAAACCCTAAAATCCAGCAAAGCTGCTGGGGGACTCACTAGGTTTGGGAAATTAGCCTATACAGAGAATTCTCCCTAACACGGGCAAAAGCAGTCACTGCACCCCAAAGTCTAAAGACAAAAAGGGCATAGTTCGTTAATTCATGACATTAAAGGTATGCTTTGCGGCGCACACTTTACAGACTGCCTTCAGTGGCAACTGTCACCTGAATTGAAGTATTTAAAAGTGTGCATGGCAGTGTGCACGCAACAGGCCGTTTGGTTAGCACCAAGCAGCATTATCACCTTGTTGCTTTTACTTTGGTTTTCGTCTGCAGTACCATTTTGCTGGCAAAGAGCAAGCACTAGCTTTTCAGTGGACAACTAGGGAGCTGCGTGGCGTCTGACCCAACTGGGTACCTTGCACAAAAAAGGTGTTTGGGTGCTGGCTGGGCGAAAGCAGTGCTTTAGCGTGAGGTGGATTCTCCCATATGGTGTATTAAGGTGAGCGTTAAACACCTGCTTGCTTGGGGCAGGGCGTCCTTCAATCGAGAGCAGGAACGCAGCATCTCTACAGAACGCGTAATGCCCAGCATTGTCAACGGTTTATCAAGTAGGTGGGGAGTTTAAATATGAATGGCCAAGCAGAGATGATGAGTTCTGACACACACTGAAGCATTGAGTAAGCTGCTTATGATAGGTCCACTGGGTTTTCATTGGCAGGCAGCAAACATTTCAAATAAATGTACAGTATATTCGAGAATTCTAGGCTCAGAATGTTTAATTTAGACATCACTTCTGAGAAAAGCAGTTGGTCAACAGCTTCAAGCAGTGCCTTGACATGTCAAACCAGCATAGGGGGGATCTAATTGGCATTTTGAGGGCTCTAGTCATGCCCGGATAGGGCCCAGTAGATGCTTAGCTTAGGCCTTCTGTGAGCAATTCCCTTTCTTGGTCCCAACTTGGGTCAGCACCGATCCAGCACAATGCACCAACATCGACACAGCACATGGGTGGATGGTTGGTTTCTAGGAAGGGATGAACACATCAAGCAACCAGCCTTTGCAGGGCACTAATCTGGGTGTAAAATGACATGGCGGCCTGAGAAGGCCTAAGCGGTCATCACGACAAAGGAAAGTCTGGCCTGAATGGGCCAGCAGGAGGAATTAGATGGAGGCCTGACCAGGATTGCAGGAAGGGTTGTGAGTGCATTCGAATAACCATGGGCGTCTTATTTTTTTTAATTTTATTTATTTAACATTCATAGAGCGCGCCAAACCCGTGAGTATCTGGGCGCTGGAAAACAGGTAATGCAGTACAGTCAACAATAGAAAGTATAAGTTTGTCATAAATTATACTGAACATATTTACAGACATAGGATAATTTACAGGTGCATAGGATCCGTAAGTATAATAATCAGTGATATTTACAAGTGCAATCTTATTCACATAAGTAGTGTACTGATGAAGTAGAGTAGAAGTATTTACAAAGGCATATTGTATAGTGAATATACTGTAGGTATGGCGGCAATGAGGACTATACATTGGAAATGAAGAACCAGGACTATGAAATGAGGTGTGGGAAGGGTCGGCTCTGATGTCTAGAGGTAGGGCGCTCTAGCCTTTGGCTGCCACAGCTGGGAAGCTGGGTCCCCCGCCTTGGTTCTTTTGACAGTTCTTAGCCATGGAATATTAGATTGGTGGTCTCTCATTATGAACAATAAGGAATGGTTTTGGTTTTGCCTGGCAGTATAGCAGCTGGAATGGATTGCCAGTGGATAGCGTATTATTGTGCTGCGGTGCAGTGGTCATGCACATTCCGGCAGAGCATACATTCCCAAATGTGTCATGACTAAGAATAATGTGACAGGATTAGGTAAGGGGGCTCTCTAAAGCAAAGTGATGAGCTCCTCAGGGAGGGTTACAGTATTAACCAACCCAGATATAACTGGCAAGGGTTAACCCCCAGCACCAAACCAAGACAGCCATTGGGGCAGGAGGTAATTCAGGGCCGATGGATGTTTGCAGGGTTCAATGGCTGGAGGACGTTTTGGACATCTTTACACCCAACTGATTATATAACCCGCCTGGCCTTGAACCTGAAAGGCTCAAGGTCACAACATTAAAAAGTCAGCAGCAATTTGGGGGAGCCACTAGGGGTGTAAACCTCCATTGTGGGATGATGGTCACACAAGTGACCACAAGCTCATCAAAATATCAGCATGAAGGAATAAAGTAAGAGGGTGCACGCCTTTTCTCCGGGTACACTCAGTATGGCAAGGCAAACACACCTAGAAACACATGTGTACAGGCGCGTTATAAATGCCACATCATATCATATCATAAACACCAGGGGTCCATTACAGACAAGAAATTACCCCCCGCCCAACCCCGGCCCCCACCCGGCCCCAACTGCCGGGACAAAGTGGAACGTCACGACTTGCAGCCCAAGCGAGGGGTGACCCGCACAGTCATGCAGTCACTACAGCGAACAAAATAGTTGGGAAGTTGTAGATTTATAATAAGTACAATTGAAAAAGGGGCAGGCACAACAATCAGGGCAACAAGAACCCCCAGAAACTTCAATCGGCTGGTCGCTTGTAGTGAAAGGTAAATAAAATATTTCTCAATGTGTAAAACTGTTGTAAAAATGTAAATAAACCTGTCGCCTTTTAATTCTCCACGAAAAAACCTATCAGCCTCCGTTATTTATGTGCAGAGTGTATTATGTCTAGAGTCTAAATTTGGTCGTAACAGCACTAGAGTGGCCGAATACCAAGGTGAAGGGATTTAACCCCAGTCGTGTATTTGACGATTTGCACCCACCATCATAGTATTTTTCTGCTACAACTTCCCCCATTTCCCTGTCTCCTCTACAAGGCGTAGGATTATCTGGGTTTCTATACTTTGCTTTTTCAGTCCTGCCTTCTCTCAACGTGTCTCTTAACACACCAACCCATTCCCTATTTCCTTCGGCCTTCCTTCGCACTCCTTCTTTGGCTGTCGTACTCTGCACATTATGCAAGCTGGTGCTGGATTGTTTCTGCCTGTCCTCTGGAATCGCAGCCTCTCGATTCATGCTTGCCCATCCTGTATAACTGGTAGTTTGCGAGGCCCTATAGTATGTTGCTATTCAAAACAGGTTGTTTGGCACATATTCTTTTAACTGAACTGCGCTATGTAAGGCGTCAGTAACGTTAAGGTTCCGCCAGGTGGCAGACTTGACTAGTAAGAGCAGAAATAAATCCTGTTAACAGTTTGCCAATCCACCTCACACGTTGGTCTTTAAACAACAATGACGCACCCGTTCACAATTTTTACCAACTTTTTGCGAAAAGCGAATTGAATTCGTTTTGTTACGTTACATTATGAACTACAAGTCGCAATATTTTTTCACAAAACTCCCAAAACGAGTGGTCGCTCCTCAATAATACCCTAACAGCCAGGGCCACAACCAGCGGAAGATTTAAGCCAACAGGTCCCGTGGGCAAACATGACCGGCGGCCCCAGGGGGGCGGATCATGGAGGCGGAGCCTAGAGTGGGCAGAGTTGCACAATGATGAACTTTAGGGAATAATGGAGTTGTAAAGAGTCAGGGAGAAATGAAGAGTGAGGGAGGGAAGAGAGCAAGTGAGTGAGGAATGGGGATTGGAGGGGCAGCAATGTAAAGGCAACCAGTGTGACATGGGTAAACGAGGGAGGGTAACATTCAGTGAAGGAAGGCATGCGAGTATGCGAATAGCAGCAAAATGAGGAAGAGAACTGGATTTTTAGAAATGGAGAAAGAAAAAGGCAGCAGGATTAAGGAAATGAGGCAAGAACAGGGGATGACGTAATATTCAAAAAGACTATGAACGAGTAGGATGATAGAGAGGGAATTTCTGGTAAGGAAAAAGGAGGGGAGACAAATGCTTTGTCAAAGAAAAAGGAAGCATGACGGAAAGTAGTAAAAGGGGAGCACATTTGTGATGTGAGGCGAGCAGGTGCTTGCCCTAGTTGCCCACCTATTGGCAGTCACGGCTGCAATAGATAAATGAACAGGGAAACAATTAGAATTCAGCCACATAGATAAAGTTGTATTGAAATGGGCCAAAAAGATCCACACTGGTAACGAAAACCCCCTTTGCGTGAGTTCTCCGTGTTCACCTTACACCATGTTGCCAGCTTAATAAACCCAGATGAAGCCCAAGTTCGGGAAACTGGGCTGGGTGTGTCTGTAGGGTGGCTAACCATCCAGCATTTTGCAGGACTGTTCCTCGGATGCAGGATCAGCTGTCCAAAGCCTTCCAAGCTTACACTTTTCATGCAATAGTTCAAAGTTCAGGGAAGGACAGTGCCTTTTTACTGTTTTCCAAGCATCCCCAGGTTCAGCTTTGTGTCAACCTCATTTCAATAAACGGATTAGAGGTTGATGATCCAGACACAGAAGCGCCTGGGTAAGGACTGTTGTCCCTTAAAAGGTGCAATTGGTGGGTGAAAATAAATGGAAGGGGAGTATAACACTCCATGCTGTGTAAAATAATGTCTCAAAAAGACTACCTTATCTTGAATTCTCTTTCATTGGGAATGGGGGTCATACCGAGTATGGAGGGAGCCATGCCGCTTTAAGCGGCATGGCTACCTCCATACCGGATACTGGGTACGGGTTCCCTGAATGGGGAAATACCGGGCCATTCCGACCTTGGAGGGCCTGGTATTTCCCCATTCAGGGAACCCAGGCTCTGTGGATCCTCTTTCCCATTCGAGCCCCCATACAATGACATTCTTACAGGCCATGAACAGTAAGGATGTGAAATTAACTATCGTACTCGGCCTGGCGACATTTCAGATAGTGCAAGAGCTAAGACATAGATAAAGAAGGGAGAGGGAGAGTGGGAAAGAAATGGAAACAGACAGGCGACTACCATACTAGGCCTGACGACATTTCTGTTAGAGCCTGAGAAAAACAAAAGGTGAGGGAGAGGGGTGCAGAAAGGGAGGGGAGGAACAAAACAAGTGAATATCGTACTAGGCCTGACGACATTTCAGATAGTGCTGGAGGGGGGCGGGGCGACAGGTAATGGGAGCGGGAGGAGACAGACGAGGTTGCTATCATACTAAGTCCAGAGACAATTCTGATAGAGTAAGGGCATTTAAGAAAGTAAGGGGAGGAGGGAAGGAGATAGGAAAAGGGGGAAAGGGAGAGGAGGAGAGAACAGAGAGTAAGCAGTCAAAAAGAGTGGAGAAGCAAGAGGGGAGAGCAAATACAATTGCAGAAGTCAGTAGTAACACATAATGTTGCAAACCAGGATACAAGATGAAGGTGGGAACAGCATGATTCAGGGCCACCATGCGTACAAGATGCAAAGGAAGTCCAGCATGAGAGTTGAGAAAGAGTGGTGCACCGTGAATCAATGAAGTCCATAAAAGTCAAATCCAGCATTGGTCACAAGACAGTGATGGTGAAACTAGAATGTATCAGGACAGACTTCTGCAGACGTAGGCTGGAGACGGGCAGGGTTGAAGAATCAAGCAAAACAGGCAACACCTTTGTGCGAGAAGGGTGGGGGGCAAAAGGGGACATCACGAGGGGACCAGAGGGGGTGGAGAGGGCCTGTGGGGACAGAGGGAGTAAACACATGTTGGTGCATGCTTATCTGCTGTCTGAGCAGGGGGTCGGGCCCTGGGTCCTCCTGGTCCAAAGAGGAATTGCCCTTTTCTTCATCTGCCCTTCGCTTCGGACGCCCGGGCGAGAGACACCCTTGATCTAAGAGTTAAGAGCAGGAAGGAAGAGCGAGGGCTAAGAAGGTGGTTGGTGCTTAGGCCAGGTGACCTAGATCCACTTGCACCTGCTCCCCATCTGCAAAGCAAAAGAGGCTGGAGGGCTCCTTAAGTAGGGAAAAAGAGTAGTAACCAGGAAGGCACCTGGTGGGCAGGGCTTGCTAAGTGGCGAAAAAGAGCGGCAACCTGGAAGGCATCAGGTGGGCGGGCTTAGGCCAGGTGAACTAGATCCACTTGCACCTGCTCCCCATCTGCAAAGCAAACGTGGCTGTGGGGCTCCTTAAGTAAGGAAAAAGAGCGGGAACCAGGAAGGCACCAGGTGGACGGGGCTTGCTAAATGGGGAAAAAGAGCGGCAACCTGGAAGGCGTCAGGAGGATGGGGCTTAGGCCAGGTGACCTAGATCCACTTGCACCTGCTCCCCATCTGCAAAGCAAAAGAGGCTGGTGGGCTTGTTAAGTAGAGAAAAAGAGCGGCAACCAGGAAGGCACCAGGTGGGCGGGGCTTGCTAAGTGGGGAAAAAGAGCGGCAACCTGGAAGGTGCCAGGTGGGTGGGGCTTAGGCCAGGTGACCTAGATCCACTTGCACCTGCTCTCCATCTGCAAAGCAAAGGAGGCTGGTGGGCTCCTTAAGTAGGGAAAAAGAGTGGCAACCAGGAAGGCACCTGGTGGGCGGGGCTTGCTAAGTGTGGAAAAAGAGCAGCAACCTGGAAGGCATCAGGTGGGCGGGGCTTACGCCAGGTGACCTAGATCCACTTGCACCTGTTCTCCATCTGCAAAGCAAAAGAGGCTGGAAGGTTCCTTAAGTAGGGAAAAAGAGCGTCAACCAGGAAGGTACCAGGTGGGCAGGGCTTGCTAAGTGGGTAAAAAAAGCAGCAACCTGGAAAGCGTCAGGTGGTTGGTGCTTAGGCCAGGTGACCTAGATCCACTTGCACCTGCTCCCCATCTGCAAAGCAAAAGAGGCTGACGGGCTCCTGAGGTAGGGAAAAAGAGCGACAACGGGAAGGCACCAGGTGGGCAGGGCTTGCTAAGTGGGGAACAAGAGCGGCAACCTGGAAGGCGTCAGGAGGGCGTGGCTTAGACCAGGTGACCTAAATCCACTTGCACCTGCTCCCCAACTGCAAAGAAAAAGAGGCTGGAGGGCTCCTTAAGTAGGGAAAAAGAGCGGCAACCAGGAAGGCACCAGGTGGGCGGGATTTGCTAAGTGGGGGAAAAAGAGCGGCAACCTGGAAGGCGCCAGATGGGCAGGGCTTAGGCCAGGTGACCTAGATCCACTTGCACCTGCTTCCCATCTGCATGTTTTCACTTTCTTCATGTGTACGCGCGTTCTCTGTAACCAAACAAACTGTGTACACCTATATGTATGTATGTACCATTGTAACCAAGTTTGAATAACCTCTACTCACATGTTCTCTCTTTAGTCAAGCATACTCATATTCTCTGTAACCAAATTAACTGTCTACACCTTATATGTATGTATATACCACTTAACCATTTAACTTACCGACCTCTGTAACAGCACTGCGATGCCTATGGGCTATTGTGCGCTATACAAATCAAAAAAATAAAAAATAAAAAATACCCTCATGGATACTAAATTATTGAGTTGTTACAGCACATTATTCTCTTGGCTTGCAAGTGAAAACGTATTTTCATGTGTTTACGAGCCGGTGTGCTAGAGTACTGAAGACTGATAACAGTGCTTGTAATGTTATATACTGTAATGTCGCTTCTGATCATGTCAATCCATAGTGTGCAAATTAGGGTTCTGCATATCTTTTGCTGGACAGGTCCGGAATACACATTAGAACAGTCTTGCAGTGTTGTGATTGTGTTGCTCTGTGTATGTGTGCAAGAGCCTCAGGGAAAAGGGTGGGGGGGAGGGGCAAGCAGCTTCCCTATTTTGTCTATTACACAGCAACATATTTCTTACTTTGATGTCATTAAATGTGCACTTTGCCTTGTGTGCATTTTACAGGCTGCCCTTTGCCGGCTGCTGTCACCTTAACTGAATACTGAATTCTTTGCAGCAGGTTACTTACTGTCTTTTGATAGCACCCAACATCCAGCAGTCTTATCACCTCTTTTGCTCTGGTTTCATCTATATTAGTTCCTTGCTGACAGAGCAATTACTAACATTTTTAGTGGCAGTATAGTGTTTGAGCTCCACTCTGGCTGCCTGCCACTTCAGAGCATGGTTATTTGAGGAGCCTGAGGGAACCAGAGTGCGTCCACCCCCCTAACTGTAAGCAAGGGGGCCCTTTATATTGAAACAGGCCTCCATGAGCCGTAACAAATGTTTAGCCAGGCCCTGTCAGCGACCACTTTAAAACCCCTCTTTGTTATTCCACTTCACCTGACCGCCAGCAAAGAGGGATGAGGGCGTATGTGTTGTTGTTGCTGGCGTGAAGAGATTCTGAAGGTGTCACTAGGACAAGGCAGGGCCCGCTCGCTCTTTCTCTGTCAAACAAGTGCTAAATCTGCCTCTGGACACAACGAAATCAATATTTTCGGGGCGGGGGGTTAGGGGTGGGCTAACTGGTGAATGGAGGGGCAACTTGAGGAACTGGGTGGGGCAAACTTCGAGTCTCCACCACCTCTATTCAATCCCAAGGGGTTGTCTGCAATATGCCAGTGAGAATAACTGAGTGATTGAATTTATAGATAACATACACATTTAGTTGCTTTGATAATTTTTATATCTAAAGCCCAGGTATCAGACCAGGCATCACCCTTTAAGCAAAATGACCACCATGGGACCAAATGGTAGTACAGTGTGCCAGCCCCTCTTCCCTCTGCCACCCATCCCACGCCCCTCCAATTCTTACCCTCTGCTGGACAAAATCAGCTTTTTGGCCCATTATCCAACATAAGCCCAAACACACACACTTTTGCACAACATTCACTCATTTATACATGCCATTCACTGGTGCCCCATTGACCTTAGACTCAGGCATTCACACGCGCACCCAGTAACCCATTCATCATACACTCCTTCACACACACACATCACATAATACATATAGACACTCCTTGCACACATGCATACATACATAATAATCTAACAAGCAACAATGCTTCCCTCACCTCTGCGCAACAAAAGGCAAATGCGCACATCAGCCCCCTCCCCTCGGATGTGACAGAGCGCATACGTTGTTAAATGTTGGCTCGCATCCGCGGGGAGGGGGCTGATGTCTGCATTTGATTTTTGTTAGGCAGAGAAGTGAAAGAAGCCTTTGCTGAGTTTGTGCAAATACATTTTTCTGCAGGAACATAGTAAAACTTGAACGCCACCAGTTTCAGGAAAGGCTTCCCTCCCCTCTCTGCTTAACAAAAATGAAGTGCGCACATCAGCAGCCCCCTTCCCACGGATGTGAGCCAAGATATAACAATGTTATGTGTTCTTTCACATCTGAGGGGAGAAGGCTGATGTGCGTCCTCACTTCTCACACTCCGGGGCGTTTATCCGCGAGTGCTGCGGTCCTACCAAAGGTTTTGGCCTGCATTGCAGAGACGCCACGATGGCGCCACCCAGCGCGCTCGTCACTGTGCAGACGGGCTCAGACACTCTCGTTGCCGAAATCAGCAAAGAACCTGAGCGTAGCCTAGAGGAGGACTGGCAGGCGGAGACGAGTGCAGAGGAGGGTGTGCCTCTTCACTTCAGATCCGGTGAGGCTTCTGCAACTCGTCACAGCGGGGACCGGGCAAAAACCTGTTTGCTGCATGGGCTGCCTGTGAGGGAAGGGGTCGCCATGCGACCAAGCCCTTGCGGAAAGCCTCCCTAACAGCCAAAAAGAACCACTTTGTCACCTGGGGCGTGATATCACTGAGGTAACCGTCTCGGCAGACTGAAGAAAGCTCAAGGTGTTGTCAATGTCATGTGGCAGCTTGGTGATGGGGGGGGGGGGGCTTGGGCAGAGGAGATACTGACAAAACGGTGACATCCAGCCTGTGTGCTATACAGCAGCACTACATACACCCATCTACAATCCTGCAGCACTAATTTGGCTGTCCCTTTGTCTTTGGAACCCTTACTGACCTATTTTTATTATATCAAGTAAGTGAGGGGAGACCTGGAACAGGGGGCTGGATGGAAGGAATTGTGGCGAGTCAGCACCTTGTACCCTGGCCAATATACCCCGCACCCCCAGAATTTCACTATGGCTTCCAGCAAACCCAAAGGCGTGCTCTTCAGACATTTAAGAGCTCCTAGCCGTTGCAGATCATCACAAGTCCACTCAGGTGATGGCTCGTGTCTACTCCTAGGACATGTCTGATGGGGGGACGCACCCTTACCAGCTACTAAGGTAGATATTGCCCTTCTCCATCAAAATCTCAAGACCGAGAGGCTGAAGAAACTAAAATGGGACACCTCAACGTGCAAGGCGGATTTCACCCGAGCAGTGACAGAGATTACCAAGAACGTGGAAAAGGGGGACGTAGCCAGGAGTGATGTGAGAATGACGTGCAGCCTCAGAGCTTTCATAATGATCCGACATTAAGAAGCACTCTCAACACTCCGAAAGCAATATAAGTAGCTGATTCAGACCTGCAGCAAGAGCAGAATACCAGGAAAGGAGGAGAAGCACCCCCTGTCCCACTGCGGCGTGTGCCCCAAACTTGCTGGAGCACCGAGTGGCGGAGAGAAGAAGGCGCGAACAAGCCCAAGATGGCGGCCGCCACCTGAGACTGATGCAGGAGAGCAGACAGCACCGGAGAATGAGACCTGTGGTCCCTAACAGCGCAAATATAAGAGCCGGGACCCCCTCTGTGCTCCCCGTGGGGTGAGACAGAGCTGCACAGGGAGGCGCATAGGTGCGAGGAAGGATCAGCAACAAGAAAAGGAATACGGTGGAGAGATCAGGTGATCCTGCACCACGCAGGGAGCCCGCCTTATAAAGGACACAGAGACCTGCTGCACCGTAGAGTGGGTGCACCCGACTGCATACAGTGCAGGACCGTCAAACAGACTGGTGTAGCTGAGCAGCCATGGGCATGGGCAAAAGGGCAAAGCTCAGCCTTTCCCCCAAACCGGCAACAGTGACGTCCCGGATCCCGGGCTCCCCTTGCAGCTGAGAGACTGCAAAATGATAAAGAGGTAGAGCACGGGAGCAGCAGATCCCCTCCAAAATACACTGGACACTCCGTAAAGGAGGCGGGAGGACTGGGAAAGGTGGGGAAGGTGCCCACATAGAGAACCAAGAGAAGACGCTAGTGAGCAATCCCCCAAACAAGAGACATCAAGAGACATGGGATATCTGCACAAACGGAGTGAGGAAAAACCACAGCCAACACAGAGCAAGCAGCAAAATAGATGCAGAGGGGCATGAGACAGGACAAGGGGGACCCATTTCAGAAGGGAACAGAAGGAAGATCCCCACAAAACCAAGACAAACGTCAATGGAGGCATTTGCCAAAAAAGGGGACAATAATTAAGATCCTGTGGTGGTGGTGGGGCAAGCAGTGTTGGATAGTCACGGAACCCCTGTGGCAAGAGCAGACATCAGAGTCCTAGACATAATTGCAGCCCTGAGATCGTCTCTAAAATCCCACATAGATGAAATTAAGGTCAATGTGTGTCTCCTGCGACAAGATGTGCAGAACCTGGCAGGCAGGGTAAGGGGGGACAGAGGAAAAAGTAGCCGAGATATCGACCACCACAAAAGACCTGCAGGTGACAGTGCGAGATCTGAAGAAGAAGGTTCAGATGCTACAAGATTGGGCGGAGGAGGCGGGGGAAGGGCATGAAGGAGTAACATCAGGGTCCTGGGTCTGCCGGAAGGAGTGGCAGAGACCCCATCACATATATCGCAAATATGCGGTTCCAGGAAATCGGCCCAAGATCTCTATCACAGGGGTTCTTGTGGAGAGAGCCCATAGAGCACTGACCCCAAGGCCCCCCTCAAAGTCCCACCCAGACCAATAATTGCAAAGATATTGAACTTCAGAGACAAAGAGAGGATCCTGGCTTTATCCAGAGAAGGAGGGGAGATCAAAAGAGGATCAGCCAGACTAGCAATTTACCCTGACTACACCCTCCAGGTTCAAAGGCGGAGTGGCCAATTTATTCTGGTGAAAGATAGACTGTGACGGCAAGGAGTGAAATATATGCTAATGCACCTGGCAAAGCTGAAAGTAATACACACAGGGAAAACCTTGTTCTTTGATTCCCCCGAAGAGGCCAATAAGTGGATGTATATGGACAAAATGATACCAATGGCTGAGGAAAATAACAATACGTGACATCTGGCTGCGACTAGAAATGCAACAATAAGAGAGAAAAACTGAGTGGATGAGACACCAGAGAATGCTAAGAAATTGGAGCGGAGCGAACCGCTTAATTCACTTTTTTTCTCTGTTTTCTTTTTCTTCCTACTTTTGGGTACCAAACACCAGGGACGGACGGCTGAGAATCTGACCCCCCTACATACAGTTCCCAATTGTGGTTCTCTTAGGTACCAGCGGGTATCGACCCGCCAGGCTCCTAGTTGACTAGGACTAATTGGTGACTATGCCTTTACAGAAGAACTCTGATGGGTGGTTTGTTACAGTTTTGTTTAGGTTGTTCTTGTTAAAACATGGCTTGAAGGAATATACTTATGACACTGGGAAGCCCAGGGCAGAGAAGGGTGGTGAAGTACGAAGGGCTTCAATGTGTCCAAACCTGGGAAGCAATGGGGACAGAGAGCAGTGGCAACCAAAATGGCCAAGTACTGAGAATATTGTTGTGGAATGTCTGGGGACTAAATTACTGTGTTAAACTGATAAGGATAGCATCATATGTGAGGTGAAAAGGGATCCAAGTTGCACAACTGCAGGAGTCACGCCTCACAGCAGCAAGGCAGGCTAAGATGCTGCAGAAATGAGGCGGGGAAGGGCATGGGTCGGTCTATTCCAGTTGCGCCAGAGGGGTGCTAGTCTGGATTGTCCCGACTGTCCCCCTCCGGAAGATCAAGGGACACAGAGACACTGAGGGAAGATGGTGATAATACATGGCTTCCTGTGAAGGACAGAAGTGTGCCTGATAAATACGTATGCTCCCAACCAAGGCGCTGCCACTTTTTTTAACTCTCTGTATGGAAGGTTGGCCCCTTACTGGGGGATGATGTGGATCTGTGGGGGGGATTTTAATTTCACCCTGAGCCCGGCATTGGACAGGTCAGACGAGACAAAGGTAACCCCCTCAGCACTAGCGAGGGTCCTGAGGTCATTACTGGCCAAATTAGAATTGCAAGACATATGGCAAGACATATGGCGTTGGTTAAAGGGACTGAAAACAGAGTTCTTCTACTATTCAAGCGTATACAAAGTCTACACATGTATTGATTATGTTTTTATGGGCCTAAACCAGCTGGGGGAGTTTGTAACCACCTCATACGAAGGTAGAACATTATTGGATCACTCGCCTTTACTCATAGAATGGGTATTGAGCAATAGACCAGCCCGTACACCCACACGGAGACTGAGAGCTGAGACCCTGCGGGATGGACCATTCCGAGAAGCCATAGCACAACAAATAGAAGAATACTTTACCATCAATGAAGGGAGCATAGACAGTAAAGGAACCCTATGGGACGCTTTCAAAGTAGTGGTAAGGGGGGCTGCCATAGCCAAGGCGGGAGGGATCAGAAAAGAAATAGAGCAAGACCTATTACAGTAGAGGAAAGCAACCCCCCCCCCCTCGGAGCGAGATGACTGAGGAAAACCATATCCAATTAAGGCAGAAGTGCCTGGCACACTGGGAAAGACTGGGCAGGTATAGCTGCGTCAGATATACAGAGCAGTTACACTGGCAAGGGGATAAGCCGGGCAGGATGTTAGTGTGGCTGTGCACGAGTGCTGACAGCTGGGAGGAGATCACTGAAATAGAGGTTGAGTGTGGGGAACTATGGTGGTCACAAAGTGAGATTAATAACGCCTTTAAGATATTCTATGAGGGGCTATACGAAGAGAGGGAAGACACCATAGGCCAGGACATTGCTGAAACTCTGGCAGACACAGACTTACCAACCCTAACTATAGAGCAGTTAGAAGAACTAGAAGGCTCACTTACAATGGAGGAAGTGAGAGAGGCCATTGCCACATTACCCATGGGCAAGATGCCGGGAGACAACGGCATGTCGGCTGAATTCTATAAAGAATATTTTGAGGAACTAGCCCCAAAGTTACTACAAATCTTTGAAGGGGCATATGAAGAAGGCAGCCTACCCAAGAGTATGGAGGAGTCCATCATAATCCCTATACTAAAACCTGGAAAAGAGGGAAACACTGTGAGTCATATCGTCCGATATCCCTGATCAATCAGAACACAAAGATACTTACGGCAGTCTTGGCGACCAGACTTAGAAAAGTGATAGGGCAACTGATCCATCCTGACCAGATGGGGCATGTCCCTGGTAGGGCGACATCAGAGACCAATAGGAGACTCCATGCAATCATAGACAGAATGGGAAGAGCGGGGCGCTGTAGTAGCATTGGACGCAATTAAAGCGTTCGACTTGGTTAAATGGGAATGGTTATTCGCCTCTGTGAGAAGTTTTGGCATTGGAGAAGGATTTATGAAATGGATCAAGATGTTTTATTCTAGCTCATTATCAAGATTGCGCATGGGCAGGCACCCGTTGGAGCTATTTCCCTTCCAAAGAGGTACCAAACAGGGATACCCCTTGTCCTTCATGTGACACATATTAGCGTTAGAACCGCTACCAGTGTTCTTAAGAAAGGAGTTCAGAAACACAGGCCTCCTGGTAGATGCACTTCACCATGTTTTGTCCGCTATACGCAGACAATATGTTGCTGTACGTCCGGAGCCTGGAAGACAATTTGGAATCCTATCTGGAGGTACTAGATAACGTCGCAAGGCTATCAGGGATAGTGGTCAGCAGAGCAAAATCATGCATATTTCCACTGGCAGGATGGGTGGGAGTAGAGACCTCATGTCTCCCAAACCTAGGGTTACAATCGCAAGCTAACATGTTCTGGTACCTGCCAATCAATATATAACATGATACAGGGGTGACTCATCGAGAAAATACATTGTTAGTAAGAAGTGGGCTGGTGAACTCAATTGAATTCGGGGAGAAACTACCCCTCTCGATAATGGGAAAGATTGCCCTGTTAAAGATGGTGGCCCTTCCCTGATTATTCTATTATTTGTTGAATGTCCCATACCTTATACCCAGGTCTTCTTTTAAGGAATTGAACACAGTGATAAGTGGGTTCATATGGGGTTCAGGGAGATGGCACATTGCCCTGGAAACTCTATGCAAGCACTGCAAAGATGATGGAGCGGGGGGAGACTCTGATATTTCGAATGGTACTATCTGCCGGGACAGTTGCAACACGTCGCCAGAAGGTTAGCCAAAACAGAAACAGTACAGCACAGCCTATTGAGCACAGTGCTGACCCCCTACCTCTTGAGGGAAGTGCTGTGGTTAAAAGAGGATAGGACTGGTGACCCCCTCGCATCTCCTAAGAAAGAAGATTTGGGAAAGGACCAAGACATTATTGAAGCTGAAAGGGCCATACTCTCCCCAGGCCCCTCTAGCAGCAATATATGGGAGAAATACAGAGGATCTAACACAGATCAGGACACATTGGGAGACCAATGGACTGGTAATGGTGGGAGACCTATACACATCTGAGGGGCTCTGGAGGTTCCAGGAACTAGTGGAGGATCTGGCATGGGTAGAGGACACTATTTGGCACTCTCCAGGATGTTACATGAAGTACGGAACAGATGGGTGTCCACCCAGCCCCCCCCAGAGGAGGATATCACCCTTCAGCTGTTGTTTGTTGTTTCCAAGGTAGGGCATGGCGTGTCCAGGATGTATCAGGGAATGTTAGAGGCCATATCGGGAGGGGTGCCTAAAAGAAGGAGCAAGTGGGAGCTAGACATATGTAGAGTATTCACTGAAACTGAGTGGAACTGAGCAATGATATATCACAAGAAAGTATTGAGAAATGCAAGGCTAAATCAGACTCAATTATATGTAAACCATAGAGCATACATGACGCCACATCACATTTCTCAATTCCCAGGGGCGGGGGATAAGAAGTGCCCAAGATGGAAGGGAGACGAGGCAAATATGATACACATGTTCTGGACGTGCCCAGTGTTACAAGGGTTCTGGCGAGAGATAGAAGTATAGCTTCGGAGTCCAGAACTCCCCACCTACACATGTACCTCAGAAGCCTGCCTACTGGGACTGTTTAGACGACCAAAAAATGCCCTACCTGAAAACAGACTGATAGATCTTACATGGGTACTGGCCGAAAGACGGATCGCCATGGCATGGAAATTGCAGGTGGGTCCAAGCATAGCAGGGTGGTGGAAAGACCTGAAAAGATGGTCCATGACCGAACCAGTGGTGTGGTACGAGGCGATTCAGACAAGGAAGGGGGACAACATAGAGAACATAACAACCTGGAACGCCCTGATCAGTGCTCTGTTCAGCTCCCTAGATGACAAGCCCACCCAGACCCCAACAAAAACAGAATATGAGATGAGGAAGCAATCATGACGAGGAGGGGTATTGATTGATGTGGGAGGAGGCAAAGCTGGAGTAGGTTGGCCGCAGCAAAAAATTGACTTCTGACAATATACAAGCCATATAGAATGTTGGTTTCGATTTGGGGAATTGGGTTAGGGAGGGACAGAGGGAGGGGGGAGAGAAGTTAAGGGACAAGTATGTGAAATATGAAACAATGTAACTAACATTGCACATGTGACTGAATTATAGAAAGAAGAAGCAAGGTTTAAAATAAAAAGAAGGTGGAACCAATGGACGCATAGATAACAAACATGGGAGGTTCAATTATGTAAATCTCTAATGATCCGGCAGACATGGAGCAGTGTTTGAGTACGCTTGAGGAACAGCACGCATCAATGTTAGTGAAGATTGAGGATAGGGAGAATAGGTCAAGGCACAACAACATAAGGCTTTGAGTTGTCCCATAAACCGATCCGGCAGACATGGAGCAGTGTTTGAGTACGCTTGAGGAACAGCACGCATCAATGTTAGTGAAGATTGAGGATAGGGAGAATAGGTCAAGGCGCAACAACATAAGGCTTTGAGTTGTCCCATAAACCGCTACGGACATGTAATTGGTGACCTATGTTCAGGACCTTTTGTGTGAGATCCTAGAGCTCCCAAGGGAAGCCGACACAGTCCTGGAATGAACACACAGGGTGTTCTTCCCATACCAAAAAAGGAAAGGGTTCCTTCTGGAGATCCTGACCAGGGTCCACTTTTCTGCATAAAAGAGGACAACATGAAGAACGCGAAAGTATTCAAAGAATATGCCTTTTGAGGCATGAAGGTTCACCTCCTTCAGGATTTAGCACAGCTCACTCTTCAGAAAAGGTGAGCTCTGCGTCAACTTACTACTTGGCTTTGTGACCATTATATTGAATACAAATGGGATTTCCAATTTAAGCTTGTTTTCGATTATTAGAATGTTCAATGTCTGGTCAGGTACCCTCTTTGGATGATGATGACACGTTGCTCGGAACCACCTTCCCCACCGAAGAGGTCCCAAATCACTCCACAATGCTCGACATCGACAAATGACTGCCCTCGATGGATACATAAGCCAACGGGTCCTGATAGGAGGAGGCATGGCAAAACCCTTGAAATGTGTCAGGAGGAGAAACCAAACGGAACATTTGTGTAACACTCACCTGGTATCCACGGGTACGTCACTCAGCCTGTTCTGATCTCTTACCACCTCAAACCCTTCCCTGGAGTCTACTCGACTGGAGACTGGGCCTGAAACACAGGATTGGTAGAGTTTAACTCCCTATTGTCTCTGTGTGCTTGAACCCCTTCTTCCCCGGGGTCCAACCCTTCCCTTTGATCCACAGCTCACCTTGTTTTCTTGGAAAGTGTGCTCTCTGTCCTGCTTTCAGCGTAGGGGTGCGTTGATTGATGCAGGCTCGTTGCTGCCTAGTTACTTCACTGGCAAGTGTCAGATCCTGGTTCTTCCTGGCGCAGAGGCAGCACAAACGCCTCCCTTTCCGTTAGGTCTTGGCACCTGGGAGAGGATAACACAGGCCCCCTTGACTCTTCGGGGAAAGAGGGTTAGGGTCCGTGGAGTGGATAGGTAGAGGAAGTTAGGTACACCGGAATGAGGTTTAGGGAGGTGTTGTGGATGGGTTGGGGGAGTTTAGGTACACATGCTCCTTGGCTCCTGCTCCTGATTCAGCGGTACTCCGCCCTTGCACTCTTCTCTCATTCACACAATATGCCCCAGGGTCTGTAGGGGGCCTTTGTGCTGGAGCCCCTAAACCAGGACACTGTACATCCTGTGCTACGGGTGCTAATGTTCTATGCACTACCTTACATTGCTTCATGCAAGGTTTCCAAACGTGACCCTTCCTGCTGCTTAACAATTCTGCATTTCCTTCATGCAGTAACACAACGAATATCACATTACCCCATGCAATACTCTAGGTACACAAGCCTTAAAACACTTAGCTTCGTCTTCTGTCCAAGCAAACGTCCTTTCAGGTCCCTGTAGTACTGGCTCCCCTCGGTGGCACCTCCGGTGTCAAGCTCTGCTGAAAGGAGGAACAATAATGTCAATAAGAGAGCACGTCCCCTTGCGTGGGTCTAACTTAGGTTAGTTTGTCTGAACTGTGGGTTCATGCAACAAAGCACTCTCTAATAACACATGCAGCGGTTATCAGTTCCACTCTCATGCGGGTTAACGCGTATGTGCCAAGGTTCCATTCACATGCGGGGTTAATTCGGGAGAGCCCAGCTTCCCCCGTCATGCTTTCCACGGATCCAGAGTGCAGATTGGCTTCAGGGGGGTCGGTTTCTAACACCGGCCCTTCAAGTTATGTCAGCGGGCTGCACGCGTTACTGCAAGCGGCACTTATCTTGATGTGTACGCGGGGCCGGGGCTTCTACTACGGCGGGCGGGTGCCCCGCGAAAGGCGTGCCACTGGAGCTCGGTTGCCACACGTCCTTCCTCTGCGCTGGTCAGAATTGCGAGTCCCGTTCCTTGGGCGCGGCTCGCGCATGCGCGTTGATGCGGGTGCGGCTGGGGGCATGGCTATCTTCCTCCCAGCAGGCTTGTGTTGAACACGGCCTGCTGGGAACTGTAGTATCCAGGCTGTTCTCCGTCCCAGGGCTTCAGTCCTGTGAAAGGGATGGAGAACACACCTGGAGTGCCTGGTTGAAGGCTGTCTGCACTCTGCCAGGGCAGCTACCACCCTGGTTGTCCTGCCCACCACCCTCCTTGCCCCTGCTCCGGCCTGAACCCTGACAGCAAGAGTCCGACAGGTAAGTATAATGAGTATTTTGAACAGTTCTCTAACTTCGTTCCTTTCCTTCCTTAGATGAGGGCCGGCATCCGGGGATGGCGACGTGCTGCTGAGATGAGTAGCGCTGAAGGTGACTGAGAGCGCGATGCGCTATGCGACCCTTTCGTATTTGTATTGAACTGAGTTCTTTTTCTGTGTCTTTTAGGTGCCGCAACGTTTTCAGCGTGGATGCCGGTTATGAAGAAGAAATGCGGTGAGTAAGCGCAGTATGCGGTGCCTCTAGATGTTTCCACGCTAACCTGGAGTGTCTTTTCCCTCTTGCAGATGGATGAGAAGTTCCGGAGACAGAGTTCCCCTAGAGCGGCTGGGATTCAGGTAAGCGTTTGAAGCTTGTACAGTCTTTAAAAATAAGCGAAGATTTGCTGAATGTTTACTAATGCCATTTTTCTGTTCTTTTCCCTTTTCCTTAGGAAGCGGCGTGCCGGGATGGGAATGACACCGCCGAAGATGCCCGCAGAACAGAAGAAGCGATGAATGATGGGCAGAAGTGCTGCAAGGTAAGGCTGTTCCTAACAGTGTTCTTGTTCTTGCAGGAGATGAGCGCAGAAGAAAGATGCAGGCCTACTGGAGACCGATACAAACACGGTGAGTGTCACGCTGCAGGTGCAGAAAACACAAAGCATGTTTCTCAGCCTGGGTGTGGCTTATATAGTCTCTGGGTATCCCAGGTGTCTCTGGGCTGAACCACACCCAAAGGACTAGACTGCACATGCAGTTCTGGGAACCGAAATATGTGGGGGCATCCATCTTGTCCCCATCAATGCACTACAAGTCCAATCCCCAATGTTATCCTATGGGAGTGAGTCTGGTGCCACAAGCGCCAAGTCTGACTTCAAGTGGGTCTTTGGAGGGATGGAGAGGCCCTTGAGGGCCATGTAGGTGATCGTGGCCTGGCTCCAGCCCGACATCTTGGAGGGCTGGGGACATGAGGGGCAGGAATCATTACAGTTTGCCTACACATCTGTTGTTTATAGTGACTCACTGGTTGTGGACCCTTGTTAGTAACTTGCTCGCATGTGTTCACCTATATGAGTGGCTTTGCAGGCAGCAAACTATCGGGGAACTTGAAAACTGTTCTCCTGTTTGATACCACTACTTTACCAATCCACCTTATATTGGGAGCAGCATCCCCACTACACGATACATCCTTTGCATTTATATATGCCAAGGTTACCTATGTTCTTTGAGTCCCTTCTAGGGACTATTGTGTCCTATATAGGTTTATGTGTACAAATGTTTTGTTTCTTTGCTTTAAATGGTACAATGTTTAAACGTTTTTTCCACTGGAAGAAGGAGAGATATGTCCAACACACATTGAGGCTGGAAGTTATTCTTCATGATGGGTTCTTTGGAGCTGACATTATAATTCAGTTCAACGGAGCCCAAGGCTGGCAACTCCTCTGTATATTCATGTTTCTCAAAGGGGGATGCAAGAGATGAGCATGTCTGCGAGCTACATAGGGGTTGTGCTGGGTTGCATTACAATTTGTAGCTGCTTACACGAAAACCACCTCTCTACTTGTACCAATATCTATTCAAATTGTATCTCTTAATGTGCAGGGCTCAATTCCCCCTTCAAGAGAAAATCACTGCTACATAGGTGGGCTCATTGTGACCCTGAGGTGGTTCTCCTTCAGGAAACCCGCCTGAAACAGTTAGATGAATGGTGCTCAGTTTCCCACAAATTTCCTTGCCAATATTTTGCCAGAGGGGGCTGTAAACAGAGTGGACTAGTGATACTGCTCAAGGAGAAAACACCCTTTACTAAAAAGCAGGTACTTACTGATAAAGAGGGGCGATACATAAGTCTATTCGGCACCTTCAGGTGATCTCTTGTTACCTATTTCTCAGTATAGGGCCCTAATGATCAGCCGCCTTACTTTTTTTCATCACCTCTTCCAAACTACTGCTCAATTTGCGAAATGAGAGCTTTTTTTTAATAGGGGGGATATTAATGCTGTAACAGATCCCATAAAATACCACTCCTCTACAGCCTCCCCAGGATGCATTTGCTCATCAGCGTCACTATCTCAGGGTGTTTTGAATTTGGGCCTGGTGGACACCTGGTGACACCTCCATCCGGCAGACAGAGCCTTAAACATTTTATTCTCATGTACACTGGTGTTACTCCAGGATTGACATGTTCTTTTCCCCCTTCTCTACGTTAGATGCTGTTCAAAAGGCCACTATTGGAAGCAAAATCCACTCAGATCACACTTTGCTCACTTTAGCTGTCCTCTTAGGTCAAGGTCAGGACACCGGGGAGGTAGCTCTGGAATCACAATTGGAGACATGCAAGGCTGTAATTAGGGGGGGAGTTCATCAGTTTAGCAGCAACACACAGTAGGTTATTGGGGACCCAAATCTCTACCCTAGAGGCCCAGGTTATGGTTTGGACCAGGACCATAAGTGGACAGGTTTGCAGAAAAGCTATGGTCAATTAAAAACTGCTGTGGGATGTTGGAATCCCTACTAACGGGAGGGGCTGCCAAATCCCTCTTGCATACTAAGCAGTTTTACTATTCTAAGAGTAAGCATACTAGCCCTTAAGGTGTGCTGGCGCCAAACCAGAAAACATATCCATTGTCTTAGAGCCCCTAATGGTCAGACTAGCTCAGATGAACCAACTAAATTCAAAATCCTTACAGATGATATAGCTCGGTGTTCAAGGCAGAGGATTTAGACATTAGGCAGCAATGATGCTATCTTAACCACTTGCCACTTCCAGTTTTGTCAATGGAGGATAGGCTGCAGCTGGAGCATCCTATTGAAGCAGAGGAAATTCCGCAGGCCATTAAATCGTTTCTCATCGGTAAATCCTCAGGCCCAGATGGATTCTCTATAGCCTTTTATAAAGGATTCTCAGCCCAACTTGTGAAACCACTTACAAGATTGTTTAATAACTTTCTGTTGACTAGCAGCATCACTTCCCCTTAATGCTGGCCCCATCCCTACCCTCCTGCTCAAACCAGGGAAAGACCCCAACGAGTGTTCAGCGTACCGGCCCATAGCCATCCTGAATTATGATGCACACATTTATTCAGAAGTTTTGGCCAATCGTCTTGCCTCCCCCCGCCCCTGCTCCCTAAACTGATTGGTCTAGACCACTCAGGCTTCATTCTAGATCGCCAATTCATGATATTATCCACAGGGTGATTAATGCAGTAGATTGGTGCAACAACAAAAAGGACCTTAATCATTGGAAAAACACTGGTTTGCAGATGCACTGTGGTTAAGATGAATTTACTCCTGTGACTGCTGTATGTCTTCCAGGCTCTGCCAGTGCAAGTTACATTTCACACTCTTAAATCTTTGCAATCCAGAATCTGGGACTTTATTTGGCTGGGAAAACCCCCTTTCTATCTAGAAGAATTCTAACCTGCTCAAAGCAACAAGACGGGGTGGCGGTGCTGGATGTGTATCAATATCTGCTTGCAACACAAATATCAGCTATATTTGATTTCACAGACACACAGATACACAAGTGATGGAAAGAATTTAAACATGAATCTATAGGTGTACCATTGTCCTGTTTACCGTGGCTGCCATCTTCTCACCAACCCCCAAGGCATACTTTACTGACTTCTACCCTGATTGACTCTATCTCATTCGGCTAGAGCAGTATGCAAATGCCAATTTACCACCCACCCATGCCCAATGACACTCATTTTCCACAACCCAATTTTTACTCCTGGATTAGCAATGGGCAGCTTTGCTAGATGGAAAGAGGTTGGATTGCATGAATTGGGGCAACTATTTGAGGACGGGTACCTCTTAACTTTGAGCAATGCAAAACGACCTTTGCGTTGCCTGAATCCAAGGGATTCCAATATATGCAACTTTGACACTGGTCATCCCACCCTGAGACTAAAAAAGGACGAGGAAGAGATATGACGTCTTTTGAAAAGTTGGTGTCATTGAACCTTTCTTGTCACAAGATCTCTAATATAAAATATTAATGGATGATACAGGCGAGGAGATGATGGCATATATGAAAAGTTGGAAGAATGAACTGAGTCACACACATCATGGGAAATCATATGGAAGAGCTCCTCTAGGACGTTCATCTGCACCACAATAATGGAGAACTCATACAAAGTCCTTCACCGGTGGTATCTTACACCAGATGGATTGCACAAAATTGATCCCACTGTTTCTCCCCAGTGTTGGCGAGGATGCTTGGAGGTTGGATCCATGGCTCACATATGGTGGCAGTGTCCCACAATTAAAACCTATTGGGTAGCTGTTACAAATCTGATCCAAATGATTGTCGGCATTTGGCATCTACGTGACCCTGGTGGTCCTATTGGGAGACATAGATGAGCAGGACGTTTTTACCATTGAAGCCTGTGAGGGGTCAGAAATGTGAGGTGGACAACTTGATAAAGGTTTTTTATAAGTAGCCCTTTTATTAAAGGATAAAGGCATGATAAACGCCTCGCTTTCCCTAACCGAGCAAGGATTTCCCTGCCGGTAAAACTAAGACTAAAGGAAAGCACTCTAACATCAAAAGGTACCTATCCCTCACACGTATACATACAACAAAGCATTTAGGTATTTATAAGGCTGTTCAAACTCCACAAAATTACACTTATACTCAAACACAAACTTTATAACCAAATATCCTTGCAACCAGGGTCGGAACCCCTTCCCCAGGTTTAGCGCAGGATTTTCCAAATAAAAGTTCCAATTAGCAAAGTTCTTTATAATAGTCACATTCTACTTCAAGGGCAACACAAAGTTCCTTTCAATGGGCAAGTTTGGCTTGAAGGGCAACACAAAGTTCATTTCCTCCTTTAGGATTTTACCTGGCACTTGCCTTCACACTTCTAGTGAGCATTTCAATATAACTTCTCCTCTTTGGAAAATGCAACTACTTTACATTTCTTCTTTATACATAACATTGTTTTTGTCAGGATATTTTGAACAAAGTTCATCAAACACATTAGTGGCCTTGCCACTTTCATTCCACCACAATGCAGTACTTCAATATCTTCTTCCTGGCACACTAACCTGCCAGGACTACCACTAACAATCCCTTTCCTTGTGTACACGCTTGCCAGGATAAAACTCCTACCACTACTGTGAGTACTATGTGGTGAGGCTTACTTGAAACATTAGTAAAGGTTTTGACTTTAAACAATATTGAGATTCACAATTTCTTCCATAAGGCTACACCACCCATTGATGCTGTTTGTTTCACTGATTTGTTTGCCACATGCAGTGCAGGTTATGTTCCTTTCCCCCATGATAGTTCCTTCAAGGAAGGCTTCTCTCCTGCCACCTTTGAGTTTCTACTATCACACCAGGTAACTGCTAGTAGGGCCTCTTACCCAGGGTTCTCTCTTTAAGAAAGCAGGCTCCCCTTGTTTCTGTAATGGCCTTTCTTTGGCTTTGACAATACTGGTTGTTATTTGGATTAAATATTGCCTTCTCTTTACTTTGGCAATGTCGGTTATAGTTTGGGTTCAGTATTGCCTCCTCTTTACTTCAGCTATATTGGCTACAGTTAGGCTTCAATATTGCCCCCTCTCTACTTGGGCAATAATAGTTGTGAACCTCCTGCTCGTGTTTCCTCTCAATATGAGAATTATCCCACAAATACTTTCTTTTCATTGGTTTGGCATTCAAAACATTTATAAGCAGCCAGCAGTCTTTCGCAGAGCGCCCTCGGGTCACCTATCAAAGGCCAACTCACTGGTCTTTTCTTGTGCGTCCGCTTAATCGCTGCTGCAGTGACTTCTTCTTCGGTCTTCTGTAAGGAGCTTCTGATATCTCTGGTTGTACAGCAACACTACCTGCTGCGTGACTTCTGCAGTTCAGGCTTCTCACTCCTGCGACTCCGTCTGCACCATAATCTGCTACAAACACGGGGGCGGTCCCAACGACTTCACTTCTTTGCCCTGGCTGCATACACGGCTGCTGATTACTTCTCCTACTGCTTCTTCTCCTGCTTCTCATCATGGCCTGCACCTGGAGGGGCTTTAAATAATCAAAGGTCCCACTCAGGTGTGGGCCATTATAAACACTAGACCGCATACTGCCGCTCTTCCTCGTCCCAGTACCTAGGGCATTATTGGACTTGAAGTCCCTAATGTTCTTATTCCCCTTTTTATCAAAGGTTTCGATTTTAACCTCATCTAACTCACTCTGTTTATAGAATGCACTTCTAGGAAAAAGCTTTAGAGTAATTAATGGTTCATTCTGGATTTCATAGCTCATATAAAAGGGGGAATCACATGTATCAAAAGTAATGGTATTGATGTTCTGATCCTTATATGTTCTATTCCCATGCTGACCATAAGGGTTTTTACTAGTTACACTTTGGTTGCTTTTGGAAAGGGGAGCCTTACTCTGACAGCACACAATTAGGTATTCTGGCATTATGGTAGGCGCACCCTCCAAAGAATATAAGTATTGCGTCCCTCCTAATGGAGTCGCCTTATTCCCTTGGTGACCTTCTCCTCCCAGGTTATCTATCCAGTTAATATCAGCCCCGGGGTCAGGATCAGGCAGCGGCTGCCTTTCCCTCTCCACTTCGGAAAAGACTTTAGGCAAGGATTCTGTGAGGACTATGCAGGTTTCATCACAAGCACCACACTCTGTGTTATTCAACCATATGCTTACCACAACTAAGATCACCAATGTTCAACATTGGAAGAAAGCAGAAGTCCTTTAGCTCAATATGTGGTGGGCCAAAATGTGGTATGTATGTGCCATGGAAAAAAATCCTGCTTCCCTCTCTGACACCCTGACCAAATATAGGCGGGTATGGGACCCCTTTATTACTTTTATTAATTCGGATGATTACTGTCCTCTGATTCCTCAACAATGGAAATCGTTCTCATTAATGTAACTTGGAGACGCATTTGGTACAGCGTGTGGATACCATGATGGTGATTTACCTTGTAGACTCCCTCAGTTAATTCTAAGCACTCATATTGAATCCCCTCAGACGGATACATTTGACCTCAATGCCTCTATCCTATAGTTGCTTTTCTCTTTTTGAGTTATGCTATGGATAGATAAGCTTACATTTATGAAATGTTTCTCACCTGATATGCTTCTTCTTGGTTGATTGTTGGTTGTATTTCTTTTTATTTTGCTTTAAAATCAAATAAGTTAATTTTTTGAATTAAAAAAAGTCTTTACTGCCACTTTGTAGACCTGCAGGATTTCATATGATCTGGCTGTCAAAGTTGGAGAGCATAGCGGACACGTTCCCCTGCTCTTCCAGGTACCCTGTCAAATGCACTTAATTTTACACCAGCATGTATTTTCTTTCCACGCTGTATTTAATGTTTTCTTGAGATATTATTTCACAAGTTTGAAAATGATCAAACATGAGTTAGCAGAAAGGAACAAGAGAAGATCACCAACATTCTAGCAACAGCAAAACTATACATCACAGTAAGTTAAGGTTTCGAAGTAGCTGCAGTCTGTGAGTCCACCAGCAGGTATTTTTATGCTGACGGAAAACCAATAGACACCTATGGAACCTGCCTTACTTTTACACCTGGTAAAATTAGGCAGCTCCAAATAAATACATTGTAAACGGCTCCCACACTAGTTAGTTGTAAGAGGCATTTACACTTTTTCAGACACGTAGTGAAGACTGAAGGCTGTTTTTCACTATTTGCTTTTCCACTATGTGGGGTAAACAATTCAAATGGCAATGAAAGGCCTTTTGCCCAAAAGGGTAAATGGAAGTGGGCCCTTCCATGCAATTTAGGATGTCATACAAAACTACCCTATGCACGTTTTAATCAACATGTTCCTACAATGATGTAGACTTTGTCAAGTTGGTTTATCATGTGATTTGTGCACTTTTAAAGTTATCTTTGCAAAATGGAGTATTATTTTAGGTTTTGAAACCCAAACATTAACACATGTTTCTACCAACATGAGCTGGAACAATAATTGGTCAAGTACCTACGTTTCAGACTACTCTCAAATTCCGGCTTCAGCACATAAACAAAGTGTGTGATCTTAGGCAAATCATTCAATCTCACTGTGTCTTACCTGCCTGAAACAGGTGCTCCTAGGAGTAATTTAGTTTTCAGTGTACTCTATTCCAATACGCCTCAGTTATGGTTTAAATGACTAATGTTGCTTCATATATAATAATAGTGAGCCTTCATATCCACCAATCACAGTTGCAGAAGTTGTTTGCAAATACGTTTTTTCAAATCAATCAAATAAGCTTTATTATTGGCACAGAACCATATAAACATGACACTTCACAACACATTTACATAACAGAATTCATATCACATTTTCATAACAAGGCTTAAAATCTTTATCTCAAAATTGATGCTTAATCCGATTTCTAATTTCATCTGCTGTCATATTACAAAAAACACAATTTAACTATAAAAGCACTAAAATACAAGGCTAAAAGGATACAATTCTGTAAAATAGACATGCTTAAGAAACCTCAGCTAAATTAATACTAATATTTCTATTCAATCAGGGTTGGTAGCAAAGATAAAAACTTCTCACTACATACAGGCATTCGATTCGTCTTCTGATCTGTCACTGAAACACTTCTGTCACCTGGGTCTTAGTTTCCAGCTTCTAAAGATGTAGCTGAAGTTACAAATAGCACATTGGGGCGTGTGGACAGTTTACAAAAACCGAATGCCTCACTAGTCTGGCATAGCCCTTTGGTTATAAATATTGGTGTAGATACAGTCGTTTGAGCTTAAGAGACCTTGGACAAATCAGGAGGAAGTGAGTGACCGACTCGTATGTGGCCCCACAAAGCCGGCATTCCTCAGTGTCGTTAAGTCTCCATAATTTGGTAAATTGTGCCAGGGGCAGTATTCCGAGCTTGAACCGTAGGAACATTGCCCTTTCGGGAGATAGACCAACCTGGTCTAAGTATTTTTCAAAACCTATTACTGCTTTGTGTAAAAAAAGTAAACCTTGCCGCCGAATATTTCATGCCAGTAATAATATGTGCCCTAATTTTCGCATATACCGCATTTGTGCCTTATTTTTAGCATATACTGCACTTGTTTGACACCAACTGCTCCTGAGACTAAACTATGTGCCCAACTCTTAGCATATTCTGCATCATTGTAGATGCCCGCTAATCCTTGCCGCAGAATATTTCATGACAGTTATAATATGTGCCCTTATTTATAGCATATACTGCATTTGTGCCTTATTTTCAGCATATACGGCACTTGTTTGACACCAACTGCGCCTGAGACTAAACTATGTGCCCAACTCTTAGCATATTCTGCATCATTGGAGATGCCCCCTAAACCTTGCCGCAGAATATTTCATGCCAGTTATATGTACCCTTATTTATAGCATATACCGCATTTGAGCATTATTTTTTAGCATATACCATACTTGTTTGACGCCAACTGTGTCTGAGACTAAACTATGTGCCTAACTCTTAGCATATTCTGCATCATTGAAGATACCTGCTAAACCTTGCCACCAAATATTTCATGCCAGTTATAATATGGGCCCTATTTTTAGCATACACTGTATTTGTTTAAAGATAAGTACTTGCTAATCGCTGCCGCCAATACCTTGGCATACAACCTATGCGCCCATCTAGCTACCAAGTACATCTAACCATGCCTATGCATAACGACAGCCCCTTGCAGAAGTGGTCTCTATTTTCTAACCTTACGGTGACTATACTGACCCTCCTGATCCTGCAAGCCAAAGCCTTCAATCCCTGCAAGATGGAGCACAATACTAGCTCGATACCAGACCCTGCCTCTCACCTCATCAAGAACATTGTCTACTTATCTATGTCGGCTGCTTTACCTCGCCATGATTCCATAGCACCCACTCAGTTTCTGCCTCCACTGACCCCCCAACCTTATCAATCCTCCACACTAGCCAATGACACCAAAACTCTCTGAACTGCCCTATGGATCTAAGGTTATGCCTCCAGACCTACGCCAAATCTACCTTGCACCATAACCATCAGGAATCTCAGATTAGGATCCAGACTCAAGTTAAACTACCAAACTCAATCCCCTACCACCAAACCTTCAATCATGACTAAAACCACAACTACTATAACATGGAAGCCAGATAAGGCTACCACTAACCCTAGCTCATCCTCCTCTACGAAGACCTTGACCGCCCCGAACAAGCCCAGCAACAAGACTATCCTGATTAAAGGAGCTCTAATCAATGCTAGATAATTGATAGCACATGCCCTAGACATGGCTGACCTCATTAAGGCCAATCAGCTAGACTTTTTAGCCATAACAGACACCTGGCTGCATGCCGCAGCAGGCCCCTCTCTCGCCCTAGCCATCCCAGACAACAATACGATTACCTGGCTTGACATAGAATCCTCCAGTAAGACTGTCCTTGGCCTGAGAGCCTTACCCCACCACACACTCCCAACTGCTGAACTCCTTTCGCTAAAACTCCTTCTCTCAGCCTCACGCACCTTAAGGATTCATCTGGTTTATAGACTGCCTGGAACTATATCCTCATTTGAAGACGACATGCTACAACTCCTTGCCATTGACACTAAACCCAGCTCCCAAATCCTACTATTGGGCGACCTCAATCCTAATGATATCACTGCCACCGCTGTAGCCAACTCTATCTCAGAACTAGGAGTCTCCCACTGCATCACCAAACCTACGCATAACAAAAGCAGAATCATCGATTGGGTTGTCGACCTTAATTGCGAAACCAATATTATCTCCAATTCACCCTGCGCTTGGACAAACCATCACTCGATATTATTCACTATACAATCCTGCATGCAACTTAACAGAGCCAAAGCCATTGCTCTTCCAGCTCTAACAAGAAATAACAAAAGCATTACATTAAAAAACATACTTCCTCTCCTACAACTTATTTTAAATCACTCAAACACTGAAACGGACCCCTCCACCTTTGTGGACCTCTACAACCAGACTTTCCACCGAGCCATTGACACCATTGCTCCTTTAAAATTACGGAAAGCCAAGCTACAGGCACACCTTGACAACTGGTTCACCCCTAGCCTCAAAATCCTACGTGATAACAAAAGAAAGGCTGAATCTGACTGGAAAAATCATCCCTCAACTTCCAACAGAGAAACCTTCATAAAAGCTGCAAAGGAATATAAACTAGCCATTCTACAAACTAAAAGTGAATCCTTCAACAACAGAATAACTAACACCAAATCTGGCTCCAAGAATTATTCAAAATCCTTGGAGAGCTGGAATCACCCACCCTTCCTAGTGATACATGCTCTAAAGATAAGACATGGTGCTCCAAAATACAAGCAGCCCTACAAGACAAAATATTTCTGCTTCAGACAAAAATACAAATGAAAAAACTGAACATCATTTCTGATACAAGCCTTCCCAAATCTCAAAGTCCAGCAGGGACACCTTGCATTCCTTTTAAATTCTCACCTCTATCCATCTCAGAAGTGGAAAACATAATCCTTGGCCTAAAACCGTCTCGATGCCAAGGTGACGTATGCCAAGCGACTATCATTAAAGAAGCAGCGAAAGATCTGGCACCTGCCATCATGTCCTTTATAAATTCCTCCTTTGAGACCAGTATAGTCACTATCAGCCTAAAAGATGCCTGCGTTCTCCCACTCCTGAAAAAGCCCACCCTAGACCCTGACATCCCCATCAATTAGAGACTCATCACCACAGTGCCTTTCCTGTTGAAAATTCTGGATAGAGCAGCCTATCTGCAAATACAGGCTCACCTTGAAACAAATAATCTCCTTGGCTTCAGACAATGTGGGTTCAGACCTAGACATGGCACGGAAAGTGCATTAATAGTCCTTAAAATGCAGATTGATGACCAAAAGGACAAAGGCAACATAACTCTCATCCTGCTGCTAGACTTATCAGCCGCATTCAACCTCATCAGCCACAAAGTCCTATGCAACCACCTCACCTCCCCAGCCCACTTCTCTGAGAAAGTCACTGCTTTGGATACAATCATTTCTAGACAAAAGAACAATGCGAGTTTTCTCTCCTACAGCTGTGGCTGACACAGCACCAGTAACATGTGGAGTACCACAAGGGTCTTGTGTGTCACCGACACTTTATAATATATTCACCAAGCCACCCCGACAATGCTAAGAGACGCACTACCACCCAACCAAAGAACTCTCTTCGCACATCAACCCAGACTAACAATACCTGCGCTCGAATTCCTAACAAGAATCATACAATCCAAAATACCCTCTCACCTAAAACATCTCTAATAGCCAAACCTAACAGCACCTTACTGTTAACAGGGTCCCTTATTAACGCTAGATCAGTGGTAGCCCATGCTACTGAAATCGCAGACATCCTAACTTGGACCTACTGGCCATAACCGAGACCTGGCTTCATGAGGCTGCAGGGCCGACTCTCATGTTAGCGGGGCCTGACAGCTACCAGATCCTCAGAACAGACCGGCCTAATGCAAAAGGTGGTGTCCTAGCTATCATCTTCAAAACGACCCTTCCCATTAGACCTGCCACGTCAGCACTCTACTCATCTTGTGAAATGCTTACAACCAAACTGCCCCTTTCCAATAACTGCACTCTAACAATCCACCTGATATATAGACCCCATGGGCCACTAAGTACCTTTGAAGACGACTTAACCAGTCTTATAGCCAATAATACAAAACACCACTCTCAAACACTACTGATGGGAGATTTTGGCTTTAATGATACAGACAACAAACACGCTGAATCAATTGCAGCTCTGCTAAATGACCATGGTCTTACTCAAAAAGTCCTTTCCCCAACTCACATTAAAGGAAGGACCCTTGACTGGGTATCTGAACTAAACTGCAATATTAACATCACCGATATTGTCCCACAACCATGGACAGATCGTTATTTAATAACCTCCGCCACATTAGATTGTCTCAGCCCTAAGATTAACAACATGGTACCCCCTCTCCCGACCAGAAGCAAGAAGGATGTTACTGCTGAAAAACGTATCCCTCTCCTCCTTCCTGCTCTCTCTGGACTGGAAAGCAACAACCCTGGCATTCTAGTGAATACCTTCAATAACGCTAGGACCAAGGCACTGGACATGATCGCTCCTGTCAAACTGCGCAAAGCTAAGCAGGAAGCACACTTGAATGCCTGGTTTACTCCTCAATCCTTAAGATTACAAAAAAGAAAGCTCCAATCTATTTGGCGTCACTCCCCCTCCAAATATAATAAAAACAATCTAACTGAATTTGCCAAACTGTATAAAAAAGAAATAACCAAAACTAAAAAGAACACTTTCAATGACAGTATTGCGAAAGCCAACTCTAATACCAATGAACTATTCTCCATCCTCTGCGACCTGGAATCCCCAATTCAACCGGCAGACAATGCCCCTAAGGACAAAGTATGGTGTACCAACATACAAAATGCTCTATTGCACAAAATCTCCTCTCTCCAATGCGAAATTGCAAATAAAAAAGCCTCATTGCCACCTTCTGATCAACAAACAACTCAACCCCTGGAGACTAGGACAACTATACTATTTAGATTTAATCCTATCTCATAATTGACACAGAAAAAATAATACTCTCCCTTAAACCCTAAAACTGCAAGGGAGACACGTGCCCAACACAAATAATAAAGGATGCAGCTAGGGACCTAGCACCCTTTGTCTCCAAGCTTATAAATTCCTCCTTTAAATCAAACACGGTACCTTCCAATCTCAAAGAATCTTGGGTCCTCCCCTTACTTAAAAAACAAACCTTGGACCCCACCATCCCACCAACTACAGACCGATCACCGCCGTGCCATTTCTACTTAAAATCCTAGATAGGTCCGCCTACATTCAAATCCAGGATTACCTGGAAGCCAACTACCTACTTGGCTCACGGCAATCGGGTTTCCGCCCCATCCATGGTACGGAAACAGCGCTGCTAGGCCTGAAGATACAAATTGAAGAACTAAAGGATAACGGAAAAACAGCTTTGCTACTCGCTACTGGATTTGTCGGCAGCCTTCGACTTGGTGGATCATGCAGTTGTATGCAACCACCTTAGATCTGCTGCCAACTTCACCGGAGATGCTATAGCTTGGGTCCAGTCCTTCTTAGCTAACCGCACTATGAGAGTCTTCTCCACCTCAGCCTCAGCTGACCCCATTAAAATAACCTGCGGTGTCCCACAGGGATCCTGTGTCTCCCCTACCATGTACAACATCTTCACCAAGCCTCTGTTTGACAAGTTGGACAGACTGGGTGTCACCTACACTAACCCTGCAGACGATACTCAGATTCTCATACCCCTTTCGGGCAACTTCGAGGCGGACTCAGCCTTGGTGAACAAGATCTACACCCTCATTCAGGCCTGGATGGCATCCCATGGCCTCTGCCTGAATGACGATAAAACAGAGATACTAATCCTAGGTTCTAAAGCCAACATCCAAAAACCCAGCCCAAACTAAGCATCCTTCAACATTGATAACAACTCTATCAAGGTGATGCCTGTGGTTTAAACTCTAGGATTCTACTTGGACTCCTCTCTCACACTTAAAAAACAAGTTAACTCCCTTGCCTCCTCTACAACTTACACTTGAAACTAATCCGAGCATCCAGACCGTACCTCTCTAGTGCTAGCTGCATCACACTAGCCAATGCTCTTATCATGTCAAGATTAGATTACTGCAATGCCTTGTATTCAGGAGCTAACAAATATATCATAGATAAAATTCAAAGATTGCAGAATAACACCCTGAGAGCATCGTTGGATATCCCCTATAGAGAGCACATTACTAAATTCAGGAAAGAGGTTATCTGGCTGAAAATAACGGATAGAATCCTCCTCAAAACAGCTTCTCCCTCCTCCAAATGCCCAAACAACCTAGCACCTCCTTATTTAGTGGAACAAATCACTAGGAGAGTAGCTACCCGCCCTACGAGATCTGCTAACACATTCATGCTGGAGATTCGTAGGTTCAAACGATCAACAGCGGGGGGAACTAGTTTCCTTGTTAAAGCTGCGCAATGCTGGAATAAGCTACCACTTGACCTCAGACTAGAACAACCCTACCCTAAATTCAGGCACAAGGTACACAAAGGGTTGCATATTAACGTCACCTAACCTGACTCACACCTCTGCTACCTCTCCCGGCCCTTACCTGACCTTTGCATCAGTTGAATCACACTGTATTGTAGGCAATTGTGCATGCATGGTTATTTATAATGTTATATATGTATGCAGATATATGATGTTGAATATGTGTATGGTTGTATATGTGTATGGTTGTATATGTGCATATATAGTTATACACGTCAGTGTTTTACCAAGGCTATGCTCCATATTTGTACTTTTATGTATTTATGCATCCACTGTACTTACTTGTGCTACGTACTGTAACTAAGCTATAAGATTTCTTGTGTCCGGCTGCGCCCGGCTACCTAAGGGTTTGGTGCACATTACCAAATAAATAAACAAACAAACAAACTGTTCGATGATTTGGATCACCTGGGTGTCACCTACACTAACTATGCTGATGACAACGAGGTCTTCATCCCTATCTCCGTCAACCACGACAATGACTCCACTCTACTGAACAAAATTTACCTCATCATTCAGGCATGGATGGCCACACATGGCCTCTGCCTCAATGATGAGAAGACAGAACTGTTAACTCATTCACCATAGACAGTATAAACATCCCAGTTTCCAAAAACGTCAAGACACTTGGTGTCTATCTTGACTCCACCTTGACGAAACAAGTGAACGCTACAGCCTCAACCACAGCGCATACTTGTAAACTAATAAACTTGTGCAGACTCTTCCTTTCTCCAGCAAGTTGCTCCACATTAGCCAGAGCACTTATATTATCAAAACTAGATTACATTAACACGCTCTAACTAGGCACTAGCAAACACAACTTAAACAAGCTACAGGTCCTTCAAAATAATGCCCTCAGAGCGGCCCTTAACATACCTAGATCTCATCATATCTCTGAAACTAGACGTAACTCACGCTGGCTGTCAATCACAAACAGAATTTCGCTCAAAACCCTGACCCTCACGCATAAGTGCTTATCTAACTTAGCACCTAATTACCTGTTGTGCATATTTGCCAAAAGGCAATCCAACCGACTAACTAGATCAACGCAATTGAACTGTCTCTTAATCCCTAGGTACAATCGGCAAATATCTGGAGGCAGTAGTTTTCCTGTCCTCGCTTCCAAACTATGGAACTCCATACCTACAAACCTAAGAACAGAACCTTCATTCACGTTATTTAGAACTAAAGCCAAAAACTGGCTTTCCTCCCAGGAAACTACCTAACCTTTAACTAACATCTTCCTCCTACCTGTTTATAATACCATTGTATGACTTTAGCAATTACTGTATCTTATAGATGTAACTTACCTATAAGTTCCCTATTTTCTACTGTATATATTGGCGCTGTTCCTTTCCTTCTGTATGTACCTTGCCACTGCAACTTTGCACTAACTGTAACCGAAATAATGCCCCTGGATGCCTGAGGGCTAGGTGCGCTATACAAATAGATACTCCGGACCCGACTGTAATCTATTGGTTCTACGTTATTTAATAGCGGGACTTTTCATTGCGTGGTTTTTTTACCGCAAATTTTTTTCCGGAAAAAACCATCGAATTTTTTTACCCCCCCAAACCCCCCTTTCAATTTAATTTTTTTTAATCCCCTTACACAAATTTTTTACATTTTTTAACCCCCCCCCCAAAAAAAAACCCATGAGTTTTTTTTCTAAATTAAATTCGCGGTAAAAAACCCCGCGATGAAAAGTCCCGCGATCAAAGGACGGTATACCATTCTATTTGCTGCAGCTAACAAGCGGCTCCTGTGTCTCACATACATATTTTGTTTGATTCTAGACTGAGCCTGGTCATTTGCAACTAGGGGCATTTCCCACAGGGTGTGTTCACCCATTGGACAATAGAGTATCCTTTATATGTCTCACCCAGTTAAGCCGTTTGCCCCCCTCCAGTGACATCAAATTAACTAGCCCTTCTCTTTGTGACTCCAGCCCCTTCGGGTGCCACTGCCTTAATCAATATAATATTGGTTTCAATTAAATAGTGTCACATACTGGCATAACATCTAGTTCCGTATAGACACAAATGCTGAGGGGGCACTCAGAGGGAGTATCAGCAGATTTTATTTAAATGTAGATTCTGTGACATCCAGTGACCCTGTGTTTCCGCAGCCCCCGAGTTACACCCCATACGTTGACACCAAGGTAGACAGTTTTATGTCAAAAATTAGAGCGGGGTAGACTGCATCGCACCCAAGCTTGTAGAAATAGGACTTCACTGCACCACTATGGATGCTCACATTTAGATTGGGTTTATCACTCTGTGATACCCATTCCCTGTTTTCCTGGATACATTTTTCACCCTAACAATACTTATTACATTTTCAATTGCTGTTGCATCCTTTCTCACTCCTGCATAGTAGAACTACCTCGCACATTTAGCGCAATTAATAATGTGCCTCGAAAAGGCAGCAAGGAATATAATTGTGTGCTTTAAAAGGACATTCTTCGAGTGACAAACCGTCCCATTCCATGCTACATTACTCTGGGGTAGGAGGGGACTGCCTTTCATTACAAGACGCAGGTCCGCATGCCTGCATGCCTCTTTTCCTTCACAGCCTGCTAGGAGTAGTCATAGTGTTTAAAGAGGCTTTGTTTGTGTGCACTAAAGCAGAGATTTAATAAGGTCTGGGGTTTCATTGCTCAGTCCTCGGAGAGAAAAGGAGGAGTCCTCTTTGATTCCCCCAGCCAGGCCAAGAAGTCATAAAGAGGTGCTGGAATGGTGGTAAGAAAGGGTGGATGTAGGGTGACAGGGGAGGGGGTTGGTCAAAGGTGAAAGGAAAGAGGATCGAATAGGAAAGTGACTGCAGATGGGAAGGGACAGTCAGCAGACTGATGATGCCACACTAGTGTTCTTGCTTCACTTTTGCTCTGGGTTTGTGCCGTTTTTTAATATCTCAAATAATGCAAATATGTTGAGTTAAAGGTGCACACTTTTTATTCTTAGGGCATTTTCGAATGGGATTCACCACTCGGGCTCTTGTACAGGGGTCTGTGGTGTCCAGTTTTCATTTTTCATGCTATGGCAATATTATCCCATCCTTATTTTCCCTCCTTCCATTGTTACATTGCAATTTTTGTCTTTCTACATTTTGCCATCTTAAAGCTTTGCTCACATAAGCCTGAACAATGCTTGCACTTTGAAAAGTCTTTTTCTTAAAATGTGCCCCTGACCACAGGCTAAATGAAGACTCAGGGTCCCTGCATAGTTTTGGTGCCAGCAGCCGTTAAAGCAGGGAGTTTCTCCAAAGCACAATAGCCTAAGGCAAGGCATCTTTCTTCTAGATAAAAATGTCACAGGTTAGGGTGACTCGTAAGTTCTTCCAAGGCACAGTTCAGCCTAAGGCCAGTCTTCCTTCTTTAAAATAAACACAGTCAAGGTGACTCATATATCATTATGCTCTTCAGTTTATCTCATCTCCTCTGAAAATGTAGTCGTGTGAGAGGAGCTGATGGCAAGGGATGCTATATCTTATCAAAATATGTACATTCCATCTATGGCTTTTGTGTATAAGTAGGGCTCTGAAACTAAACACATGGTGCACTTACTCTTGTTATCTGGGTGGTGGTCGTGATTACACTATGAGTGTGTAGCCACTTCTCTGAAGAAATTTCCTTTCCGATGGAAGACCTGAATTTGAACCCGACAGTGGTGCCTGTGTCCAGGATAACACAGACTGAACCAAGTTACTGCTGTGAGAAGAAGGAAGGGTGTACTCCAGACGGTTAAGTCTCATATCTGTTGTCTTCCCCATTGCTGGCAGGTGCACCTTATTTTGAATCCCTGATATCTCTTTATTTGCACAGCACACTCTGCAGTCTGAAGGGAATGCCTGGCTGTTAAGGAGGAGTTTTGTATATTTACGGAAGCCAATTGGGTTTAATAGTTTTCTCACTGCCTATTTTATCTCTGGGGCGTTTTCTTCATCAGTTCCTCGCCTTGTTGTCTCTGGGGCGATTTTCACCCGTCCCTTCCCTATTAATGATGGGTAACAGACATCCACACATACATTCTACTCACTATCAGCATGACACTCCTGCCGGACAGATGGAGACAACTTACAGGGAGGACTCAGTGAAATGTGTTGCAAAATGGCACAAACACACAGCTGCAGCTGCACAGGGGACTAAAGAGTTTTTGCAGATGGGCACGTTTCAGGAGGGTCACTTGAATTCCGTTTGTGTGTTTCTGGACTCCAAGGTGTATAAACCGCTTCCAAAAGAATGTCTGATTTTTGCATGTTGGACTAAAGAGTCTGCAAACAGGGCACACAAACTATTGTGCAAACATAAGGAGGAAAACATTAATTTAGAGAAGAAATGACATGGTAAGAAACAGAGTGATAAAGCAAAACATGCCCTTTTCCCTGTCCTAGAATCCACTGCTACAATACCCAGTAATAATGACATTGACCCTCCTGCAATATACTACCCACCTACTGCTACAGAGCTGCCACATCACCCACCAATTCCCTCTGCCCCATCCCCACCATTGCCGCACTCAGAGCTGTGTCCCCTGGCTCCAAGACCCCTCACATCCCAATACCACATTTCTCCTACATGCATTAAAAATACTACAGAATCACCTGGCAAGCCCGTCAAGGGACCAATCCTCCTTTACAATGAGTCTGTGAAAGTTGAGGGAGGAGAAGGGGAAATGTAGTTATAAAACAATATGATGTTCTTCGATATGACCTACATGAAAGTGCCTTATAGTTGGGTAAGGACACTCCTAAAATGGGTTCAGAGATCTACTGGCCAATATTTTGGGTGCATTACAGAAAGGGGTCAATGCATTTAGGAAATTGTTGTCCTTCATCAGGGCCTGTAAAAATCTTATCATACAATCCTAATTCATTATAGGAATGTGCACAAATCAAAATATCAAAAAAGAAGCAAAAATACAGAAGTCGATTCTAAGGTTATTGTAGTCCATGTGCCATGGGGCATAATTAAAAGGTTGCTTTTGCAAAGTTCTTACTTGGTCTTTTAGTTATGCGGTTGGATTAATCTGTCATCTTCATTATTGCTAGGTAGCGGGACCGCATTTGGAAACGGAGGACTGACTGCGTTTGAGTTGAAAGGCTCCTCTCCGGATGCCGAGGTGGAGTGTAGAAAACCTTGTGCGCCATCTTGGGTGGATATATCCCCCTTTGGTAGTGCTTGCTTTATTTTTCAGTGTGTTACAGTCTAAAAGATTGCAATAGCTTCTAAAGTTGAGGGAGGAGAAGGGGGAACGTAGTTATAAAACAATATGATGGTCTTCGACATGACCTACAGGAAAGTGTCTTACGGTTGGGCAAGGACACTCCTAAAATGGGTTCAGAGATCTACTGACCAATATTTTGGGTGCATTACAGAAAGGGGCCACTGCATTTAGGAAATTGTTGTCCGTCAGGGCCTGTCAAATCCTTATCATACAATCCTAATTCATTATAGGAATGCGCACAAATCAAAATATCAAAAAAGAAGCAAAAATACAGAAGTCGATTCCAAGGTTATTGTAGTCCATGTGCCATGGGGCATAATTAAAAGGTTGCTTTTGCAAAGTTCTTACCTGGTCTTTTAGTTATGCGGTTGGATTAATCTGTAATCTTCATTATTGCTAGGTAGCGGGACCGCATTTGGAAACGGAGGACTGACCGCGTTTGAGTTGAAAGGCTCCTCTCCTTTGGTAGTGCTTGCTTTATTTTTCGGTGCGTTACAGTCTAAAAGATTGCAATAGCTTCTAAAGCTGTCCAAAACCAACAGCGTTGATTTATCATACACCATCATACTCCGTAAAGGATAAATTGTCACTATTAGCTTTGTGTTTTGTGTGTTTTAGATTAGATGCACAGTGCCACAACAACATTTTTGTTGCGTTTTAAAGTTTATTTAGTTATTTGAATAAAATTCATAATTTATTTTTGAGAAATTTGAGACTCACTGTGTTATGGGTGTAAATGTTGAAATAATCTAACTATCTCCCATATAATTCTAGTTCTACTTCCCCAAAATAAGGTAGAGATTCCACCTTTGGTGGTTACTTTGGGTTTTCCCCCTCTATATACCGAGTGTCATAGTGGCTATTGGTCACAGGAATTCATAAATTAGTGGAGCTCTGTCGCTATTTTTCTATTCCCCTGTTTGCACAAAAAACTTTTAGTATTTATTTTGGTCTCCTACCACATTTATAAAATGATAGAAGAAAAAACACTGGTCTACAGTGATGATTATGCTACAGCTCTAATGAACACAATCTCTTTAATTAATAACAGTGACTTTGGACAAAATCAAGATCAAAATAGCGAGTGGGATGAAATTATGCAGCTGAGAAAAAGACTAATTAGAACTGAACTCCACGGGCCATAATGCTTCAATACCTCAAAAACAAAGCACTCCCACAAGGCCTCACAGTCCTAAATGAACCTCGGTTGTTCTTAGATAATGCCAAGTTCAAACTCCAATGGAGCTACATAGTGAATCGTTGCGGGCGCGACTGGCTTATTCTAATAGTAGATACGCAAAGGAAACCTCTAAAAAAATAGAGATAGACCTTAAAAAACTTGAAGATGACATAAAAAATGTACATCTTTGTACAATGTTAAAAAACGACTTGAGGAAATCGAAAAGGAAATGAAAGATTTCAAACAGACAAACACACTAGAATACATCCAACGCCTTAAAAAATACCTTACTAAATACTGCCATGAGAAAGCATAACCCTATACTCAAGAAGGATATAAAACAGCAGCAGCACAATCAAACGGACCCAATAATCGAAACAGACGAGTCTGATTCCACGCCACTTCATATAGCTCCAATAACGATAGCAGCGATCTAGATAATCCTATTGCGGGAAGCTCCACCTCTACCCCCACACGAGGGCGAGGTAATCAGAATAATAAGAGAGTAAGAGGCAATCAGAGTAATACATCAAGGGATTTTTTATACAAAGGCCCCAACATGGGGAATTGGAACGGCGATAAACGCCAGACAAGGAGCGGCAATCGCTTGTAGTTAATCTTTCCAAATAGAAACTTACTCCCATAGAGCAACATGTCTTCAATAAAGGTCTACATTTTGTGATTTCTAAAGAGCACGACCCATTTCAATTTTGAAGCGATTTCTACAAATTCATGCGGAAAATCCATCTTAAAGAATATTTTGTGGATAAAAACAATGAAACTAATAAACAACTGGCCATCAACCACACAGGTCTAAAGAATGCATCCTCATTCTGCCCTCCAGTATACACTCAGTCACCAGAATCTGTCATCTTTGAAAAAAGTGTTCTGGCTGAAGTTGAAAAACTGGAAAAGAAGAACAACCGAAATGTTTCACAACCTTAGCAGAAACTAAATGGAAGCACTCAATTCCCTTTCTAAGAATGACAACATCATCATAAAAAGAGCAGACAAAGGGGGAGGCATTGTCATACTAGATAAAATACAATTAAACAACGCCAAATGTCATAAAAAATGTGTTGAAAACCCCACAAAACAACTGCTTACTATGATTGAATCGAAAGCAAGAAATGCCAGGGACAGAGGCTGGCTGAGAAAACAAGAATGTCCATTTCTGATTAACACAGACTCCAAGACTCTAACATTTTATTGTCTCCCAAAGCTTCAGAAAATGCTGATTAACCCACCAGGAAGACCGATCGTAGCAGGGATAAATTCCATACTAGAGCAGCTTTCAAAATGTGTGGATCATTTTCTAAAAAACAACGTTGTAAAAATAAAATCATGTTTGAAGGATACAAAGGAAGTTATTAAACAATTCGAACACCTACCGTATAATGTGGAAACAGGATATCTAATTGGCCTAGATATAATATCCCACTACACCAATATCCCCCAGCGTGAAACTCTTGAAACAGTAGAGGAAATCCTCCTAACATGCACAGACCAAGATCCAGTTCCCACGTCCTTTATACTTTGGTGTATAGAGGTCTCTCTAACCAGGAATATTTTGAATTCTAAGGGTGCTTCTACCAGCAGATAGAAGGGACGGCAATGGGGGCCATCATGGCCCCCCCTTTAGCTAACCTGTACGTGGAATTTTTCTAAAAGAGACAGCTCTATACTAATCATGCTTTCGAACAATATCTTTTATCTTGATCTCATTATATCGCGATATAATAATGAAAAGTAACAAGTAAAAGGAACATGGAAAGGAACAAAGGAAAAAGCGTTCAAATTCCTCACATGGCTAAACCAACAAAATCGCCATCTTCTATTTACCATGACTGTAAAAAAAGAAGAGATTGACTTCCTAGACCAAACTATTTACCATAAACTAAGTCATTTGCTTGTTAAACCATATCGCAAAATTACAGACAAGAACTCTCTCTTACACTATCAGAGCCATCATGTTAAACATCTAAAAGATAACCTGCCCTATGGGCAGTTCATATGGCTCACAAAAAACAGTCGCAATAAAGAAGCATATGAGGAAGAAGGAAGGTGTTAGGCAGAATCCTGTGCAGTTCCCTTAGGGACCACTGCAAAAAGATTAAGACTACAGGAGTAAGCAGTAAACCCAATTGGTAGCAGTCTGCACCACCCAGATTTACCTGGTAGCTTTGGCTGAGCAGTCAGACTTCTCTCAAGAAGAGTTAGGCAGTATACAGAGGATACACAATAGGGCCTGTTGGGTATTTTATGTAGATTTAGGGCCCAGCAGTATTTTCTTACCGCCAAAAACAAAAATAACTTAGTAATAATCACTCCTTGCATTTAGATTGGGTTTGATATTATAATGGTATAGTGGTTATGCATTATTTCAGTACACAGATACATTTGGTTGGTATACATTTCGTTGTGGTATAGTGATAAGCATGATTTTCGGTTCTACTTCTGGTCCACAATATACAAAACCCTCCTTTTTCTTGCTTGGTCTGTTCGTGTGATCACTAGAGAGACCTTGGGCCTACATTTTATGGATACCACAATTTTCACATATAGCATTCACCAACCCCTGTGGTATTATCACTAATTTATTTACATTAGTGAAATTATGTTTCCATGGAGTATTCATAATAACATGTGGTGTTATCACTAATTTATTTACATTAGCCTCTCTCTGCTGATTCATATACGCCCAGCAGACTATTGTATTATATTCAACTCAGAAGACACACACATACATATTCACTGAGTGGAACCACGCACACAGCTATTTATAATTGCTCATAACATTACTTTATCTACATAGGCAGTTTGGCACATATATCACCTAATAACCCCCCCTTTTATTATGTGATATGGGCTAAATGCACCAGAGAAAGACAGAAGCAAAAAAAACCTTTACACAGGTTGTGATTTATACCAGTTTCATTTCAAAATCATACATTACCAGTTTTGCGAGGCAGTCTTTTCTAGAATAAACAGAAGATAAACAATTGCAAAAATACAAGGCATTTCATTAAATTCTTTGCAACAATAAAAAGAACAGTACATCAATTGACTTGCATTTAGATGGCAACATTAGAATGTGGCATTTAAACACGGTGATTCCCCAATAGTGACTATCGCTACACTGCCTGCCTAAAATAGACATCATGCACACATCACTCCCTTAACTTGTACGAGATAATTACCAGAAATTTGGAGCTTTTCAGCACGCAAAATCTCCTTGCTGGTCGCCTCTGATAAGTGGGTCAAGGTTTTATTTTTAAAGCACCCAGCGAGAACATGCAGTTCCAATCTGCAATCTTCTGTTCTCAAGCCGGTGCTAATTGACTGGAACCCCAGTCTCCGAAAGTCAACAGTGCACTGGAACAACGCCTCCCAGCAGCCCAGCCAGGCAACCCCACAGCAACTCCAGCCAAGTCTTCACTGAAGCTCTGCAAAAGGTCCACTAACTCTTATTCTCCCCGAGCTGCTTCAAGAAACCTCTGTCACAACCCTTAATATGACGTGTACCCAATCAAAGTCCATCATGTCATACCCTCCTTCTTTAAACAATAGCTCACTTTTACAGTAGGCAACTGTATCAACTAATTTCCTGCTATTGCTTCCTGCAAAGACTGTGGCAGGGCAAAGAGAGAGAGAAAAAAATCTCTGAATGCGCGTTTAAAATGACTTTCAGCCTGCCCCATTTTGCACATGGAGAACACATTATAATATTAATGAGTTAAAATCGTGTTAGTATTTGTTAGTTAGGTTAAATAATTAAGGATCTAATGTGTCTCCATGAGTGAGACATTTCAATTGAGAAGAGAAAAAAATGTGCGCTTTTAAATGTGAAAAAAACCATGTTTTTAACATGTGTCACCTGTCTTCATTTACACATCCATATGTTACATTGGGAACACATGGTTTGCTGTACCGCATTATAGCAATACATTGATCCCATGCAGTGGCGCTGCACTCCAAAAACATGCTAAATAATACTACATATTCCCTCCTTTTTCTGAGAATTTGGCTATGGTCCAAGCCACAAGTGGAAGAAACCCAACTTGCTCTCTTTCTTCTTTTAAAATGTATGCGTATTGGGATATCTTTCTCTCCCCGTTGAATCTACTAACATGAGCAACATCTTCATCTTCACTGACAAAACAATCAACCATCCTCCCATCATTAGCACCAGGACAGCTAAACCCACTATAGAGCGTTCCCCCCAGGTCCCCAATTAAACCTTTCCACGTCTATTATACCCATGTTACTAACTGTAATATTGTTCTTTCTTAGATCCATCTTCACTACATGCCTCTCCTTATGATTCAATAAGAACTCCACATCCGGGTCTATTGGAAATGCATCCCTTCAATATTTTCTACTTGGCTTTCCCAAATATCATTAGTAATGTGGAACAATGTCAAACCCCCAATTGAAACAATTGTATCCTTTGGAACCTGTAAATAAAACACATTATACTTCAACTGTTTAACAACAAATGTTCCATGATTTAAATGTATGATTGTCAAATTCTTCACACCTGTACTGACCAACCATTTATCATTAACCATTTTAGCTTGTGCCAATTCCTCACTCCCCATTTTGCTGATAACCACTTCACATCCTCCTGATGTACCTGGATCAGTTTTCAAACCACAAATAGCATCTGTAGCATCAGGAATAAATGGTTTACCTGGACACAGGTAATTCTGTTCTTTAAATTTTATACAAGTTTCCAAATTTGGGATCAAGTAAACCTCAGGCTCCCATGACTGAAATGCCACCACATCTGGAGTCTTAATTTTGATGAATTTATCCTCTGGCCAAAATCCCACATTATGTACCCACTTAGTTTGATAAATGAGTTCAGGGGCTACATATGGGATACATAGTAAAAACCCTATTTCCAACCTTTCCAAGTCCACATATAAGGGCATTGCATTACCGATTTCAAATGCAATTTTTACCTGTACCACATCAATCTCCCTCCTGGTCAACCTTTCTATCATTTGATGAATAATATCCTGTGAAACAAAGTACAATGGTATATGTCCTTGAATCAATTGTAAAATTGCAGTTTGAACTTCTCTCATGTAATTCATTAACAGTCTATCAACAGGACTCATTATATTCAAGATTTCACTAAGTGTTCTGTCATGCTTAATAATCAATTTAGTCGCCCGTTGCATCACATCCGCTTGTTCATTCAATATGATCGCAGTTTCATTTATGAACTTTACTTGTTCATCTAATCCCCCTCTAATTCCATCTAATGTTTTTTGTATTATTTCTAGGTCAACACTCAATTGTTGTGCTTTAATACTCAGCGTCCCTACTGAAATGGCATTGGCTGTTGACATCGTGGTACCTATTATGGGTCCAATTATAGACATTAAAAATGAGACCGCAAGCATCACTGCTCCTCTCTTTCCTCTCCTTTTCTTAATGTCTGCTGAATTCACAAATGTTTTCTCCAATCGCATTAACATGTCTCTTATTGACTGCTTAGCGTCCTCTTTTCTTAGTTCCAGCCACTCTTTAGTCTGCTCAGCTTTAATTCCAGTATTGTTCAAATGTTTTTCTATCAGAGTATCATGATTCAATGGTATGCAAATGTTCTGGAAAATCATTCTTCCATCACTCATGATGAATCCTGGTGCTTCTTCTACCGCAATACCAGATGCTGGTCCAGGCTCAATGACAACCTGTGCTTCCAAAGTTTTGAAGTTCCCTCCGAATGTCATCATAATTATCCATATTTTGGCATCATCATCAATGCTGATTGCTTTGTAGCCTTGGTCTTCGCCCCCTTCCGGGGCTTCTCTGGAATCCGTCCGCGTGGGCTCCAGGACTCCATTGCCTCCCGTGTCCTCCGGTCCCGTAACCTCCGACTAAATGTATGTTAATATTCTAAATTAAATAGAAAATAAACAAATTAAGCACATAGCACAATACTAACTTCACCCTTTTGCCAAAAATAAAACATGCTTTGCAAAACATTTGTCCCTTTTTCTCTCACCTTCTGAAAGTAAGCACATGTTAAAGAAAAACAAACATATATAAAAATAGCATTCAATATTTAATACATTTTCATTTTGCAAACCAACTCCATTAATTTCAGCTTCCATTTTTTTTAAATTTATATATATATACATATATCACAGTATTGATGTTCCATTATAATTATCAACCATCTTTATTTAACTTCTCTGCCGCTGCCTTCCGACTAGACCCATTTATTTTACCTTTTTATGTTCAAGGGACTTTATCTGTTTCTACATGCTCAAGTTGTTTAATCTCATGTCTGGGGTGGCATGGTTTAATTTGATTCACATGAACAAACTGTTCTGTTGCTGTTTCACCTTCACTCTTCAAAATTTTATAAACCACAGGAGAGATCTTATCTACAATTCAGAATGGCCCCTGCCATGCTGCTAGAAATTTGGAATTTTTCTGTTTACTTTTACCAGAATGAAATTTATACACCTGATCGCCCACACAATACTCTTTCACTGATGTCTTTTTATCATAATATGACTTTGCACTGTCAGCAGCTCTCTCTAGATTTCTCTGTCCAAAAGCAAATGCATGTTGTAAATGCTTCCTCAGTTCATCAATGTATTCATGATATTCATGAACTGTGGACGCGCTCACAAGTGTCTGCTCATGTGTTCTGTATGGCAGGTGTTGTGGTAACACCATTTTCCTACCTGTCAAAACCTCATGGGGGCTAATACCTGTTGCTTTGGCAGGAGTTGATCTGATTGCCATCAAAACCAAAGGTAAACGTAAATCCCAGCTGGAACCTGCTTCTGCCACAAATTTCTTTAATATGTCCACAACAGACCTATTACTGCGTTCAACTCCACCCGAAGAAGCCGCCCGATATGCAATATGTAATTTTCTTTTCACACCCAGTATTTGCCATACCTTACTCATTAGAGCACTTGTGAAATGTCTTCCTCTGTCTGATTCTATTCTTTGTGGCAACCCAAACCTTGAAAACACATGATTCACCAGTAATGTGGCTGCTGTTTGCGCACTACAATCTGATGCAGGAATACAGTCAATCCATTTTGACATCAAACACACCACACTTAAAATATAACGGTTCCCCCTGCTCGACCTCTTTACAGGCCCTACATAGTCAAATCTGACCATGGAAGAGTTAGGCCTCTTTTCATTAATGGAGCTCTATGCATTGATGAAGCAGGTTTAAATTGGGCGCATACTAGACATCCTCTAGTATATAATTCCACACCTTGGGACATATGTGGCCAGTAAGCATAATCTTTTAGTATTTCCAATGTTTTTTGTGAACCTCTGTGGCCTGCAGTTATTGCATCATGTGAATGGTGTAGCATTAGCACTCTGAACGAATGGGTTACCACCCACTGTATCTGTCCTATTATGGACTCTCTGATCATGAGTCTATCCTGTAGTCTAATTCGTTTTTTATTCTTTAATAGCACCCTCAACTCTTCTTTTCCCATACAATAATTTTCTGTTGAAGGGTTTCGTTCAGGATCTATCAAATGATTATAATATATTCCCAAAATTAGATCATCCTTTTGTGCCTCATTCAGATCTTGGTCTGGTGTATCATAACTCCATTGTGCTACTGGTTGATCTACCTCCTTTGGTGCTTTCGAACGTGTTACTGCATCAATTTGTATTTCACCAAGTAAATGTTCAATAGGTAGCAATTCTCCCATCACAGCCCCAATTTTAGCCAGATGATCTGCCTTGTCATTCCCCTCCTTATCCTCTCCTGGAGTTTTTAAATGCCCACGAATTTTCCTCCAGTATATTGTTAAATCATTCTCTGACACCAATTTGTCTATGGCTTGTATCATTTTTCCATGTTTAAGTGGCTTTTTGTTGTATGTAATCATCCCTTTCGCTTTCCAGCCAAGTAAATATTCCACAAATCTATTTCGTACATTTTCAGAATCAGTCACCAGGACCATTTCACTTAATTTATTATCAACTGCAGTAGTAATTGCTTTATAAATGGCTGCCAATTCTGCTACTTGACTGCTCCTAGCTCCAATCCTCATCCCTATACTGGGGATGCCTTCACATTTCAACCAGACGTTTCCTATCCCTGACACTAATTGTTTATTACAGTCATTTTCAATGTGAAAAGCACAACCATCAACATATACAGTTGGCAAATCCTTGCATGTCTTTTCATCAAAAGCTTTGTGTGGTGATTGTTCAAATTCCTGTAAATTAGGTTCCACTTCCATTTCGTTTGATACTTGTTCAGCTGCACAGTCATGTAAATCTGCTAAACCTTGAGCAATTGGGCTTTTTTTATTTTGGCCATATCTCATTTCTACAGGAAAACCCTGTAATGCCAGCGTCCATGAAGTGATTCTAGACTGTGCTAGATTACCTGACCTAATTCTTTTACTCTCTAAAAACTGCAAAGGTTGAAGATTTGTCTGAATAATCACCTTTTCTCCCTGAACAATGGGGCGGAAATGTTGTTGCGCCCACACAGTGGTTAATAGGGCCTTTTCACATTCATTGAATTTAATTTCAACTTGGGAAAACGCCTTACTTGCATAGGCAATGGTTTTGTGATTCAAATCATGTTTTTGTGATAACACTGCTGACATACAATGTTCAGAGAAACCTATTTCTATAAAGAAATCCCTGTCCTTTATGGGATATGCTAAACATGGTGCCTTTACAATACATTCCTTTAATTTAGCCACTGCCTCAGACTGCTCCTTTTCCCATTTCCAGGGTGTATTCAGTTTAAGCAGTTTAGTCAATGTTTGAGTGATTTCAGCATAATTTTCAACAAACTTTCTATTATAGCCTGTCATTCCTAATAAACTTTTTACCCCTTTCACATTTCTAGGGTCTTTTAGTTTTTGTATGGCCTCTATTTTGTTTTTTTGTGGATTTAGTCCATGTTCAGTCACTTTATGGCCTAGAAAGTTCACTTTTTTCTTGCACCATTGTGCTTTTTGTAAAGATACTTTGGCGCCTGCTTTCTGCAATTGGCCAAGCACATGTCTTATTTCATCAAAATGGCTTTTCAAGCTTTCATTTTTTATCAGCACATCATCCACATAAACTATGGTTTCTCTTTCTGCTGCATCAGGCATAGCTTTTCTCAAAAATATGCCAAATTCACTCCCACTATTGACGTACCTGAATGGAGTTCTAACCCATGCGTATTGAGTCTTATCAAATGAAAAGGAAAATAAATTCTGTATCTCCTCTGCCAATGGCACGCACCAATATCCAGAGGTGAAATCTAATGTGGTAAATACTTTTGAACCATGTACCTGAGCTAATCCCTGATCAATGAATGGCAGTGGCCATCTGGATACTGGCACTCTTTTATTTTACTCCCTCAAATCTGCACACAGTCGCCATTGACCATTTGGCTTTAACACACCTAAACTAGGTGTATTGGATGTGCTTTGAATGGGCCTGATGATTCCCTGCGACTCCAAATTTTTAATAATCTCTGCCAATGACTCTAAACATACCAGTGGTAATCTATACTGACGAACAAATATTGGACTTGTGTTACACCCTTCCGGTAGCGTGGCCACATGTAAATCAGTTAGCCCGCAATCATAAGCATCTTTTGCAAATACTTCTTTAAACTCCATAAATATCTTCCTCAGTTCATTTCTATCCTCATCGTTGTCACATGCATCCGCTGATTAAATCTGCTCCTCTACCATTTTGGAGAATTCTGGAAAATGTTCTGGCAGGAGAATCTCGGCGCTTTCCTCTAATTGTGTGGCTGTGTCTCTTTGTAAAGCTGCCACTTTTAAATGTTTTGGCATATCAGCTTCCACTTCAATGGGCTGATTTTCTATTTCATTTTCATTTAAGTTAAATGTTATGCAATCCTCTTGATGACAGCACACTATCTCGCTTGAATCATAAGGGTACACAGAATGAATTTTAAATATCCATTTGGGCTGAGAGTCCAGGTATTCTGGCAATTCACCCTTAGCATCTACATACTTTTCAGGGATATTTCCAATCACCATGTTATTTAGATCTGCTGTGTAATGTGATTTTTGCATGGCCATTCCTAATGGGGAGTTTTCCTCTAAATGAATATCCTGACAACCTTTATTATTCACCATAATTTTTACAGACCCTTCACCCACATCTACCAATGGAATGTATTCATAATCCAGGCCTTGCTGTTTTATGGATTCATTTAGACACACAAATGCATCAGAATCTTTCATCTGCTGTCCATTTTTGCATTTCAGTGTTATTGCAAACTGCTTTGTGAATGCAGGGATAATAGTATCTTTCCTCATTTGTAATTCAATTGCATAAGGGACCAGCTGTGCGCAATGATAAGCCCTTCTTTTGTCTTCAAATTCAGGTGCCGGCCCACCTAGGCGTGACCATATCTTTTGATTAAGGAAATCTAACACCATACACATTCTGTGCATGATGTCATTGCCCATGTAAAATTCATCTTGTGTTCCACTCACTATCCAAACATTATGGTAAATTGTTTTTTGTCCAATGCTAATTTTCAGCATGCATCTACCTGCAATTCGGTTTTCAAAGTCTGGACCGTCCAAACAAGAGACATACTGGTTTTTAATCCTAAATTTCGGGATCTCCTCCCTTTCCATTATTTTTTGCAACAATTTCTCATTAATGAAGCTCCTTTCCTGTTCAAGCGCTAAAGTGGCTTTTATTGTTTTAGAATAGTCATTTATCCCAACGTGAACAGATGGTTGCTCATCTTCCATGTGTATTTCAGCAAGAGTGGTGATGTGTTTTTCTGACTCTGCTTCAGGAGCAATATCCTGTTTGCATGTTTTCTCCTTTAAATAAAAGCGTAATGTGTGCTCATCTATGGCAGTTTGCCATCTTTTCCTTGGGTCCAAGTATATCTGTACAGATTGTTTTTCATTTTCACTCTGCATTTTGTCTTGACACATTAATATACAGTGACGGTAGGTATGCAACTATTCTGGAGATACACCTCCACTGCATCATTTGTTTTGGCAACGGTGTGACATTCATTTATATTGCTGTTTTGTGATTTTAGTTTCTTAGGTCTCAATGTTTTTTTAGTTAAGGACCACAGTACTCCATTCACCCCATCTATGAGAGGAGACAATCTTTTTAGGCAATCTGTTCCCATCAGAAATGGTATTTCACAAATGGATGTGACCAATACCTCCTGTTTCATTCTGTGTTTACCTATCTTTATGTCAACCTCGGTGACGCCTATAATAGGCACCTCCTCCCCGTTAAAATTATGCACTGGACATTGATTTTCCTTCACTGTGATCTGATTCTGCGGGGATCTCTCTTCATTGATACTCTTTACTAATTCTTTAGACATAATTGTGACCTGTGCGCCAGTGTCAATCATTGCAAACGTATGGCATTTTTCTTCTACAGTGATGGGAGCATAATACCTGTCTTCAATTTCCTCTAACACACATTAGAAATGCGAATTCTTACTGATTTCAGGGCTCACCTTTCTCAGGCCTTTTTCACTTTTGGCTAAGCACATTGGTAAATGGAAAGACATTTTTCCCTCCTTTTTGCCCATTCCCGTGTGAGAGACTTTATTCATTTTGCCATGTTCAGAGGTTTTTTGGAGTGTGGCCACTGTTCGCCCATCCATCCAGGTATCATCAGAGGTCACACTACAACCCTCCAACTGAACATGTGTAACAACATCACTTGGCAATTTGTCATTGTCTAATTCTGTGCATTTGTGATTATTCAGTATGGTACCAGCCCTTTTAACCTCTTCAAAGATATGTGGCTCAAATAATTCTTCAGGTGATTGATCTGTACCCTCCATTTGAACATTTCTTTTTCCTGCCTGTGTTTGGTCATTGTTTTGATTGCCTAGGGAAGTAGTTATAGCATCGCCACTTACTTCCGGTTCACTGGTATTCCCCATGCATGAGTCATTTTTCACAAATCTGTCTCTTTGTTCTTTTGGATCTTCAGGTTTTCCTATTTCATTTGTACAAATCTCCAATGTTTGATTTAGTTCTAGGTTAAACCGTACCTCTCTTTTAGAAGTATTTGCATTTTCTGTTACATGTTCATTTACTGGTATTTTCATTTGTAAATCATTAGGCATCTCAGAGTCATTATGCAAAATTACATCAGAGCAATCTGTCTTTTTGGCACTGCAAGTATCATAAGTACTTAGCCACTTTTCAGAAGCCCCCTGGTCATTGCTATGGCCTTCTCCCCCCTCCTTTGATGACTGTTTTTGTGCTGTACAGAGCTTTCCTATTTGCTCAGCTAACATTTTCACATGGGCCTCGAGGCACTGGAACCTTTCCATCTCTCTAGAATCCTCTATCTGTGGCCTAGGTCGATATTGGTTATTTTTCCCCTGATTGGATCTATTCTGATGCCTCTCAGGGGAATGGTTTCTATTGGGATGGTTCCTGAACTCTTGATTCATTTGTGGAGGGGATCGGGGTGCACCTATCCTTTGGTTGTAGTCCCCTGGTGGGGAATCATTGTACTGACGTGGAGTGTAGTTTATGCTCTGCCTCATGTCCTGTCTCTCATGTTGTGGGTACTGGCCTCTATGTTGATTCCCATTATCAGCAAATCGATCCACATATCAGGGTCTATCCTGATTACCATATATCATGGTATTGTGATCAAATCTGCTTTGTGTCCCCAATGTTTGATAAGGACCATCATTTCTTTGATCCTGATTTTATCTCTGATTATTGTTCATACCTGACATATCAGGTCGATAGCCTGCCCGGGGCCTATCTCCTAAGTACCTGGGGCTGATGTAGCTCTCCCTATTACTAGGATCATGCAATTGAAACATTGGTGCAGAGTGTGATGACCTTTGTTGATTACCCCTCTGTTCAGGTGCCAAATTATTTTTACTTGGACTTTGAGCAGACTCCAGGGACATTTTGGCTGACCTGATTTCCATTACTGTTGCTGAGGGTTCTTTAGATTTAGGTCTAGTATCTTTCATTTTATCACTTTCTCTACCCTGACAATAGAGTACCTCATACAGTTTTGTGCTTTGGTGTACAATCTATTCAAGGGACTTGTCACGGTCAAATTCACGGACCAATTGGGATATGATGTCTTTCTGTAGCCCATAAAAGTAGGCAGTTTTAAACTCATTGGAATTGGGGTCAAAAGATACATCAAAGCGAGAAAATGCTCTTTTTAAGTCTTGTAAAAACTGGCGAGGGGATGTATTAGGCCCAGCAGTGATTGTGTAAGCGACTTTCTTTGCCTCCTGCAATGACTGGAAAGGAGAAAAATGACGCCTAATCTCTTTTTCAAACTCTGCCCATGTCATATTCTGCTGTTCATTCAATCCCCTTATGATACTGGCCGTCGGAGCATCTAAAGTTAAATGAAACTACTGCCTGTACTGTTCCTTAGGTATCTCGAGGGCTTTAAAAATGTCATGAACCGCTTCTAAGTGATCCTCTATGCAGCATTCCCCTCCCTTTTTAAATGGTTTGATCAGGGCTTTAATGGATTTCATTATATTTATGGGGCTACTTGTTGCAATGCATGGAATTGCAATACTTGGTGACTCAACCCTCTTTCCAGGTGTATGGGATTGGTGGCATTCCCCAATGGGAGTATCAAATCCCCCAAGGGCGCTGCAACCAAGTTCAGTCACCGGCCCATTCACTGGGGCACTAGCTCTTTGGGCAGAAATAGAATTCACCTCAACTCAATTGAATGTGGTGCCCTGCTGCCTCTCCTGGGACCTTGGAATGCACATTTGCTGTTGAAAGTCCTTACACTTTTTAAGGAGTCTGTCTGCTCGTTTTGCAAATAGTTGTTTTCATCACTCATTTTATTGATTACCTCCTGCATGTCGCACATTTGCATTTGGCATTCATTAAATTCTTTATTTCTCTTGTCCCTTTCTTGAAGCATTTTAACCAATTCTTGTTCTGCATTTTGGAGGTCACTTTCTTTTTCAAAATGTTCTTTTTGTAAAACTTGCATTTCTGAAACCATCTCATCTTTATCTTGTCTAATGTGGTCCACCAATGCTTTTAAGTGTATCAATTCTTGCTCACTGTCTTCAAACTGTTTCTTGCTTTTGGACAATTGAATATCAAAATCTCTGCATTTTAACTGCATATCTTTTTGACATACATCCAATTCCGCTCTTAACATTTCCTCTTTCTTACTTGCCCCATCTAAGTCAGTCTTTAACCTGTTAATTAGCTGGGTATCATTTTCCTGCATTCGCAGGGACCTATTCAAAATAAAACAAGATCTTGGCGCATAGCCATATCAAACAGTCTTTCTCTGCATTTTTATCGGCTTCATTTAATAACCTTAGAAGGCAGACCTGAATTATGCTGCCTTCTGCAAAAATATTGTCTAGTTTTTCTTTCTGCACCTCACCATGAATGCGGTCATGCCATTCTGAGGTACTATTCGATGACCACGTCCCATGTGCAAATAATTTTGCCTCTAAATATTGCACAAGGTCTGAGAATGTGGCTTCCCTTTGAGACATTCTGAAATTCATTTTTAGTGACACACTGCTACTATGAAATGGGTTCCCTTTAATGTACAGATGGCGGTGTGAGACACACTTGCCACGCCCAGTAGGTGCTCTATGATCACTTTCCCGACAGCCAACGCACCATAAATATGTTGGGTATTTTGTGTAGATTTAGGGCCCAGCAGTATTTTCTTACTGCCAAAAACAAAAATAACTTAGTAATAATCACTCCTTGCGTTTAGATTTGATATTATAATGGTATAGTGGCTATGCATTATTTCAGTACACAGATACATTTGGTTGGTATACATTTTGTTGTGGTATAGTGATAAGCATGATTTTCGGTTCTACTTGTGGTCCCCAATATACAAAACCCACTTTTTCTTGCTTGGTCTGTTCGTGTGATCACTAGAGAGACCTTGGGCCTACATTTTATGGATACCACAATTTTCACATATAGCATTCACCAACCCCTGTGGAATTATCACTAATTTATTTACATTAGTGCAATTATGTTTCCATGGAGTATTCACAATAACATGTGGTGTTATCACTAATTTATTTACATTAGTGAGATTATGTTTCCATGGAGTATTCACAATAACATGTGGTATTATCACTAATTTATTTACATTAGTGAGACTATTATCCATAGGCCTCTCTCTGCTGATTCATATACGCCCAGCAGACTATTGTATTATATTCCACTCAGAAGACACACACATACATATACACTGAGTGGAACCGCGCACACAGCTATTTATAATTGCTCATAACATTACTTTATCTACATAGGCAGTTTGGCACATATATTACCTAATAACCCCCCCTTTTATTATGTGATATGGGCTAAATGCACCAGAGAAAGACAGAAGCAAAAAAAAAAAAAACCTTCACACAGGTTGTGATTTATACCAGTTTCATTTCAAAATCATACATTACCAGCTTTGCGAGGAAATCTTTTCTAGAATAAACAGAAGAGAAAAAAAAAACAAGGCATTTCATTAAATTCTTTACAACAATAAAAAGAACAGTACATCAACTGACTTGCATTTAGATGGCAACATTAGAATGTGGCATTTAAACACAGTGATTCCCCAATAGTGACTATCGCTACACTGCCTGCCTAAAATAGACTTCATGCACACATCACTCCCTTAACTTGTACGAGATAATTACCAGCAATTTGTAGCTTTTCAGCACGCAAAATCTCCTGGCTGGTCGCCTCCGATAAGTGGCTCAGGGTTTTCTTTTTAAAGAACCCACCGAGAACATGCAGTTCCAATCTGCAATCTTCTGTTCTCAAGCCGGTGCTAATTGACTGGAACCCCAGTCTCCGAAGGTCAGCAGTGCACTGGAACAACGCCTCCCAGCAGCCCAGCCAGGCAACCCCACAGCAACTCCAGCCAAGTCTTCTCTGAAGCTCTGCAAAAGGTCCACTAACTCTCCTTCTCCCTGAGCTGCTTCAAGAAACCTCTGTCACAACCCTTAAAATGACGTGTACCCAATCAAAGTCCATCATGTCATACCCATCCTTCTTTAAACATAAGCTCACTTTTACAGTGGGCAACTGTATCAACAAATTTCCTGCTTTTGCTTCCTGCAAAGACCGTGGCAGGGCAAAGAGAGAGAAAAAATCTCTGAATGCGCGTTAAAAATTACTCTCAGCCTGTCTCATTTTGCACATGGAGAACACATTATAATATTCTAATGTGTCTCCATGAGTGAAACATTTCAATTGAGAAGAGAAAAAAATGTGCGCTTTTAAATGTGAAAAAAAATGGTTTGTTTTTAACATGTGTAGCCTGTCTTCATTTACACGTCCATATGTTACATTGGGAACACATGGCTTGCTGTACCGCATTATAGCAATACATTGATCCCATGCAGTGACAATGCACTCCAAAAACATGCTAAATAATACTATAGGCAAAAAACACAGTAGAACAAGCAAACACTGACCAGAGCTTTGTATCAAAAGCATATAATTATTTATTTAACACACACTTTAGAAAATACACTAGCACTATTAATCAAAGCAAGTTCAAAACACAATCAGAAAAGTATACACACCTCCCTTAAGAATTATTTAGACAAGTCTAAGTTAAAACACCACTTTTTGTCAAAACAGAGATGAGCGCGTAACTTAGATGCCACTCCAATAATTAGGTTAAAGGTAGAGAAAAAGACAGGTCATTAAACACTTTTAAGAGACAAAATCAAGTTCATAGGCCAGGCCCACTTTGAATGGAGCAAGGCGAAATGTGCCCAAGATCACACGGTTTAGCATTGCATTCAAGTCTTTGTAGGAATGTACAAAAGAGGTTGGGGTGGTTCAAAAGATAAAGTTTGAAGGTCTGGGGACCAACGTTGGAAAGCCAAGGATTTAAGGGTCACCTTGAGCAAACCGAAGAAAGGGAGGTTAGGTGGAACACAGTACCTTTAAAGTTGAGGAAGCTCCAGCGGTGCCAGTTGTTCCTGGCAGCAGGTGCAGTTCGTGGTTTCGACCAGGGGAGGAGAGGATCTCGTCGAGGAGGAAACTTGGAGTCGTTGCACTGCCCAGGGAAGAAACCAGCAGCGGAGTTCGTCGGTTAAAAGGTGCGTTCCTGGTATTCACGGTCACAGTGGTGAAACTTGGCTATCCAGCTGCCGGGGTGCTTGGCACGGGCGATTCGACGAAGAGACATCCTGGAAGGCGAAATGGCGAACTGGTTGATCCCACCAGCTCAGAGGGAGAAGACTCTTCCAGCAGAAGATCTCCTCTTGTCGTCGGGAAAGTGGTGAGGTCGTTGCAACAGGGCTCCACTGGTGGTGTTGTCATTGCAGATGGCTCAGCTTTTTCCCTCTTTGGATTTCTTAGGTCCTGTGGCGACTTCTCTATTTCCAGTCCCAAAGGACCTGCTTTTATGCAGAAAACCCCCCATTCAACAGCCTAGCTGTCACTCAAACATGCTAAGTGGTGAGCCGGGCGGCTCACCACTGGCCCAATCAGAGCAGAGTGCAACTTGGGTTGCTAAGGCAACGCAGTCCAGGGTGTCAATTTCCCCACCCACACATCCTGTGGAACATAGATAGAGTGGCACCAGTTGGAGGACTTCTGTGGAGAAGCCCCCCAAAAAGTGGAACAAAGGGCCCGACCTTGGTTGGAGTTACAGAGACGGACATGAACGCCATTTTAGAAAAGAGTTCTGGCAAAAAGACCCAACCAGTGATTTAATATTAAATAAATAAAGCAGCGGTATCTTTAACATTGCACCAAAAAGTGGTGCCTTCAAAATCAATGGGAAAATCCCATAGGAAATATTCCGGTGGAATATTTTGCGTGGTAACCACTGCCACCAGCCAGAAACTCGACAAGGGGGGACTGGACAGTGCCCCCTTGAAAACAGACCCAGGGGCAATCGAATTAACCCCTTCCAGTACTTCCACAATATGATGGTTTGTACTGGTTCTGTTCACAATTTTGGACTAGTAAAGTCAATGGTGACTTTACATGCCCTGGGAGACAGTAGTCAGTCTCAGGGTATGGAGTCTATGTTTGGGGGTCACTATGACACCCCTGTGTTACTGCACTCAGGGTGCTGTGTAACACATACACACAAACAGATTATACCCTATGGAGTAAAAAAACCCATAGCCCATAAGCACAAGAAGTCAAAGACATACCTCAAATCATGCCTAAGAGTGGGAGGAAAAGAGTCTCACTCTTAGCAGGAGAAAAAAAACAAACGCCAAAAATCCAGCAAAGCTGCTGGGGGACTCACTAGGTTTGGGAAATTAGCCTTATAAGAGAATTCTCCCTAACAGAAGGTTGCTGAAAAATAAACTTAAACAAAGAGAATACCCCAAAAATCTAATAAAAAAAGCTTCATAAAAGGCCTTTAATAATAACTGGGAGTTACTTCTGGAGGACAAGACTAAAAAACCACCAGACGACGGGATAGTATGTGTTAACACATTCACCAACTTGAGTCTTACTATTACAAATATCCTCCGTAAACAATGGAAATCTTTGACAAATCGTCTGTCAAACTCCAATGCCCACTGCTTGCTTACAAAAAATCTACCACTATGGGTAACTGAGTAAATAGTAGCAAATTGAAAATTCAAACACCCGAACCAGAAAGCTTAACAAGAACCTGGGGGATGGACCAAGTTACTGGTCACCACCCTTGCGGACATTGCACTGTTTGCAGGCTGACTTCTAAATCCAAACAGATAGACATCGGATTAGAAAAACTGTGGAGACAAACACATTTTTCAAATTGCAACTCTGATTATGTCATGTACATTATCACATGCCCATGTAAGTTTAAATATATAGGCAAAACTATCAGAAAGATAAAAATTTGTATTATCAAGCACAGAAGTTGCATAAAAAACAAAACTGTATTGGCACCTATGGTGAAACACTCTTGATAAAAACCACATATGCGACAAATTCAAATGGCCAGTCCTTATGACCATAAAAGGCAATGGCAACGCATCAAAGAAAAGGATCCTGCTAGAAAAGGAACATAACATATATTCCTTACCAAAAGTGATAAGGAAGGCCTCAATGAAGCTATCGAGTGGCATATTTGATTGAGACAAACAGAAAGAGAAACCTTAACCAGACCTAAATTCAGAACCCCTAAATCAGTTCTCAACAAGAGAGTCGAGAATCATGCTTTAGATCCTCAGCCCGTTAATATTTAAACATACGAGTTGGTATAGCCTAATACTAATATTGCCATTTATAAACTGACTTATCCCAATATCTATATCTAGATCAGCAAACAAATGCCTAATTGCATCATGAACACGAAACCTGCTGTAAAAACCGAGACACAGGATAGCACGGGACGAATGGCTCTGTAAAATTTCTATCTTGCCACCTATATTAAAATTCAATGTGGTTTTGCATGTACTTATATACATCAATGCCCATGTCATCATGTAATTCAAAACCCATGGAAAAAAATGAGAAAATCTGCAGTATAGACTGTAAGGCACTGAAAAATAAAGAAAGGACTACCAAAGGGGGATATATCCACCCAAGATGGCGCGCAATGTTTTCTACACTCCACCTCAGCGTCCAGAGAGGAGCCTTTTAACTCAAACGCTGTCAGTCCTCCATTTCCAAATACGGTCCTGCTAAATAGCAATAATGAAGACTACAGATTAATCCTACTGCATAACTAAAATACCAGTTAAGAACTTTGCAAAAGCGACCTTTTACTTATGCGCCACGGCATCCTTGCGCCTGTATGGCTTGCATGTCATACACTATATGGAAGACTCATCCAGACCATGTCTGAATTTATCTATTTTACAGACCGTTAGCGCTAAGCATACAGAGTCACACCGGGTACGCAGTAATCTTAAAACCTTAGAAAGTCGAGAGGCACCATATAACTACGGGAAGAAACACCCACCTCACACGATACCAGATAAAACCTAGGTAAGCCTACGTCTAATTACAAGTATACAAGAAAAATAATCTGTGGCTCAATTTTTTAAAGATAGCTCTTTCCATAATCTATAGATCCATATTGTGACAGTAGCAGAATCATCCTCTTGGTGAATTTCTGATAAACCACGCCGCATATTAGCCCCCTTCAATTAAAGAAGAGACCCTAAGACGGTAGGTTTTCTGACTAAACTTGAGAGGTGTATCAAGTGCAAACAGGGACTAGCTTCATGGCTTACAGAAGTTTGAGTCTTTTATATTTAAATTATAGATCAAGAACCAAGTACCAGGGTTGTCTTGACTACAGATGAAATATTGTGCTACAATCAGGACACCATTTAAAAAGGTCCTCCTCCACATATTAGAGCAGGCAATGGATATACCTAATCTAATCTTGAAACTATTCGAGTATCCACAAGAATATGAGCAACTATAGCTTACTCTCTTGTCCTTTTGTGTTTTTCATCACTTACACCATACAGAGTGAATAGAAGACTCCATATTGCGGAAACTTGTCGAAATATGTTTTGTTAAGTGAGTGTTTTATTGTAATCACAACTAATGTGATGTACCTCCTAATGAATGTTCCAAAAATTGTATAAAGAACAACAGAAACATATCGAGTTCTAATTTCTAGTTAAGTTTTCTACTGGCAATAAGTTTAGAACCCAACCATAGGGTGCAGACAACTAAAAGATTGCAATAGCTTCTAAAGCTGTCCAAAACCAACAGTGTTGATTTACACCATCCTACTCCCAAAAGGATAAATTGTCACTATTAACTTTGTGTTTTACCGTGTGTTTTAGATTATATGCACAGTGCCACAACAACATTGTTGTTGCATTTTAAAGTGTATTTATTTATTTGAATAAAATTGATAATTTATTTTTGAGAAATTTGAGACTCACTGTGTTATTGGTGTACATGTTGAAATAATCTAACTACCTCCCATATAATTCTAGTTCTACTTCCCCAAAATAAGGTAGAGATTCCACCTTTGGTGGTTACTTTGGGTTTCCCCCTCGATATACTGAGATACTGGGCCTCATTACGAGGTAGGCGGCCACGGAAAGAACGGTGCCGTTCATTCTGGCCCGCCCTATTACGAGGTCTGCAGCGGGTCCCGCTCTGGAACGCCTGGTCATTCCAGGCGTTCTTAGCGGGACCCGCTAACAGACCAGGATGCTAACAACGGGCTCGTCATTGACAGGCCCATTGTTAGCATCCTCCCCATTCCCATTGAGCCCCATGGGGGCTCAATGGGAATGGGGATGTACCGGGTCCCAAGAATGGAAATTTCCGGGCCCGCCAAAGTCGTCATGGCCCGGTAATTCCCTATTCCTGGAACCCGGACCCGGTACCAAGTATGTGGGTAGCCATGCCGCTAAAAGCAGCATGGCTACCTCCATACTCGTGATGAGGCCCACTGTGTTGAATACCATGACACATGGACTGCTATAACCTTGGAATCGACTTCTAATTTTGTGTTTTTGCTTCTTTTTTTGCTATTTTGCTTTGTGCACATTCTTATAATGAATTAGGATTGTATAATAAGGATTTAACAGGCCCTGATGAAGGACAACAATGTCCGAAATGCATTGGCCCCTTTTATGCATCTGCATAGTTTATGATAATGACTATTTACTTAGAAATCAAATTGATGAATACATTATAATTTGGTGTGAAGAAACACAAAACCGTGTAATTTACCAAGAAAAAAGAAGCCAATTTTTGTCTATTGGGAGTGCAGCCCACACCGCTGGCTTTATACCCAAGGTCCTTTTTTCATTATTCTGCTGTGCTTGCCACCGAGGCATCTTTCTTAGTGGGTTTGCACCCCACGCAGAGACAACAATTAAGCAAAACACAAACAACTTAATTGAATTAGTTGCTGTGCAAACTCACCGCCCTTCAGGTTAGGGGAAGATACCACCCTTACAGGAAAACATACCACCCCTAGAAGAAGTGGAAATGGTAGCACATGCGTATGCTGTCAGAATATTTCTTGCACCTGAGGGATTCCACACTGTGCCGTACCATGTGGCCTGGACACCAGAACAGATAAGGTCCTTTAAGAAAACATTTCCGACACTCCTTGCAAACCCTAGAAAGTTTGTTAGAGAACTAGAAAGCATCATAGAGTCTGTGACAAATTGAGAGTATTTGTCCCTTCTTCCCATGGGGGGGCACCCCCTTTAAGGCCAACAAAGACTTGCACTCCCAAGAGGAACTCCCTTTCTATAGAACATTGTTTGCCTACATGGATATTGGAATAAATGTTGCTACTTCTGTTTTGAATACTTCTGTTCTGAATCCATCAAGTAGTGATTTGCTTAATGTCTTTGGTTTCAGGTAATGCTAGAGCTCGTCTGAACTCCAGAGTAAAGGAGGAGCGACATGCCCCTTTTGTTTTGGATAACGCAAATAAAACCAGGAGACCCTTTGAATCAGAGAGAGAGAACCTTATGCAAGGGAGAGCCTCTGACATAGATACATCCTTGAAAGGTGGAGCACTCTGGAGCCACAGAGCCAGCAGCAGCCTCAAAGCGAGAGAACGGCTGAGGAGAACGCTGGAAGCCCGGTGTAGTGAGCAGTGGAACAACAGTGGAGTCACAGAGACCATCCCACTTGTTGGCGTGACCATGTTGAACAATTCAGAGGCAAGACGAACCTGGAGATATGAAATCTCCCATCCGCCGATGCGTGCAGAACCTATGGAATTGAACAGACGCTGAGAGCAAGTCAGCGATATAATCGAGAAAGCAGACAATGAGCAAAGGCAAAGCTGCCATATCCCGACGCCAAGCCCTGTGAACCAGCCAAGTCAAATGTTAAATGATGAATTAATTGTTTTCTTGGCACGAATGACACATGTTTCCATGGTCGCTGAGCACATTGCATTATCATCTGCATGTCATCTTGCATCCGATGACTACTTCACAATCTATATGGATAGTAGATATGCTTTGGGCGTAGCCCTTGATTTTGGTAACATTTTGAAAGAACAGGGGTTTCTCACCCCAGCAGGGACACCTATCCTTAATGGCGCACATATCGCAGCCCTCCTTATAATTGTTCTTTTATAATGCGCTTAATGCCTGAGAATCATTTCTAAGCGCGAGACTGGGATCCAAACCTTTGTTCCTTTGCCTTGTTTTGCTTCCAAGACAAACACGTTGCCCCTAAGGTATCCTCCTTTCCTCCTTGATGCTATTTTCCTACCCAAAAGCATTGCAATTGTCAAATGCTCTGAGCACACAAGGGAGGGGGGACATGGTGTCCAGAGGTAATCAAGCAGCTGGCAATGCAGCACAGCAAGTGGCCTTGGGGAATATCCCACCAACATGTAATACTCTATGCACCCCTGAAACCATGGCTGGAGTATATGTGAATGAAACTGAAGCGTATGTGTCAGACAGTTTGAGCAAGTTGCAAACACTGGCCACAAAAGAAAAAAAGGCCTGATGGGGAAAAAAGGGAGCAGTGAAGGATATGCCTGGTATTTGGAGACAGGAAGGGAAACCTACATTGCCTTAAAATGCACTTTATCAATTGCCCAGAAGTGCAGATGGACTAGCACATGTGAATGATCACGCCATGGTTTCACAGGTGTGTTCAGCATGGTGGACTCCAGGTTTCCCAACGGCAGCATGTCTGATTGTTCGTCAGTGTTATAAATGTCACCAATTCAATCCTAGGGGGATAAAGGATCCTTTTAGGGATGGATCCACACCCGGCGGCTCATTCCAAGCTTGCAAATTGATTTTGCCTACATGCCACCAGCTGTTAACTCATGTACCTACCTCCTTGTGGTGGTTGACATATTGAGCGGTTGGGTCAAAGCGTATCCCTGCAGGAGAGATGATGCTCAGACAGTAGCTAAGCGCTTGTAGCAAGATTTCATACCAAGAAGGGGTATCTGTGTCCCTACAGAAAGCGACAAAGGCCCCCACTTTAACAATGCTTTAATGTTTCTAATTTCCATCAGTACTTGTGCAAAAATAGCTTAAAAACACATCATGGTCCTGGAACCATAAGATCTTTTCTAAAATTGACAGCCTGGCAGGTGCTAGTGCATCCTTTCAAAAAAAGGACAGCATGAAGGCGATCTTGTGCTCAAATGACCAAACTGGTGTGATTGGGCTATAAAATGTAGCTGACACTGGGCTAGAAAACTTAAACATTTTTCGGTCCCTCGAGTCTAAAGTCTAGGGGTCTATGTGTAGGGGTTGGATCATATTGCTCCTGCATGCCCAGCAACATTATTTGCCTGCTGAACAGTAGTGGACACCATGGCTTGTACTTTAGTAATCCTATCTAACAGGATGCCTCATTCATTTCAACTGTCTTTAGATCATTCTGAGTCTTCAGTATGGCCTGTTCCATTCCCACCAAGGTGGTGCCATCCCAGTAAATGTTTGAATGGGTTGGAAACCAGTCAAAGTTGCAATGAAGTTTCCATGGACTTGAACGCCAGCCCCTTCCCAGACCATAGGACACCTTGATGAACATCACACCCTTGAATTTCACTGCCAAGGGGCAGTGGGGAGATAAAACTAGGGAAGGCAGGGAACAGGCACAGGATCCCATGAAGTACGAAAAAAACACAAATTATGTATCAGCATAGAAAAAGCAATTTTATTAGAGGACTTAGACGATAGATGGCTTAAGGACATGGTGCCCTTCGGCACCCACCTGTCCTCTTTGTCCTCTGTAAACATATTGAGTGGCATGAAAAAAAAACACACTGGAAGTCCAGGGAGAAAACACTGTTGTAATAATGAGTCTTCAAAGGAGAAACACAATTTCTCAGGAAGGAGAAGTATGGAGAAGTTAAACTGGACAAACAGTTGCTGAGTGGGAAGATCGCACTCTGAGTACATGTAGGGAAAGTAGGCATGCTTGAAAGGCACAGCAGTGTGTCAGCACAATGGAGGCAGTTCAGAGATGGGTGTGCTAGCGAGCACTGTCCAGAAGTGGAAAGCCAGGCAATGAGGGAAATCGCTGAGGAAGTTCCGAAGAATATGAGAAGGAAGCTGTGGAGCAAGAGGCAGAAACCGGGCAGAGAAAGAGATAGAAAGTGGAGAAAAGTGGGAAACAGAGCAAGAATATAGTGCAAAAGCTCTGACCAACACCAGGATGGAGTAGGTGGAGCAGGCCACTAAAAAAAAACAGAAAGCCACCAAAAAGAGTATTTTCAAGGAACTGTCACAGGATCACAGGAGGGATCTACAGAAGGATGATACCACACACTAGTCCTTGTTCAGGTTATTTACAATACACAACACACTAGTCCTTGTTACAGTTATTTATAATCAAGTCAAATCCCTTATTAAGGCGGGTCATTTGTCCATGTTGTTTGTACAAGTCTAATCTGGAGATCATCTTGGACTGATGTTAAAATTAATTTCTAGAATCCTTCATGATGGACAGATTTTAGGAGGCCACTGTAGTTATAGTGAACAGGGGAGCTCTGAGAGGTTAGCCAAAACCCAATTAAGGCAAACGTGGAGAGCAGTAAAGGCTATTCTCAGGTGAGTGTGAGATGTCCACAGTGAGTCCACACAGTGAAGCACACAATAATTCAATTTAGATAGGAATGATAAATATAAAGTTATGTATTCTAGGCCTTAAAACACACAAGGAAATTAAACAAGCAGGTGATAATATCGCACAATACTCATTAATAAACATGTATACAGTCATCATAGGTTCTTAAAATGCATTCAGTGACTTAAATCAACAATAGAGGTAAGCAAAGTGATGCACTTAAGATGGAACCAAGTCACAAGTGATAATCCCTATTTTCAGCAGTCCAATCCCTAAGACAAATGGGGCCTTGTGCCCAAAAGCCACAGGAGCCACAATGCTTCTCCCCAGAACGTATCTGTAGCAGGTAAGTTACATTGTAGGTGATCGTTCAAAGGAAGAGATGGAACAAAGTTAACAGGTAAGAAAATATGTGTTCTTATCTTTCAGATGGTACTACCAAGGTTCAACGACCAAAGGGCAGAGGAATGGAAGCATACAAAGAGGCTTGTTTTCAATGTTATCCAATGGAGGACAGGGGGAGAAAAATTATTTGTGTTTACTTACTCCCCTGACTCTGATTTTCCCAGATTACTGGAGGGGTCGATTTGGGGTCGCTGGAGGTTGGATTCACTGATGTTGATTTCCGGTGAGAGGTGTCCAAGAGCTGCAGTGCAAGGATTCTTTGCAGTTGGGTCCAGGAGCAGAGTGCAACCCATGACAATGGAGAAATGCACGATACACCAATGCAGCTGTCTTCAGGACACTTCACAGGATGGGGGAAGGTGAGTTGCAGCGAAGGCCACCCCACAAGGATGACGGCAGGTGTCTTTCCAGTCACGGTTGTAGAAGTCCTTCCAGAACAGGGTCTTTTGAGGCTGGGATGCTGAAATTCGGCAGGATGGTGACATGTACCACAAGCTGGCGACCACCAGAGTTCCAGGTGCAAATGCTGAATGGCGATAGTTCTAGTGAGGTAGCTCACTGGGGAGCTGGATGATCCACCGTGTGGTCCAAGGGCACTTCTGAAGGCTCAGAACATCTGGATCTTTGAGAAGACATTGAGACTGATTGGTCCCACCAATCCAGGGGTTGAACCACCGCACAGGGCCTTTGCAGTTCAGAAAGTCGATCAGTGCTTTACCGGGCCAGACCCAAGAAGGGATGCCAGGCCTCTTTGGGAGTCTTCTTTGGATCTTCAGTCGGCTGTTCTTCGATGAAGGATTCTTGGCTCCAACGCTGATGGGCAGAAATGGCTGCAGGAGTCCTCTTCTTATCCAAAATCTAGCCTGGAAGCAAGTCCAAGGCCATCAATCACAAGCATCTGAAACATTCAAACAGTCATTAGTTGTCCAAACAGGGACAACTGTAGGTTTCACTCATGAGTGAAACCCAGACTTTCTGGCACACACACAAAAGCATCACTAGCACGCAAAGCAGCAGCTTTCCATGGCAAGTGCATGACCTTATATGGGATTTCCTGAACTGGCAAGGCAGAAAGAAGGCCAAACAACAATATGGCAACAATATAGCCAAAGAACTAGCCAGGTTAGTAGCCGTACATGATAAACACAAATGCGCACACTAAAAATAACACAAAAATGACAACAATATAATTGCTAAAATGGGGTGAAGGTGGGCACCACTAGTTAAATTCAATTTTGTAAAGACTTTAATCTCAGTTACAAATACATAACTGGAGCGAAACAGGAGAACAATCCATAGCACATGTACACAACTAAACTAGCAAAAGAATCAGGGAACAACCCTGGTCCGACATGTTGCTCACAGTATGTAAGTTAATAAACTGTCATCATATGTAACGCGATTTGCTTGAGTTCAGTTAAATATTACTTAACACAATTCCAAGAGGTAAAGAGCTCAGTACATATTTATTTCCTCTCTTTTGAAAGAATGCAGTATACAGTGCAGAAGCCCATGCATTTCAGAGTAGTCTCTGTCTTCAGGGATAACAAAGGGACACATGACGAGCACTGAGGCAGCTCGATGGATGGCACACCAGTCGAGGCACTATGCAGGAGGTTGTGAATCCTCTGCTTATTTTGCTTAATCTATATATGAATTTAATGTATTCATTTATGGGTGATTTTTTTGTCTTCTCTTTGGTCGCTGTATAGTTTCTGCTCCCAGCTCCCCACTCAACTGCTGACGCCGACACCACTTGCCACCCAAAATATATTTGCTTCCACCAACTTGCATTTAGGTAGATATTAGGTACATATAAAAGTAATCAAAAATCCCAAGTGTAAAAGGCTAGGGTGATGCAAAAATATCCCCACTGCACTGTAAGATACTTTGTGCAATGTAAATAAGTTGCAAAAGTAAAAGATAGAAGAGAAACATAGTTTCCCAGTACTGATAGTTTGAAGGACTGATCTGCTTCCCCATAGCAAATGAGCAAAAGGCAGGGGAAAGGAAGTTGATGGCTTTACTTTCTCTCAAAAAGCCAAAACAGGTTCAAAAACAAATAAAAAAGATTGGGGGTCCAAAGAAACTATGGCGGGAAAGTTACCAAAAGAGAAAGAAATCTTTCCTAAAAACTGGTGACTTGTTCCCAAGAATGCCGTGCACCGCACCTAAAAGAAGCCTTTTTCCCCTTGCCTCCTTACTTCCTTTCTGCCCAAATGCCATCTGGGCAAGATCTTCCGAACTCTCTGAAATCCTCTTCTCATTGAGCTCCACTTCTGCCTTTCTTTTGTCCATCCGATCCTGACAGGAACTCTCAGTAGCAGAACCAGGGGAGGGCCAGCAAAGGGGGGGGGGCATCACCCCACATGGTCCCTCCCTTCATGCCTTGTGGGGCCTACTGGCTTCTGCAAGGCTGGTTTTAAAAAAAAGAGCACTTAAGAAAAATTACGTTTTGGAAGAAGAAATAACTGTATGTGTGCAGCACTGTGCCTGTGGTTGCAGCACCAGAAATACAGTTCAAATTAAATTATATAGACTGCAGCCTAGAGCAGCAGGCTTTCAAGGAGTGGCATATTTTAATATATTTTATTAATATAATACCAAAATTAAATGTGCAAAAATGTTGCTTGTTGATTATGTGGTGAAGAAAAGATAGCGTGGGAAAAGATCTGAGGAAGGAGTTCAAGGGGGTCTCCCCGTGTATCAGGGAGGGATACACTTGTCAGCGTTTGCTCATGTTTTTGTAGGTGTTAGATGATTTATACCATTTTATTTGATCTCACTCTTTGTCACTCTTAACATTCGTGTGTGTATATCTATGTATGTTGAGCTATATATCAATCCATGCGAAGCGTTACCTTGATATGATATGATATGATATGACATTTATAATGCGCCTATACACAAGTGTTTCGAGTCGCGACGAGGCAAGGGACGGGGAAACAGTGGGAAGACAGACAACGATCTTACTAGGCCAGGTGTCATTCGGATCGCGCAAGTGCATGGGCAAGGGAAAGGGAAAAGTGTGAGGCGGAAGGGAGGTGGGAAAGTGCAGTCCAGGGGATAGTAGAATAATAAGATAAATAAACGGCCAGATGGTGGCAAGTGCAGGTAAGAGCAAGCATGAAGATTATTTTCCAGAAGATAAAGACTCAAAGCACTCCCTTATGTAACACAATCATTATTTTCTGGCCCTGGAAAGATTAGGTGATTATCCAATTGTATTACCCCACGAAACATATCCTGCTTTTAAATGATTGCACAATAGCTGAGAGACCCTGAACTGTTGAGTGGGTTGCCTACCAAGAGAGACATAACAGTGGCAGGCAGTTGTTCATTGTTTTGCCATTCTAGATGAACACACGTGCAATGCCCTGCAAGGTTGTGCATGCAGTGTTACCACAAATCCACTGTTGCCAACTTTCCAAATGAGTGCACAATGTCAGTTATTGTAGGTTCAAACCATGCGTTCTTTCTTTCCGTCTTCTACACGAACAGTAATCCTGCCTGCTTGAGTCAGCAACACCCTAGATGTGCACCTCCTCCAATGCTCTTTCTGTTGCTGATGAGATTGATGAACAAAACCTTGCTAATGAATGAGAGTCACTTCCCGAATTCTCCTCTTGTTTATCAATTCAATTGCCTATTGATGATGATGATGTTAGGATAGCAGCAACTGCTAACATCATTTCTCCCTGGGCATTGGTCTTCACCAGCCTCCCTGACCTTTGCCCCCTAGCTTCCAACCACTCTTGCTCTGTTAGGGAGATGTTTCTTAAGCCCTGTGGTCAAGGGATCCCTTCCTTACTTAGGTAAAAAGGCTTACCTCAAGCTTCACCATGCTCTCTAAGTGGTTTGTGGCAGAGCAGGTGGAGCTTAACTTTCAGGAGGTGGAGTTTGGTGGTTAACAAATACATTCTGTGGTGGAGCCTGCGATGGCATGGACAGTGGAGGACTCTCTGGGCTCCTCCTGAATGCCGGGTTCACGCCCGCCTCACATACGGCGGGAGTTTTCACAGAGCTAACATTTGGTATATTTACTTTTTTTAAGCACCTGCAAGCCTGAGGGTCCAGTGCAGAGCATGAAGACTTGTTTCTAGGTTGTAAAGCAACCACATCCAAATCAATTCTGGTGCATGACGGTGACCTATATTTGTTGCAAGGATGTGACCAAGTAGTTTGTGCTGGACTACCCCTTCTGGGGTGGAACCAAGTCTGATTGCATATGGTCTTTCCGCAAAGAAAGATGGTTCTGGAGGGTTGCCCAGAGCAATGCCAGAGGTTGAGATTAATTCTAAACCTTACAGCCATCAAATCTTTTCTTTTGCTGTAGTCATCCTGAGTGGGACGGGTATGCCCAGACATGGGTCCCGTGCCTGCTGGTCCAAGAGACCCAAGCTACTCTTGTAAAGAGGCAGATGTACATGTCATCTATAGTGCCCACCCCCTCACGCCCATCATATTGGAAGAACAACAAGAAGACATTGTGCATGACACCAGGTTCATCCCAGTACTGCATCAAAGATATGAGAGAGGTTATGCGCTCAGACAACCGTATCGAATGTACCCTCGAACTGACGTGGTAGAAGGATGCCTACAGACACCATTGAACATAAAAGAGCTGTAAGTGAAATCTGACAAGAGTTAAGTGACAGCATGAGGAGAAGACACAAGGATGCACTGAAACGATATGCAAATACTTAATGAATGCAGATGTATCTGAAGTAACCAAGTGAACATATATGCAAACACAACGAAATCATATACGCTAAGAACATACGTGAGATGCAGTAGATGAGATATATAGAAGCTTGCTGCAGGGGGCGTGGCCGGCGCGCATGGAGTAATGACGAGGCTCACCAGCGCTCCTACCCGGGATCCTGATACGGACCGAATGGCTCGATAAATACTCGAGGAACAGCCATGAAAACTGCAGCATCACAGAAAGGAACCGTTTCCCAACACTCGGTGCTGTTCCCATGAAAAATCGGACAACCAGAGCAGGTGGTTGGAGAAAGCAAAGCAGAGCCCCCCCCTGACCCACAAGAGGCCGGCGCCCAAGGCTCCGCTGTAGATTGCAGCGACGCAGAGCAGATAGCCCGAGGGGGGAAGGGAGCGCAGACAGCTACCCTCAACTTACCCAACGAGGGCTCCCTGAGAGGCACCACCGACCAGCGAGGGACACATCCGGGGACCCTGCACCCGGCCACACGGGCCGAACCGGAGACGGCTTCGGGGGGCGTGAAACCTAGAGGCGGAAGAAGGCGACTGCGGTGAGCGGCCGCTGAGAACGGATGTCGCCCAGCAGGACCCCTGCTGACGAGGCACGGGGAGAGAACCAGTGCTGCAAACGCCCAGAGCGGGCTGGAAGGAGAATCCCGCTGGGACGACGGGCCCAACGGACCTACAGAAGCACCAGAACGACCTACAGGGACTGCAGCCCAACACAAAGCGGTGAGCCTGAGTGTGGCCGCATCCTACTGGGAAACTGGGAGGCCAGCAGAGCGAAGGGACGGAGAGACCCGGGCGCAGTCCAGAGAGGCTGGGGGGGTGCTGCAACAATACAAACAACAGCACACGGGCAAAAGGCAGGCCCCACCTGCGCACTAACCCGCATGTCGCATGAACACCGGCAGCCTGCGCCCTAAACCCCAAGACCATCACCACCATCCAACGGGCGGCCCAGCAACACTAACGCTGCGAAGGCCTGGGAACAGGAAGGCACAGGCATAATACCTACCACCGGGGAACAGAAGGATAGAGACACCGTAGGGGGCAAGACACTGTGAAAGTCAAACCTCTTCAGGGGTGGCACATCCCAGGCCCACAGCAGCAAAGGGCCGAGACAGCAAGAGGCTGATGCCAAAACTGCCCAGCTACAGAAAGTAAAATCGATTGCCGCCAACCCGGAACAATACCGCCCCGGGCACGCATAATAGGGTGGAGGACCCACACACTGGACACTGAAGCGACAGCTGCCGGGGTCACAGCCGGCAGAAGGGCGAGCACCACCGACACGAGGGGGCGGACTGAGTGCCAAGAGATAGGAGATGTCACCCCCCAAGGGCAAAGCGAAAAACGCAATGATGGACTCCTACACAACCATCAGACCCAAACAACAGCAGGAGGTTAGGGCTGCAGAGGAGCTACCGACCCAGGAAGGAGAACCTACGAATGCGCAGGTACTGCAAGCCATAGCAGCGTTACGCACCTCTATTGAAACAAGAATAGACAAAGTAAAATCGGACATACAGCTGATAAGGCAGGATGCTCGCAATCTCACTGAGAGAGTGACTACAGCAGAGGCTGCCCTACAGGACAATGTAGAAAGCACAACAGATCTCAAAACTAAGGTCCAAGACCTGGAACTAAAGGTAGCACGGCTGGAGGCGAGGTCGGAGGATGCGGAAGGGCGAGCCCGCCGCAACAACATCCGAATCCTGGGGGTCCCGGAGGGAATGGAGGGTCCTACAGAATTCATTGAGACCATGTTACAACAGGAAATCGGGGCCGGCAACCTGACCCAGGGATCCTCGATAGAGCGAGCCCACAGATCCCTGCAAAAAAAGACCCCCACCGGGCTCGCACCTGCGCCCAATAATTGCAAAGGTCCTAAATATCCGCGACAGAGAGACAATATTGCGATTCTCGAGAGAAGGAAGGGAAATTAAGAGACAGGACGCCAAAATAGTCATGTATACGGACTACACTCCCATAGTGCAAAGGGCAAGGAACTCATTCATCCCAGTGAAAGCAAGACTACGGGAGCTCAACCTCAAGTACATGCTAATGTACCCGTCGCGCCTCAAAGTAATACACAAAGGAAAAGCTATCTTTCTAGAAACGCCTGCGGCAGCAAATATGTGGCTCAAGCACAACAACCTTGCAGAAGACAATGAAGGGGCAACGAGGGAGATCACAGGCCACTGAATAATCAAAAGTAACAGGAAACGACAGATGCGCACACAACACAGGAAAAAAACGCGGCTCTGCACTAAGAACCACAGTAATACGAAAGCAACATCGGGCAGGAGCGCACTGGCTCACACGAGCGCCGACGACGTCGACACACCCCTTCAGGAAATGTGGAGGCAAACCGCCAACACACAACCCGCAACGGGAGGCCTGGAAAGGCCCAAAAGGCTCGGGAGACCCTGAGCGCTGCAAGTTAGAAGCAACTGCTGGGGGCAGTTCAAAGTTGCACAGTTTGTTGTTCTCATTCATCAGAATGAACGTTACTATAGTTGGTAAGTCTCCAGATGGACCGGGGGGGGGGGACCGGATGGAGGACGGGGGGACCTGGGCCCTAACCCTCACACAGGGGAGGTCCTCAACACCAGAGCTGCGATCACAAACGAAGCAGAGGGGGAAGCAAGGCAAACGTAATAACCCTTTTGAACCACCATGACCACAACAGCAATTAAAATAATGTCATGGAATGTGAGGGGTCTGAGAACATACCTTTTCAGAAACAGAATCAAGGCCTACTTACGCAGGAAAGGGGTGATGATAGCCCTGCTACAGGAGACCCATTGCACGGCAGACTCCGTGGCTAAACTCCACACTCACTGGGGGGGACAGGGATTTGGCACCACCTACTCCAAATATGCAAGAGGAGTTTACACTTGGATACACCCACAGTTCCCATTCCGCCTGACCAAATCAGAGATAGACGCGGAAGGCAGATACGTAATGCTATGGGGGCACATAGAACAGACGGAATTATGCATCATGAATTCCTATTTCCCCAACAACAACATACCGGCCCACTTGAACTCACTGTATCCCATGATTACGCAACACAGAAGTGGCCTGTTCATTTGGGGGGGAGATCTCAATTGTATACATGACCCAACACTTGATAGGTCCATACCCAATTCGAAAGGCCCATCAGCAGCAACAACACCACTGGCCACAATGATAGACAGATTGGACCTGGCAGATGCATGGCGAGAAACACACCCGGAAACGAGAGGTTACTCATACTACTCGACCCGCATAATCTACACATTATGCCCTTATAGGCAGGGAACACTTACCCCAAGTGGGGGAGGCACAGTACCTGGGGAGAACCATCTCTGACCACTCCCCACTTTTAGTGACATGGAACCACAGTGGCCCAAGACCCCCGATCCCCATGTTGAAAATGCCCGTAGATGCCCTGAAGGACCCAGCCTTTAGAGAGGGACTACAAGAGTCTATAGACAACTACATAGAAGCAAACACGGGCAGCGTGGAACACCAAAGCACAGAATGGGACACCCTAAAAACAGTGATAAGAGGGGAAATCATTGCAAAGGCCGGGGGAATCAGGAAAACACTCAGGAGGGAACTAGAACAGGTGGAGAAGGAGATTGAAAGGCTAGAGGCCGCCCCCACAGGCACCCAGCAGAGAGAAATTGAACTCCAAAAACTCAGGGAGAAGAATGCAACCGCTTGGAGCAGGCTAGAAAAGTTTGACTACACTGCCAAAATGAACAGAGCACATGTGGAGGCGGAAAGACCAGGCAGGCTACTAGCCTGGCTCTGCCAAAAGGAACGTCCCAGACACTCTACCACCACACTGCAGGACGAGGAAGGGAACACGCATCACATGCAGCAGGACATGAATAATACCTTTAAATGCTTCTACGAACACCTATATTCCCATAAAGAACAGGTTTCCCAGGAACAGATAATGGACACACTGGATGAGATAGAGCTCCCCAAGATGTCCCCGGAACAGGCCAACATACTAGAAAGAGACATCACACCAGAAGACATAACGGAGGCTATTAGGTCCCTGACCACATGCAAGGCACCTGGCACTGATGGATTGCCCCCAGAATTGTATAAAGCTTATGAGCCCTCCCTGACGCCCCTGTTACATGAGATATACCAGGAAGCATACGAGAGGGGGATATTACCTGAGAGCATGAGAGAAACACTGGTGGTCCCGATCCTAAAGCCCAACAAACCGGCAGACCGGTGTGACTCCTATCGCCCACTAGCGATGCTTAATTATGACGTAAAAATCTTAACTACAATATTAGCTAAGTGGCTGTCCAGAATTATAGGAGACATAATACACACTGACCAGTGCGGTTTTGTACCCGGCCGCAACACATCCATGAACTTGCGCAGGCTGCAACACATCATAGCGCAAACTGACAATGATGGGGACCCGTTTGCACTACTATCCCTAGATGCCATAAAGGCATTCAATTCCATATATTGGGAGTGGCTGGTGGCTGTACTCAAGGAATTTGGCTTTGGACCAGGGTTTATTAGATGGATCACAATATTATATGCTAAGCCTAGAGCAAGGGCAAAATCTGGGAAACACGTGTCGGAGGCCTGGGACATACAAAGGGGGACTAGGCAGAGCTGCCCGCTGTCCCCAATGCTGTACATACTGGGACTGGAGCCCTTAGCCATTTACTTTAGGAAGCAATTTTTCGATGCTGGTATAAGGCTGGGAGGAATAGATCACGTCATCTCACTCTACGCAGATGACGTACTAATATATGTCAGGAACCCACAACACAATGTGCCCACCATGCTAGATGTCTTGGATAATTACTCCAAGGTCTCAGGAATCCAATTCAGCAAGTCAGAATCCTGCCTGTTCCCCCTAGCAGCCCTGAGACATGAGGACATGGAGACACTTCCAGCAGTGGGGATAAGATGGCAGACCACCTCGTTCCGATAACTCAGAATCCAAATAATGCACACCCCGCACTGATGCACATGCACAATACAAAAGCAGCAGTCCCAGCTCTGCGGAAATCAATGAACTTCTGGTCGAAACTCCCCCTGTCCATGATGGGACGGGCCTTGATAGTCAAGATGAGTGTACTACCAAGGTTCTTGTATGGGTTCCAGAATGTGCATTACTACATTAACAAACCCTTCTTCCGACTGCTTGAGACATTAATAAAAGAGTTCCTATGGGGGAAAAACAGACACAGACTAGCGCTGTCGACGTTAGCCCTACCATATAGTCAGGGAGGAATCCAGCTTCCTAATCTGGAAAAATACTACCTCGCAGCCCAGCTAAGCTTTGTGACCAAATGGCTAGCCAATGAGCCCACATCTGAAACCCCCCTGTTGCAGGCTATGATCCTCCCGTACCAACTGAAAGAACTGGTCTGGATACTCTCACAACTACTGGGAAAACGCACCCCCCCCTAGCCACCCTGGGGAAAAAGATATGGCACAGAACAAAGATGCTCACCCATTCACGGAACACCTATGCACCAGAAGTACCACTGCTCGCAGACCTCTGTAAAACGGCCAAAGATCTGAAACAAATTAGATTAAGGGAAAGAGAGGGGGTCTACACCTGGGGAGACCTCTACGAAGAAGGCACCTTCAAAGAGTTTGCCTCACTACAAGAAATAGAAGGCATCCACACAGGCCAGTTCCTATGGTATCTAAGGGTTCGCACCACTGCACGACGCAAGTGGGACACGTGGCCTGAAGAACCGGACACAGACCCACTCTTAATGATGCTATACAACCTGGGGGAGGTCAGCAGACCAATATCACAAATATATGGCCATCTAAGCGACATACCCAACCCCCGGAGCATGGAAATGAAAAACAAATGGGAAAGGGACATAGGCAGAGAAATGACGGAAAGGGAGTGGGGCAGGGTGCTCACATTCCCCAAAGAAGTCTCAAGAAACCACAGATTCAGACAGATACAGATGAATGTACTGCACCAAACTTACCTGACCCCACACCGAATAGCCAAATTTAACAAGCAAGCTCAACAGAACTGCACCTGGTGTAAGGGGGAAAAGGCCGATCTGATACATATGCTGTGGGAATGCCCCAAAGCAAGTTCCCTGTGGGGCAAAGTAAAACAGGCGTGCGAGAAAGCAGGCATGACCAAATACAAATGGACACCAGAGGAGTGCCTATTAGGAACTTATCCCAGATTGGCCAAGCTTAAACACGTGGTACGACTCATGGATTTGGCATGCATATTGGCCAAAAGAACCATTGCCATGTCCTGGAAAAAAACAGCGGGACCACAATACAAAATATGGCTCAGTGAAGCAGAGCGGTGGGTGCTGGCCGAGACCAAGGCTTGGGAGGATTGCGTCGCTAGATCCACTGATGAATCTAGCAGGGCGCTGGAGGCATGGAGAGAACTCATCAGACATATGTTCCACCCCTCTGATGATAAACCCCCATGAACTAAAGGCCTCAGGCTAAGCATATTCGGAGTATAATCAGAAAATACACGGGCAAGACCACTGAAGATAAAGCTGGCCCTCTGAGGACACACCCAGCCCCCCTTTGGACCGTCTGACTACCCCCCCCTACCCACCCTTGATATGGAAGGTACGAAATTGCAGGAACAGAACATGGAGACAGTTGTTGTTGTTTACGTTAATGTTTAATGTTAAGTTAAAAATGCATTGCAATCATATATGTGCACGGCACTCTTGAATGTCATGTGATTGATATTGCTGAAAAATGCCAATAAACAAATTTAAAAATAAATAGAAGCTTGCTGCAGTAGAAAATATAACACGGATAAAGCAGCCATGATGAGAAATGGATGTTGACTCTGTATAAATAGTAAGCAAGAAGCCTGAAGGAGAGAAACCAAGGCTCAGAGCTGACAGACACTGGAATACAGCTCTGTGCAAGAACAAATAATATTTGTTTGACTGAGGATCAAGGATGCCGCAGCAAGAAGCAATTGCAAGGTACAAAAGGAGTTGAAGAGGATAAGCTATGTACGTAGGACATATTTCTCTTAGATTATCCAAAGGAGTGAACATTTGTAAGTGCCAAGTATTGAACGATCAAAGATGCGGTTACAGGTCATTTGGTCGAAAATAAATGGTCGACAGGACAAATGGTCGACGCAATTTGGTCGAAAGACAAATGGTCCAATTTTTTTTTTTGTATTTTCTCTTTTTTTTTTTTTGGGGAGGTCCCCCCCCAACCCCCTTTTTTGCTAAAAAACCCTTTTTTTTCCTAAACGAAAACCTGAAAAATATATATATATAAATTAAAAAAAATTTGACCATTTGTCTTTCGACCAAATTGCGTCGACCATTTGTCTGTCGACCATTTGTCTGTCGACCAAATAACTGGACAGTCAAAGATGCAGAAAGCATATGCAAAATGGGGCAACCAAGTCTTCAGAGGCCAAGAGGAGTAATAGCACCCAGTATAATTAAATCAAATAGCACTAAATAGAAGGTCAGAATGGACAAAAATGCGGTCTCCTCACACGTGGTGCAAGATCAGGAAACAAGCACTATTCATTATGCTCCAGGTGAAGATAGCAATGTACCTTCACTCCCTTTAAAGTTCAGAAGAAGAGAGCAGTCAGCAAGTTCACCTACAAAGAACATGCCTTGTCTTAGTGCCTAACTGATGAGAGATGGTAGGCTAATTAGCCAAGTGGACAGTTGTCTCACATTGTTCCCTGCACCTGGGTTTCGTTTTGATTATGTGCTGCTAACGAGCCGAATGCTGAGGGTGACGTTTTGAAACAGTGTCTTGTTGTATAAGCGCCTTATAAATATCCAATAAATAAAAATAAAAAAAATAAATAAATAAAGGTTGGGAGGGAATGCCAACCAGTCATGAGGGCCTATGTGATGCTGGATTAGACATTGTTGCAGAAGCCAATTCACTGCTGTTATTCTGCTCTTATCTGTATTATATGCAGTTAGAGGTAGTTCAAGGCATGCCTACCAGATAAGGGCCAACCAATAATGTTACTAACCCCTAAATAAGCTATAGGTATATATGCTCTCCTAGCCAATCACTTTGTTCAATAGGTTTTTAGTTTGCCATGTAGGATGACATCATAGCTTACGTACTTTGAGGTATAAAGCCTTTTGCATAATTGACATGCTTCGAGAGTGTGTGAACTGCAATCTGTTTGTTCATCAGGTTTCCCTATTTTATTGAGCTGATAATAAAGTAGAATTTTGCCATATTCATTTAGCTGTCCGGTTATTTGGGCCAGAGATCATTTATTGGTTATGCCACCTGGCACTTCAAATGCTCCCGGTGCTACTGCACACTCTTCACTGATGAGGCCCAACAAGGGCGAACCATGTTTGGGGATGCTTGTGGTCTCAAGCAGAAGGGATGTGACCAACTAGTTTGGTCTGGACTGCCACTTATGGGTGGGACCAAGCCTGATTTGCATATTATCTCTGCCCTTTTGTAATGGCTTGACAGGCGAAGAACGATAGTCTGGAGGGTTGCCCAGAGCAATGCCAGATGTTTAGATTAATTCTAAACCTTCCAGCCATCCCCTTTTTTTTGCTGCACTTGTTTGCGACTGGTGCCCGCATCCTCCTCTGGTAGAAGAGAGGATTCAGACTATAATGCTAAAAGGAAAGTGTAATGTAAGGAAACACCCATGTTGACTGCAAAAAAAAAGATTTGTTGGGATTTAGGCAGGATTTTGCAGGGAAAAGTTACCTTGTGCAAAAACGTGCCAAGAAAAGCGGTTTCTGGAGGTCCGGTCCCGTTTAAGCCACGGAAGACCATTGGTGATGAGGAGGGGGCTCAGAGAAGAAGATCCCAGCTCAGCTAGAGCTCTCCTGCACCGCCAGAGAGTCTGGAGAGCAATAACCTGTGTCAAAAAGCAGTTCTGCAACAAGTGAGGTGGCCGCTGTGCACGTTGTTTGGTGACACACCAGTGCAGGAGGGACCCCGAGACCCTTAGGATGAATGATTATTCAAAATGTGGTAGTTCCCAGATCGAGGGTCAGCGGCGCCATTGGAACTGTAAGGTGAAGAAGCTAAGGCCGGCTGTAGACACCAATGCAGCCTTCTCCTATCATCCTCTGGCATAGGTTTCAGAACACATAGGGGAGATGTTCATGCCCGTCCACTGAAAATATTCCTCATCCATCCATGACCTTGAATTGTTTATAATGCCAGTCCGTCCTCCCTATAGAAACCCCCAAACCCCTCCCAATTTCAAAGGCTGCCTTGCTTCCGCCAGTGCTAGGATTGAGAGTGAGATGAAAACCTAAATTCTGGGTTGACACCCTGTTGATGAAGAATTACAATAGGTTATAGGACATTTGAATAGGCTCTTTCACTGAGCTTCAATTTATCACACCATCTTCCGACTTTTCGTTTAAAATCTCCCCTTTCAGTTGAATCCCCTTACACTGGGCCTTCCACCAAGAGACAAAGTTGTTTAAACCTATCTATCTGTTGTGCGTATTCTGTGGTGGCCACCCGTGGCGCAATCCAGAACATTTTTCAGGTTCTCCCTGCTACACAAACCAGTAAAGATGAGAACTTTCAGGCTGGTTCTACCTTCTATAAGATAGCTGCAACCACATTTCCTCTGAGTCTCCCTGCTGCACAAACCTGTAAAGAGGAGAACTTCCAGGCTGGTTCTCCCTTCTATAAGATAGCTGCAACCGCATTTCCTCTGAGTCTCCCTGCTGCACAATAGCTGCAAAGAGGAGAACTTTCAGGCTGGTTCTCCCTTCTATAAGATAGCTGCAACCGCATTTCCTCTGAGTCTCCCTGCTGCACAATAGCTGCAAACCGGAGAACTTTCAGGCTGGTTCTCCCTTCTATAAGATAGCTGCAACCGCATTTCCTCTGAGTCTCCCTGCTGCACAATAGCTGCAAACCGGAGAACTTTCAGGCTGGTTCTCCCTTCTATAAGATAGCTGCAACCACATTTCCTCTGAGTCTCCCTGCTGCACAATAGCTGCAAAGAGGAGAACTTTCAGGCTGGTTCTCCCTTCTATAGGATAGCTGCAACCACATTTCCTCTGAATCTCCCTGCTGCACAATAGCTGCAAATATGTTTCTGAGTCCGCCTTCTATGCATTAAAAGCAACTGCAAATATTTTTCTGGGCTTCCCTACTATACAGTAGCTGAAACTGCAAATATTTCGCAGAGTCTCCCTACTATATAATACCAGCAACGACAAATATGTATCTTGGTCTCGCTAACATGCAATAGCTCCAACTGCAACTGCAAATATTTCTCTAGGTATCCCTAATGCAGGAAGCTACTCCTGACTCACTTTCTCAAAGGACCACTGCCAGCCTTTCCCAAACGTCCCTATTTTACTGGTAGATGTTGGAGTGATCAGCACACAGATGAGCCGCGACTGCATCTTGGGCTGCGCGGTACTTTAGCTCCCCCGCCAGCTCAACATCATGCAGATCATGTGGGCCTGCAGACTGGAACAAGGGATTACTCTGGCCGCGCTGCCATCTCGCACAAGCACGTGCCCGATAGCTAAGGGAGTGCCACTGCCCGTGCTCGTGATGGCTCATCCTGCCACTGCACTCGATGATGAGGCGAGGAACGGTGGCATCTCCAGATGAACAGACAGATGCTTTCTCTGCACAGGTGGAGGGAAACATGGAGGCAGTGGTGAGAGAAACCACAAGAGTCCTAAAAGGTGGCTTTGCGCCACCACTGAGTACGGTTATGCACTGAAGTTGTTTCCCAGAGCGTAAACCCCACTCTTGTTATCCCACCACATACTCCTGTTGCAGTACGTGTGTACAACTGTGCAGTGGTCTGACATTGTTTATCTCCTCGAGCAGGTGGATACTGACACACACAGGAGGAGCAGACGCATCAGCAAGCCAGCCTCGCCTTGCTACTTTGGCACCCATTCCCCCTTCATCCATCCCCCTTCATCTATCCCCCTTCATCCACCTCCTTGTCTTCGACCTCTTTCTGCCCCTCATCTGTCTCTTCATTTTCTACCTGCTCTTCTCCTGCCAGGCATCCGGTTCCTTGTGTTCAACATTCGAGTGCCTCTCCTTCTCGTGATACATGTCTGCCCCTCATGTTCCTCCTTATCCCATGTTTCCACCGCCAAGTGTTCCACCTCGCACTGTCCCATCTCCTCTTGTCCTTCCATGTCCACCTTCTTGTGCCTTACACCTGTTGCCTCGTCTTACTGCTCCTGCTGACCCTCACGCTCCTGCTGACACAGTTTCTCCACTGATGCTGCCACCTGCGGCAGCCAAACAATCCCCAGCTCCTCCCACATCAGTTGAGGGAGCATCCCCAATGACTCCATGCTACTGTTAGTCTCAACCCTTTCCACCTCATCGTCATGCTTTTGGAGTCCATCACTTGGTGGCGCTGTCACAATGTTTCTTAATAACATCATTCCCAAGAGTGTCCATAGCACATTCTTCAACTCTATCGTATCTACCTCGTCAGATGAGATGCGAGCCTCACGCGTGATGGTCTGTACATGCTCTCAAGCCACATCTCTTTCCACGCTCACCTCCTCTTCATTGTCTAAGGAAAAACGATCCCAACGACAGCCGGTATGGCCTTTTTCGATCTATCTTTGAAGAAAATCGGAAAGAAATTCACAGCAGTGACGTTGCGAAAAGCAAAGGTCACTTGGAGGAGTTTTTTTAATTAGAGTGATGGACACTAAGAGAAAGTGTTTCACAAGGGGTTCACACTTAAAGAGGTAAGGAAAGTGTATCAAAAAAGATTCACAGAGGGTGTCACAAAGGGACAGTGTCAATTTAAGGGGATTCACCAAACTAGAAGAGTCAAAATGTCTCAAGCAATCAAAGGTCTGAAAGACACAAAAACCTCTGAAATTACTAAAGCACAAGCTCTTTTTCTCTTGAAAACTGTGAATACGCTTTGTTCCATCAGTTAACTTCTAAGCACAATCCACAGAGAACCAGGGAGTTGGTTGGGCCTTTTGTATGACCACTGTGCCTCTTTAGAGATTCTAGGCTGTGAGTGGGTAACAGAATCTTTCCTAGAGGATTGGTGATTCGGTTTTGCCCGTCGATCTACTTGAATCCACCCTCCGAGCACCATGCGGATTTGAGTGTGATTTGGGAGCACCTGCAAATCCTGTGAGCACTGGTGAGTCAACCGGACCCAAAGTTCTGCGAGTTTGTTTTTTCGTTCATAACTAATCCTGGACCCTCGAGTTCCTTTACCTTCATCTCATGAATTTCTCCAGCCTGGTCCTTTGCAACTTCGCCTCTATTCTGTGTCATGTGTTCTGGCTGTAAATTTGGTCTCAGCCAGAGACATCTGGTGGCACTCTCAGATACGAGAGACGCCTATGCTAGCAAAAGCAGCCTCTAGTTCCACTAACCTTAATTGCTGCATTATTTCTCAGCGCTTCCTGCCCCCTGTCGGAAGCTGTCTTCCTACCCCCACCTGCTGCTGCTGTCCATGTGGCCCGGCCTTTGCCCAGTGAAGGGCGCCAGGTTCACCACCCCTATCATTGCTTTGGCCGACTAGGGAGCACCTTGGCTTCCGCTGGTAGGAGACTGCAAAGGTAATTCTGTGTTTATGTGCTGCCCATGTGTTGAATTCAGTATAACTCTGCACCTCTCAGCTGACCCAGGGCTATTTGGGCACCATTTTCTTGTTGCTTGTTCCTGGTTGCTTTCAAAATGATTGCATGCTAACACTGCTCTGCTTTTTTTAGTGGTCATGTGTTGCACCATCCAAGATGATTTCCACCTCAAATTTTTGATTTTACTTATGTAAATCTAATGGGCAGAGGCTTGAGGAAATACTGAAAGTTTCTACTACATCCATCATACATGGACACCCCCCCTACCACATTTTCCCCTTTTTCCCCAAATCACCTTATACGTTCATGGGGTAAAGTCGAAACGCTCTGTGTGAGCTTATAAGGCAATTAGAAATGTTATAGAGTGGTTGCACACCATCAGTTAATATGTCTTACCTTTTCTGCATCACATTGGTTAGAGCTTTGATGGGGAAGGAGGACAAGAAAGAAATCTTATTGATGATGGGGAATGAGCCACTCGCATTCCATATGAGGCAGGTATAGATGGAAATACAAAACTTTGCTCTTCAAACATGTTAATTTGTGGGTTGAATGCTCTGCTTCACGAGACGTAGGCCTTTGATTGCCCTCTATCCTTCGATATCTCGGCCTCTTGCTCAAGCATCCCGAAGCTGTGAACAGAGCTATAAAACAACATATCAATAAATGAGCCAGTCAATCTTTACTCAACCTCCCTTATTCTACCCACACAACGTCTGTGAAAAATTGCCCGTTTATGCATGTCCAGAAGAATGGCGGATAGTTAAACTAATAAAAAAAAAAAACTTCTGTCATAATAAGCAATTCCCCTGAATTTCCACGGATCCAGTAGGCCGACGATTCTGTCGACTCCATGCACCTGCACATTTCGGCCCATTAGGAGGGAGACATTTTTCCTATTATCTGATTGGCTAAAACATGAGTGACATTTAACCCAATCAGAGCACATGAAAAAGTCTGGCTTCCTAATTGGCTGACATTTTTGCGAGCAGGGGCTCATTGGCATCAGAAAAAATAAATAACCAAGTCATTGTCACAGCATTGTACAGTCACTGATTGGGCAGTGTGCAATTAAGGGGTATTTCCGCCAATTACAATCTACTGCTATATTTTCCGTCCAACCCTAAAAACAAATTGCCAGGGAATTCTTCCTATCCTGCTGATATAAAGGAACGGATAGTGCCCAGACTGTTTATAAAACTATACTGCACATAACACCTAATCCACAGTATGATCAAAAAATACAATGTGGTCCCTTTAATGGCATTATGGCTATGCGGTCAAATTACTCATCACTAAGGGCCACGTTCACGTAATTATTTAATATAGCTTGTGGGATACCCGAGTTGAACTCCTTGTCACATATATAACCAACATGGTACTTTCTGGCAAACCTTCTCAATGGCAACACCTGCTGAACCTCAAAACAAAATAGCTTCTGGTATTAATATTACATGACGTGATTTTACTCATGTTTCAGACGGACAGTTATTAACGTCTTCACTGGCCTTCACATCTCACTTGAATTTGCTGCTTTTCCATCTGACTTGTGGGTTAGGCGAGAAGAGCATCATATCAGTACAAGGAAATATGGCGTATTCGATTATTGTAAATAATAGCTGTTCTGTCCTCGTTTTTTACAAATTGAAGACGGTAAATGCTGGGCTTCTGGGTTGATTGAGACTGGTAAGGAGTCGAGATGTTGGGAGAGTCAGTTCCTGATTTGCCTCATAAAAATGTACAGATAAAACACTGCTGTGTTTTGGACAAATTATACTGCAGCAAACTGCAGAATGGTCTATTATGCTAGGGAAAACTATTGTATACAATTACATATTGAAGTAAATATAAGACAGATACTGATTTGTATGCTGCCAAATATATTGTAGTACATATCCTGTAACTCCACTTCATAAGCTAACACTCCTGCTGTAGTAAATCTATATTGGAAATACTGCAGTAGATTCTAGAGTAACTTGTGTGCATATATTGTGCTGACGAATGTTGTGTATATTCATGCACATATGTTTCTACAGTGATTCCAAACAAAAGCATGGAGTGGCATCACAATCTTAAGGCTTGTCATTTTAAGCATGACCTTATTAGCCAAAGACTACACAACTGAGCAAGCAGAGATGCTGTGCCCAATAAGAACCTGACAGCATGATGTTGAACCCATACTGTGGAAAATGTGAAACCCAAAGATACAAATATGCTTCTTGGCAATCTACGCAACACCAAAACCCACTTGCCCTTCTGGATTGATTGATTACGCCCCAAAAAAAGAATAGTAAGCATACTGTAAACACGCTATTATACATATCCTCCCTCTCTATATTAGACCAATAGCAACACTATCATTTCACTTAAATGAATTCATAAGGGAACAAGAGAAACATTTGGTCTGTAACTTTGGACCTTGTTAATTAAAAGGTCACAGTATGTTGGAAAGAAACTGATGTGGCCTCATTCAAACACTCACATCAAATGTGTTGCAGTTGTATGGGAATCTAAATGTAGAAAAACGATGTAGTGAATAGATGTTTTTTGCATTGGGTTTTCCATAGACCTAAAACTACGCGCCCCTTCCCACGGACTGGTGCACACCAGAACCCATCCACTTTCCAATCCACTAATTGGCAATCTGTCAGCCCATCTCCTTTAGGAGATTTGATGCCATCTTCCATAGAATATGGTCATATTTGTCAACAGGAATGGTGGAAGGAAAGGAAGTATTACAAAAATATGACTTCCAGGTAATAATAATATTATTCATATTGTGCATCACAGAAATGTGCATCTGAGTGCTATGTGATGAATGTGATGGTGTCATCATTCCATTTCCTTTGGTAGCCTCTCCCCATGTGGCCAGGGGATGGCAGCTACTATCAGATCCTGACCCTGAGGGCGGCTACATGAGGGATGGCCACATGGGGGAGGTGACTCTCTGGGGGATAACAAGGCATCGCCGGGTGAAGGCACATACCTCCCCTTCCCTTTTAGGGATATTCCCTCTGCATCCCAAGCCTTTATGACTTATTGTAAAAGCGCCCTTTCATTTTCCACAAAACCTGCTAAATACCTCTTTCAGTATCATGTAGAAAGAAAACCTAGGAAATGACATTTCCTTACATGTTAAAATACTGTGACGAGCAGGCTGTAGGGAGTAATGTAGATCCACAATGCCGAGAACTGCAGACTGCGTTGTAGTAGTTATGAGTGCTTGACAGGTGCCGGCAGATTTGAAAGGCGGAACTTGAATGGAGTGGAGAGAAGCTATTTGGGTGACCCGTGTTTGTTCCAGGATGAACGAGGGACTGGCGAGCCACTGAGGAGAAGTCAGTGGAACTGACCAGCTCAAGGCAGAAGGAGGAAGGCTGCAATAACCGGCGTGCCCCGCTGGGACTGCATGAGAGGCAGAAGGCAAGTCTGGTCACCTTTTGCGGGAACCAGAGAACAATGCCTCAGGACCAGAAACATGGAGGGAGGCTTAGACACAAGGCGGGAGCCGCAAAGGATGTGGAGGTCGGTGAGAGACGATGTGGACCCGCAAAGCCGGTGAGTCCTGGAGAGAAAGAGAGGGACACCAGGGGCTTTCGGCAATGACACTGAAGAATGGTAATTGAAAATTGAATGAAAGAAAATCATTTTTGGGAAGCAAAGCCAAAGAGAGTCCAAGGGGGAGAAGAAACCCCTAACCTTGTGAACTTTTGCAAAGCTATAACAGTTACGAGTCTGGGACCTATGACCAAAGGGAGCAAAGCCAGAGAGAGGTTAAGGGGCGAGAAAGGAAAAACCCTCACCTCGTGAACTTTTGCAAATGCACAATTCTGCAAGTGTGTGTAAAGTACAACACGTTAAAAGCCCTGGCAGGAAAGTACACCAGGCAAGCATAAGTCTGCAAGTGTGTGTGTAAAGTGCAACACGTTAAAAGCCCTAGCAGGAGAGTATAGCAGGCAAGCATAAGTCTGCAATTGTGTGTAAAGTGCAACATGTTAAATGCCCTGGCAGGAGACTATACCAAGCAAGCACAAGTCGACAAGTATGTGTACGGTGAAACTCAATAAAAGCCCTAGCACGATATACCAGGCCAAAGCTCAAGTTTGTAAACTGTAGAAAACTAGCAATTCAACTTAAGTGGAAAAGAACCTGGTAGGGAAATACACCATGTATTAGGTATAGTTGGAGCATATATCTAAAACTGTGTGGGAACACAAAGTGTTTTGTTATTTACTAAGAAACCTCCAAGAAGGTTTTGTGGCCATTGGAATTGTGAGAAACCTTGAACAGCAACCTGGGGAAAGGAGCCATCCCCAGGCTCTGTGAATCTTATCCATTGGGAAATGTGTGTTGGAGTACCTTTATATTTTCTTTGAACTTGAAAATCTTTCCACCTTTCAAGAATAAAGACATTACTCCTTTAAGCATAAGAGTTACTTTAGAATGTGAGGGCAAGGATAGGATTTCGGTCACAGCACAGTTTTGCTTTGCACATCTTGACATTGGACAGACTCTTAATTGTGTTTGAGGTAGGGAAATACCTTTTAGTAGTAGGGACAGTGAGGCATTTTCCCAATTCTTATTATTTAATAAAAGTCTCTAACCACAAATATGACTTCTCCGTGTCTGTGTCTCATTCCTGCCTCCTCACAGCTATTATAATTGGTTTATTTATAATTATGCCCTTGTACTCAATGTAGCGATCTTGGAAGGATGAAGAGCTCAGCCATCTGTGAAGTCATGTTGCAGGATGGCATTATACCATTTCCGAGCCTCGAGTTTTACACGTGATCTATCAAACTGGCCACAGTTTCATGTGAATACTGCAGACAAAATGATTTCTGCCCTGCAGGAGTACAAGGGTGAGTAGTGGCTAAAGTGCCTACTCAGACCTTAAACTGCTACAAAACAATAGTGATCCCAATCATAAAGGTAAAAGAAAGCACAGTTAAGAGATATGCTTCCTTCGCCATTTGTGGTAAGGAGGGGTGTGTGATCCAGTAGCAACCCAAACAGCAAAGTATAACAGTAACAACTAACAGGAATTTCCAATCAAGGTTCTATATACATATATATACTTAAATTAAACACACCATCTGCAAAAAAACCTGAATACAAAAACACAACACAAAACCCACCCCCGTGGAAAGAACAGAGAATATGAAGAGAAAGAAAGATGCAGCACTCTGGGTAGTGAAGCAGAGGTGAAAGGCCATAGATAACCACAACGTTCTTTAAAAGGGTTTGCTCTTGGGTGCAAAACGGGATGACAGTGAACTAATCAGTCTCTATGACCCAGAGCTGAACCAAGGGGTCAGTTATTAGTCAATTTCTGTGGTTCTTAGCGGTTCAACAGTGTCGAACCAGGCTTCTTGGTGCTGTGCGAGCCAATAAAGCCAAGTTCGGGCTCAGCGGTTTGTGTAATCCCAAGCTGGTTTTAAATGGTAGCTCAGATGATTTTGAATGCAGCATTCGAGCAATGCAGTTCAGATGGCTCACCCGAGTCCGTTCGACAATCGGGTCCGGTTCGGGACATGGCAACTGCTTATTTGGGTTGGCGTGTAACACACCAGTGGTTTGGGTCAATGTTTGGTGATGGCTCCAAGCTCTGATCCTGATGATCGGAGGTGCGATTTGGCAGGGTGGCAAATCCATGTCGATCCGGTTCGAGTCATTTGGTAACAATTGGGTCGAGTTGATGCATGATGCGATCCTTTCAGTGGTTTCAGACGAGGTCCGGGAAGGAGTGGCTGGTTTGAGCCAAACATCTGACAGGCTGGGCTAGGGATGTAATGACACTGAGCGCAGGTTCACTGTGGTTCAAATAGGTGCTCAACGGGTGCAGATTGTAAGTGCAACTAGGGTCATTTGACAATCAGTTCGACAGCATAGATGCTGATGACAGGATGCGCAGTCTGAGTGAGGCCGTTCAGTGGGTCCTGATTGTCTTGGTTCTGAGGTGCTGTGAGTCCCACTCTGGGATTTCAGGAGCAAGAGTAGTCCTTGGTCTCAGGCTACCAAACACAGAGAGGCTGGCACACACCTGCAGAAGTCCTTCAGCATGGTGAGGTCTTGGGTATTAGTGTCTCTGGCAGAGAGGGAGGTCTTTCTCCAGCAGCAGGTTACTCCCAATGTGCCCTGATGATGGTTAAGAAGCAGAGATTGCCTCTACCTTGAACACTAAGGTCCTCATCACGAGTTGGGCGGTAATGCGGTGCTATTACCGCCGGAGCTTTTAGCCCTACCGCCAAACCCCCGGCGCTATTAGTGCGGAACGGTTAGTGCCCATTCCCCATTGGGCCCATTCAGAAATTCCTCATTCCCCATTGGGCCCAATGGGGAAAATTCACGCTATTACCACCAGCAGTTTCCCGCCGGCGGTAATAGCACTGAAAATCAGCAAATTTGCTGTGGATTTCCCCCAGCTCAGAGCTGGGGGGAAACCCGCCAAGGCCATGATCTGGCGGACCCTTAAATGCGGCGGTAATAGTGCTACCACCGCATTTAAGGGTTACTGCCAGACTCGTGATGAGGCCCTAAATCTTCACCTCTGGAGGAGGGCTTTGGAAAGTCAACTCTGCCAACAGAGGTCCAGCATATTGTCCCTTTGGTGTTTGTTCCAAATTGAATCAAAGAAGGATGGTGAGACCCCTTATTTTAAAGGCAAAAGCCCACAGATGATTGAACTAAAGCAACCTGGCTTTAAGAGGTCCAATCCCTATGCTTGAGACAAGTGGTCTTTTCCTTCTGACATCACACCCAACATGCTTTGTGCTAAAGGAAGTGGAAGGGACAGGAAGGAAGGATAGAGATAGAGAGAAACAAGATGGTAGAGTTGTCCCACAGCTGGTCTAAGCGCCCTCTGTCTATACTAACTCTGCCCCCTTCCTTTGACAATAGCATCACAGGCCCTTTTGGTATGCACCACCCTTGTGTAAGGATAATCCTTTTGGGATGGGTGTGCCGTTTGATTCCTGTTTCGCAGGCCAGCTCCTGATGGGAGGCTGGCTCACTAGAGAGGGTTGTTACCTTACCTCACAATGGATCAAAGAGGGGAAACCCATAAGCCTACAGTCTTGCTGAGAGCAGTAGAGATGACCTGGCTGGGGGGAATACACATACGCCTTCCATAGGTGAGCTGGGCTCACAGGGCTGACACGTGAGATTTTAATTTGATGTGGCTTGGATAATTATGAGAGATTCTAGCCACCATACCTTAAACTCAGGTATGGCATATATTTAGAGTGTATTGCTTCCATGATAGTAACTCTCATAGTTATGCAGTTTTGGGAGCAGGAGTACATATTTTAAATGCAGCCCCCGGGCTGCAATGACTTGGCTGTCACTGCAGCTGTGAGATGGGCATCTGTGACCCCCCTGAGTCTTCTCTGTACCCCTGGAGAGCAAGTGTTGCAGATCAGAATGCTGATTCAGCAGGGTGCAGGTGTACACCATGTTTTTGGCATGGAGTCTATGAAAGGGAGATCTGAATAGCAGATCAACCTTCCTGAGATGGAATTAACGGTGTAATTGTATTAATTTAATACAAATTATTTTCTGTTACTAGCCGCTGCTCTGCCTGGTTGGTCCCTGTTGGGTCCTTCTTTGTCTTTCAGGTTCCCTCATTCTTCCTTGCATGCCTCCTCTTCTGCCCGCCCCTAGTGTCTCCTCCCCCCTTACCTGTCCGCCCACACCCTCAGACCCTCTCCCGCCGCCTCTTTCTCCCCTTTTGTCACCATCTATGGTGCTCTCTGTTTCGCCTATGTTCTCTAACTGCTTCTTTATTGACTATCCTGTCCTTCTCACTAAGTCTGGTAGGAAGAAGTTCAAAAAGAACATCCTGGTCTCCAACCCATACCTCCCTATCGCTGATACCTCTACCAGCGCTTCCTTCAGACAGACCCTCAGCGACATCCTCTTTGTCGTTCCTTCGACAGACCTATGAACTCTACATATCGTCTCTGTGCCCTCTCCTTTTTGCTCCTCTCCCATTAATGGCAGGACCCAGCTGGAGGCCCTCCTGGCTCACTTCCACTACTCTAAGATCATCATTAATGTTCACCTAAATGTCACTGTCTTGGTCCAAGGCCCTCAGGCCAACCTCCTCCTCTTCAATAGATGCTTCCCGCGCCTCATCAACTTCCTTTCCTCTCCTACTGTCCCTACTATCCCTTCTCTGGCTTCATTGCCTTCTTCCTCTTTTTCCTCGCTGGTGCCTTCATCCTCCTCCTCCTCAGCTACATCTGCCGTCTCCTGGAAGAACTTGACCTTGAGTTTCTCGGTTTTACCGAGACATGGTTCACGGCAAGCTCTGTCAAAAGTTTTGACACTCTCCTCCCTGATGGCTACAAGATCCTCTCCGTGCCCAGATCCAACCGTCCCAGTTGGGGTATAGCCTTGAGCTTCCCGGATGAGATTCCTGCTTCTATCATTCCTATGCAGGCCTATTCCTCCTTTGAATGCCTGGTCTGCAGGCTCTCCCTCTCTCTCTTGGATGCTCTCTCACTGTGGCTACTATCTACCGGCCACCTGGTCAGGTAACCTCCTTCCTCTTCAAGTGGGTTGACCTCTCCTCCTCCTCCTGGCCTCAACAACTCAAATCCTCCTCCTTGGAAACCTCAACATCCACCCGGATGCTTCCTATACCCCCTCTGGACTCTTTCACAACCTCTGCGACTCTCTTTCTCTCACTATTCTTCCCTCTGGCCCGACTCACTCTCCAGGGGCACACCCTGGATGTTCTGATCTCCTCAGACCTCATCCTCTCTAATCCTCTCACCACTCCTCTCTCCTGGCTGGAGTGACCACTTTCTCCTCTGCTCTCATCTCTCTCTCTCTCCACCGCTCAGGCCAAGCCAACCCCTTCACTGCCACCCACCTTTTCGGTCATCCGACCGATGAAGCGTGTGTCAGCTGAGGCTTTTGCTGCCACTTTCTCTCCCCCTCCTGCACATCTGGCTGACTCACATCCTGACAAAGCCCTTTCCAACACCCATTCTTCTATCTCTGACACTCTTGATGTACTTTCCCCTGTCATGAGAATCCGCTTGAAGCCCAAAGCCAAGTGCAACTCTTGGTACGACTCAGACCTCATCACCCTTAAATGCAAGTGTAAGGTGGCTGAGAGGAAATGGCTGGCATATTGTGCTCCCTCTGACAAACTGGCCTGCTGCCTGCTACAAAGGCAGTACCGACTCTCTGTCCACACTAAGAAGAGAGCTCACATCCTAGCTGTTGTCTCTGCGGCATCTAACAACTCGGCCGAACTCTTTAAAATCTGCAAGGAGCTGGCCAATCCTGCTGCAGTCTCTACCTCTCCTGTCCCGTCCCAGGCCCTCTGCATGGCTTTGGCTCCACATTTTATCTAAAAATCCCAGGACATCTTCTCCACCCTCTCTTTCTTCCTCTACTTTCTCCTCTACCTCTAGCCTTCCAGCAGCCACCTCTCCTCCCCCTTCTCCTCCTTTCCTTAGTTCACCCCTGACAAGGTTTCTAGATAAGTCTGATCTATGAAAGTCTTGTGAAAACAGGTTCTTGCTTGCTCATCCAAAACCATCAAGGACCACATTGACACCCTCTCTACAGCCATGGCTAACTTTTGCAACCACACTTTCACCACTGGAACCTTCCCTTCCCCCTGAAGCACTCTCTTGTGCACCCTCTTCTCATAAAACCCTCAGCCGACCTCTCCTTTCCGGCTAACTATCGCCCGATCTCCATTACTCCTTTCCTGGGAAAACTCCTAGAAAAGCTGGCCATCTCCCAGCTCAATCTTCACACTGAATCTGTTGGTTGTCTCCATGACCATCAGTCTGGCTTCAGAGCAGCCAGAAGCATGGAAACTGCTCTCCTGATTATCCGTGAAGACCTGCTCTCTAACCTTGATGCTAACCACCCCTCTGTCCTCATCCTACTCGATCTCTCTTCTGCTTTTGATATGGACAACCATGTCATCCTGCCCAACTGGCTCTGTGATAACCCGGGTATCACTGATCAGGGCCTGGCCTGGCAGACCTCTTTCCTCTAGGACCCACCCTCTCAGGTCCAACTTGGGCCCTTCCTCTTCTCTAACTCACTCGCTACCTGTGGTGTTCCCCAGGGGTCTAATCTTTGTCCCTGGCTGTTCAACCAACACCTGGCACCTCTCGCCCACTGCATTGCTGCTCTCTGCTCCAACTTTCAGTGCTATGCGGATGATACTCAGCTCTCTTTCAGGCTCCCCTCAGCCACCTTTTCTCCCTCTCTCATCCGGGATTGTCTGTCTGCAATCCAGGAGTGGTGTGCTGCCAATTATCTCTGCCTTAATGCCAGTAAGACGGAGATCCTCCTCATTGGCACACCTGCACCTTCCTTTCCTGTCACTCTTTGACCATCCACTCTGGGCCCTCTGCCTGCTCCCACCTGTGAGGCTGAGAACCTCAGGGTCATCTTCGACTCCACACTCTTCTTCTCTGTTCACATCTCTGTCATCTCTAAGAAGTCAAACAACCAGCTGCACCTCCTCAGAGGTATTCTTCCTTTCCTCACCTTACCCCATAAGCTCACTCTCCAGCCCTGAAATCTCTCCTTTGGCTCCCACTGGCAGCAAGGATCAAGTTCAAGACCCTCTGCATTGTCCAGAAGGCCTTCAGGGGCCTGGATACGCAATACATCCAACTCTTTCTTTGTAAGTATCTTCCTACTCAAAGTCTTTGCTCCTTCACCTCCAACTGCTTGAGGGTCAGTCACTTCTCCAAAAAACGAGTTGGGGGCAAATCTCTTTCTTCGGCTGGCGGCTGCCTCTGGAACAGCCTCCCTGTCTCTCTGAAACTTGAGCAGAAACATCTCTGGTTCCAGAAGCACCTCAAGACCTTCCTCTTTGCTTCTGCCTTATCTCTTCCTCTACCCTGCTGATCTCCTGTCTAATACTGCACTGGTCACCTGGCTACCCTCTGAACTCGGGCCAGGTCCTTGCTCACCCAGTTGCACACCCGCACTTCCTTCTGGCATACCCTGCACTCGTGGACTGCATCTGTAATCCTACAGTCCCCTTTCCTGCACTTATTAGACACCTGCTGTCTGCACTTTTAACATTTGCACTTGCCACCTGTTTGGCTGCACTACTTGTTGTATTGATTCCACCTACTGCACTTGCCCGCCCCCCGCACTTCTCCCCTCCCCCTCCCATGCACTTGCCCGATCTCAATGTCACTAGGCCTAGTAAGATCGTTGTTTTTGTCCTCCCTCTGTTACACCTCCCTTGCCTCCTCGTGTCTTGCAGCACTTGTGTATAGGAACGTTATAAATGCCATACCATATCATATCAAATCAAAACATCAACGGCTTCTATACCCTCGCCAGATGGTGATCATCACAACTGCTCTGCAGACACCATTAACTACAGTATTTATTACAAAAAAATGGGCAGTTCTGTAATATTTTGCAGCGTCATACCATAAAGTGCAGACTATTCGAGAGACACAATTTGCGTACTACAATTTCTTGTTTGATAATATGTTTTTATTGAAAGACTTCACAAGAAAAGGCTACAGTATGTACAGTATGTCGTCATTGTATCATACACATTTGGACAAAAAGTGAAGCATATTCGCTCAACCATAAACTAAGAAAGCCTCACACTTAGAAGAAAAGTCCATCATCAAGTTACAGCATTATAACACTGCTATCAAAGTTTTCGCAATACACTGTACCCAAGCAATAATGAATAATGAACACGTTTACCATACCCCGCCTCCCCCCTGAAACGGTGCAGGACGAGGCATCGGACATTGCACTCACAGGACAGTCTCTGGACGAAGGGGTGTGAGGAAGGAGAGCCATTGGGATCAGCGCAGGATAGAGACCTCCCATCAGATGGCTGTCCTGTAGTAATGGTTGGGATCTACCATACCCCAATACAACTGTCCCCAGAAGCCGGGACCACCATGCGCGGGCAGTGGAGCCCTTCAAGCCCTTGCTGGAGTCGTATAAGCAGGGCGATATTCGAGAAAGCGGGGCCACATCACGTCCACATGCGTGTGGGTCTCCAATCGGCTAGCTGTCAAGCTTTCCACATTGTCTATTTCACATGCCTTCCCAAGCCATTCTTTATGCATGGGCAGACAGCTCTTCTTCCAATAAAGAAGCGTGTCGCTAGAAAGAGGTTCCTTTGCATCTGGGGCTGCACCAAACTGTCTTTGCCGTTCTTCTGCACCCCAAACAGTTCCAGAAGCGGATCCAGTGCCCTGTAAATGCCATCTATGTCCCTGGCCCACCCCAACACCTCTTTCCAATACATTTTCACCAATGGGCACCCCACCAATATGCCAATATGTATTGTCCTGTCCAGGTTTTCTCCAGCACAGGGGGCTAACATCCAAGTACAGTCTCGAGTGTCACACCGGGATCAAATGGCATCTAAACAGCACCCTTACATTATGCATCATATATTGAACGGCTATCGAGGATGACTACACCGCTTTGTATATGCACTTCCAAACCTCAGTATCCTCAGGGAGTTTCAGGTCCATTGGCCAATGTGCCTGTGTTCTGGGTAAGCCCAAATGTCCTTGCATCAATAGAGCAAGGTAAATCCGTGAAATCAGCCCTTTGGACCCTTGGTGTTTGTCAAAGATTCATTCAAACTGGGTCAGGGGTCGTTTTAAGGCATCACCCCAACATGCGTCTGTCATTATCCCCTTTAGTTGTAGATATGAAAAGAGAGCAATAGGGGACAAGTCCAGTGCAGCCTCAAGGTCAGTTTTGGACAGGAAGCCTCTCTCCTTCTACAGCTGCCTGGCCCAAACCAGTCCCACCTCATAACAGGTCTGAAATCTAGCAGGGTCCACTATCTTATCTCGAATAGGGGGGCGACCAAATGCAGCTGAGCGAAGAGGGCCACAAAGTAACCCCAATCATGTCTCTTGACCCTTTCTAGGTGTGCCACACCACCGCAAGGACCGGGTGTTCACAAATCCTTTGGGTGAGACGTTGCAGAGGGACCCACAACCATTCTCCCAGTATCACTGGAGTAAATAAAAGGTTCTCTTAGGTGATCAATTGTCTGTCTTTGTTTTCACAGACATGATCCACTAGGACCCTAAATTGTGAGGCACGGTAGTATTCATAAATGTCCACGAAACCCACTCCACCCTCCTTCCTAGGCAGGATGAGGGTAGAGTATGCCACCCTCGGCTTCTGACCTGCTTACAAAAAACGAAGAAGGGCCTTTCTGACATTGGTATGAAATGAGATCAGGAGCATAACGGGAATGGCCAGAACAAAAACAGGAGTCGCGGGAGGACATTCATTTTTATGGCAGTTAGCCCGGCTGCCCAGGACAGCCCTAGACCTGACCACCTCAGGAGGTCTTTGGTTGTCGCATCCCATGGTGGGGGTTGGTTTTATACAGATAATCTAAGTTTGCTGTGATGTAAACCCCCATATACTTGATCTTCCCTTCCTACTACAGCATGTGCCAAAAAAGAATTATATAGAGTACTACAATATACTACACTATACTGTGGCACATATTGTAGTCTACTGAGGACTTTGTTTTATAAGGGTTTCACCCTGGGTCTATCTTTTATTTGATCTCTGCACAATTTACCAACTTCCTGGGAATTCCCAACCCTATTGGGTATCCTAAGCCTGATTTACAGTTGTAGATATAGCAGTAAAGGAGTTTACACAAACATCAAGACACAAGGCGTTGGGTCACTATCAATGTATGCTCAAAGGTACGACTTTGAGTCTCATTACGAGTTGTGCTGTAACGGTAAAGCAGGCGATTTATTTCAGTACCACCTGCATTTACCGACTGCACAATTCTGAGTGACATACTACATGTTGAATTACGCATTGCAAAGGTGAGAAAAATAATGGATGCAGTGTTGCATGTGATAAATATTAGCTGTGGAGTCTTTAGTAGCTGTAGTGTCTTATCTTATTTTAATTTTATTTTATTGTTTAAAGCGTGGACCTAGCTCGAGAGCAGAGGAGCGCTGTACAGGGTGTGTGTAGCCAGCGATTGGGCTGGCATCTTTTAACAGTCACGCAGTGCTGTGAGTTGTGGTCTGTACGTCAGTATGTGCATCAATTGGGATTAGTCCTTGGTCAGGTGCTGTTAAAAAAGCCACTTTTTCATGGATTTGCAAAATCGGAAAGTTATGGGGGCATTCCGAGCCGATACCAGGATCAGGTTACAGAGGGTAAGTGCGTGACAAGAGAATGATTGGTTGTGGGTCCCCTGTCTGCAGACAGGTTGTGATTCAAGCTGGCTGGTTAATTTGCTGTGCATGCCGAGTGTGGCACCAGATATGTGGAGCTTAGCTACCAGGTACGCTGGTGTGCTACTCATGACTACTTTGTAGATGATACATGTAGTCTTGAACGAACAGTATCCTGGATTGGCGAGGAAGCCAATGTAGTTTATGCAGGTGAAGGCTGATTCAGTGAAATTTCTGATGACTCATAATAAGATGCTCCAGGGTGGCAGAAGGCTTTTAGAGGAGCCAAGTAAGCAGCTGGAGCCATGCCGGGGGGTGGGGCATTTAACCCATCGATGTGCAAGACCACAAAGGCCTGCACTGCGGTTCATGAGTCCTGCGGTGGAATTAAAGGCTTGATTTTTGCAAAGGGTGGCGATTTGGAGCTAGGCCCTTTGGGCCTTCTTGGCTATGCCTCATTACGATGTATGCCGGTAAGGCAAAAATTATGCCGGTATGGTAATACGGCATCGTTTACCGTCCCGTTGCATTCCGACCCGCAAACCCGGTATTAGCGGCACCCTAAACAACGGTGCCGCTAATAGCGGCATAGGCGCCTACACGCACCCCTTCAGGGAGCAAATACCGGCATGCCGGTAATAGGTGGGAATCACAACCTACGCAGATATGCAAATACCGGCATCGCGAAGCCGGTAATCATGGGCTGCACGATGCCGGCCATACAGGCATCGTGGACCACCCGCAAACAGCAATCAGGATACAAGGCAGCTGCCACAGGTGCACACAATCCCCACATGTGGAGTCAATGGAGGCTGTGTCAGTATAAACTGAGCACACCCACCACCCCCCCCCCACAGGTGGAGGCAATGTAGACTGGCCCAGTACAAAAAGAGCACACCTACACACCACACCCCTGCCTACACCAAAATGCTAACACTAGCAGTTGCAATCATGGTGCTGGAGGACATGCCTATACTGCTACAACTTCAGCAACAACAATAACAACTACATCAGCAACTACAACAACTACAGCTGCAACAACAGGCAGCACAGAGGAGACGCAGGAGGAGAAGGAGGGTGAGACAGGCCCAGCAATTACCACCAGCGCAGCCACCAGTGCCTCGTATGCAGCCACCAATCCCTCGCACCAGACCCAGCCCATTCAACCTAAACCCTGAGCAGATCCACACCCTGCACCCGGTACAACAACTACAGCTGCAACAACAGGCAGCACAGAGGAGACGCAGGAGGAGAAGGCGGGTGAGACAGGCCCAGCAATTACCACCAGCGCAGCCACCAGTGCCTCGTATGCAGCCACCAATCCCTCGCACCAGACCCAGCCCATTCAACCTAAACCCTGAGCAGATCCACACCCTGTACCGGTTGGACGGTGACACCATCACCACCATAGTGGACATGATACAGAACGACATTGCCAGCCACATAGGAATACGCACTGCCATCCCCCTACTACTAAAGGTGGTGTCTGTGCTACACTTCCTGGCCACAGGCACCTACCAACACACAGTGGACCAGCTGCATGGCATTTCACAACCACTATTTTCAGGCCTGCTGAACCAAGTGCTGGATGCCCTCCTGAAGCACGCAAGCACCCACATATCCCTACCACAGACTGCCCAGGAGATAGCCGAAACCAAAGTAGTCTTCCATGCACTGACAGGCATGCCCAATTGTGTCGGTGCCATCGACTGCACCCATGTGGAATTGGTAGTCCCCCATGCCATAGAGGCGGTGTACCGCAATCGCAAGCAATACCACTCCATCAATGTGCAAATGGTATGTGACTCCAGGAAGATCATCACCCATTGCTGCGCCCGATTTCCTGGATCAACACATGATGCCATGCTACTGGGTAATTCCACGCTACCCCATCACATGGAGCGACATGCCGGACCACGTGCCTTGCTGCTTGGTGAGTTGCACAACCGTCCCATGGCAGTGCTTTGGGGTACTGATGTGTGGGGATGCATAAGGGGGGGAATACTGCACCTGGGTGGGAATAGCCGGTGATTGGAGAATGCATGCAGAGCCAAACACTCCTGACCTGAACCAGTCAAACGGTACATGACACTTCACTGGGCGACATATCACAAATAATGCATATCGAAGAGAACAAGTAAGAGGCACAACCAGGCCACCATGGTGATGGTAAGCAATGCATGAATGAACAGGATGGCAAGTGTGGCAATGTGGGCAGTGTGACCATGCATAGTAAATAATGAACAGCATAAATTGGAGTCAAAACATTGTTGCACTACCACAGCATATCTGCCTCAGCATGCATGATTAAACCCTGCATCATCTATTGAACGCCATCCAGACTACCACACCTCATGACAGTATAGATTGCACCTAGATAACATTTTTTCATGCTTACAGGGACATGTGCATGGCCACACCAAATAGCTGCCGCCATGACTGTGCTCCCTGAATGTGGCAGTTCAGAGTGACACACACCTATTTGAATCTGCTTGCAGGTGATGGAGGATATCCCTTGAGGCTGTGGCTACTCACCCCTGTGCGTAACCCGCAGAACAGCCATGAGGAGGAGTACAATCGTGTGCACACCCATACCCGTGTTGTGATTGAGCAGACCTTTGGCCTGTTGAAGAGGCGGTTCCGCTGCCTCAGCAGGTCTGGTGGGGCACTCCTATATAGGCCTGAGAAGGTGGCAAAGATCACCATGGCCTGTGTCATGCTGCACAACATGTGCGTCCGGAGAAATGTACCACTGTCACCTGACATTGACATGCATGGGCCGGGTGAGGATGATGAGGATGGAGACGGAGGTGAAGTAGCCCCCCTGCCAGTACGTGATGCATGGGATGGCCATGCTGTACGCCAAGCACTAATTCACAAACACTTCTGAAACACAGGGACTATGAAAGACTTGTCTCAGTCAAACACTGGGCCAATGTGGACATGCACACAGGGAACGTTGGGGGTTGGGCACTGAACACCGTACCACATTAAATGGATGCACACAAAAATAACAATGTCCAGCCATGGATTTTTCTTATCACAACATGTGTATTATTTACAACAGCAAACATGTGCCCACTCCCCCCTCCCAGATTCCCCCAACAAACTCCCTGACCCCCCCAACAAACTCCCTGACCCCCTCAACAAACTCCCAGTCCCCCCCAACAAACTCCCTGACCCCCCCAACAAACACCAACACCCCCAATAGACTCCACAAGATGCACCCCTTCACCCCCAACCTTGTGTCCCACTACCATTGTCCCCCCACACTACTTCTGGGACTTCTTCCTGTCCAGAGGCGGCATTTCAGTGTGCCTTGCACTCCTACGTGTGTGACGCACTGGGCTGGTGGGGACAGATGAAGCTGGTGTGGAAGTAGTAGGTGATTCGCTGGCAGGTTCCACACCTCCTGCAAGCCGTGGCCGCTGCATATGAAGCAGCATTGAGGTCAGCACCTGTGTCACCGCCCCCAGGCAGTCCCTCATTAGCCGAGCCGATGCATTGACAGTGGCCGTGTTTGCTTTGATGGGCGCTGTGGTCCCTGCAATTGCTGTGGCAATACCCCGCCTGGTTTCCTCCCCGTCCGCTATGTACTGGCGGAGTAGGTCTAACATGGCTTCCTGTTGGGCCTTCACCATCGACAATCGTGTCTCCAGGGTTCTGGAAGGGGCAGGATTGGTGGGTTGTGCAGTCACGTGGATGGCATTTTCGGAACTGGACTCCTCAGAGGTGGGTAGGTCACAGTCACGGAGGCAGGGATCAACTTCACTGCAGGTGGGTGACTGCAGGTGTTGGGACAAGGGGGTGGGCACGGGGCTCAGGGTGGCTGGGCATGTCACCTCGGTGTCTCCCTCAGGCTCCACACTGGCATCAAGTTCTTCCCCAGTGGAGGCGGGTGCTTCCAGGGACTCCCCTTGGACAGGTGTGGGTGTGGCCTGCTTGTCTCCAGCAGGGGTGGTGGTGGTGGTTGCCCTCTTCTTACGGTGTGAGGTGGATGCCCTCGCAGTTGTCTCCTGGGTTGCTTCTTCCTCATCAGTGCCTGGGGGGTAGAAGAGATGCAGGGCATCAGTGATGGTGTGACATGGCAGTGGCGATGCTGTTCATTATTCATTTGATCATGCTTTCATGTTTTACAGGTGTGTCACACAGGGTATTCAGAGGGGGCATGTAAGCATTCACTGCATGGCAGGTGGCATGCCGTTGATTTTGGGTTTGTGTGAAGTATCACATGGGCAAGCTCCAGGTGTGTTGGCTGTGTGTTGGTTAAGGGATGGGAACTCAGCATGCATTTCAGTGTGGCAGCGTTTGGCCCGCCATCTGTATTTGGGTATGGTCATGTGGGTGTTGGGACATGCATTGCTTTGCCTAGACTCTCTACCACTTCACTTGTGCTACTTCATGGTCTCCCCTACAGGGATCTGCAGGGTCACTCACCTCCTTCCGCGGTTGATACCGCACCCGTCTCCATCTCGCATAATCCCTCGATGGACTCAGGACTGATGAATCTGCTGGCCGTCTCTTCCCAGGGCATCAATTTGGCAGGGGGGTGGGAATCCCCGCCTGTGGCCATGGCCTCCCTCCGATTGGTGGCCATGATATTGTGTACCCTCAACCGGAGGTCATCCCACCCCTTCCTGCAGTCCCTCACACTGCGCGGGGTGGGACCTACGGCTGATACCTTGCGGGCTACCTCCTGCCAGATTTGCCTCTTTTGTTGCTGCACCTCCCGCTTCTTGTTGTGGGATTGTATTGTGTCTGCATGTGCAGCTAGAGTGTCTGCTAATATGGGGAGCTCTGCGTCTGAGTAACGCTGTTTACGAAGCCGGGGGGTGGTCTTCCTGGTAGCCTTTGACATCCTCTATGGATTTCCACTGTGCTCTCCGAGTATCGACTGGTGGTTATGGAGGATGGCAATGGATTGTGTTTTTAAAGATGTCCGCCGGCCCATTTCCCGTTCCTGCGCGATGACGTAATTTCCGGGTCAGTTTTTTTGCGAACATGGTATTACCATGCCGGTATTACCATGCCGGTATTTAGGGGTTGGTATGAGGCGGTACCGCTATGGGGGGTACTGGCCATGGCTGCACTGAGAGAGACGTGCTGAAGTTGAAGGTCTTCCCAGGTGCACCTACTAGCTGTGACTGCAGAGCTAATATTGTGCTTCAACCGAGGCCCATGTGCAGAAGCAAACTGATGGGCAGTGGAGTGAAGGAGACTCCGCGTGGTCGAGGCCAGACCGGAGACACCCATTCTGCAGAGGGGTGTGGGTCCCAAGAGTGCCTGAAGTAGTAGTAGCAGGAAGAAAAGTTAGGAAGTGGAAGCCGCCAGCAACTGCAGTGTTTTTGGAGCCGGTGAGTGAAGCTCCATTCTCCAATTCATTGAAATCTCCTTGCTGGACACTGTAACCAGGTCAATTAGAACTTGCATAGAAATGTGAGCGAGTAAAAGTTGTTAGTTGCTGTGAGTAGTCTTGACAACGAAGGAAATGTATCACCCTCACATTTAATTAAAGTCAGAGTGCTTGCATATTCGAAAAGCTTTCTATTTTCCATTGTTGAACTTAATAACTTTACCAGAGTGGTTGCGTGTCTCCGTTTAGGAGGCAGAACGCTCTTTCTCAATCACTCGAAAGGTAGAAGCTGATTTTCATGAATTGTTACAAGAACGATTACATCAAAGAAAGAAAGCGTATGGATGATTGTGATTCCTTTCCCGAGTCAAAGTATCACTCCGTATGAATGAAAGGGAACGCAAGTCCTTACAATTCTTTGATGTTAAAATTCTATATCAGAGTGGTCGCATGCACATACATCTGTTTCACTTATAATACCTGAATCTTGTAACATCCAGAACAAGTATTTTATAATGTATTTATTTTATTGTTTTTTTTTTTTATAATGCGCTTAATACCATACCTGAGTTCGGTTTGTAAGCGCGGATCCGGGATTCAAACCTCTGTTGCTCTGCATAGTCTTGCTTCCAAGACTAGCATGTTGCCCCACTGCTATCCTCCGTAGAAGTTGCAGAAGTAAAGAGAAGAGCACGCATTACCCAAGCCAGTAGGCAAATACTTTCTACAGTGAAACCAGCCTTATTAAAATCGAACCACCTATATTTTTAATTTATCAAAGTTGTTCAAAGTCCAGTGTCCTCTGATACAACGGTGACAAAGTTATCCAGAGCTGGAAGAGCGGTAATACAGCTTTGGGGTAGCTAGCAGGGGTGGATTGGCCCCTCGGCCAATCGGCCCGTGGCCGATACGATATGGGTCAGTCCCTGCCTGGGGGCCGGTTTCTGCCCATGCTGGGCCAGTGTGAGGAAGAAAAAAAAAGAAGCCAAAAAGCACCCGCAGCAGAGTAACGACAGCAGCAGGAGCCAGGAGGCTGCATGCAGGGCTGGGCTGGGCCTGGCTGGGACCACAGCACAGTGGCGGCGCCAGCGCACACATTATGTTGCTTTCAACTTTGCAGGAAGCAGCAAATTTGTTGCACTTCTTTGCAAAGTTCAAAGCAACTTGTTGTGCCTGGGGACCGCCAGCGCTGGCCCAATAAAAATAGGGCTGCAGAGGTTGAAAGAGCAATGAAGACATGGAGAGAGAGTGACAGCAATGGGGGAGGCGGCAGGAGAGGAAGTGATTTATGTTACCAGAAAAGTGGTATTGCTGGAAAGAATCGGAAACATCCAGGGCTGTTCCCGCTCGCAGGAAGCAGGATAGCAAACCGATGCCGTGCAGCAGAGGAGTGACTCTGTCCAACCCCTCCGACACCTCAGCAGAATGCAAAAAGCAGGACGACATGGACCAACAACGAGAGGGAGCAAACAATGGCTGCAGGCGGCAACAGCAATGAAACATTTAACCCCCGGCACACGAGGGCGTCAACGAAGCCCCAGAGGGGCAGCAGGCGTGATACCTCCATACTTACCTGACTCAGACTCAGCACGGCAGCCTCCGATACGGAAACTAAAAGCGGCCCTGCAGGAAGGAAATGGAGAGCCAGGCGCGTTCCTTGGCCCACTGGAAGCTAAACATTGGATGCCGCGCTGGGAAGGCAGTGACTTTGTCCCAACCCGCATGACATCAGCACAGCAGGCAAAAGCCAAAGACGGCAGCAGCAAAATGCGCTAAGGAAAGGAAGAGCCGGTGCTGCCTATAAGCAGAACTGAAGGTGCACGGAAGTGGACCAGTCCAAGCCTCGGATGCCAAAAACCGGAGAGCCAGCACCAGGAGGAGCAGGCAGAGGCAGCCCCGGGCCTGCCGTGGCCCTGGGACCTCTTCATTTGCCCTTGCGGAAAAACCAGGCCTGCCTCGGGTCCCCTAACCCCTCACCCCCATGGCGGGCTGGAAGGACTGCTCAGTGTAGGCAATGTACCGGCTAGTGATTGTAGGAGGCAGCAGCGTGGGCAAGCCTGCACTCACCTTCCAGCTCATTCAGGTACAGGCGGCCCATGGGAAGAAAAAGAAAGAACTAAGAACATACTGCTCTCGTGAGGAACCGAGCTTCAGGAGCGGCATTGGCAGACTGACACTTCCCCAGCCCATCCCCAGCCCATCCAATACAGCAGAAATGATGCAGTGTCAGCAGTGGCCAGGGCCTCACACAAGGCGGCCCTGGGGGAATCGGAAGAATGGTCCGTGCCCGTGCGTAACAAAACACAGCGAGTGCCACTGGGTGGGCGACCGTCAGTGCCCCAGCCCTTCCAGCACATCCGCAGCTTCCCAGAACAAATTAAGCTGGGTCAGCGTGACAAGGGATCAACTGTGTGCTTGGGAAGGCAAAGGCAGGCGGCTACAAGAAATGAAATTAGCTGACTGACAAGCGGCTTTTGAAATAGCACTTGTCAAAATGTATGTAAGCAGACTCCCGCGGCCCCCTGCAACGAACACTCCAATACATGGAAAAAGTAATTGTTTAAATTGCTGGCCTGCAACACCTGAAAGCCGCATTTTGCAGGCACCACAGGACTGCTTTCACACACGGAGAGAGGTGAGGCCACAGTTTTTCTGTTAAGCATCCACGAGGATCAAGACAGCCTAAGCACCGACACTTCCCCAGCCCTTCCGACAGCGGGGTGCTCTGCTCACCAGCCTATAGCATGACGGAACAGAGCAAGGATCAGCGAATGAACACCAGTTTAAACAATGGTGCTACAGAAGGGCAAGCAGGCGGAATTCTTCCCCTGCTGCAGGACCAGGCACGGCATAAATTTTGTGGCAGAAATCTGGAGGCCCCCCTTTTTTGCCCCAACCCTTACAAAAGGGAGAAAGGAGAATACCGCAGCTATCTTCAAAGCGACTAAGAGCAGACAGCATCTTTCAAAGATCAGCACTCCGGCCATGGACGTTTTCTGACCTGGCCACAGCCCATGAGGGAACCGTGAGTAAGACTAAAATAACAATATGAATAGAGATTTTAATGATACATATGGTGGTTCATTTTTGTATGAAATGTATATCACATTAGTGAAATCATAACCATATTTTTCGTAGTGTACTTAGGAACAATGCTATACAACATCTCCCTAAACCTCATTCTGGTTTTCCTACTTCCCCCACTTCCTATCCAACCATCGTCACCCTAACCCTCCTTTCATGCTGGGGTTCGGAACCCTATATAAGCATCGACTTGCAGCAGGTCTCAAAAACGCAGTGGGGGCGGTAGGTTCATGTCACTCCTGCGCCTTGTAGCTGTGGACCCCGTCACAGAACTATGCAAAGTTATGTTATTTTATGAGTTGTGTTGTAATGTAACAGACACATGAACCCTCCATAAGTAGCATTTTCTGTAAAGTTGTGAATTGACACAATTCATGGATGATGGTTTGAGGGCCACTTTTATGAGGTGCGAGGTGGGCCACTTTTCTGAGGCGAGGGGTGGGCCACTTTCTTGAGACGAGGGGTGGGCCACTTTTTTTTTGGTGTCCGGGCCTATTTCTTGTCCCAGTCCGACCCTGGTAGCTAGGTTCGCATTAAGATCAGGAAGGGAGCTGGCTGCTTGTAAAGATCAAGTCTATAATTGGTAATGCTCAGACTGTTGAAGTTGAGAGAGAAGAATTCTGTGTAAGGTCTCAATTCTCACACAGAGATAGCATGACTCTTGCCTCCCCTCAGGTGTTTTTGGCACCTGCACTAGTATAACACAGATTAGCTGCAACCCCTGTGGGGAAAGAGGGTTCAGGTCCAGGGATTGGATGGGTAGGGGGTGACAGGGAAACCGGGTAGAGGGATAGGGGGTAGTTATGGATAGGTATGGGGGAAGTAGGGAAAGATATGCTGCTTGGCTCTTGAGCTGTTCGTGTTGACTCTTTTTGCATAGATGCACTCTTATTACTCATACATGTAGACGCTCAACACTATCCGAAGTGCTGCTTCTACACTCACACACACAAACATTGCATTACTGTTGGGATAATGCCTTGTAACCACTAGTTCCTTCACTGGGGAATGCGTTTACCTCCTAGTCTCAGTTTCTGCACTGGGCAATGTTAGCTGAAGGTCCATACATATAAGAGAAAATACACTTAGCTTTGTTTTGCCTCTACTGTGGTGCACTTTGATGTGCGCGTTGTTCTCTGGAAGCTGAGGGATGCGTGAGCGGAACCACCGAGTCGGGGTTGCAGTCTATGAAAAAACACACAATTAGGCTGAGGACTACAAACAGGAGGTATACACTGGTATACTAGCACACATCGGCAATGCAGAGAAAGCAGATGAGTCGGGTAATGAGTTAGTCTGCGTATGGGTTAATGCGTATTCCAAAGCGTGCAGGAGTTAATTCCCCATACGATTAATATCAGACCTCACTTTGCAGATGTAAGTGGCAAAGCCGCGGTACTTAGCTTGCCAGCTGTGGGGTCTGGGAGAGGATCAGGCAGGGTGTAGCCCCGTGGTTGGTTTTGCCTCGGACAGGGAGAGTTGCTGGACTGTGTCTGCCCAACAGGAATCTCAACCGCGAACAAAGTCTTGTTACTTTGAGGAACTCATGGTGACAACAAGTAAGACAGACACAAGTGATCACAGTTCAAGGGTGTTCATTGAACAATGAAATGCTCTATGCAGCCTAATCTAAACCTAAATCTAAGATGGGAGCAAGCGTCAACCATCAAAAGAAAAATAAAGCAGTCCTAGTGGTGTTGTTTCATATCAAAAGGGCGAATGCTAAGAAACCTATTGCCAAACCCCACAACTAATTAAAAAAAGGGGTGTGGGATAGTTCTCAAGAAAAGAAAGAAGTGTTCTCAAATAATAGTTTAGGATGCTATAGCTTGGGTCTCCCTTCCCCACCTTTTGAGCACGGGGTAAGGTTGGAGCTTGGAGCACAGCAAGTCTCTGGCTTCTCCAGCTTGAGACGACAGTTCAAATGGCAGCTCTCAGGACCGTCGATGGCCAAGTTGCGTTTTATTTGTTTCTTTATTTCTTTATTTATTTATAATGCACCGGCAGCCTTCGGGCATCAAGGCGCAAAAGAAAGAAGGAATGGTTCGACCAGAAGAATCAGGAGTTGTTTATTCAAAGAGGACTGTTTTCAAACGTTTCCTAAAAAATATGTTATTCCTATCTTCACAAAGGTCTTTTGGGAGAGTATTTATAGATGTGCCGCCTGTGCCTGAAAGGACCTTCCCAGACCCTTCACTCGTTTGCTCTTAGGGGTGACCAAATGAGCAGAGGCACTAGATCTTGCTACTCTCTTGGGACAGGCAACACTTACAGAGTCTTTCAGGTAAATCGGTGCACTGCCATAAAGGTATTTATGCACAACAGTGCATACTTTAAAACGAATCTTGGCTTCCACTGAAAGCCAGTGCAGATTTTTACGATGCCCTGAAATGTGGTCTCTCCTAGAAATATTTTTTATAATGGTGGGTTGAAAGCCTCCTGCATGTGAGTATGCTAGGAGGGGAAGGTGGCCGAGGATGAACCATGCGATCAAAGTTAACACAGTGTGCCTAGGACCATGGGTGCACTCTCGTGGTACCCCCATGCATTTGTGAATGTTTTCCTCTAAGCAAGTATGCTGGTATGGTGGGTGGCAGGGCCACACAGGTATGGGTGCTGATTAACCAATCAGCAACATGCTGACATTTTATTACTGCTGCTGGTGCTGCGGACGGGATCTACTGATCCCCTCCACCACCGAGCGTGATTGCAGAGGCCCTTCTGGGCATAACCAGTAAGTCCTCACACACAGGGCCATGTAGAACCCTCACTCCCAGGCCACCCCTATGCAGACATCGACACCAGGCTGCCGGGGCACTTTCCCTTGCGACGGAACCCAATCCCACTACCTCTCTCATTCACAGAATTATCTATCGTTAAGACCTGTACCCCCTCCCGCTATCCCCCGGGGCAAGGACATACTAAATGACAAAGGGGACTCTCCTGCTCACATCTTCCAACTGCCACGGGCTCCTGGGACACACCCCTGCTGCACACCACGTGACTCCTCGTAGGCGTCACACAGCCCACCGACCCTCCAGGTGGACCACCTGTCAGTGCTCATGCCACAGCCATCTGGCTCCATATATACAGAACGGGCCATCCTCACCACCCCGGCGGCTCCAGTGTACAGCCAGTATTTCTCCTTCACCGTCTGCATTCGTGGCACCACGCGGGCACCCCAAACCAAACTACTGACCTTGCTTAGGCACTTGCCTTAGACTCACTCTGCTCCCATTGCCCAGTCCGTAAAAAACCCCACTGCCAGGGCAACCAGCCCTCACATGGAGCGCTACCCCGCCTCAGCTACCCTGCCCCAGCTCACACGGATCTCCATGAATGGCCCACCCTCCAGCACTGGGCCCACCCTATGCCCACACAGTCTCCCTCTCATGCCCCACAGGCACTGAGGGAGCTACCTACCACTGTACCACCCTAATGACCCTTTCTTAGGCACACAACCTTGAGACTCACCATGCTCACAGCCACCCCACCGATCCTGGATGCTTCCCCAGTGTGCCAGCTCGCAAACCTGCACTGTAATACATTCCTTGGCCTCACTCCACACATAAACACTACCCTGGTGTTCTAGCACTCAACCAGCCACTCCCGCCTTGCCTAACCTGACCATGGTTTTTCCTCTTCTCCCCCTTAGATGCTAACCAGCACCTTAACCAAGGACCAACTCTTTTGCACGATACTCCATTGGTAAGAGACCATAAACTTCCTTTACTTATTGGAAGCAACCTTCCTTCTCTTACTAACCTTCTCCTCCTTCTCTCTCTTCCCCTGGTGCATTCTCCCTCCTCTATAAATACTTACCCACTTGGGTCATGTTTATGATGGCTAATAATATCAACGTGTATTGTTTAAACACAATTGTATGTATATATCACATCACTCTCATACAACACCACTGTACGATGCTCATGACAAATGGATGTACCAATGTAATTTTATAATCAACTGTGTATTGTCTTTGAAAGTCTCTTGCCTTCGAGGGCCTGACGTGTTCATATACCAAAATGAAAGTTCCTTTAACACATGAAAGTTAATTTTCAATGTTCGCTGGGTGATGGGTTCACCCCTGGATCCCCATCTTTTGGGCGCTGACCCTCCACAATTGCTTACCACAGTTTCAAACACACTGTTTCTTGGGACTTTAGACTTTGCCTTTCTTGAGATTTGTTTTCCTTGTTTCTTCTCACTGTGTGATTCACTTCCCTTTCTTCCTTTTACCAGATTGTAGATCAAAGTCTTTCGATTGTACATGGATTTTGCTTGACCTCAACTATGACCACTTTGACCTCCTTCAGTGACTCTCTTATGGCCTTCTGGCACTCGTAGTTTCTCTCATGTGGGGATCGACCAGAGTCTCTTGGATTAGCACCCACGTGGTGCTGGTTTTCCCTCTGCAACTGGCCTCCTCTTAACACTTTTTACAGTTCTTTACCCATTTCATCAAACTTGGTTCAAAACTTGACATTTAGTGCTTCTCAATCAACACAGCCCGGTTCTTATTGATGCTCCCTTTGACTCACTGGCTGTGCTGAAGCGCTTGGCTTTTGGCTTCTCCGGAGTCAAGGCCAGTACCATGGGCACAGGAGCACCTCTCGATCCTGCTTATCAGCATACGCTTGCCCCTTGTACCGTTGACATCTGCTGAAAAACACTTGTGCCATCGTTTGCGGTTTTAGTTACTTTTCCACAAAGGTTCAGCAAGCCTGGGGTGAAAAGGGCAAGGTTGCATCTTCTCTCCTCACCACCCTCTCGATTCCTGACACCTTTCTCCTTCTCTTGAACTGCTGTGTGGTAGCCGTTTCGTCGTGCTGTCTGCCATACTCGCCTTGCTCGTCCTGTGCTTTCTGGCTCCAGCTTTTATCCCTGTTGGGAGGGAAAGGGCTGTCAGGTGTGTGATTCTGATCAATTGCCTGACCTTGACTGACCCCCGTATTGGGACATGTCCGGTAAATGGCTCTGGTGTTAGTTCGTTGTCCTTCGCATTGTGTGAAAGTGTTAGAATCAGAAAGGGGTCTGGGGGCAGTGGTTTTGAATGTCCTACGTGTGAGGATGGGGAAAAGGTGTTAAGTGAAGGAGGATACCCCGTCCACTCACAGGAACTGGATCCTATAGTGATGGCCGTGTCCTGGCCACCTGGATGACAGCTCCCCAGGGACTAACCAGGGAGACATCTTCAGGTTTCTCATTCTACGCGTGCAAGCAAGTTGGAGTGGGCGGGGTCCAAGAAGGCTTTGTTCAGCACGTGTGTGTCGTGAGGGCTGCTGGGGAATGTAGTCTCTGCTCCAGCTCCCTTGCACCACGTCCTGGTTTGCCTTTGTGTTTGCTTTCAGTTTGTTGGCTTCTGCCTGTTCTGCCTATCTTGCATAGCACATACCTGCACATGGGGCATATGTGACATCTGCTATGATTGTGGCATCTGCTATTACTCACAGGATTGGTCCATTTCCTCTTTTTGCCAGATGTTTTTACCAATGGTGTGCCCCCCACTACAACACTCCCTGCTCTTGTCTGTTTCTTAACAGTACAACCCCTCCACGGAGAAGGGCCAGGTTTACATGGATAATTAGTGTGGAAGGTGCGTAAGAGCTGAGGAGCATGCAAGTTGTGGGCAGGCTACCAGGAGCGATCTTCCGGGCCAAACCCCACCAAGTCCACTAGGTAATACAACTGACCTCCCTAATATGGGAATTAAAAATGGCACTGACTTCTTATTCGGGATACTCTTTAACGAGGATGGGTGGTGGTCTCAATGTGTGTGTAGTGGGAGATGCTGGTTTTAGTAAGGCTGTATGAAAAACTGGATGTACACGCATATGTGTCAGCAATTCGAGACAAAACGCCACAGGATTAATCACAGTCTCTACCTGAAAAGGCCCAATGAAATGAGACTGTAACTTATGAGTGCCAGGCAAGTGGAAATATTGTGTTGAGAGCCATACTCTATCACCAATCTGGTATGAAGGAATTGGTCTGCAGTTCTTATCAGTGTATTTCTTATGCATGTTCTTGGCTGTTTCCAGGTTAGCATGGATGTTCTTCCACATTTGCCTCAATTGCTCCTTGCATGCTTACACGGATAAACATGGACAGTCAGTCGTCTTTCCTATACAGCGTTGTATGTGTGCATGAAACCCATAAATACTGAAGAAGGGGGTATATTTAGTTGAAGCATGCAAGGTGTTATTATATGCTACTTCTGCTAGCCATAAGGCTTCCAGACAGATTCCTTCTGCACTATGGGTAAAGCACTGCAGGTACTGTTCTATGGTCTGTTTGATCCTCTCCATTTGCCCATCCGTCTCGGGGTGGTAACTCATTGACAATTGCATAGTAACTCCTATGTGTTCACAGAAGGCATGCCAGAACCATGAGGTGAACTCCGTGCCCCTATCAGAAACTATGTGTTGTGGTTTGCCGTGTAAATGGATGATGTGTTGCATAAAGAGGTCCGCCAGCCCACTTGCCGTGGGAATGCCTTTGCAGGGTACGAAATGGGCCAGTTTAGTATGTGATTCCACAACCACAAGTATTGCTGTGTATCCTTGATCCGATGGAAGTTTGACTACAAAGTACATGGAGATGGCGTGCCATGGGGCAGTGGGTGTTGGTAATGGATGTAATAATCCCGCAGGTTTCCTGTGATCGGATTTGTTGTGAGTGCAGACTTCACAATTCTGGATTTAGGCTTGTATATCTTTGTGTAGGGTTGGCCACCAGTAGTGGCGCCAGATTAGGTCTTTAGTTTTTGCCATTCCCGGGTGTCCTGCCATCGGAGAGTTGTGGCACCATTGCATGGCTTGGGTCCTCAAGCCCGTAGTAGGTAAGTATAACGCAGAGCGGTGCTATGCTAAGCCATCTTGTACAGTCTGCTTCTTTGATGGACCGCTCCATTGACTTAGTTCTTGGACTAATATGGACTCACCGATTTTGGCAAAGAAGTTGGTGCTTGTGCTTCCTATGATCTTGGTTGTTGGCACTATCGGCACTGGTGTCTAACGCTCCTGCTCATGAGCTGGTTCTTCTGGATATCGAGATATGTCCGCTTTTTGTTCTCTTGGTCAGAGCAATATGTGACAACAAAGTCGACGTCTGCAAAGTACATGGCCCACTGTAGTTGCTGAGGGCTCAATGCTCTTGCTGATTTTTAGAACTGTAGATTTCTGTGATCTGTCAGTACGGTCACAGTATGTCGTGCTCCCAACAGGTAGTGTCTCCATTGAGTGAAAGCCACCTTAATCACTAACAATTCCCTGTCAGCGATTATATAGTTCTGTACTGCTGCCTTTATCTTTCTTGAGTAGTAGGCTATTGGGTGTAAGTGACCGGTCTGATCTCGTTGGGACAATATTGACCCTATTGCATAGCTGCAAGCATCTGTTTCCACCACAAAAGGTCATGATGGGTCCCGGTGCAACAGTTCTTGGGCTGTTGTAAATGCCTTCTTTAGGTATTGGAAACTTTTTACAGCTGCCGAGTCCCACTGGAATCGGATCCTTTTCTTTAGCAAACGCGTGATTGGCAGAACATTTTCAGCGAAGTTTCGTATAAAACGCCAGTAAAAGTAGGTGAACCCCAACACCGCCTGTACGTCTTTCACAGTGTTAGGTGATGGCCAGTCAACTATAGCGTGCACTTTCTTGTTGTCCATCCTGACCCCATCTGGTGATAAAATGAATCCCAGGAACTCCACTATGGTGCAATGGAATTCACACTTTTCTAGTTTTACGTAAAGATGGTGCTCCCTCAGTCGTTGCAACACAGCTTTCAGATGTTGTACGTGTTGTTCCTTGAACTGTGAATAGATTAAGATTTCATCAATATACTCTGCTGCGAAGACGTCTAAGTATCCACGTAGGACTTCATCCAGAAAGTGCTGGAAGGCGGCGGTTGTGTTGCAGAGACCGAATGGCATGACCGAGTATTTGTATATCCCAAAACTCATTCTAAACACAGTCTTCTATTCATCTCCTTCGCACACCCGCACTACATGGTAAGCACCCTGTTGCTTTCAGTTTGTTGGCTTCTGCCTGTTCTGCCAGTCCTGCATAGCACACACCTGCACATGGGGCATATATGACACCTGCTATGACTGTGGCATCTGCTATTACCCACAGGTTTGGTCATTTTCCTCCTATTTCCAGATGTTTTAACAGTGCCCTCCTGCACAACGCTCTCTGTCCATGTCTGTTTCTTGACAGTCAGGAAGAAAAGGCAGATTATATTAGTAGCAGTAAGACAGACCATAGAGGCAATGAGGCTTCCCATTTCTTATGGTATAGGAAGGAAGAGTGCCGTGCCTACCTGTGGAGGTTGAAGAGTCTTGTCATTAAGTTGCCTAACAATCCTAAAAGTAAGAAGTTGAAGCAGAGCAAACAGAATGTCTATACCATTGTCAGAGAATGTTGTACTGAAGGTGTTTGAAGCAGTAGTACACTGTGAAGCAAAGGAGCCTGCTTCCACAGTAAGTAGCAGAAGGGAGTTGTCAAGTGGAAGGCAACACCCTAAGAAGAAGCATCTTGACAAGTTACACTCTAGATGCTGCAGAGGTTACAAACCTATGGACAGTTGTTGAAGCAGAAGTAGTACTTTTGTCTTTGAACTGTGTCAAGTCTTTCCTGGAAGAAAGGTTATCCAGGATTACTAATGGTCGTGTTTTCTTTGCTGAAATTGCAAAGGGAACATTTCAACAGATGGATAAAGACCTGTTACCAATGGATTTTGTGTGGGTGAACTTTGTTTCTTTTGGAAATTTCAAGAACTGATTCAAGACTCTATTTTTCTCTATGAACACTGGGAGAGATTGATTTTGGACTTTTGGCATAGATACACCAGCCATCAAAGTGTTAGCTCATGCCCTTGACATTGCAGACCTCATCTCCACCGACCAACTAGAGTTCCTTGCCATAACAGAAACCTGGTTATACCCAGCAGCAGGTCCAACCCTATCCTTAATTCTCCCAGATAACTATACGATTATCTGAGCAGATAGAAGCACTTGCAAGGGTGGGGGAGTGCCGTTCATAACCAAATTGCCTCTGGGCCTTCGAGAAGTCCCCAGAGCTTACTTCCCGTCAGCTGAACTTCTGTCGGTCAAACACCCTATCTCCGCCAAACGGACCCTTCTCTTCATCTTATCTACCGGCCCCTGGCTCTATTTCTTCCTTCAAAGAAGACATGATCCTCCTCCTGACCCAAAACACCAAACCTGGATCTCTAATCATAATGTTAGGAGATCTCAACCTAGGCCTTCACGACCCTAATGGCACTAATGTAACTGTCCCAGAAAATTCTATCTCTGACTTGGCTTCCAACACTGCATCAACGAACCCACACACAATAAGGGCAGAACTCTGGATTGGCTGGCAGACCTAAACTGAACTACCTCAATCCTTAATAATGTGCCTTGTGCATGGTCAAACCAGCGCTGCATCACCTTCACTACACAGAGAGTGCCCACCTCAACATCAAGAGACCGCTATTACACCACAAACTATGTCTAGAAATATTCGTAACATAACATTAGACAATCTATTACGTTTACTACAGCCCATCATTGACCTACTTAAAAACACACACAAGGAACCGTCCTCACTGGTTGATGTATACAACGGCACCATAGAACAAGCTTTAAACAAAATTGCTCCCCTTAAACTAGGAAAGGCTAAACCATCAGCCCACTTAAATAAATGGTTCAGAGCTGATCTAAAAACACTCTGCAACGCTTAAAGATCCTCTGACACCACTTGGAGAAAAACACCTACAATCTCTAACAAAGAAAAGTTCATTACTGATGCGACTACTTATAAAGCAGCTATTCTTAATACCAAAAGAGAAATCTACAATGTCAGAATTCAAAATGCAAAATCTGGCACGAAAGAGCACTTTGCTATACTAAGGAAACTGGAGTCCCCTGCACCGCCTACAGAAGCCTGCATCAAGAAGGCCTTATCGGACAAAATAACCTCACTTCAAGCTAAAATTGAGATTAAAAAGAACAGTCTAGCTTCGATCTCTTACCCACGTAAAGAACCTGATCTCCAATCTCCTCCATGCCACCCATTTTACTTCTCTCCAGTCACTAATAAAGAAGTTGAAAACATCATCATTGTGCTAAAACCTTCAAGATGCCAGGGAGATATCTGCCCAGCCTCAATTATTAAGGATGGTGCTAAAAATCTAGCCCCGTTGATCACTGCCTTGATGAACTCATCCCTCAAAAGCTGCTCAGTCTCTAACAATCTTAAAAAGGCATGTGTCATGCCTTTCCTCAAAAAACCTAATCTAGATCCGAGCATACCCACTTATTACAGACCCATAACAACAGTCCGATTCCTCCTAAAATGTCTAGCTAAAGCGGCCTATCTACAAATATAAAAACAATTAGAGGACAATAACCTTCTAACCCTGCGGCTATCTGGCTTCAGACCCAGGCATGGCACTGAAACTGCCCTCCTGGATCTTAAAATCCAAATGGCCGAAGCCAAAGACAAAGGTAAATTGGCCATCCTTCTGCTGCGGGACCTTTCAGCAGTGTTTGATCTTGTTGACCACCATATCCTAGCCAAACATTTCATCACAGCTGCAGCCTTCTCCCCGAATGCTGCTAGCTGGATCCAATCTTTTCTTTCCAAAAGAACAACAAGGGTCTTCGCACCCACAGCATCGGTTTAGCCAGTACCCATCTACTGCGGAGTCCCACAGGGCTCTTGTGTCTCACCTATGCTTTACAACATCTTTATAAAGCTCCTCTCTGATCATCTTGATAACCTGGGTGTCATCTACACAAATTATGCAGATGAGACCCAGGTCCTTATTATGCTCACTATTTGCTATGACAAAGATTCTAAAATGTTAAACTAAATTTATCTCGAAATTCAGTCATGGATGGTTGCCCACAGCCTTTGCCTAAATAACGACAAGATGAAGCTTCTCATCAAAGGATCTCAAGTTTGTCTAAACAGACTGGATACACGATACAAGACTTTCAACATTGATGGGAATATCATTAAAGTTGCTAAAGAGGTCAAAACCTTAGGCGTCTACTTATACTCTACTCTCTCTCTTATAAAACAGGTCAATACCACAGCCTCAACTACAGCATACACCAACAAACTGATTAATGCCTGCAAGCCTTATTTGTCTACTAACAGTTGACTCACCCTAGCCAGGGCGTTGAATTTGTCCAAGTTGGACTACTGCAATACCTTATTCTTAGGCTCCTCCAAACACAATCTGGATAAATTACAAGTTCTCCAGAACAATTCTCCTAGATCTGCATTAAATATCCCACGGTCTAATCACATCTCGGCCATTAGACGGGATTCACATTGCCTTCTAATGCACGACAGAATCTCACTGTGCATGTTAGTCATCACACACAAATGCCTGTCAAACACAGCCCCTAAATACTTAACTAACAAATTCACCATACACCTTCCATCCAGACCTACAAGATCCCCCTATCTACACTGTATCAACATCCCTAAGTATAAACTAAAAACTGCAGGCAGGTCCAGCTTCCTTGTGTTAGCCACAAAGTGCTGGAACTCCCTTGGTACAGCCATCAGAGACGAACCAATTTTTTGGACCTTTAGATCTAAAGTGAAAGCTTGGCTCTTCATCCAGCAACACTAAATCTATCCCAGGCCGTATCTTCTGTTCACATTCTCTGTTATGTCGATCTTACTACTGTTATTTTTACAGCCTTGTTAGAACTGTAATCTCAAAATTGAGCTGACCTGCTGACCATATTGTAACTCTGTTGACTATCTTCATCTGGCGTCGGGCCGTCTGTGTATTTTTGTAACTCTGTTGACTATCTTTATCTGGCACCATGGCATACTGTGAATTGTTTTCCTAGCTGCCAACGCTTTCTTGTATCTATCCCAGATGTTGGCACGTTGATCAGTCTGTAACCAATGTCAATTAGCCACTTTCTACCTGTCTCCTATGTATGTACTTGTAACAGTTACCTATGCTCAAGCGCCCAGATTCCTCAGGGTTAGGTGCTCTCTACAAATAATAAACTAAACTAAGAATTATCGAGTGTCAACGGCCCCAGGAAACATCTAAAATTAAGTTCAGCCTGCAGCTGCTTCCCTTGCCGGCCTTCAGTCATAAATAAAGAAATAATCTTGTTAACTATTTGGTAAACATGTATTTAAATGGACGGTTTGTTTGTACAGCTGGCACATAAATATGAAGACCATCTGTGCTTTCTGCTGATGCGGCTAGAATACTTTTATGAATCATCACATTCCTAGGATTCCCCAAGCCTTGTAGTAATATAAAACACATGCAGTGTTGATTCACAGCTCTTTGGTCAGTCTCAGAGGGACACATGTATGCCACGCACGAGATGCTGTAGACCCCGTAGAAACAATAGTTTGACTTTTGTACAGGCTCTGGGAAGCACACTTTACTTATAAAGTAAACTGCTTTTCATTATTTACACTCTGTATCAAAGCCAGTTCATATAAGATTGATATACATTTTTATATCAAAATTGATATCAACAGTTTTTGATCTGAAAATTTTCGGGGAAGTTCATATAAAAATGTAAATTCATATTTTTACAAAATATACATTTTTATATACATTTCTATATCAGTTATATGATTTTTAATATTACTTTTAATATATAATTTCTATATGAAACGTGATTTTAAATATGTTTTATATAAAATTCCATATCAAAAATATGATTTTTAATATTTATTTTTATATAAATGTATATATCCAAAATATGTTTTATAGATGTATATATATTTTTATATTATGCTCTGCTTCCTATAAAGTTGATATAAAAAGGATTGGGGTTCAATAAAATTGCTATCAAAAACTTTGGAGGGCTTATCAATTTGATATAAAATGTATATCCGCTTCCAATCACAGTGTGGCGGAACCCCTCTGTGACATCATCACTGTGTCACTCTGCGAAACCCTAGATTCACAGTCACTGTCTTCAGAGCTCACTGCGTTCCCAACGCTTGACCGGGCAACATCAGCGAGCGGCGCTCCCAGCCACTCCTATCTATGTATAGATTTGATATAAAATGTATATTCACTTTATATCAAAACTGATATAAATTAGAAAACACTTCATATCCAATATACATTTGACATAAGTTCGATATCTAAGATTTTTGATATCCTTTTTATATCAAATTTATATTAAGTTTATATTAAAGCACATCAAAAGGGGGAGTGACTTCATTTTGGTACCATTATTATCACTATCCATGTTTCTTTTGCTTACATCTTTCGTATGCTCTTGGAGTAACCACTGCTTTGTGTCTGTGTCAGGCAAGAATGCCTGGTGAACAGTCAATGACAAGCTGTCTGTGATTACCAAGGATCCCTTGAAACGTGAATCTATAAAAGGGAATGATCTGCCTTTTATCCTTTACCATAACCTCATCTAATGCGCAAATTTTGTATTGTCAGCAAATCAGTCATACCCCCATTTCATATCCTCATAAGTTCACCTTTGTTATTGCCATGCATTGATGTACATCAAATAGTCTTTCGAGGAGCTTTTTAACTCGTTCTTTGGTGATCATTTCCCATTCCTTTGGTTCGCCTATGTGTCCTGCTTGTACAAAGCGTTTGCATTCTTGCATCTGGCTGCCAAATAGTGCATCATATCGGCTAACTGCTGTAAAAAAGTCCAGTTGCTGTCTGTAAAATGTCAGGCGAATGTGTGCCCCATGAGCATCCATTGTTTGCAAGTGAGCGGAGCGTCCAGTTCATTGTTAAGCCTCCCAAATGTCCTGAAGTTTCTGGATGCCGAGTCATGTGGAACTGCTGATCATAACTTTTTTGCTTCCTGGACCGGTGAAGTGGGGTCCAATAACATGACGAATTACACAGGGACATTCTGAATCCGAAAAAGAGGTCTTACAGCAACATTTTACAGGGTGTGAAACTGTACACTTTTGTGTGGCAAATGCTTGTGGCCATCTGGAAAATTAATCAGCACCAACGAGGATGGGTCCTTTGGTCAGTGGCTTCCGAAGCTGTGCTGAGTGTATAATGGAGAGTGCTTCTGGTTGTGCTGCGAGCAAGGCAAACATCAGGCACTGCAATCTTGAAGGTCTTTCTGCAACCACTTCTACTTAGCTCCTATAGCTCATGTTCAGCCCTTTTGGGGTTGGCCTATGCACCAAGCTCCCACTGCATGAACAAGCTCCTTGTGTGTTCTTAGCATGCATTATACATTTTTCCCTGGCATTTGAGCCTTCATCATGCAGTTCCTTTCCCTCAATTCCCTTACCTCTTCATACCATTTCATCTGAAACACTGCTCGAAGCTGGTGTGCCTTGTGTGTCATCTCTCGAGTAATACTGCAGTGTGTAAATGTCACAAAGTTCCAAGCAATAACCCTCTGCATCCAGTGGTTTTGCCAATTTCCTGCAATTGGTGAAGATTTGTGGACGGTTGGAGATTCTTGGCTGAGTACAGCTGGTATGTCTCCTCCTGTTCGTGCTCCTGTTCTCTTGGCTTTGAAAATGCTTCTGTCTTGTGTCACAATCTTTGGGAATGGCATCACCATCATACATTGAAACTGTGCCCTTCATTTCTCTCTAGCATCTTCCTTCTCTTGCGACTCTGCCTGCACATCATACAATGTGGGAAATGGTGTCTCTGTCCCATCCTGTTCTCTGTACATCATCGTGCCATTCCCTCAGAATTGACTGGTATTTCAACAGCTTGGGAAGGGTATCCTCTCAAAAGCGCCTCCTCATTCTCTGTCTCAACCTCATCTACCTCCTGGGAATGACCCATGGCCTCTTTCTCTCCAGGTTGTTTTTCCATGGTGAAGTGTGAGCCTGTGGTACCTGCTATGCTGACTGAAGCTCCTTCATTGCCTTTTCTTGCCTCGATCAGTAGTACCTTCCTATTTTTGTTGTCAAAAGGCATCTGTTCTCTTTAGTAGTTTAGCACATTTGTTCGCCTTCCCTGCCTTTCGCTGCTTCTTCCACTACTGCTGTTGCAGCCAAATGTTTCTTTACTACCTTTTGTAATTTGCTGATTATTGCGAGTCACCTTTCATGTATGTGAATGCCATTGTTCCTGAATTCTAATATTACAGCGATTTGCGTTTGATACATTGAATCTCAAGGGAGCTCATCGTTCTCTTGGTCAGCATTTGCAATGAGAGCTATGTTTATCCGTGCCCCAAGCTTGTCTTCCATGTTAGGCAATAAACTTTACCATTGTTAATTCTTCGATTTGTCGCATGAGCCCTGCTTATGTTTCCTGGGAGCATTGTCTTTTTCAGAATAATATTTCCCAGGGGCTTCAATGCCTGGGTCAATAAAAAAACAGGCTTCTATCTCTCTTAATCCTGTCCCATTCAACGGGGAATAGGGTAGGCAGTGATTCCATGGACCACTTTCCCCTTGCTGTCTTCCACTATAACTCTTCTTGGAAAAAGTCTACTGGGAAGAAGAGTATGATATAGAACCGAGCATACTAGTCAAGTGCTTGGACTAAAAAAAGGACTTGGCTGCCTGTGCCACATTGGCAGCGTCCTCCAGCTCATCTGTCTTTTCCTGCATGTTCTTTGCACCCCATGTTTCTTCTCTATTTGAAAGCACTTTCAAAGGCCAAATGGGATTGTACATGGCAGGTGCCCTACCTTTCCAAATGGGTGAGAGGCAATTCCTTTTATATTCTGCTAACTTCTCTCTCAGCTCAGAACATCAGTGCTATAAATCATAATGACATTATGGGTCTAACGCATAGTCCTTCAGTTCAATTTGGCCTGGGTTTACAGACAACCTGTAATTCCCTTATCAAATTATTTGAGTTTGCTGAAGGTAGCTAATCCCTGATTATGCTCTTCTGACAAGGTAACCAGATACAGCACCTCCATTATTGATTGGGGCATTCTCCTCTTGTTCTAGTTCTCTGACAAAGTGTGGGCAATCTCTTCCAGTGCTCTGCCCACCATATCTACAATTTGATTAGTGTCTTTGCAAGAAACATTGCCACCAAGTTAACACAGAACTGAGGGAACTATTTATTTACATGTGGCCACTTTCTCTGCCTATGTAGGGGGAGAGAACTGACTGCTGCGTTTTCAAGCGTGGGACGCCATTGCGGTTCTTTTATACACAGGGCAGTGGGAGAGAGCAGAGGTCCTCTCTGTCTTGGGCACCAGGTCGGATGCTCCCGCTCATTGTACCTATACAATACATGAGAACCCCACTATTGGCTCAGTATCAGGAGTACACTACTCAAAACAAACAACAAATTATACTCTTGGGGAAATTCTACAAGTCAGAAATATAAATGTATAAGTGCCTGGGCACAAGTCACAATACTTTCTATATGTACATATTCAGACAATGAACACTACCCACTAATGGTCTTTTCAGACAATAGACTTGTTTAATAGAAAATTAAAAACATTCTCCATATGTTGAAATAAATCAGGTTATGTAAATCAAAACGTATTGGAACATACATCACAATCACCAATGTGTGCTCACGTTTACCGCCGCCATGCAAATCATAACTCTGTTACACAAAAGCCTGTAACCAATCAGGATTGATTACATTTTGACATCACTGAAGATCAACTTGTTTCATCGAAATGCCCACCCTATATAGCCGCCTTCATTAGGATCAATATATTCTGTTGTGCCTCGTCAGAAACACATATATGAACCATAAATTAATTATGTACAAAGTCAGCTAATCTTATACCACATCAAGGTGTTTAATAGCTAAACGTCCTCCCACATTGACTCCCTCACATGTGTACACCAAACATGAACTCAACTTTATTAATGGTTGCACCACAAAACTACACCACACCATAAATGAAAAAATACCCATGGTGGTAAAATTTAAACGAAGACCAAGAAGCAACAGTTGCGAATAACCCGAATGCTAAGCTAACATTTAGCATACCATTAAAGTAATGGATACATATACTCACAATGTCAATATTATCTCCAGAAAAGATCCTTCGTTCTTGTATGTTCCACAGCCATGCCAAAATGCCCTTCGGTTGTTGCTTGTTCACCTTTCATATATCAACTGAAAATAATAATAATAATAATGAGGAACAGGTCTTGTTCAATATAGTAGATAAGTAGCAATGGTACCTGGTAAAACATTAAGGGGCCGATTCATGGAACAAACGTGCGCCGAAAATCTTCGCGCAAGAAGGCGCAAGCAGGCGCAAGCGGAAAAAAACAGGCGCACGCGCACGCGTGCGATTCATGGAAGTCCCTGCACGTGTTTACCTCGGGATGTGCGCCAAACCCGTGCATGGCGCACACGTCACTGCAACATCCCAAAAGACGTGCGCGACGCGCACAGTGAAAGCGCACAACCTCGGCGCATACACCACAAAGTGGGCGGAACACGGGGCGTAACGCGCGGAATGGGGAACAACTCGCGAAAACAAGGGCGTAACTGGGGATGTACTGCAGGGAAGCAGACGGAACGCCCACACGCACCCGAACCACACGTATTCATGGAATCGAATAGGGCAAAGCCACACACAGCGAAAGACACGCACAAGCCGATACACGTCCGCCACACGAAGGCAGGCGGTAGCGTCCCTGCGCATCACAAAAGTGGCAACATACAGCAATTGTGCGAGCGGGGCACGTGTATTTCGGGGTTGCGCGGGAAGTTACACACGCGATTGAGCGGGGTACGTGTATTCCGGGGGTTCGCGGGAAGTCACACACGCGATCTGGCCTGAGGGAGCGGGCTATGTGTATTACAGGGGTTCGCGTGAAGTTTTCCACGCGATCGGGCCTGGGGGAGCGGGCTATGTGTATTACAGGGGTTCGCGTGAACTTTTACACGCGATCGGGCCTGGGGGAGCGGGCTACGTGTATTACAGGGGTTCGCGTGAAGTTTTTCACGCGATCGGGCCTGGGGGAGCGGGCTACGTGTATTACAGGGGTTCGCGTGAAGTTTTTCACGCGATCGGGCCTGGAGGAGCGGGCTACGTGTATTACAGGGGTTCGCGTGAAGTTTTTCACGCGATCGGGCCTGGGGGAGCGGGCTACGTGTATTACAGGGGTTCGCGTGAAGTTTTCCACGCGATCGGGCCTGGGGGAGCGGGCTACGTGTATTTCAGGGGTTCGCGTGAAGTTTCTCACGCGATCGGGCCTGGGGGAGCGGGGTACCACTCACCGTCTGCCTTGCGTGTAGAAGAACGCGTAGCCAACACCCGCTGTGAAGTAATAGCGTGTGAACCCCAACGGATGGAAAACACACGCACCGCACGAAAAGCACGTACAGAACATAAAGGCACGCGGGATCACCAAGCCCTGCCAGGGCAACGCCCGTGCGCAAAACGTCACAGACGCGCTTACGCTGTAAGGGCCTTTGGTCCAATGAAATCGCGTACGCGTGCTGACGCGCTTACGCGCTAAGGGCCTTTCCTCGATTTTCACGCTGACGTGCAGGATTTTCACGTGCCAAATCACTTCGTATCAAGCTGGCCACGCGAAAACACACGGAAGACCACGCTCCTGCCCAGACGGCCGAATTACTGCCCGCCAGTGCCCCGAGCAGCCTCCCACGTGCCATCTGCTGCTGCCTGCCTGCCTGCCTGCTGCCACCGTGCCCTGCCATTTGGTGCCTGCACATCAGCCATCTGCAGGTGTCCAGTTGCTGTGTCCACCCCTGCTGGAACAGAAGACTCCCGACTCGGATAACATCGCTCCACAGCCCAGCCCCAGGACCCAGTTGCCCACCCACTCCTGCCCCTGGGGTTGCCATGTCGGGCACATCAACATCTGGCACCAGTGGCAACCCCCGGCCAGAGGGGCAGAGGGGCACCAGCTTCACTGCCACCGAAGTTGGTGTCCTGGTGGAGCAAGTCCTGGGGCAGTATGATGCCCTCTTCGGATCGTCCCGCGCCAACAAGGAAGGACGGGAGAGGATCTGGGCCGACTGTGTGGTTGCCATCAACGCGGAGGGGGTGGCAACCCGCACCATCCAGAAGGTCAAGAAGCGCTGGGAAGATTTGAGGTCCAGGACCCTCATGAAGGCCCGGCGCCTCGTGGAGGGGGGCCGGGGCCGCATGAGTTCCATCCAGTTGAGGGTCCTGGAACGCGCACACCCAGCGCTCCACGCCCAGGTCCTTGAGAGGGAGACCCGTCTGGAGTTGAGTGGTAAGTGGCCAAGCATTGCTGTGTGAGACAGGGCATGTTGCAGTGTGCTGGTTGTCTGATACTTGCCTGCATGTGTGACATAGGCCATGTACGCATGTATGTGTGCAGGGACATCATGGGAATGCATGTGCGACCTGTAATGTGTGAACCGCACGGTTGTTGCATGTGTTTGAATGCGACATGGGGAGCCCTGTGCAGATTGCACACATGAGAGCATGGCAGTCTCTGTTCCTGGACATGGGTGGGGGCGAGGGATGGGTGCTGATGCCAGATACATATGTGGTATCCATATCTGTGTGCCTGACCTGCGTGTCTGTGACTTGTGAGTGCCATGGATGCATGACACATGTCTGTGACAATGTACAGATTCACTGATGCAGCCTAGTCATCCTTGTATGCACTGTGATTGGGGTGTACGGGGCCAGATGGATGTGACTGAGGTGAAGTGTGTGCATGTGATAGGCATGACCCATGATGCATGTGAGTCCCATTACATTGTATGATTCGAGAGTCCATTGGACATGCATTGAAATGTCCATGGCACACACCATGACTGTCACTGTGTGTGTTTTGCCTGGACTGACACATGTGTTGTGGTGTGACATGATGGAAGTGTACTTTGACAGTGGCACTCATCTGCTATTGCTTCCTGTCTAGGGGACCATTGTACAGTACCCTGATGCTTGTGTTCTATGTCTCCCTCTACGCAGCGGCTAGTAAAGGAGAGGGCGGAGACGGCGCTGTGGAGCAAGGCGGCGGGGATGCCCCCACGGCTGCAGCGGAAGGGGTGGGTGAGCCCCCACAGGGGCCTGCTACGGCGGTAGACGGCGAGGAGCCATCCAGGTTGGTGGTTTCCACAGAGGAGGAGGAGGCCGCCACTGAGGCGCACATGGGGCCTGGTGGGGGCATCCCTGCTGGTGCAAGTGGTGCAGTCCAGGGGCAGGGGCAGGAGGCAGCACAGGTCACCGTGGAGGGGCCTGTGCATGTCGCTGTCCCTGAACCTGTGGGTGCACCACCTTGCACCAGCAGGGATGCCCCGTCCCAGGCCCCTCCGCAGGTAGAGGGGATGTCCATGTCATCTGACTCCCCTCCACCTGCGGACGAGGGGACCCCTGGCCGTGTGGAGAAGGTCCTGATTGGGGTCGCGATGCGCACGGCTGTGATTCGTGATGCCGTGCGTGCTTCCCAGGAGGAGCACGCACGTCATCACGAAGAGCACCGTGGCGACGTGGCCCAATTGGGATCGTCCATGTTCGGGGGTTTCCTGCATGTGTCGGCCAATCTGGCGGCCCTCTCCTCCTCTGTGGAGACTATACGCCAGTCGTTCTCCTTGCCGTCTTCCGGCCCAGATGCCACCAGGGCCCCCTGTGGACCTGCCCTGACCAATGCAGCCAGCTCGGTGGGGATCCCATCCCTGCCACAGTCGGGAGTCAGAGGTCCAGCAGGGGTGGACAACACAGCAACTGGACCCCAGCAGATGGAGGATGTGACGGCATCATCGGGCAGGGCACGTGCACGACGGCGTCGGTGGTTTCCATCATCCTGGATGCCGTCGTGGTGGCAGAGGCAGTGGCGTCGGAGGCAGCAGCAGGCTCGACGTGGGAGGCATCATGGCTCGGGGCCATCAAGATCAGAGGGGCAGGCATCGGCCGGAGGGCAGGAGAACCCTGGGATGGTAGTGTCTTCCGTGTGGGAGCAGTTGGTCCAGCGGATAGGTGCGGAGCGGCAGCGGGCGGAAGAGGAGCGGCTCACCATGGTCAGGGCGGAGTTCTCCATGCGTCGGGCGTTGAGGCGGGCTGAGTGCCTCGAGGAAGCTCGCAGGGAGTTTGAGGTGAACATGGGGTTATCCCTGCGAGACCTCGGGGCCAGGACAGAGTCCCGCCTCCAGGACATCGACATGGAGTTCGATGATGCCCTGGCCGGCAACATCACAGAGTGAGCCGCAGGACTTGCCCGCTGCCATTGTATATAGTTCTTTAGTTAGTTAGTGTTAGGTTTCCTTTATTTTTTGAGATTTTTTTGGACCGCTCGGACAATGGCCACTTTTCTGTATATAGTTTTTTTATTAGGTAGTAGTAGGTTTCATTTATAGTGTTGGGCTCATGGACCCTGGAATATTCTTGTGTATAGTTGGATTTTTTTAAAAACATTTTTTTGATTTATATTTGTGTTCACCATGAGGCAATGGTTTTTCCTTATTTTTTTTCACCATGATTTTGCTTTGGACAACATTAGTTTTTGGATTCCTTTGTTTTTTGGATTTTTACATTAATTATCGGACATGGACAATTTATTTTGTTATCCCCATTGTTGTATGTTTGATTAGTTTACTTCTTTTTCTTCGAGAATACATGTTTTTATAACTTTCTTTTGTGGTATTTTCTCATTGGTTTCATGCATGTCATGATATGGGTTTTGACATTCACTTGCACCCATTGTGTATGTGTGTGTGAAGGACATGTGTTCATTTACATACTTGCCATTGGGGTTGTATCATGTCATTGCATTTGCTATGTGGGTGGATGCAATCCTTGGCTGGGTGTTTGTGCTGGGTATGCTGCCCATTACTGCCATGATTGTGTATCGTCAGGACCTGGGGGCAGGGGGACATGGTTGGGGGTCTGCTGGCAGGTGCCCCACAGTGCTGGGGGGTGGGGGTGCAAGGGGACATGAGTTGGTGTTCATTAGTTCAAGGAGACATGTGCCTTTGCTGGGGGGCATGCCCATGTTGGGTGGGCTGCCTGTGGGACATGACCAGGGATGCAGGGTAGTCCCCTGTGGTGTGGGCTGCCTGCAGGGGCCGTGGAGGGTGTACAGGGAACACCTGGGAGGACCCACACTGTCAAATCACATGTAGGACTCCCCAGGCTATTCGCGTGTGGAACTTCCCGCGCACCCCTGAAATACACGCGCCCAGGCTATTCGCGTGTGGAACTTCCCGCGCACCCCTGAAATACACGCACCCAGGCTATTCGCGTGTGGAACTTCCCGCGCACCCCTGAAATACACGCGCCCAGGCTATTCGCGTGTGGAACTTCACGCGCACCCTGAAATACACGCACCCTGCTGATTTCGCGTGTGGAACTTCACGCGCACCCCGAAATACACGTACCCTGATGGAATCGCGTGTGGAACTTCCCGCGCACCCCTGAAATACACGCGCCCAGGCCAATCGCGTGTGGAACTTCCCGCGCACCCCTAAAATACACGCGCCCAGGCCAATCGCGTGTGGAACTTCCCGCGCACCCCTGAAATACACGCGCCCAGGCTATTCGCGTGTGGAACTTCACGCGCACCCTGAAATACACGTACCCTGCTGATTTCGCGTGTGGAACTTCACGCGCACCCCGAAATACACGTACCCTGATGGAATCGCGTGTGGAACTTCCCACGCACCCCTGAAATACGCGTACCCTGCTCGCACGGGGCCAATCTCGTGAGGTACTTCCCGTGCACCCCAGTGATACACGTAGCCCGCTTGCTGTGCTGGTACAGGGTTAGCGCAGCCCTTTGCGCTGGATTGGGTATGTTGATGGCTTTTCCCTGCGCGGGAGGCGTTCTTGGGGGCGTAACTGGTGCTGCTGCAGGGTCGCTGCGCCACTGTGCGCCACGGCTGGTTTTGGTGGCTGGAATCCATGAATACGCTGTGCGCGGAAATGGATTTCAGCGCACGCGGCTGGCGCAGGGATTCGCACGCGCACACTGTGCGCCAGCCGCGTGCGCCACTTGTGCGCTGAATTCTATGAATTACCCCCTAAGTCTAGCCTCCTATTGGAAAAAGAAGCAGGATAGCTGCTCATAAATCCCCAAAGCAAACGACGGCGGCAAGATCACTGATCCAGTGTAGAAAGCGGAATGTAACCGCTGTGTATCATCCAATATAAAATGAAAATATCTTGTAAAACTATCCACAGATTTGATATTTGTCGAATGTTTATTGCCCAAGCAAGTACCTGGATGTTAATCTTAACAGAACAAATATCTTAAGACTCTTCAGTTCAGTGGAAATTTTGCATGCAATCTCGACAAGAGACATTGCAAGAGTGTATTTTGTGGATTTATACCAAACTGATCGGATCTTGCTTTATATTAACTTGACATTTTTTTTTAAATCTCATACTGCAAGAAGTTCGCCAAGTGGGATTTGATGTAACCTCTTACTGTCAACCACCAGAGAAAAGGGGAAATGGAATCAGGGACTTTTTCTCGTGTCACCCATTCATTGATAAAAGTTCAGCAGTAAATAATCATGTCGAATCTAGAGAGGCGGCCACTTTGACTGTGGTACCGCAAATTGATTTTAAGGAGCAAGAATGGTCATGGGAAAGAGGAGCGTTGAATGGGCCAAGAAACGGGCACTTTGAGAACCAGCAGCTTTAAAAACAAAATCCATATGTCTCTACTCTCTTTGAACACAAAGGGACATAATAACCCCCTCATAGACCCTGTACTAAGTGGAAAACGTAGACAATATACACAATTGTACTTCTGCAAGAAACCTGGTTTTTGGGGGGAGTATATACAGATGGATTTATTATGGCATACCAACCGGCAACATCAAATGCTAGCGGCCATCTGGTGGCCTGTTAAACATGGTTAGGTTGAATGCGGGTTTTGAAATTGTGCTGGTGGACGACTCATTGAGGGGCCTATTGATTGATCATTTTTTCACTAGCCTAAATGATTTTACCATCCAACAACTGGTCGTAGAACCCACACACAAACTGGGTAATACTCTAAACCTAGTGCTTGCTAATGTCAGCCTGGTGGCAGTCTCCTCTGTAGAACAGTTACTCTGGTCCGACCATTTACTGGTCACATGTAGACTTAAAAACAACCTTGCCCTTCCTAAAACCTGCCCATCGCAAGTTTGGCAATGTGGCTGGCGTTCTTCAGATCTGCAGGGGTTCTCTAAACTGGTCAAAAGTAAATACCAGGAATGCTCTCATCCCTCATTCTCCACATTATCGTGTTCTCTGAGCGAAGCTGCTGAATATTTGCCCCTAGTCGGCTCATTCAACCACGCAGACTTCCCACTCAGCCTTGGTTTACCCCCACACTTAAAGCTGTCTGGCTTAATCTCAAGCATACAGAACGCAGGTGGCGCATTGTTTATTACCTCAATGCTAAAGCTCAATACAAAGCATGTTCCGCTGCTTATTTCTCTGATATTTGTAAAGCAAAAAAATTGTACTTCACACAGACGGTGGAGTCGGCCCTCTGCCAACCCAAGGTTCTTTTCTCGGCGGTTAGATCTCTATCCTCCTCTGAGAAAATGACACCGTCACTCCCCTCGACCCAGGAACGCTGTAATTCCTTAGCCCAATTTTTCATATCCAAGATTGAGGCTATTCGGTCTACCATCCAAGTGCCATCCAAGCGTCCCAGGTGCCTCCTACTCCCAATGACAGCTACCCTGTTGTGGGTAGCCCGCCGGAAGTAAAAGAGTGGTCTACTTTTCCACTGTTTTCTGAGGAATCAGTCATGCGGGCAATACAGCGCATTAAATCTAGCTCCCCTTCCAACATGGTTCCACTAGTAATTATGAAAAAAAATCGCTGGTGACATTTCTATGGAACTTACATCATTGGTCAATGCTTCCTGTCAGACGGGGTCATCCCGGCTGAACTTAAAATCGCCACTGTGATTCCCCTTCTGAAGAAGTCTTTGCTCGACCCCTCTATTCTTTCTAATTTCCGTCCTATTTCCCTTCTCCCATTTCCTATGAAACTGTTGGAATCCTTGGTCTCCCCTCTTCTCTCCACTTTTCTTGAGTCATCTACATTGCTGATCCTGCCCAATCCGGTTTTAGGCCTGGTCGGGGCACAGAAAGCGTATTGGTGTCGGTTCAGGATGACCTGGCCAGCCTGGTTGATGATGGTGGGGTGGAGGCACTGATTTTGCTAGATCTTTCATCAGCCTTTGATACTGTTGACCACCCCATCCTGCTGACCCACCTGTCCCAGATTGGGATTGCGGGTCAGGTCCTAGCATGGTTCTCGTCATTCCTGGCCGACCGTGCTCAGGTGCTCTCTCTCCCTCCCTATCTCTCCTGTTACTTCCACCTCCCTTGTGGTGTTCCACAAGGCTCTGCCCTGTCTCCCATTCTCTTCAACATATACATCTGGCCCCTTATTTGTCTCATCCGCTCCCTCGGCATCAGGTGCTATTCTTATGCCGACGACACCCAGTTTTTGATTCGTCTTGATGTAGTGCCTACTGAGGTGTCGTCGTGCCTCCATCATTGCCTGACTCTGTAGGTGAGTGGATGGGCCGAAACTGGCTGAAGCTGAATGGGGACAAGAGAGAGGTGATGGTAGTAGGTGCCCCCCCTGACCACTCACTCTGGGTGGCCACTTTCTGGCCCTCCTTTTTGGGCCCTCAACCTGTTCCAGTGACAAAGGTTAAGAATCTCGGTATAACGCTCTCTGCTTCGCTATCAATGTATGACCAAAGCTCAGCCGCGTGGAAAGTAGGTAATTTTTATCTTAAGATATTGAAGAAGGTTCTCCCGCTTTTACCAGTCTCTCTCCATACTCCGGTTGTTGCAGCCATGGTGCTCAGCCCACTGGACTATTGTAATTCATTATATCTTGCGCAGCCTAAAGGTTTAATCCAGCAGCTTCAGCGCCTTCAAAATCTGGCTGCATGTACCCTGTTAGTCAGAGAGTTGAGTTTAAGTCACTCTGCATTGTCCGCCGAGTGCTTCACGGACTGGGGGTAGAATATCTTCAGTCTAAGTTTGTCCGTTACTCCCCTCTCGCTCGCTGCACTCTTCATCAGCCGATCTGCTGGTGGTTCCCGCATACCGTCGTGAACGGATTGGAGGTCGAGCTTTTTTGGTGGCTGCGGCTCAAATGTGGAACAACTTGCCACCAAAGATTAGGGCTATACCTAACCATTTAGCTTTCAGAAAATCTTTGAAGACCCTGCTATTCTAACCCTGCATTAGCCTTTTACTGGTATTCCTCCCTCTCTCCTTCCTAGCGCCAAGATACCTCTGGTGACAGTGCGCTTTAAAAGTTTACATAACATAACATGACCCATGTTAAATCGAAGGTTGGGGAAAAGTATGTAAACATCTTAATAATCAATGTAAATTGGCACAAGGGGATTTGTTCCATGCACAAAATGTTAACATCTGACACCCTCTTTGTAAATAAATGGAGGGACTTCAACGTGGTTTGAAGGGGTTTAGTTGGCAGGTGACCTGAATTTCCCCTGTATCAAATCTGTTAATGATTACTCATTTTGTTGCTGTCTGAAAGATAATAACCATAGAAACCTTTGTAGCTGGAAATGGCTAACTTTTCTTGAGGTTATTGGTTTGGGCATGCTTAATAGGGTCTTGGAAGTGGATCCTGTAGCTCACTACATATAGTATAATGGAACAGCCTGTTCAACCATTGATTATATATTTATGGACAAGGAGCTGTTGGGATGCTGTTCACTCTTGAAAATGACTTACACTGATAAACGTGCCTATTGCTTTCTTTCCGCATACTTTAGTTTTCTGTTGACAGGGCAAGCAGAGGAAGGCCCTAGGGACATGCTAATTAATTTCACCAGGTTAATAGGGCGAATGCTGATTTTGAAGATTGGCTTCTAAGGTTGATAGGGGCATGAAAAATGTCCACATTTACTGTGGACCATTTTAATCCATGGATAGACCATGTACTATCAAAGGGATTCTCTTTGGGGCATCAGGCTCATAACATTGTAAAACCAAAACATCTCCATAGATTTGATTCCAAATTGCAAAATGGAAAAGATGGGTAAGAGTGGAAATTAAGCCAATTAAAGGTGGTCTAGGTGAGGAGAAAGAACAAATGGTACAAGCAATAGAAAAAACTACATCTTACTTATAAAAACTGGGTAAAGGGAAGAAGGGCAACATTACTCCAAAATGACTGTGAGAATATGCTAAAGATTTTTGGTACTAAAAACTCATCAGCATTCTGGAGGTTGATAAATGGCACTAAACTCCCACAGGCATTACAACAAATAAACTCAATTTTGAAACATGCATGGGTTCACAATTTTGAATCAATCTTCTCTAAAAATGACCCAAAAATCCCTTTTGAGCTTCCTGACAAACAGAATTGGCATCTCGAGGTCGAACAGGAAATTATTTTAGAAATCATCTCAAAAGTTAGTTCCTCCTGAGTTCCAGGCCCCAATAAATTGTCTAACCTGCTTATTTGCAGCAATCCGATGTGTGGTCAAATATTTTGATCTACTTCTTTAAGAACATAATGGAGTCAAATCGACTACCTGAAACCTGTCAGATTGCTTTTCTAGTCCCCATTTATAAGAAAGGGCTAAAATCCAAACCAAGGAATTATCATCCCATCTCAATCTTGGATGCCGACAGCAAGGTTTTTGCGAGACTGCTGTTGTCCCATTTAGAGACTTAGGTAAAAGAGACGGGACGATTACAAAAATGGCAATTCAAATTTAGAAAATCTATGGGGACATCAATTAATGTTTTTTTCCTTAAATGTCTCCAAACCTTGGCATGGTAAAAAAAAGTATAAATCAATGTTTCTTTCAACAATCGATCTCACTTTTGCTTTCGATAGGATGACTAGGGAACTTTTGTGGAAGAAGTTCCACACCGGGGGATTCCGACCGGTCTCTTCAGGCTCATAATTGCTTTGAATGATAACCCTGTGATACAGGTTTGACTCAACCAGGAAGATTCGCTGTCTAGGAAGATATCTGTAAAAAGGGTTGTCAGACAGGTCTGCATCCTCGCTCCTTGCCTTTTTAACTTGTACATATCAGACATCAGGGAGCATCTTGATATGGCAGCTTTTGCTTTGCCAAAGTTGGCCCATTTCAAAGTCACATGGCTAAGTTACGCAGATGATTTCCTGATGTTTGACTGTACTTTGCGAGGTTTGCAGTACCTTCTAAATTCTTTGACAGATATGCTGGTGAGAATTGTTTGGAAATGTATTCCCAAAAAACAAAATGATACACTCCACATCATTGAAAAGGGAATCATATTATGCTTGGCGAATTGGAGTAGATGTTTTGGAAAAGTAGATAATTTTATTTACTTGGGATTTCCAGTTGTTTATAGCAGACCAAGTGTTCTACGAGTTAAGGGTTGTTTAAGAGCTTGTGCAATGGCCTTAAGCAATTAAATGAGGCAAATCAATTCAAGATTTGGAGAGTTCTCTGTAAAACTGCTTGAAAACATTATGAAGAAAAATGAATCTCAAGGGTGTTTATTATATGGTATAGAGACTGGTTTTTTGTGAGTTTTGAACATTTTGTAGAGACTAGAAGGTTTTATCTGGAGGAAAGTTACAAACTTGCAAAACCTACTGCAATATCTCCAATTTGTTATGAACTGGGTTTATGTTTATTGGAAAGCAGAGCCATATGAAGGATCTTATCTTATAATCGTCAAATATTGGACCCTCCAAAAGATTCCCTTTTTTGCAATAACCATCAGATTGAAAATGAAAAAAAGAATTGTCATTTAACTGATCTGGTGGTGGTGTGCACTAAGGTTCTCAGGAGAATCGGTCTCTCTGAATAAAATCTAATTGAAAATCCAGCTAATGTTAAAAAGGTATTATACAGAGACGACTGGCTGAGTACAATAGAGAAGTTTCATGCATATAAGTCTCTTGAACACTTGAAGTATGATTACCAAAGACTGGGAACTTTGCCTCCCTATTTAAATAGGTATCCCAACAGATATATTCAAAGAGAATTTCTTAAATTCAAACGGCATCTCCATTTAACAGAGGAGCTATGTGCAAGATACAGATTGTTAATTGAGGCTGATGAATGTTGTCGCTTCTATAGTGATACATTTGCTAAGGAAACTCTTCGACATTTGGTCATACAGTGTCTGGTTTTAATAGGGAAGCGGTCAGTCGTTTTAAAAAATAGCTATGTTGGCTACATCCGAATGGTATTGACGAGAAATCATTTTGGAAATCATGTTTATCGATTAGATCAGCCTCTCTGGTTATAGCCATTGTTGGTTTTTTAGATAGTTTACATCTTGGAAATCTTTTCATGTAAACTAATGAACGTGGAAGAAAAGCGTATTGTTTTGTAAGTAATTTGGAGGAAATGAGATTAGATTTTAAATTGTTGTGAAATGTTTAATTGATTGTGAAAACTAATTTATTATGTGTTTGGATGAAATGATTCAAATTCAGTATATACGTATATTTTCTTATGCTTTTATATAGGTCAAAAGTTATTCATTTTTTAACTATAAAACCTAAATAAATGAAAAAAAAGAAAAGGAAAACAGATTTCTCAAATGAGTGGCCATGTCAGTAAACGTGTTTACAAATTTAGGCTAGAACTATACTGTACCAAGTAAGATATCAGTTTATCTATGTCTTCAGGTTGTTTAACATCCACATTTGCACTGACGGAATCGTCTTTGGGATTCATTTAATTCGTATTTAACTGATAGCATAAATATGGGATCTTCCATCTGCGGCTCCGCTGAGTAGGAATGAATGGAGTTCTAGTCCAACACATCTAGAGAGAAAAAGGTTGCAGACTTCTGACCTAGATTAGCAATCTATGTTTTTATGAACTGAAACTTCAGTTTCTAATTAGTGAGTGCTTACTCTATCTTGCAGAGCAACGTTTTCAACCTGCAATCGTCTTCTCCTCTTGTTTTTCCACACACAAAATCATAATCTTGGAAGCAAAACGACTCAGGCATTGAACCAACTCACTTAAACAATGTCCACTGAAAAACTGCCACAGCAGATCCTAGGGTGGAGGGAATCCTCTGAAACAGGAAAGTGTCTTCTGGTGTTTTGAATTCAATGTGATTTTTGGAAGAGAGAAATAAATCTGACCCAGCGAGACACTAATGACAGCTCTATAGCAGATTGCATGATAGCATATCCTGTCAGACTTACCAACCCACTAACATAAGTTAATGGGTAACAATTTACTACCACCTATATATACACACATCTCAGACCCACGTATACTCTGTATAGTCTGAGTTGACCAAATGTCTATCATGCAACTACCATTGGACTCACCCATGCAAGGTCTTCTACTGGCTTTATTACATCAACATTCACCAAAGTCTTTAACCCACAAGATACTTCATCTCTCAAACATAAAGGTACTTAATTTTTCAAAAGAAGTATGTATATTTCTTTTAAACAGAAGAACTGTTGAAAATCTTTGATACAGACCAGCTTTTCCTAATAAATTCAGAAAAATAATTTCCCTCTCCGTACTCATTCTTGTTTTCTGCCACATACAGCATTGTTTCACCATTGGGATCTAATTTAATGTGAAGACTCCATGCTCTCTCCAGCCATAATAGGCTGGCTTCCTTTCAGTAACATGCACTCATCCCCTGCTTTCTCTGGCTTCCTTTCAGTAACATACATTCATCCCTTGCGTTCTCTACCATTAAATCCTAAAACAGCTACAAAATAACCAATTCTGTTTATGGAGCAGTCCATTCATTCACTCCATCATTTGACTTCATTAATTCTTTTCCTCTAAAATTCTTTTCCCAAATATCCTTACACATCAGTATAGTGGCCACCTGAGTCAACTCGTTTTTTCCAACATGACTCAATTTATTTGCATGTAAACATATTGATGGCTACACTGCATGGAGCAGTGGCAAACTCTTCAACGCTATATTTCGTTCTGTTATCAAGAGTCTTCAAAATCATGCATCCTTTTCAGAGTGTAGTTGAGGCCATGTTTTTTTTACAATGCTTTGCCCTTGAAATACTTGATGCTATTGCACTGGCAGCCAATCTTCCCTGCTTTGAGGCTCTGGAACCAATGCTTGATGCTTCTGCAATGGCAGCCGAACCTCCTTCATTGAAGGCTCTGGCAGCTGTACTTGATGCGATTGAACTGGCAGCCAATCTTCCCTCCCTGAAGGCTCTGGAAGCAGTGCTTGATGCTTTGGTACTGAGTGGCACGGTAATCCTAGAACGGAGGCATCATTTGGAATAGACACTGACTCCTGTATGGTCTCTAGTGCCGGGTCCATGACTTCCATAGGTGGTACACCAGAAGTCAGATAACCGGCAACCAGGCTCCGGGCTCTAAGAAGTCAGCCCCTCTGTAGCTGAACCATCAGTGCTGGCTCTGAGGCACCCCACGCATTACACAAGATGTGTAGGAATTAATTAGACTGTATCTTTGTGCAAACATTCATCCGAACCTTGCAGACTCAGGATCTTGGCCTACCCTGGATTGGACGATTTGAGTAGACATCCCACAGGCACTCAGAAGGCACGTTCTACTCTTATGAAGGAGCAGTGTAGAGCCCTCCAAAAGGCTAATCTAAAGGTATCCCGACCTGTGACTGATTATACTGCAACACTGTTTGAAGGAGCAAAGTGGACTCCCGGTGCTACCACCGCCATACCACCCTGCAGAAACAGACAACAGGACCAGCCTTCTGGGTGAGCCCTGATCTACAGGAGAGGTGTGGTAGCGAGAGGGCTTGTGTGCTGGCTACTGAACCCTTTCTTGTTTCTCTCACAGGTCCTGGTCCGATGAGCAGCCATTTGCAGTCTATCCCTCAAGTGTCTGCTTCGTAGAGCCAATGGCTAGTGGTCCCCCATTCCTCACTTGTGTGTGTTTTCTAGGAAAAGAAGGGTTATGTAGCCTGTATCCCCATGTGGCCCGGCTAGCAGGGGCTATGTACTTGTGCCTCTAAGGGAGCTTAGAAATAAAGATGCAGGCACCAGGGTAATAAAAGTACTTTATTAAATGTGTAGTGTATGTTTTATTTATTTACGTGTGTGTGTTCAATGTGTTTGTCTTTGGATCAAACCATCCAGCCCACCATGGGTCTGGATGGAATGTTAATAAAGAAAAGAAAGGAAAACAAAGGAATAGAACTCTACTACCCAACAATAAGTTGGGTAGGGGAGATAAGAATCCCGAGAGGATAGTACGCCAGCAAAGCAGATAAGGAGGCAGAGTCCTGGTTGAAACAGGAGCAGAGCAGCAAGGGAAAACCAGGGAACAATAGAGTAGCAGGGAGGCAGGAGGGAATCCAGAGAAGAGCCAGTAAGGAGGAAGAGAAGAACACTAACAGTCAGAGTAAGGAAGAAACAGGCAATGTGGCAACCAAGGAAAGTTGTGATGCATGGTCTTACTGGGAGGCTGCTCTCTTGTAGCCTGAATGCCGTGCACTGCCATTGTGCCCGGGAGCAGTGCATCTGGAAGTGTCCCGCCGCCATCTTTGGAAGGTCAGAGCGGTACAATGCGGCTGCCATCTTGTGATGGACAAGGTCTGCTACCACTGTGTCCACATGGAAACCTGCGGCACATTCTGACAAGGGTCAGCTCAGCCGCCCGCAGTTTGGTCTCCCCAGGGCCGTGGCAGATGTCAGCTAACAGGGTGCACCCAGAGAATTTAAAAGGGGCAGCAGGTGCAGCAATGAGTGTGGATGGTTCCCACTCCATCGGGGCCCCAGAAGAATGAAAGAGGCTGCAGAGAGTGGCAGTGATGGCAAACAGACCCCCACTGGTACAGGGGTCCACCCTGAAGATCAGCAGAGTGTGGGTGGCCCCATGTGGTGGACGGGGACATACTGAAGAAAGAAGAGCGGCCAGTCCCCCATCTATCATCAGGGGACAAGCCCCCATCCACCCTGTCATCCAGCATGGCAGCCAGCCCTCAGTGTGCCAGGGTCACAGGGGACTGCCCATGAAGGCACTGTTAAGGGGGTGACTGACTGCAGCAGTCATCCCCATTGTGACATGCTGTTAATATACTATTATATGTTGTATATATGGTGTATGTCAATGTATTACATGGCCTGCGGTAGCGGGCATGTAGTTATGGTTAAGTTGCTAAACCCATAGGAGGAGCACTTTTTGGATGGCTTATAACTTCGCTCCCCCTGGACGAGTCCTCACCAAACTTTGCAAAACAAGTATATGGCCCACTCTGAATTGTTTTGCAGCAAAGTGTGGTGAGGTTTGGTCAAGGGGGGGCAAAGTTATGGGGGGTTCCCATAGACTGAATGGAGAAAAACTTTGCTCATGTCTACAGCTCAAACCGCTGGATGGATTTTCACTAAATTTGCGGCAGGAGCGGCGGCTTGGTCCCGAAAGCGTGCTTTTGTAAATTTGGTGGAAATCCATCCAGTAGTTTTTTTTAAAACAACCAAAAAGTCGGTCTAAAAATGTTATGATATCTATGTCCGCTCCGCGGACACACTTCCCTGTTCGCTCCACGGACAGGACACCGTTTGGCCAATGGGCCTACATCATGACCGCGGACAGACAACGTGTTTGCTAATTGGTTGGGCTGATGCGTGGGGTGCGTGACATTCTGTCGATGCACCCGCCATTTTAGATCAGCAGATATCCCCGGACAGCGTGGCATGGAACTGAGCATACATACAATTTTGGGGAGTGTGTTGGTGTGTAGGAGTGGCTGGAGAGGGTGGGGGAGTGAGGGATGGGTCAAATGATGGATTTGTTTAGATGGTAGAAGGCCATGAGGTGATTGCAGTGTCCGCAGCCACTGCGGTTGTCCGCGGACATACTAAACATTGGGCGCACTACTGACTATTTTACTATTCTATGATGTTGGTTTTGGGTAGTTAGTAGAGCATTGGGTGAAGAGGGTATGTATTGAAGAGTTTGTGCATTGGTTGTAATTATAGTTTTAGAAGGTTAATTGAAGTGGATAGGTTCTGAGGTGGTTGTGTTATGTTTTTGGGTTGTGGTCATTTGGCAGGTGTTTGCTTCCATGGGTGTCTTATGCTGCGGTGGTTGTGGCCAGAGCCTAGAGTCTTGCACCCAAGACTCTAGGCCCTGGCCACAACCACCGCAGCACAACACACCTATGCTAGCAAACATTTTGACTGTGGTAGGTTGGCTGCTTAGGTGATATGTTTTCAGACTGATTGGCAGTATTGTAATAGTGTTTATAGGATAGTGAGATGATGTATGTTTGTTTGTTGGATTGTGTTCAGAATGTTGGTATTGAAGCCTCTAGACATTTTGGGTTGTATTTATTGGTCAGGTGTTCGTTTGTATTGGTGTGTTATGTTGCAGTGTTTGTGAGTCCAATCATTATATACTTACTGTTTCCTTTGTTGAGGCTGTATGTAGAGTTTTGGCAAGGCCATACCGTCAAAGTTGTAGGGTTTGGCAACATTTTGGATTGTGGTCTATGGTCAGGTGTTTGCTTGATTGGGTGTGTTATGCTGTGGTGTTTGTGAGTCCAATCATTATATGCTTACTGTTTGACTTTTTGTGGTTTTATGCAATTTTTTAATGAAATGGGTAATTGGAGCAGACATTCTTTTTCAATCTCTGTGATAAAAGAAAAGATCACGTGTTAGTGTAGGTAGTTTATAATGAGTTATTGCATTGCATAGTAGACATTTCTGTATTTTGCCGACCCTCATAGTTAGTACTTTAGAAGTACTGTAGTTCAAACCAGTGTACTGTGCAATTTGCTCAGTTCCAGTGTTTGTTCATTAAATCATTGGGTCTGTGGGAAAAAAATCCATGCTGGATTAAAAAAAAACCTTTCTACGTTAAAGTACAATATATTTCTTTAGTTGATTTCAATAGGAGGAATTGAATGGGTGTATGGTTTTTGGTTTGGAGGTGGTGGTAGTATTGTTGCAATTAGATACCAGTTTTGTATTCTAATTGTTTATTTCTTGTTCCATTTTAGTGGTATTCATTTATCTGTTTGCTTGTTGCAGAATTTTGGGGCAGTTAGATACCTGTTGGCGTATTCTGTTTCTTTTTTGTTGCTTTTTAGCAGTATTCTTTTATGTGTTTGCATGTTGCTTGTTAATTTATCTGTTTGCTTGTTGCAGAATCTTGGGGCAGTTAGGTACCTGTTGGCATATTCTAACTGTTGATAGTTTTGAAGTTGAAGTTTTGTCGATGTTCATACTCAGATTAGTTATTACATTTTGGTTTTAAGAATATTAACTAAGCATTTACAAGATTTGCTGGTGATTTCTGTTTTAGAGTAATTGTAGTATCATTACATTCGAACCATCCACAATTATTTTTTTTTTTATATATGCAGTGTAGTGACTTGCATTGGTTGTGGCTCCTGCGTGGCAGATTATACCTATTGTTGCAAAGGTTTTCTTACCAATCGATACTTGTCCATGTGTGAATCCAGTCAGCTTGCAGTTGTTTTTGGTACCATCTGCATTGTAACGTGAAAGCATTACTATTATGTGTCTACTATATGTCTGTATTTGTAAGGTGGAGCGACTATCTGAATTGCAGGTAGTACATAATCTGCCATAGTTTGCATTTTGTACAAGTTGCAGAAATGGAATGGATTCATAGTTATGTATGGATACATAGACGAAACGTTCATTAGGGACTTGTTCTTGTGCCACATGGCTGCAAAGAGTGCATGTATGTTTCTACATGTATGAAATCTGGAAGATTTCATTTATAGGTATGTTTTTGTTTTCCAGTACTTGTAGTAAGTACATTAGAAATTCTTGTGGATCTTCTTGTGTGTTTATAGTGAATTTGACCATTCCAGCACAGTAGTCCAATTCCTGCCTTTTTTCAGAAACACTGTAAGTGTTGTCAGGATTGTTGGTTGCATTTCTATGAAGGACTAACATTTGCAAACACAAATGGTCTGTACCGTTTAAGTAAATGTTTTCAATAATTGGTGGCAATTGGAATAGAATATTGATTGCTACATTTTCATAGCAATTTACACCAGTTGTATTTGAAAATTTGAATGGACCCGACAGTTCTGTGTCCAAGTCATATGTTCGGAGTGCGCGTTGTTTCTTTGAAGAGGTAGTTGACTTTGTTTGTGCACTAGATCCATCTTTGGTTGTGGTCCTTGATGAAGTATTAGCTTCTTTTAATTTCTTTGGAGGAATTGCTGTGAGATTCTGCATAATTTGAGTCTGAAGTAGTTTTCTTTTACAAACTTTTGCTTTTTTAGGAACAGGATACGTTTTTAGATGGGGGCATAGAGTGAACGCAGTCTAGTGTATTATAGAATGCAAGGAATATCTGCGTTTACTTTACTTTCATCAAAGTTGATTAGAAATAGTCCATCAAGTGTACGTAAGCGTGATAGAGCTGCATAGCTCATGCCTTCTTTAAACACTGTGCTACCAATATCTATCAATGCTTTATCTAGGGTAAGACCTTGTGATTTGTGAATGGTGACTGTGTATGCTAGAGTCAGAGAAAATTGTTCTCTACGTACATACATGTCTTTGAAAAGGAGGAAGTGGGCTGTTGAGCGTCCTATCCTTTTAACTTCTGATAGTTTGTCAAAGAGAATATTGAAAAACGGAATGTTGTCACGCTGGTATGTTTGAAAGCCAACAACTGACCGAGTGCTCCATTAACTAGTCCTTGGTCCATGTCAAGGTTACGTTTAACATTACTCTACAGTTTAAAGATAATTTTAATGTTTTCTCCAAACCAGCTCTGCTAGAGATAGAGTTTTCTAAGGTATTTAGCCTTGTTGTGGCTTGTTCACATGTGGGTAGTGTCATACCATGCACGTCCAGTTTGTCTGTGGAGCAAATTTGAACTATTGGTTGCATTTCTTTTTTCAACATTGTTTCATTTAATTGTGAACAGCTTGCAAGAGTTGGCATCAAGGTCATACAGTTTACACTTTTGTGTTCTAATATTTCCATGACATAAGTAGCACATGACTTCTGGCCATAAAGTGCATGGATGTGCCTGGTTTTTAATATAGATTGTGCTTCTTGAGATAGTACACCAATACTTTTAAAAATGTTGGCGTATGTGAGGTCTGCAGACTGACGCATGTTTTCAGTTAATTCTTTGTATTGGAAATGTTGCCAAAGGTTGACATTTCCTATGCTGCCAAGAGTTTTACGGCATAGTTTGTGCCCTAAGGTTTTAAAAATAGGTTCACCTTTAACTGGTGTTAATTGAAGAAGACTATAATGTATTTTCCTCCAAAGAGTTCTTCTTAGTTTGTTTTCAGGACCTCTTCTAATCTGAGGTGAATCAAGGCTAACGTTAGATTGGAAACCATGCTTACCTCATCTATTAGCAGCATTATCATTTGTTTGAAAACTCTGCATAGTTCCATTGCAGCTTCTAGAGAAAGTTTGTAATAGTCTTATTTGTTTTGTAGTTCTACTGGAAGAAGTAGTAATCAGTGTAAAGTGACACGGCCTATGTTATAGGCAGCTAAACCTGTGGGGGCAGTTACAACAGCTGACAGTTTGCTGTTTGTCAGTTGTTGGAGGAACTTGCTGATGATTTTGATTAAGAATGTTTTGCCTGAACCAGCTTGGCCACTCACATATAGCAGTATAGGTTTGTAGTCTTGACAGGTACAATCTTTAGTTTCATGCTGCACACCATGTTCAATTTGTTTTGTTATTTCTAGGAAAATGCTACGCTGCTCATTGTTTAGTTGTGATTTTAGTAAAGTAAAGTCTTCTGTAGATTGCTTATACTGACATATGGTGTTTTCTACTTCAGTCATGGCTAATTCTGCCTCATTTGCTAGTAGTGGCTGTCCAAGTGGTTCTTGGCTTCCTGTTACAGAATGTTGACTGCTGTCAGGAGTGTCCAAATCTAGTTGCGCCTGGAGTTCATCTTCTTGTTGCTGTTCATTGTGCAACATTGTTTTGTACTGTGTAAAGTTTACGTCTGTTATAGTGCTTTCATTTGCTTTGAAAGCGTCTTCATATGAATCATAGGTATCCAGTAAATCTTCTTCTTTTCGCCATGGTTTAAAAAGTTGTAACAGGGACATGTAACTGACCACAAAAGTGATGGGTGGAAGGTTTTGAATTAATCTAAACCACTGGCAAATGCTCTGGGCAACCTTCCACAGCACCGTTTTTTAGCCCGTCTGCGCCATTGCAAAAGGGGACCAGCCATGTGCAAATCAGTCAGCAGCTGCCGCCACCGAAGGTAGCAGCCCAGCCCGAACTGCTAGGCCAGGTCCCCTCTGCACAGAAAACCAAGCAACCGCAGACATGTTTCAGCCTTGTTGGACCTCCACAGTGAGGTGCAGCCTGGTTCCCTGTGGCGCAGCGAGCAAGGGACCCACGTCGGGGCCTACCCTCTCTCACAAGGAGAAACAAACTGACCACAAAAGTGATGGGTGGAAGCTTTCGAATGAATCTAAACCACTGGCAAATGCTGTGGGCAACCTTCCACACCACCATTTTTTAGCCCGTCTGCGCCATTGCAAAAGGGGACCAGCCATGTGCAAATCAGTCAGCAGCTGCCGCCACCGAAGGTAGCAGCCCAGCTCGAACTGCTAGGCCAGGTCCCCTCTGCACAGAAAACCAAGCAACCTCAGACATGTTTCAGCCTTGTTGGACCTCCTCAGTGAGGTGCAGCCTGGTTCCCTGTGGCGCAGCGAGCAAGGGACCCACGTCTGGGCATACCCTCTCTCACAAGGAGAAACAAACTGACCACAAAAGTGATGGGTGGACGGTTTTGAATGAATCTAAACCACTGGCAAATGCTCTGGACAACCTTCGACACCACCGTTTTTTAGCCCGTCTGCGCCATTGCAAAAGAGGACCAGCCATGTGCAAATCAGTCAGCAGCTGCTGCCACCAAAGGTAGCAGCCCAGCCCTAACTGCTAGGCCAGGTCCCCTCTGCACAGAAAACCAAGCAACCCCAGACATGTTTCAGCCTTGTTGGACCTCCTCAGTGAGGTGCAGCCTGGTTCCCTGTGGCGCAGCGAGCAAGGGACCCACGTCTGGGCATACCCTCTCTCACAAGGAGAAACAAACTGACCACAAAAGTGATGGGTGTAAGGTTTCGAATGAATCTAAACCACTGGCAGATGCTCTGGGCAACCTTCCACACCACCGTTTTTTAGCACGTCTGCGCCATTGCAAAAGGGGACCAGCCATGTGCAAATCAGTTAGCAGCTGTCGCCACCGAAGGTAGCAGCCCAGCCCGAACTGCTAGGCCAGGTCCCCTCTGCACAGAAAACCAAGCAACCCCAGACATGTTTCAGCCTTGTTGGACCTCCTCAGTGAGGTGCAGCCTGGTTCCCTGTGGCGCAGCGAGCAAGGGACCCACATCTGGGCATACCCTCTCTCACATGGAGAAACAAACTGACCGCAAAAGTGATGGGTGGAAGGTTTCCAGTGAATCTAAACCACTGGCAAATGCTCTGGGCAACCTTCCACACCACCGTTTTTTAGCCCGTCTGTGCCATTGCAAAAGGGGACAAGCCATGTGCAAATCAGTCAGCAGCTGCCGCCACCGAAGGTAGCAGCCCAGCCCGAACTGCTAGGCCAGGTCCCCTCTGCACAGAAAACCAAGCAACCCCAGACATGTTTCGGCCTTGTTGGACCTCCTCAGTGAGGTGCAGCCTGGTTCCCTGTGGCGCAGCGAGCAAGGGACCCACGTCTGGGCATACCCACTCTCACAAGGAGAAACAAACTGACCACAAAAGTGATGGGTGGAAGGTTTCCAATGAATCTAAACCACTGGCAAATGCTCTGGGCAACCTTGCACACCACCGTTTTTTAGCCCGTCTGTGCCATTGCAAAAGGGGACAAGCCATGTGCAAATCAGTCAGCAGCTGCCGCCACTGAAGGTAGCAGCCCAGCCCAAACTGCTAGGCCAGGTCCCCTCTGCACAGAAAACCAAGCAACCCCAGACATGTTTCGGCCTTGTTGGACCTCGTCAGTGAGGTGCAGCCTGGTTCCCTGTGGCGCAGCGAGCAGGGGACCCACGTCTGGACCTACCCTCTCTCACAAGGAGAAACAAACTGACCACAAAAGTGATGGGTGGAAGGTTTCGAATGAATCTAAACCACTGGCAAATGCTCTGGGCAACCTTCCACACCACCGTTTTTTAGCCCGTCTGCACCATTGCAAAAGGGGACCAGCCATGTGCAAATCAGTCAGCAGCTCCCGCCACCGAAGGTAGCAGCCCAGCTCGAACTGCTAGGCCAGGTCCCCTCTGCACAGAAAACCAAGCAACCTCAGACATGTTTCAGCCTTGTTGGACCTCCTCAGTGAGGTGCAGCCTGGTTCCCTGTGGCGCAGCGAGCAAGGGACCCACGTCTGGGCATACCCTCTCTCACAAGGAGAAACAAACTGACCACAAAAGTGATGGGTGGAAGGTTTTGAATGAATCTAAACCACTGGCAAATGCTCTGGGCAACCTTCCACACCACTGTTTTTTAGCCCGTCTGCGCCATTGCAAAAGAGGACCAGCCATGTGCAAATCAGTCAGCAGCTGCCGCCACCGAAGGTAGCAGCCCAGCCCGAACTGCTAGGCCAGGTCCCCTCTGCACAGAAAACCAAGCAACCCCAGACATGTTTCGGCCTTGTTGGACCTCCTCAGTGAGGTGCAGCCGGGTTCCCTGTGGCGCAGCGAGCAAGGGACCCACGTCTGGGCATACCCTCTCTCACAAGGAGAAACAAACTGACCACAAAAGTGATGGGTGGAAGGTTTCGAATGAATCTAAACCACTGGCAGATGCTCTGGGCAACCTTCCACACCACCGTTTTTTAGCCCGTCTGCGCCATTGCAAAAGGGGACCAGCAATGTGCAAATCAGTTAGCAGCTGTTGCCACCGAAGGTAGCAGCCCAGCCCGAATTGCTAGGCCAGGTCCCCTCTGCACAGAAAACCAAGCAACCCCAGGCATGTTTCAGCCTTGTTGGACCTCCTCAGTGAGGTGCAGCCTGGTTCCCTGTGGCGCAGCGAGCAAGGGACCCACATCTGGGCATACCCTCTCTCACAAGGAGAAACAAACTGACCACAAAAGTGATGGGTGGAAGGTTTCGAATGAATCTAAACCACTGGCAAATGCTCTGGGCAACCTTCCACACCACCGTTTTTTATCCCGTCTACGCCATTGCAAAAGGGGACCAGCCATGTGCAAATCAGTCAGCAGCTGCCGCCACCGAAGGTAGCAGCCCAGCCCGAACTGCTAGGCCAGGTCCCCTCTGCACAGAAAACCAAGCAACCCCAGACATGTTTCGGCCTTGTTGGACCTCCACAGTGAGGTGCAGCCTGGTTCCCTGTGGCGCAGCGAGCAAGGGACCCACGTCTGGGCATACCCTCTCTCACAAGGAGAAACAAACTGACCACAAAAGTGATGGGTGGAAGGTTTCGAATGAATCTAAACCACTGGTAAATGCTCTGGGCAACCTTCCACACCACCGTTTTTTAGCCCGTCTGTGCCATTGCAAAAGGGGACCAGCCATGTGCAAATCAGTCAGCAGCTGTCGCCACCGAAGGTAGCAGCCCAGCCCGAACTGCTAGGCCAGGTCACCTCTGCACAGAAAACCAAGCAACCCCAGACATGTTTCAGCCTTGTTGGACCTCCTCAGTGAGGTGCAGCCTGGTTCCCTGTGGCACAGCGAGCAAGGGACCCACATCTGGGCATACCCTCTCTCACATGGAGAAACAAACTGACCACAAAAGTGATGGGTGGAAGGTTTCCAATGAATCTAAACCACTGGAAAATGCTCTGGGCAACCTTCCACACCACCGTTTTTTAGCCCGTCTGTGCCATTGCAAAAGGGGACAAGCCATGTGCAAATCAGTCAGCAGCTGCCGCCACCGAAGGTAGCAGCCCAGCCCGAACTGCTAGGCCAGGTCCCCTCTGCACAGAAAACCAAGCAACCCCAGACATGTTTCGGCCTTGTTGGACCTCCTCAGTGAGGTGCAGCCGGGTTCCCTGTGGCGCAGCGAGCAAGGGACCCACGTCTGGGCATACCCTCTCTCACAAGGAGAAACAAACTGACCACAAAAGTGATGGGTGGAAGGTTTCGAATTAATCTAAACCACTGGCAAATGCTCTGGGCAACCTTCCACACCACCGTTTTTTAGCCCGTCTGCGCCATTGCAAAAGGGGACCAGCCATGTGCAAATCAGTCAGCAGCTGCCGCCACCGAAGGTAGCAGCCCAGCCCGAACTGCTAGGCCAGGTCCCCTCTGCACAGAAAACCAAGCAACCCCAGACATGTTTCGGCCTTGTTGGACCTCCTCAGTGAGGTGCAGCCGGGTTCCCTGTGGTGAAGCGAGCAAGGGACCCACGTCTGGGCATACCCTCTCTCACAAGGAGAAACAAACTGACCACAAAAGTGATGGGTGGAAGGTTTCGAATGAATCTAAACCACTGTCAAATGCTCTGGGCAACCTTCCACACCACCGTTTTTTAGCCCGTCTGCGCCATTGCAAAAGGGACCAGCCATGTGCAAATCAGTCAGCAGCTGCCGCCACCGAAGGTAGCAGCCCAGCCCGAACTGCTAGGCCAGGTCCCCTCTGCACAGAAACCAAGCAACCCCAGACATGTTTCGGCCTTGTTGGACCTCCACAGTGAGGTGCAGCCTGGTTCCCTGTGGCGCAGCGAGCAAGGGACCCACGTCTGGGCATACCCTCTCTCACAAGGAGAAACAAACTGACCACAAAAGTGATGGGTGGAAGGTTTCGAATGAATCTAAACCACTGGTAAATGCTCTGGGCAACCTTCCACACCACCGTTTTTTAGCCCGTCTGCGCCATTGCAAAAGGGGACCAGCCATGTGCAAATCAGTCAGCAGCTGTCGCCACCGAAGGTAGCAGCCCAGCCGGAACTGCTAGGCCAGGTCCCCTCTGCACAGAAAACCAAGCAACCCCAGACATGTTTCAGCCTTGTTGGACCTCCTCAGTGAGGTGCAGCCTGGTTCCCTGTGGCGCAGCGAGCAAGGGACCCACATCTGGGCATACCCTCTCTCACATGGAGGAACAAACTGACCACAAAAGTGATGGGTGGAAGGTTTCCAATGAATCTAAACCACTGGCAGATGCTCTGGGCAACCTTCCACACCACCGTTTTTTAGCCCGTCTGTGCCATTGCAAAAGGGGACAAGCCATGTGCAAATCAGTCAGCAGCTGCCGCCACCGAAGGTAGCAGCCCAGCCCGAACTGCTAGGCCAGGTCCCCTCTGCACAGAAAACCAAGCAACCCCAGACATGTTTCGGCCTTGTTGGACCTCCTCAGTGAGGTGCAGCCTGGTTCCCTGTGGCGCAGCGAGCAAGGGACCCACGTCTGGGCATACCCTCTCTCACAAGGAGAAACAAACTGACCACAAAAGTGATGGGTGGAAGGTTTCGAATGAATCTAAACCACTGGCAAATGCTCTGGGCAACCTTCCACACCACCGTTTTTTAGCCTGTCTGCGCCATTGCAAAAGGGGACCAGCCATGTGCAAATCAGTCAGCAGCTGCCGCCACCGAAGGTAGCAGCCCAGCCCGAACTGCTAGGCCAGGTCCCCTCTGCACAGAAAACCAAGCAACCCCAGACATGTTTCGGCCTTGTTGGACCTCCACAGTGAGGTGCAGCCTGGTTCCCTGTGGCGCAGCGAGCAAGGGACCCACGTCTGGGCATACCCTCTCTCACAAGGAGAAACAAACTGACCACAAAAGTGATGGGTGGAAGGTTTCGAATGAATCTAAACCACTGGTAAATGCTCTGGGCAACCTTCCACACCACCGTTTTTTAGCTCGTCTGCGCCATTGCAAAAGGGGACCAGCCATGTGCAAATCAGTCAGCAGCTGCCGCCACCGAAGGTAGCAGCCCAGCCCGAACTGCTAGGCCAGGTCCCCTCTGCACAGAAAACCAAGCAACCTCAGACATGTTTCGGCCTTGTTGGACCTCCTCAGTGAGGTGCAGCCTGGTTCCCTGTGGCGAAGCGAGCAAGGGACCCACGTCTGGGCATACCCTCTCTCACAAGGAGAAACAAACTGACCACAAAAGTGATGGGTGGAAGGTTTCGAATGAATCTAAACCACTGGCAAATGCTCTGGGCAACCTTCCACACCATCGTTTTTTAGCCCGTCTGCGCCATTGCAAAAGGGGACCAGCCATGTGCAAATCAGTCAGCAGCTGCCGCCACCGAAGGTAGCAGCCCAGCCCGAACTGCTAGGCCAGGTCCCCTCTGCACAGAAAACCAAGCAACCTCAGACATGTTTCGGCCTTGTTGGACCTCCTCAGTGAGGTGAAGCCTGGTTCCCTGTGGCGCAGCGAGCAAGGGACCCACGTCTGGGCATACCCTCTCTCACAAGGAGAAACAAACTGACCACAAAAGTGATGGGTGGAAGGTTTTGAATGAATAAAAACCACTGGCAAATGCTCTGGGCAACCATCCACAGCACCGTTTTTTAGCCCGTCTGCGCCATTGCAAAAGAGGACCAGCCATGTGCAAATCAGTCAGCAGCTGCCGCCACCAAAGGTAGCAGCCCAGCCCGAACTGCTAGGCCAGGTCCCCTCTGCACAGAAAACCAAGCAACCCCAGACATGTTTCGGCCTTGTTGGACCTCCTCAGTGAGGTGCAGCCTGGTTCCCTGTGGCGCAGCGAGCAAGGGACCCACGTCTGGGCATACCCTCTCTCACAAGAAGAAACAAACTGGCCACAAAAGTGATGGGTGGAAGGTTTCGAATAAATCTAAACCACTGGCAAATGCTCTGGGCAACCTTCCACACCACCGTTTTTTAGCCCGTCTGCGCCATTGCAAAATGGGACCAGCCATGTGCAAATCAGTTAGCAGCTGTCGCCACCGAAGGTAGCAGCCTAGCCCGAACTGCTAGGCCAGGTCCCCTCTGCACAGAAAACCAAGCAACCCCAGACATGTTTCGGCCTTGTTGGACCTCCTCAGTGAGGTGCAGCCTGGTTCCCTGTGGCGCAGCGAGCAAGGGACCCATGTCTGGGCATACCCTCTCTCACAAGGAGAAACAAACTGACCACAAAAGTGATGGGTGGAAGGTTTAGAACAAATCTAAACCACTGGCAAATGCTCTGGACAACCTTCCACACCACTGTTTTTTAGCCCGTCTGCGCCATTGCAAAAGGGGACCAGCCATGTGCAAATCAGTCAGCAGCTGCCGCCACCGAAGGTAGCATCCCAGCCAGAACTGCTAGGCCAGGTCCCCTCTGCACAGCAAGGGTGAAACATGTTTGGGGATGCTTGTGGTCTCGTGCAGAAGGGATGTGACCTAGCAGTTCGGGCTGGGATGCTACCTTCGGTGGCGGCAGCTGCTGACTGATTTGCATATGGTCTTTCCCCTTCTGTAATGGCTTGGCAGGCGAAGAACGATGGTCTGGAGGGTTGCCCCGAGCAATGCCAGTGGTTAAGATTCAGTCTAAACCTTCCAGCCATCACCTCTTTGTTTTTGCTTCGTCACCCCGAGTGGGACGGGTATGCCCAGACGTGGGTCCCATGCCTGCTGGGCCTAGAGACTTAAGCTACTCCTCACTGATGAGCCCCAACAAGGGTGAAACATGTTTGGGGATGCTTGTGGTCTCGTGCAGAAGGGATGTGACCTAGACGTTCAGGCTGGACTTCCCCTTTTGGGGTGGGGCCAAGCCTGATTTGCATATGGTATTTCCCCTTCTGTAATGGCTTGGCAGGCGAAGAACGATGGTCTGGAGGGTTGCCCCGAGCAATGCCAGTGGTTAAGATTGTAAGCAGATTCAATTCAACACTACAGCTAAGTCAATGCCTACTCTGGGATGCTAAGGGAAACCCTTATTGATATATTTAAAAGGTGTATTTGAAAATTAAACAATATATATATATCACACTTTTATAATAAATTAATATTTGCTATCACACTTGAGAATATGATGTTGATCAACAATGGATAATGTTATAGTGGTACACTCTTTTTAATGGCTTAGAAGTTGATATAGAGAGGATAAAGTAGCTGAGAATGCTCATATGGCTTCAAAGACAATGCAATGATGAATGAAATGCAGTACAGAAAATATACTTGATATGATTTCAACCAAAACAATGTAATCACTTTTCTTTGACAATTCACACCCCCCATTATGCAAGGTAAAGAGATGGAAGGTAAGCACACAGTTCTCAGGAATGCAATCAAATATATATCAGTTCCCCCCTAGCAAGCTTAGAGGAAAACAGGTAGGAGTTTTAAACACAGGCAATATACTTTGATGTGGTTGCAATTAAGTGAAAAATATGCGAAAAATGCTTTTAATTCCCTATAGGGGGTTCAGGGTAGGTGATAGATACTTTGAATCAGTTCAGGCCAGCCCTATCAATGATTCAGGGATGGTTATTAGGTTGAAAACAGATTTCAGGGATGGAAGCAAAGACAAATATTTTTACCCGTGGCTAAAATGAAGCAAAATGTCAAATCGCTGCAAATTTTCCAAGTACGTCGGGCGCTATTACGGAGGCACTATAATGGGAATCTTAGCTTTAAGATGACAGTTAAAACTCGCTCTTAGCACAAACGGTTCCGGAGATACGGCCGATTTAGTAAAGGTAGTGTTTCAGAAATGAAATCACAGTTTCAGAATGACAGATGACAGTTTTCAGTTTTAAAGATGACAGAATTACACGATTCTAGGAGGCAGTTCTAATAGGTTAAAATAGTTTGGATCAGATTATTTTAAAGTAAGAGATTGGTTTTGGCACAGTGCTAGCTGGGTACTCACACTAGATTTTGGACAGGAATGCGACTTCGTCACAGATCGGGTCAGGATTGGACTGGACTCCTGGCGGTTCTCTCGCCACGGACGATCTCTGCCTGGTTCTGCTCACAGCGATCTGGGTCAGCTCTGCTAGTGGTGCTGCACAGCGGTCTGGATCTCTGGTTCTGACAAAAGTTCTTGGCACTGCACGGCGGTCTGGTCTCTGGTTCCGGGTACAGCTCTGCTTTCTGGGTGTTTCTGGCACAGGGTTTTAGCCAGAATCAGACAGCTCAGCCCGGCTGTCTGAATAGTTTGGTTTGGTTGCTAGGTTTTGAAGGCCTGCTGATAGGAGTTCAGCTGTTGGGTTCTAGAGTTCTTGGAGTTTCTGGATGTGAAGTCTGAAATCAGGATGTGGAGTTGTCTGTCAAAATGCTCCACAGAAAGTGAAAAAGAAAAATCCTATCTGGCTTCCAGTGGCTCTTTTTATGTGTTTAGAAAGTGGGTGGGTCGGCTAATTCTGCATGCCCAACCCTCTTAACTTATCATTGGCCAGTTCCTCCTCTCTTCCTTGATTGGGGGAAGGAAATGGAGTGTCAGAGTGATGTCAGCCATTTATGATCTATTGAAGAACGCCCCTTTACTTTTGCTTAGAAAATCATTTTTCATAACTACACATACCTCCCAGATATACAGTTGTTTGACATTACATGTACATATTACAGATTACTTATGGTCCATGCTTGTTCAACTTTGATCTTCCTGGGGGCTTGCATTCAAAAATGACAACTTATTTTCGTTTTTAGTTGGTTTACCAATGTTAAATCTGTATCAAAAATTACACAAATGTACACCCTCCTTCTACACACATTCCAGTAATTTACTAGGTCTCTAGCATAAACCCAGTGTCTGTAATATCAATAAATAGCGGAGTTTTGCCTCAGAACATGGTACAAAGTTGAATCAAGTCTTGAATTGTGGGTACATTTCTTAGATTAAGCTTCTCCAAATTTCACATTTTTGTGAGCTTAATACAATATTTTAGAAGCATTTAACTTACACATATATTTGCTGCAATATGATTCCACAAAAGTGTCTGAGTCCACCCCCAGAAACTTGGGAGTACCACATGTCTCTCCTCTCCCAGTTAGGGCTCTGTTTACAGTCCACTCTGAAAATCAACATACCCCATTCAATTGCAAGTGTCTATTGTGTTGGCTGAGGTCAGCAGGCCAGGGGGCCACTCTGCATTTGGTTAGCATGAACCTGTGATTTCCTGGGCTGTTGTGTGGGTCTCTGAGGTGAGAAGGTTTCCCAGCCTCTTGGCCTGTTAATGCAATCAGATTGTCTCTGGGAACAGCGGGTGGTTAAGAGTTTTAATTAACCAGCGGGCCTTTGAAGTTTCCAGGTGTCTCAGGAGGCTGATTAGCTTCTGAAGTAGCAGTTCTCCTGTCAGAGTTTAGACCGCTAGCGCTGGTTTGTGGACAAAGGTGATACTGCACCCCCATGATTTTAGCAACTTTTTAACATCAAGAAAATTAATTCCCAACAGCTCTGGGTTGCTTTTGGCAATCAGCCTTGCCATTCCCAATGATTTCAGGCTACTGTTTGTGTAGCCCAATGGTGGTTTTAGGCAGTGCCCTCCTGTGCTCACACCATAGGCAAAAATGGGTGGCAGCCTATTCTTCATGTTTTCCCTGTGCATTTTCTGGGGAGTTCTGGCCATCATGATGTTTTCAATGCCAGTAATGCACAGTTTTTTTTTGTGGTAGGGCTCAGTTGCATGGGTAAAACATCCCACAAGCCCCCCTCTTGTGATGGCCATTCTGATCTTTCACTGATGGAACTCGCAAGATCTGGGATGTTAGCCTCATCTTCTTCTGGTAGATGGCACAGTTCTGTATCTTTTCCTCCATCAGGTGGATCGATCGGTTCTCCTCGCCGGTCCTGATGGGAATATTGGGCGGTACCCCGGGCCCCTCGGATCTCTGCTCCCAGTCCCCGGATCGTTTTCCTTGGTCAGTCTCCATGGTTTCATCTCTCCTAGGATGATAAGGCAAAAGCAGCAATACCTATTTGTAGACATTTCTCCCCCACTTTTGATATAGTGAGGTGGCATGTACATTTTATAAATCAAGAGACATAGCATTCTTATTTTGAAAAACAAGATATAATTCAAAGACAGTTGCACACAAGAATCATAATATTTTAGAGACTATATATGGGATATTTTAGGGTTGGAACTGAATTACTCTGGAGCGGCCCCCTCTGGGATTCCAGAGTATTCCTCCAGTTCTTAAAGAGTGTACCTGGGATGGCAACACTTTAGCTGATTAATATGGACCCACTTGTCTTCCCCTTCCGTCGAACTACCTTTGGGGATGCGGATCTTGTAGGCTACAGGGGAGATTTTGTCATTTCAAACGGTCCCTTCCATGTAGGCAAACATTTTCGCTGTTTGGCCTGGTTCCTTTTGAAATTGTATAGATAGACCCAGTCTCCCACAGTATATTCCTTCCTGGTGGTCTTCAGGTCATAGTGGGTTTTCATTCTATCAGCTGATCTTTCTAGATTCCGCTGAACATAGGCAAACGCATGCTGAAGGTGTTTCCTTAAATTCTCCACATACTCATGATTTGTGGAGGCATTTATCAGTGTCTGCTCTTGGGTCCTGTAGAGCAAATGCTGGGGAAGCACCATCTTGCGTCCGGTCATCAACTCAAATGGTGACATTTTAGTTGCAGATGAAGGGGTAGATCTGATGGCCATTAGGACCAGAGGTAATCGGATATCCCAACTTGGCCCCGAATCTGCCACAAACTTTTTTAAGATGCTCACAATGGTTCGGTTGTATCTCTCTACTGCTCCAGAAGAAGCTGGCCTGTAAGCAATTTGTAACTTCCTTTTAACCCCCAGTATCTCCCACATCTTTGTCATTACTTCACTGGTGAAGTGGCTACCTCTTTCTGACTCAATCCTTTGAGGTAGACCAAAACGGGAAAAGATGTGGTTAATCATCAGGGCAGCTGCTGTTTCTGCCTTGCAATTTGGAGCCGGGAGACATTCCACCCACTTGGTAAACAAGCATGTAACCGTCAACATGTACTTGTTTCCTCTAGACGAGCGAATCACAGGGCCTACAAAGTCGATTTGTAAATCTGACCATGGCAGTGTCATTCCCCTCTTTTGGAGAGGCGCATGGTGTGTGAGGGATGATGGCTGAAATTGTGCACACATAAGACACCCCTTCAAGTATTGGTCGAGGTCCTGCCCCATGTGTGGCCAGTATGCAACCTCTCTTAAGATCTCAAGTGTTGTGTGAAACCCCCTATGACCGGCTGTGGCCGCATCATGGGCGTGACTTAACATCAGGCTTCGGAATGAGGTAGGGACCACCCACTGATCATGGCCAGCTTGGGATTTCCTTACCAACAAACCGTCTTGGATTCGGAACATCTTTGGATATTTTATCAACACTCTAAGGTCCTCCTTCCCAATGTAATCGGCATCCATCAGGGGAAAGTTCTCAGGGTCCTCAATGTGTTGGTAAAACTTACCAATTATTGGATCCCCCTTTTGAGCCGTAATTAAATCAGCATCAGGGGTCTCCTTACTCCATTGTGCAGTTGAAAGATCATTGTGAGCATTTGTCTGGGACCTAGTGATAGCAGTGACCTGGATTTCCCCCAACAGGGACCCAATCTCTATTAGATCCCTTGGATGGCCCTGGTTTTGGCCAGCTGTCAGCTAAGTCATTTCCAGTTTTGTCTGGTGCCTCTACTTTGGAATGACCCTTGATCTTCTTCCAGTAGATGGTCATCCCATTCGAGGTGACCAGATCATCAATGTTTTGAATTAACTTCCCATGTTTCAAAGGTTTGTTATTAGCACATAGCATGCCTCTGGTTTTCCAGTTAACCAGGTGCTCCACGAACCCGTTCCGTACGTAATCCGAATATGTGATTATGACCAGTTCGTGGAGTTGATGTTGGACAGCAATGAGGATGGCTTGATGCACAGCCATCAACTCTGCTACCTGACTACTTCTGGGACCAATTTTGTATCCAGCGGAGGGTTCTGGGGACTCATTCACCCATGCGTTCCCTACGCCGGCCACGAGTTCTTTTTCCCCGTTGTTGTCAACATGGTAAGAGCATCCATCCACATAGACAGTGGGCATTCCCTCACACTTGTCTTCTTCAAAGACTTTGTGCGGGGAATTAAGGTATGCCTCCATGTTGTCCTTGATTTTTAGACTTTCGTCCTCGAGACAGTTTTCTCTGGCACAATCATGCAAGTCAGCCAGACCTTGCGCGAGGGGACTCTTCTTGTTTTGGCCATATCTGACCTCCACAGGAAAGCCTTGCATTGACAGAATCCAGGAAGTAATTCGGGAATTACTCACATTTCCGGCCCGGATTCTGTCACTTCGGAGATATTGCAGAGGCTGGTGTGGAGTCTCCACTATGATGTGTTCCCTTGGATAAACGGGCGGTAATTCTTCAATGCCCACACCGTTGCCAGGAGTGCCTTTTCACAATCGTTGAATTTTTCCTCCACAGAGGATAAAGTTTTGCTTGCATAGGAGATTACTTTATTGACCTTGTCATGCTTTTGGTATAATACTGCCGTCAAGCACATATTAGAGAACCCTGTCTCCAGGAAGAACTCCTTGTTTCTGACAGGGTAAGTTAGGCAAGGCGCTTGTGAGAGGCTTCTTTTGAGTTGTCTTACTGCCTCGGATTGTTCTGGACCCCATTCCCACTTGACCCCCCCCTTCAAAAGATGAATCAGGGGTCTAGTGATCTCTGCGTAGCCCTCAATTAACTTTCTGCTGTAATTAGTCAGTCCAAGGAGGCTCCTTAGTTCCCGCAAAGTTGCAGGATCCTTCATTTTCTGAAGTGCTTCCACTTTCTTTTCTTGGGGACAGAGATCCTGAGGAGTAATCTCATGCCCCAAGAAATTAACACGGGTTCTACACCACTGTGCTTTCTGAAAGGAAAGTTTTGCTCCGACGGCCCTCAACTGTGTCAGAACATAACAGATCTCTGCTATGTGTTCTTCCACAGATGAACCTTTGATGAGGACATCATCTACATAAGCCAGGTTACCCCTCACACCCAGGTCGGGCATGGCCTTATGTAGGAAAATGTTGAATTCATTGCCGGAGTTGAGGTACCCGAAGGGAGTCCGGGTCCATGTGTACTGCTGGCCCCCAAAGGTAAAAGCCAGTTTGTATTGGTCCTCCCTACTGACAGGCACGGTCCAGTATCCATTGGTCAGGTCTATTGCAGTGAATACCTGTGACCCCTGGATCTGGGCCAGCCCTTGGTCAATGTAGGGCAGAGGCCATCGGGAAGTATGGACCCGTTTGTTGAGCTCCCTAAGGTCGGCACAGAGTCTCCACTGGCCGTTTGGCTTCAATATTCCCAGCACCGGATTATTGAAGGTGCTGTGTACTGGACGGATTATTCCCCGGGACTCAAGGTTCTTAATTATTTCAGTCAGGGACTCCATGGATGCGAGAGGCAAACGATATTGCTTCACAAACACTGGAGTCATGCCAGGGTCCATGGGAATTGTTGTTGTGTGGATGTCGGTGCAACCACAGTCATATGAGTCTACCGCAAAGAGATCTTGGAAATCCGAGAAAACTTGTTTCAACTTTTGCTTCTGTTCCAGAGTCACGCAGGCATCAGCTAGGTTGACTCTCTCTTCCACCATCTGCCTGAAGCCTGGAAAGACTTCTGGTTTTGCTATCTCAGCGGCCTCCTCCAGCTGGGTGGAGAAGTCCCTGGACAGAGTGCTGATTTGGACTGGAGGCTTCAGGTGGGAAAGGCAGTCCTCATGGACCTGGAAAATCACCTCATCCCTTCTAAAGTCACAAGTCACGTCTTCCTTACCATAAGGGCAAGAAGTGTACACCAGGAAGTCCCCCCATGCTGGGTAAAGATCCTGTCTGGTGTTGTATTGTCATCACTGTCACTGTCAAAACAGTCCTTGGGGATCGGTCCTAACAGTTCATTTCCTAAATCAATGGAGAAATGTCGGTCATCAACGGCCATTCCAATAATGGTGCCTGCGGCTAGAGTAATACTCTTTAAGTCGCTGTTATCCACCTCTATTGGAATGGTGTCATGTTCTATGTTGACTAATGGTGTTGGGTTTACCCCCAACCCTTGCTGTTGGAGAGAAGCATTTAGATGAATATAAGCATCAGGGTTTTTCAATTTTTGTCCTCTTTTAACTTTCACATCCAGGGAGAATTGTCGGGTCCTTTCTGGGATGGTGACTTCCTCTTTAAGCTGAATTTCAACTGCATAAGGTAGCAATTGAGCTGACCTATATGCTTTTTCTGGATCATCAAAGCCCATGGGATTATCCGCTAATCGGGACCAAACTTTGAAGTTTATTAGGTCCAAACTAATGGCAAAGCGATTGAGAATGTCACTGCCTAAGTAAAAGGCGGCAGTGACGTCTTGCACGACCCAACAATTATGGACTATGCTCTTGTTGCCATACACCTGCTTGGCAGGAGATGTTTGTAATTTGGTGCTTCCAGGTCAATTTCCCATTTGTCTATCAGTTTGAATGTGGGAATGGCTGGATCTTTTGGGGGTTGGCGGAACATGGCTTCGCTGATGAAGCTCTTACCGTTGTTCACACACACTCGAGCGAGAACAGAGTCCTTCCCATCATTTAACTGAACAGGGATGAACAACTGCTCTCCAATTTGCTGAATATCGGCCAGGCTCTGAGCTGATTTCACATCTTTCTGGACTATGGGAGTGGGAGTGTCTGATTGTGGATTGGTAAAGAATTTCAGAGTATTTCCTTCCAGTGTGGAATACCACCTTAAACTGGAAGGAAGGTTGATTTTCAGAAATAGAGAGGACCCCCCATCACCAGTCTGTTGTCCTACTGGTATTACTGTCATGTCTGAAATTTGGTTGTTCTGGAAGTGAAATTCTACTTGGTCAGATTTTTGTTCAACCATGTGGCAGGTGCAATTTAAACTAACATGGTTGACACTCTGTTTTAATTTTATTGATCAGCTAGTCTGGGTCCAGAGGACCTTGTTTAGGGAATCTATTAGGGGTGACAACCTTCTCAGGAGGACATTCCCTAGTAAACAAGGGGTGCCCTCTGGAGTTACTACTATGACCGGGTGTTTCACCTTTTGTCGCCCAATTTTAATGTCCAACTCTGCAGTCCCCTCGACAGGAATTTCCTTCCCGTCAAAGTTCTGAAGTTGTCCAGGAAGAGAGGTGAGGGGAATTTGGTACTTCTCCCCCCACCTCAATTCAGTTCATTAAAGGCCCTTCTGGACAGAAGGGTGGCTTGAGATCCAGTGTCCACCAGCGCCAAGATTGTACCCTGCCCCTGTACTTGTACCGGGGCTTAATATCTTCCCTCCTTCTCCTCAAGGGGGCACAGATAATGCACATTTTTGGACAACTGGTGGGCTAACTTTCTGGTTTTGGACATGGCGAGAGAAGAGATTTGGGCAGAATTCTGTGAAGAGCCTGGGGAATCTGAAAGAAAAAGTTGGCAACTGGAAATGGTTTCCGGTTCTGGGCCGCCCCTCCCTTTTTGGAGGCAGTCATCAGGATGGGTTTGACCCATGGGATTTTGGTATTGTTGGTTCTGGGATAGAATGATAGGCGGCAACAGCTCAATCCCCACATCTACCGAGTCTAGGTTGGAATCCCTCGGGACCCATTTTTCCTTGGGAGGAGTTCCCCCATCGCTGAAGGAGAAGATCCTTTTCCCAGGATCCTCTGAGGATCCCTCTCCCTCAAATTGGAAGACCTGTACCTCCTCCACAAAGTGGGTCTGTTTGGGTCCTTTGTTTCTCCTACCTCCTCTCTGCTCCTTGGGTGGCAGACTTTCAGGGGTAGGAGATTTTTTTTCCGGTTCCTGGTTTTCCAGGGGTTGTTTACAAGTTGGGAAGGAAGCTTCCTCCAAGGCTTTACACCCCCCTTCCCCTTGTGCCTCCTCCCTGGGAACCGGTGGGTTATCGGGGTGCTGTCCCTGTCATTGTTCTGGAGCACCAGGTCCAGAGTTTGGGGCATTCTGCACTGGCATGCTCATCTGAGGGTTCTGTTGCGCCCTCAGCATGTGACCCAGATCCCGTGCCATGTTTTGGACCTGGTGCTCAAGTTGGGAAACCCGCTCAGGCTGATATGGGGTTCTGTTTTCTCCCCTGGGCTGATCCCGGGAAGGGTAGCTATCCCTTCTCTGGTAATACCCTGGGGTGGGAAGATTTGAGTACCCCTCCACCCTTTGCCTCCCCTCTCCCGGATTAGGTTGTCTGGGCTCAGGGAATTGGGGAAAGAAGGATGGATGAGTTTGAGGCTGGAAACCTTGTGGATACCTGGGGAAAAAGTTCGGCCCATGGTTTGGTGAATTTCTGCCCTCCTGTGGGAAGTTTGGAGGGAAGTTCTCTGGGTTAGGTGCTTGACTGGATCCCCCCTTTGGGCTGGAGGAGTCCACACATAGCCCAGGATGGGTCGGTTTCCCTTGTAGCGGGGACTTACATAATCAGGGGAGCGAGGGACCCCATTTGTGGGACTACCTCCTTGACTCCCTGTCTGTGACTGGCCCGAGGGGCTTCTGGAGTTAGAGTTATTCTGTGCAGGCAGGTTTTTAGGCCCCCCATCTCCAAATCTAAAACAGGGGCAACCTTTGCCTCAGCCACCTTGGCAGCAGCAGGGGTGCTGTTGGTTTTGGGGTTTTTGGGTGCATTACTTTTATTTTCTATGGGCTTCTGCACCTCATAGATCCGGGTGGCTTGCTCAATGACCCAGTCTAAAGATCTTTTCTCGTGAAAATCTCTCACAAGCTGGGTCATTATGTACTTGGGAAGAGCATGGAAAAATGTGTTGATGAATTCTCTGCTGTCCGTGCACACCCTTCTGGTGGTCTGCGCAAAGGCACACTTCAATTCTTGCACAAATTATTGTGGGGCCTGATCCTCCCCACATTGCAAATTGTAGGCTGCCTTGCAAGCCTCTTGGGGATTTCTATGTACAGAAAAATGTTTCCAGATGCCCGCCCTATATGTGGGCCATCTTGAATGGTTTTGGTCCTCCAGCCCCGCAAAGAAACTGGAGTATTCAGGGGAGAATGTCCATTTGACGTACTGGATGCAGCTACTGCTGTACTTCAAATGGAAAGTCTCCATCATTTGCTCATAGAGCTCCAAGTGTTCCCAAACAGAATACTTGGCGTTCTTATGATAAGGCGTGATGAGACTCCTTATTGCCTTAATCTGTTTTAAGGGGTCCTTAAGCAAGGCCCTTTTCACCTTATTGGCCTTTTTGGTTCGGGTAACCCTGGTCCATTCATCCTCTGTTTCAGAAGCACTGCTCCCAGAGGTGCCCGTCTGATCTTCCAGGTTTTCCCGGATTCTGCAAGCCTGGGAATAGCTGTCAGAATGTGGGGACCTGGTCTCCTGTGTCCTGTGACACTCAGAGGAGTCTTCAGATCCCTCCTTGCTACCAGGATTTGATGGGTAGCCCCCCACTGACCTAACTGGGCAGAGGTTTTCAGGATGCCCTTAGTGGGCCTACTCTCCTGGGGTTCCCCACTAAATTGCACTGTACTTAGGTGCCCATACCCGGATTCCCGCCCATCCATTCCTGGGTGGTACTGGCCTATGAGCCCCATACTTTTGGCTGGATAGTAATCTGCCATCCCTATGGCCCTGTGCTCATGTGGGCCAGGGGACATGGGGGTGGCAGAGTCCAAGGACTGGGAGAGATGAGGTTATACTCAGGGGTTTCCCTTTCCCAGCGAACCTCATCTCTATCAGCCCCTGCTCCCTGTTGCAATGCAAGAGCCTGTGCCTTCAGTTCCTCAGTTACGGCCTTACTAGACTCTATCAGTCTCTCCTGCATGGCTACCTGTTGCTGGAGCCTATCATTGTGCTGGCAGAGAGCCTCATTCTCTCTCTGTGCCTCCTGATTGGTCCTGGAGTACTGGGCCAGTCTTTGCTGCAGGAGGGTTACCTCCTGAGTCCCATCCCTACTGGCCTGCTCCTTTCTTGCCAGAGCCTCCTCCACCCTCCTGGTGTGCTCTAACAAGTTCTGATGCTCTTTTTGGAGGTCACCCAGCCCCTGGAGGGCCAAGTGATTTTCTTCAGTTTTTCTTTTTAAATGGCAGACTTCCTGGCCTAAGGTGTCCCTTTCCTGACTAAGAGTCTGCATCTGTGCCACCAGGTCGTCCCTTTGCCTTTGAAAGGCACCAGCTTTCTGGCGCTCCTGATCAAACTCTGCCTGGGTATCCAGGTCTTTCGGGATCAGTTTATTGCTCTCTGCCTTTTCCCTATCTAGGTGGCTTTGCAGGGTAACTACCTTCTCAGCACATGCCCTATTGAAATCTAATTGTTGCTCCAGCTTTTTCTGGCTCTGCAGTAGGGAGTCCAAACCTTCTTGGTACTCCTTCTGCAAGGCCAGAAATCTGGTATCCTGGTCAGACTTTTCCTGTTGCAGGATAATCATGTCCTCTTTGATTTTAATGAGATACTGTCTGCTCTCATTTTCTGATTCCTGGCTTCTGTGCATCCTCTGCTCAGAAGAGACCAGGTCAAATTGGGCCTTCTCTAACGCGATCTGTTGCCTATTTGCCAGATCTTGGCCTTCAGCACATTTGTCCTGCATGGCTCCCGTATATAGGTACAAATATGCCGCTATCCTAACCATCTTGTCGTGTTCATCTTTAGCTTTAGGAGCCATGTATAGTTCACTCAGGGCCACATGTAAGGGACCCTGATCTCTCCAGATATCTATCAGGAATGCAATCAAATATAATTCAGTTCCCTCCTAGCAAGCTTAGAGGAAAACAGGTAGGAGTTTTAAACACAGGCAATATACTTTGATGTGGTTGCAATTAAGTGAAAAATATGCGAAAAATGCTTTTAATTCCCTATAGAGGGTTCAGGGTAGATGATAGATACTTTGAATCAGTTCAGGCCAGCCCTATCAATGATTCAGGGATGGTTATTAGGTTGAAAACAGATTTCAGGGATGGAAGCAAAGACAAATATTTTTACCCGTGGCTAAAATGAAGCAAAATGTCAAATCGCGGCAAATTTTCCAAGTACATCGGGCGCTATTATGGAGGCACTATAATGGGTAGCAAGTCGATTTTAGGTTCGTTGGAAAGCTTAGAATCTTAGCTTTAAGATGACAGTTAAAACTCGCTCCTGACAAAAGTTCTTGGCACTGCACAGCGGTCTGGTCTCTGGTTCCGGGTACAGCTCTGCTTTCTGGGTGTTTCTGGCACAGGGTTTTAGCCAGAATCAGACAGCTCAGCCCGGCTGTCAGAATAGTTTGGTTTGGTTGCTAGGTTTTGAAGGCCTGCTGATAGGAGTTCAGCTGTTGGGTTCTAGAGTTCTTGGAGTTTCTGGATGTGAAGTCTGAAATCAGGATGTGGAGTTGTCTGTCAAAATGCTCCGGAGAAAGTAAAAAAGGAAAACCCTATCTGGCTTCCAGTGGCTCTTTTTATGTGTTTAGAAAGTGGCTGGGTCGGCTAATTCTGCATGCCCAACCCCCTTAACTTATCATTGGCCAGTTCCTCATCTCTTCCTTGATTGGGGGAAGGAAATGGAGTGTCAGAGTGATGTCAGCCATTTATGATCTATTGAAGAACGCCCCTTTACTTTTGCTTAGAAAATCATTTTTCGTAACTACACATACTTCCCAGATATACAGTTGTTTGACATTACATGTACATATTACAGATTACTTATGGTCCATGCTTGTTCACCTCTGATCTTCCTGGGGGCTTGTATTCAAAAATGACAACTTATTTTCATTTTTAGTTGGTTTACCAATGTTAAATCTGTATCAAAAATTACACAAATGTACACCCTCCTTCTACACACATTCCAGTCATTTACTAGGTCTCCAGCATAAACCCAGTGTCTGTAATATCAATAAATAGTGGGGTTTTGCTGCAGAACATGGTACAAAGTTGAATCAAGTCTTGAATTGTGGGTACATTTCTTAGATTAAGGTTCTCCAAATTGCACATTTTTGTGAGCTTAATACAATATTTTAGAAGCATTTAACTTAAACATATATTTGCTGCAATATGATTCCACAAAAGTGTCTGAGTCCACCCCCAGAAACTTGGGAGTACCACATGTCTCTCCTCTCCCAGACAGGGCTCTGTTTACAGTCCACACTGAAAATCAACATACCCCATTCAATTGCAAGAGTCTATTGTGTCGGCTGAGGTCAGCAGGCCAGGGGGCCACTCTGCATTTGGTTAGCATGAACCTGTGATTTTCCGGGCTGTTGTGTGGGTCTCTGAGGTGAGAAGGTTTCCCAGCCTCTTGGCCTGTTAATGCAATCAGATTGTCTCTGGGAACAGCAGGTGGTTAAGAGTTTTAATTAACCAGCGGGCCTTTGAAGTTTCCAGCTGTCTCAGGAGGCTGATTAGCTTCTGAAGTAGCAGTTCTCCTGTCAGAGTTTAGACCGCTAGCGCCGGTTTGTGGACAAAGGTGGTTCTGCACCCCCATGATTTTAGCAACTTTTTGACATCAAGAAAATTAATTCCCAACAGCTCTGGGTTGCCTTTGGCAATCAGCCTTGCCATTCCCAATGATTTCAGGCTACTGTTTGTGTAGCCCAATGGTGGTTTTAGGCAGTGCTCACACCATAGGCAAAAATGGGTGGCAGCCTATTCTTCATGTTTTCCCTGTGCACTTTCTGGGGAGTTCTGGCCATCATGATGTTTTCAATGCCAGTAATGCACAGTTTGTTTTGTGGTAGGGCTCGGTTGCATGGGTAAAACATCCCACAAGATTCAGTCTAAACCTTCCAGCCATCACCTCTTTGTTTTTGCAGGGACATGTAATACATGTAATACAGTTCTTTATGTTGAGGAGTTTTTAATGTCAATTTCATATGATATATTAAGCCTCTTTTGGTAAGTTTCACTAAGCTGCCTTCACAATTTACCTTTCTTCTCATCTGGTTTAATATTATGTTGGTATGTGAAGTTTTGGGCTATTTGGTATAGACACATGGTTTCCAAAGTGGTACTCCTTTTTGGGTAGTATGTGTCTAGTAAGTTGTTTTTCAAAATGTCTTGGCTGTTGGGATCATTTTTGGCTACTGTTTCTGTGTCTTCATATGATTTGAGAACTATTTTTCTAGATTTAACAGGACCAAGGCTTAGCCATACTATATTTTCAGATTTTCCATACAAGGCAATACCGGTTAAACTGTCTGCGGCTTCATAGCAGCCACATTCTCTATGGGAGAGCATTTTTATGCCTAAGCTGTACAATTTCTGTGATAGTGTTTTGTCAGATGATATGTCATCCCAGAAGTCTTTCAGCTCTGTTTTTTCTGCTTTGGTTAAGTAGGCTGTGACATATCGTGCAACTGCAGTGGAATTGTCTGCAATGTATTTACCATCTATATTTGCATTCCATAGGAGGACAATGATTGCATTGTAATCATTGATTTATTTTGATCCTTCTGTTCTTTTTATGTAATATGTGTTATTAGGTGATTTACCTTTGACACTATGGGCCTCATTACGACCCTGACGGTAGGGGGTTAACGGCGCGGGTATATCTGCCGGTGCCATTAACGCCCTACCGCCTCATTACGAGGTCCGCTCGTAGGACCCGCTAAGGACACCTGGTTTTACCAGGCATCCTTAGTGGGTCCCGCGAGCGGTCCAGCATGCTAACAATAGGCCCGTCATTAACGGGCCCATTGTTAGCATGCTTCCCATTCCCATTGAGCCCTATGGGGGCTCAAATGGGAATGGGGATGGACCGGGTCCGGGTTCCTTGAATGGGGAAATACAGGGCCCTCCAAGGTCGGAATGGCCCAGTATTTCCCCTTTCAGAGAACCCGGGTTTGGGGGTAGCCATGCCCTTAAGTCCTTGCATGGCTACCTCCAAACTTGTAATGAGGCCCTATGTGTCATTTGTGAAGGGATTTCACAAGTGACATATTTTTGGATGAACTGCAAAACTGTGGCATCACTGTCCTGACCAGATTTAGGAGCATCTTTAATCCACAAAAGCATGTGGATGTGTGGTGCTCCTCTGGGTTGGTATTCTTTTCTCCAAAAGGAAAAGTTTTATTACAAATGAAGTGTAGCATAGCAATGAAGTGATGATGGAAATATCTTCATACATTTACCGGATCTAGAGAGCAGAGTTCTCCTGGTGTTTTTACATTTAGATCTATATCTATATTTGTTTTGTTTTTGTTTGCTATGCATAGGAAATCATGTAAATCTTCCCATGCATATTCTGCACAACTTAATGTCACAAACCAAGTGGGTAGGTCAAGGTTTCTTATCATACAGCGTACATCTGCATGACGTCGGAACCAGCATTCTTTTGTACCACGCATGTTTACTAAAAGATTTGTAATGCTTGACTGTAAAAACTTCATCCTTTTCTTGCAATGTATGTAGTAATTGCGTAGCTGACATATTTTGAAAATTGGTACCTGATTTTAATGTGTGTGCAACTTCGTAGCATAGAGTTGCTAGTTCACTTTCAAAGAGAAGGTGGAATATGTATTTGCATGTTTTGTCTGAATCTGGGGTCTTCAGAATACATTCGTAAAGAGTGGTATTCTGATGCTGTTATTTGTGTGGGTCTTTCATCGTACCTTCCTCCTTTTCCAGTAGGAAAGAGTAGAGGAAAGGCTTGTGCTTCTATACTTTTTTCCCATATGCTGATTGGATATCCTTTGGCTTGTCGCATTTGGTAAGTTTCCAGTGCATCATCTAAGGTATCTTTAGAGTGTAATAGGTGAATTGTATAATGATCTAAAATATTGGATTCTGTAGTAGGATCTAGAAGTTGAAATTGACCAGTTCCTGACGAGTCTTGAATTATGTTGGTAGTTTTCCTCAGGTTTTCTTCAATATTTATTTCTTTGTAGTATTCATTGTTGTTTTGTAGATATTGCAGGGCTTCTCTAAATTTATGTAAGTCCACGTGTTGTTACCAATTTATTTTTTCTTTTGTAGGTACGCCATTTACTAAGATAATCAAAGATTGATCTATTGGATGTTGCACTCCCAAAGTGTGTACATTTTCTTTGAGATCTAATGGCAAATAAAATACTTTGCCACAAATGCCTTTGAGTAATTCAGAAGGAGGTAGTTTTGCTGTTTTTGGTTGAAGGTGTATTATTGCTTGAAATGGGTGCACTGTTTGAATTATGATGCTTTCATACAAGTTAAGTTGTTGCAGGGGTTTTGGTAATGGGAATAATTCCAAGTTATTTGTGATAGCACGTGAAGGTATTTGGTTGTTGTCAAGTTTTGCAGTGCAGTAACTGCAAAGTATTAAGGGGTTAGCAATTTCGTATTTGTTTTCCGCTATAAGATAGAGAGCTAATTAGAACCACTTGGAATCTTCATTGTCTTCTATTTTGTACATTATGTCTACAGTTTTTGTGCTATTCTTATAAAAAGTCCTGCGGCAACACACACACACACACACACACATGGTTTGGTACTTCAGCAGATGTGCTTTTAAACTTTAGTATTTCTTTTTGGTATGTGTGTAGTAGAAGGTTGCCATCTGTAAAGTTGTTGCTAGTCTGTTCTAAAGCTATTGGATTTTGTAAGTGGCTTTCACTTCCAAAATATTTTCTGTAAATATGCTCTATTTCTTCCATTAGTTCTTTGGCTGTACCATGTAGAAGCTTGTTATTTAAATTGGCTAGTGCTAAAGCAGGACTTTTGGCATAGTACAGTTTATGAACCAGATGTCTTACAGTTGAATGGTTTGTTGCTAACATTTTGATATGGTGGAAGGTGCTTTTGCAAATAGGTCCAGAAATGCAGGCTAATGAATGTCTTTGTAGCACTGTGTAATTTTGCACTGGACAGGAGTCCATAGTTTGTAATAGTTTTATTTTCAATTTGTCTTTGCCTTTCACATACTGATTAAGGAACTGGCATAAAGATGTGAAAGATTGTTTGCTTTTGTTACACATTGATGTGCACGGCCATTTGTAGACTGGACGCATTCCTTCAGTGGAATGGAGAGCTGATACTATGTTTTCTAGGGATATTTTTGTGAGCAGCGTTTCTTGTTCCACAATGGTATTAAGTTTTTCATACCCTCGTCCACTGCTATGTATGGCAATTGGGTTTCTTTGCTTTTGTTTGTTTGCTTCTTCATTGAAATATGGTTCTGTGCTGGTGGTGTGACTCCACTCACCTCCACAGATGTTTGAAAAGCTATCTTTGTTGCTATTCCATTTATTGAGAAGTCTTTTTTGTAGTTTAGTAGGTTTGTTTGTTTGTTTGTTTCTTTCTTTTATTTTGTATAGCGCTCCAGACCCAGGGGTAAATGGGCGCTTAAGCACAGGTTACATAGTTACATTATATAAGCAGTTATACAATTGTGGCGTTAATATGCCATATATAGTATGTACAGGCAGGAAGTAGGAAACATTTCAGAGTATGTACAATATATACAGTGGTACTGATCTTAGTCTATCTGACGATTGCCTTCTCCAGAAGCCAACTAATGACTAGTCTTCTGAACGATTGGAAGGATTTGGTCAGTTTAATACTCAGTGGCAGGGTGTTCCAGAGTTGAGGGGCGAGGACAGTAAAGCTCAAGCCCCCTGCTCTTTTGGCAGAGAATCTAGGCACGGTGAGGCAGAGAGTATTGGATGATCTGGTGATTCTTGTGTTTGGCTTAAGGGAGAGTTTGTTGGTGAGGTACTGGGGGGCTAGGTGATTTAAGTCTTTATAGGTGAGGCAGAGGGTTTTCAGGTCGATTTTTTGTTGAATAGATAACCAATTGCAAGATATTCTTATATGGGTGATGTGCTCTCTCCTGGGAATATTTAATGCTGCTCTCAGCGTATTATTCTGGAGGATCTGAAGTTTCTTGATTATAGCTTGGTTGGCACCAAGGTAGAGGCTGTTGCAATAGTCAAGCTTCGATTGTATGAGGGCCCTCGCCAGAATGAGGCAGCTGTTTGTAGATAGAAAGGGCCTACAAACCCTGATTAATTTTCCAGTGTAGGCGGTAGCTGAGGCGGTCATATTAACTTGTTTGGAAAGGTTGGTAATGGCATCAAGGTAGAAGCCTAGGGTTTTCACATTGTTCACAACTGGAATGATGTTGCCATCTATGATGAAGTTGGAATAATCGGGGCTGAATTTCTGTAGGTTATTGGGGGACCCGACCAGGAGGAGCTCGGTCTTCTCATCATTCATGTAGAGGCCGTGTGTGGCCATCCATGCCTGAATGATGGCGAAGATTTCGTTAATCCTGGTGGCATCAGTGTTGTAGTTGCCAGTGATGGTGAGGAGTATCTGGGTGTCATCTGCATAGTTGGTGTAGGTGACACCCAGATGGTCCAGTTTGTCAAAGAGAGGCTTTGTAAAGATGTTATAGAGGGTAGGGGAGACGCAGGACCCTTGTGGGACACCGCATGTGATGGGGATGGGGTCTGCTGCAGCCACAGATGAGAAAACCCTCATGGTTCTGTTGGCTAGGAAGGATTGTATCCACGTGACAGCAGAAGGTGAGAAGTGGGCAGCAGAAGAGAAGTGGTTGCAGAGTATTTTGTGGTCAACCAGGTCAAAGGCTGCTGAGAGGTCTAGGAGGAGTAGGATAGCTGCTTTGTTTTTGTCCTTGATGTCATCAATCTGACTTTTGAGGTCAACAAGGGCAGTTTCTGTTCCATGTTGAGGACGAAAGCCAGATTGACGCAGGCCTAACAGATGATTGGTCTCCAAGTAATCTTGGATTTGCAGATAGGCAACTCTGTCGAGGATTTTTAGCATGAAGGGGACCATGGTGATAGGCCTGTAGTTGGTGGGAACCCAGGACTGTTTAAGGTTGTTGGGTACAGAATTGGTCGAGAAAGATAGGTTTACTAGTTTGGAGATGAAGAGGGCTAGGTTCTCGTGCAGCATCTTTGATGATCTGGGCGGGGCAGCTGTCCCCTTTACAATTAGAAGGTTTAAGGGATGCTATGATTTTTTGGATTTCGGGTATAGTGACCGGTTTGAATGTGAAGCCGGAGGTGTTGCTGGTCGGGGTGGGTGTGCTAGGTATGAGGGCTTTGCTATTTGAGAGTTGTAATCTTTTGGCGTCAATTTTGTTTTGGAGACCAGTAATTTTGTTGGCCAGGGCATTTTGGATGCTGGTGCACCATGGCTTGTCCTTCACGCAGGTATCGGTTGGAGGGTTCTGGTTTTCTAATTCCTTCAGGATGGGGAAGAGTTCTTTAGCAGAAGATTGAGCATTATTTATTCTAGTATAGGCATCTTTTTTAATGCGGATTATCTCTTTCTTATAGAAGGAGGAAATGGTTTTGAGATTGGATTTATTTTCTGCAGAGGGGTTGGCTTACCATAGGGTTTCCATCTTAGCTTTCTTTTTTCTTAGAATTTTGAGTTCCGGTGTGTACCAAGGGTTCAAGTGAGCTATGGGTTTGCCTTTGCGTTCCTTTAGGGGTGCAACGGCATCAATGGCGCTGGTTAGGGCATCATTGTAGGTGTTGACTAGAAGATTAAGGTCGGCGGTGGCTGGGAGTGTGTTTAGAAGGGGCAGGATCAGAGGTGTGAGGGTCTCCGCAGTGATGTTGCGCTTGTTTCTAGTCAGGCAGGCTGGTGCATAGGGGTGCTGCTTGGGGTTAGGATTATTTTGGTTGATGTCGAATAATATGAGGGAGTGGTCAGTCCATACAAGAGGTTGTGGGGCTTTGCAGGTGATATTGCAGTTGTGGGCTGCGACCCAGTCAATGGTTCTACCTTTCTGGTGGGTAGGTAGTGTAACGACTTGAGTGAAGTCTTGCTCGGATAAGGCGTTAGCCAAGGAGGCAGCTGGAGAGTCGTTAGGGTCATTAAATCCTAGGTTAAAGTCTCCTAGAATAATATAATATTTTGGGAGTGGGGCTTGGAATTCTCTGCTATAAGAGTGGTAATGTCTTCCTCGAAGGAGCCTGTGGGGCCTGGGGGCCTATATATTAGTTGCAAAGTAATGGTACTCTTAGGGGTGGTTTGTACTTTGATGGTGAGATGCTCGCAGGACTTTAGCGGGGGGAGGTGATTAGTCTGAGGTCGAGTGAGGATTTGAAAGTGATAGCTACACCTCCTCCGCGAGCATTAGGTCTATCTGCTCTGAGGATAGAGTAGTTGTCGGGGATGGCAAGAGTGAGGTAGGGTCCTGCTGCTTCATGTAACCAAGTTTCTGTAGTAGCAAGGAAGTCGAGGTCTCCTGAGAGGATAATGTCGGCAATTTCGGTGGGGTGGGCTACTAGAGATCTAACATTGAGTAGTGCACCTTTTAGAGAAGTCGCGTTGGTGGCCTTTGCGCTGTCCTTAGTGGTTGTGGACTTGGTCCCAGGTGTGGTAGGCAACTTACTAGATGTGGTAGGGAGTCTAGCGCCAAGTCTGTTATTGCGGTCCTGGAGGGTGGGGTTGATTGTGGGGCAGTGAGCTAATGGATTGGGAAGGTGAGGGTTGGAGGCAATGTGGTCAACTTTAGTTAAGTTGGTACTGTTAGGTAGGATATTGGCTGGTGTGGCCTTACTTTTAGCAGTGAGTTGATGGTTAGTGGTGTGTGTGAAAGGTGAAAGGGAGGGGAGGAAGGGTGTGGGGCAGGGGATGGGGTGGTGTCTAGGGCAGCCTAGTTTAGCTAGACCATTGTTGTACGGTATGTAGCTGTTATTGCTACATGGAGTGTTGTTGTTTATGATGCAAAAAGGGAACATGGTGAGCACGAGCCAAAGGAACATAGTTGGAATTAAGCAGAGAGTGGGCAATTTGGTTGTTAGCACAGCAAGGTGGGCAGGGACTAGGTTCGAGCTAGCTAGTGTGGTGCGGAGGAGGGCAACTTCAATTAGAGTACAGCCGTGGTTACAGATTGAAATTGCTGTTATAGTGCAAGAAGGGCAGTTTCAATAATACAGAAGCAGGTAGGCACAGGCTAAATTCGAAATTACTGCTAAGGTGCAAAAAGGGCAGTTCTAGTGATACAACAGCAGGTAGGCACAGGCTAAATTCGAAATTACTGCTAAGGTGCAAAAAGGGCAGTTCTAGTGATACAACAGCAGGTAGGCACAGGCTAAATTCGAAATTACTGCTAAGGTGCAAAATGGGCAGCTCTAGTGATACAACAGCAGGTAGGCACAGGCTAAAAATCGAGAATAGCTAATGAGACAGCAGCAAGGTAGCCCTGCCAGATGAGCGGCATCTGAACCAGGTGATTACAGTTATGCAACAACAGTTTCATTTGATCTGCAGTGAGGCAGTTGCTTTATGCAGTGTTCGAGGTTGCTGAAATGGGATGAGGGAGAGCTGGATGCTTTTACTAATGCAGAGTGGGATCCTAGCTCAGTGGGTAATGATAATGTGGTGGATCTGGGTAGTGCAAGGTTACGTGTGTGCAAGTTGAGGCGGCATATATTCATGCTAGGTACTAAACAGTGGTACAGCGGGGACCTCAAGGGTGATGAAGTTAGTTGCTACTTGAAAATAGGTCTGTGGTAGTAGGGGCGCATGCCAGTCCATTGAAAGTACTTTCTTAGAGGGGGTTGTAGAAGAAGAGCGATTTGCTTACCCTGTGGAATGAGGGCCGGACCGGAGGGCTAGGGGTCGCAGCCCTGGGCTCGCCGCATAGACAGGCGAGAGACAGGCACTGTGCCTTTGACCGAGTGCCTTCGAGCGTGGGCCGGCTCCCAGCCTGCTGGCTTGTGATTGGATGTAAATGGTGGTAAGGATCCAATCACAGCGCACGCAGTGCTGGGGGGCTGGATGGGAGGCTGTGGTGATGGCTGGCGGCCAACTTAGAGGGTAGTAAACCTCGTGGCTTGCAATGGTGGCTGGTGCACTCCAGTGCAAATTTGGGGTGATTCTGATGCAGGAGGGGCAGCTGGGCAAATTCGAGGAACGGCGCAGATATAAATAAATACATAATTATCAATAGGTAGTTTTGTTAGTGGTTTCATTCTGTTTAAAACTAAAATAAAACATTTCCTTATGAGAAGGATTGCACTGTCTATGAGAGCTTCCAGGATTAATTTTCTACGGTTGGTTCTAAGGGTTGTGCATGATTTCTCCCTTGTTTTTATAAGGTTCTGAAGGACTCTGTCATGGAACATTTCTTGTAAAATAATTTTATTGGTATGCTTATTGTGGCTATATCGAGATTTATAGGTGCTCTGTTAGCTCTAGTGGTAGCTGCAGTCTTTTTAATAACTTTCTGTTTAGTTTTACATTTTGAAAGAGGAGGCAAAGTTTCTTTACTGGAATCTGATTTTGTTTCGCTTAGTGACTGTATTAGCTGTTTTGTTTGAACTTTGTGTAGAAATTCTGCTAGAGGTGAATGCTTATTTTGTACACTTTTATTTTGATTTGCTCTACTTCTGCGTTGCTTTCTGCAGAGTTGCTTTTTGGTAGGCATTCTTTGGGGTCTGTTGGAGAAAAAAAGAATGTATGGGTTGGGACGTTGTGCAATGTATGTGTGAATTGTGCATGAGTGTCTGAGTATGATGGTAGGCATGTATGCAGAGGTGTGTGATAGTGGAATGGGCTGTTACTTCAGGTTGTGAAGGCTATTCTCATATTTGTGTGTTACTATACTGGTGTTCAGATTACAATACAAAGTGTGCACCTGCTGAGGTGCAATCAGTAATACTGAATCTAATGCTGCAGGGTTAATACAATTGTTTTTTTTACAATACTAGAATTCTACAGTGTTTGAGTAACAGTTACAACATTATGGCAGTATTGCACTTACATTTTTGGATGCAAAGAGTAGGTTTCTTCTGAGTTCTGTTTTGTAAGTCTGACACTGCTGGTTTTCAGGTGAGTGATCTTCACTGCAAATGTGAAAGAAAGACGTTAGTACAAATGTGTGTTAATAGCACTCTTGTTAATGTAGACATGTATTTCTTTGTTTTTGCAGTAATATTGTTTTCTGTTAATTGTGCATAGCATGTACATGCAGTTCCTTTTGCCTATGTGTATTCTGGACATTTTACTTAGAATCTGTCAGTTGAACTTGCGGTCACATGATGATGTTGCTGACACGTTCGTGAATGGGACGGGTGTCTGTAGGACACCAAATGCGTGGGGTCAGTTGTACACATGCGTGTGGGTGTTCTACAGACAGTGGTTGTGTCCCTGAAGTAATTAAAGGGGCAACACACGTGCGGCGGACAGTTACAGACAGGCGCGATTTTCGTAGGACCAGAGGGTGGGATATGCATGCATGCGGGTGTTCTACCGACAGTGTTCAGGTCCCCGAACTAATTAAATGTGTGTCACAACTTTGTGGACAGGCGGACAGGCTATGTTTTCTACATACATATTCCCTCTGATTGCGGACAATGCGAACAGGGGGGATGATCTTAGGACACCTTATTTTGAATAATAGCGGACATGCAGACAGATTTTGTGTCCTTCGGATACCTCCATTTTGATTGCGAACAGTGCAAACAGGTATAGTGTCCTTAGGACACCCCCATGTTGGTTAATTGCAGACATCCCGGACACCCGTGCTTTCCGCGGACAACCTAGCAGCCTTTTAAAAAAAAACACAGAGGAATATAGTAACAGCAAACATAATATTTTATTATATAAAAATATAGAAATTATGAAAGAGAGGGGGGAAGCAGAAATTGATACAAATACAGGGGAATTAGGGGTTTCTACATGTTGGATGGCAGGGGAGGAAGGGATTGAAGTCTCATCATAACGTTTTTGGTGATGGGGATATTTTGGGGATGCTTGACTGGGACATGGAGAAGGGGTACAGGTACATGTGGGACAGTGATATTCAATTTTTTCCATGATATGGTTTTCTACAAAGTTATACAAAATAATGAAATTGGTCATAAATTGATCCATTGTTTGCTCTAAACGCTGCAGATGATTTTCCAAAGTGTCTGTTTTTGTATTATTCTTATTTTCTGCATGTTCAGTTAAAAAATAACATGTGTTAAGTACACACAAAATAATGTTTATTAATTGGCTTATTTAGAAAAGTGCAGTGTCTTACATTAGTATCACTATTTTCACTCATTTCGTCCTGAGGAAAATGTTCTTATAGCCATCGCAAAGTACTAGACATTTCTATGTAAAAAAAAAATATATATATTTTTTAGTGTATCGTTCTACAGAAAGCTTATAAATCTAGGAATTAATATAGTGTACTTACCAGTTTGTTTTTAGTTTCCCTCTTACTGCTATGTATGTCTGCTGTTGATATTTGTTGTTTAGTTTCTGAATAAAGCAATAGTGAGGTAATTGAGTTGGAGGTATATGACATTTTTTTGGTATGTCCCATTATGTTTATAAACTATGTAATTGGACTGTTGGTGTGTTACATATATGCAGTTTGCACTTTTTATTTATGTTTTAATGTAATTTATGTATATTCTGGTGTTTGACCATGTTTAGTGTGTTTATTGCATGATACAACAATGTAAGATACCCCCTGAGTTTTTGGATAGTGCTGATGTTGGCCGAGTCCATCCGCAGACATGCGCACGGTCCGCGGACATCAGAAATACTAGCGTAGGACAGGGGGATCAATATGTTGTATGGTACATGTATATAAACTAAGGGAATCCTACTAAAAACCTATCAAATTCATGATATCTATATCTATATTCAGTGAAAAAATCTTTCTTAAGAGGATGTTATGGTTAAGTTGTGCTACTAAAAACCTATGAAATTCAGTGAAAAAACTTTGTTAAAGGGACGTTATGGTTTTAAGTAAAATTACTTGCACCACCTTGTTTTCATTCCATTCACAAGTACTCATAACTTGTTTTTGCTTTAAGCAGCATTCAAAAGTGTTCACAATGGGCCTCATTATAACTCAGGCGGTCTGGAAATAACGGTGGCAGTAAACCCGCCGCCACTGTTGTTTCCGGACCGCCTGATCCCGACTCCTGCAGGCGGGAGGTGATGTTCCCGCCAGGTCTGACCTGGCGGGTTTAACACCGCCCGCCTGCAGGCGGACGAGGAAACACCGGCAACATTACGAGATGCTGCCGGTTTTTCCATGATCCCCATTCCCATCGGGTCCCATAGGACTCGATGGGAATGGGGATTAACACCATTCCGCCTCCGTGATTCCCGGAAAACCGGGGTTGTAATGCCCCGGTAATTCCGGGAATCATGGAGGCGGAATGGTAAGACAAATCCGGCAGTAACCAGGCGGTTTTACCACCGCGGTTACCGCCAGACTCGTAATGAGGCCCAATGTCTTTCTTATTTCACCATACAAAATTGCTTGTTACAACTTTCAATCCGTTTGTTCGTTCTAGACCCTCCCAGGGCAGGCCTCTGCCATGGCATCCCTCTTTCCTGCACGACACGGCTCTTAGCTCCTGTGTCTCCCGCTCCTCTCTCTCTCCAGCCAGCTTCTCTCTAGCTCATGTTGGCAACCTGCTTCTGGGTCACTTTACGTGCTCCCTTACTTGCTGTGAAAACAGGTTTCTTATATCTATTGGAAGTGTTAATGATGTGGGCCATTTAGTTCAATTGCTTGACCCTCATGAAACCTATTAGGTGGACATGCCTATTCCAATGGTACACTTCCATAGCCCTCTTTTTTGTCTCAGGACCAAAGTGTTGTTTGGGGAGGTTTGAAAGGGAAGTGTGCATTAGTCTGTGCTGTCTCCTACTCATCTGGATAATTTAATTGATGTGTGTCTGCATTAACAACATAAAGTGAATATGTGTTTATCTCACCTAAATGAGGATGTGTCCTCCTAGTTGGTCTCTTCCTCGTCGCAGTGTTGAGGTGATAATTTTGGGGGACATTTTGGAGGGAATAAAAGGGCAAGGGCTGACAGTACCCTGCAAAGGATTGAGGGATAGAAGGTTAATTTTGAAAAGGGAATGGCAGATACCATGTCTCACCTAGAGATGTCTTCTCCCCGTTCTCCAAGTTCCCTCCACCCAGGTGATCCTCCCTTGCATATCCCCCTTCAGAGTTGGGATCCAAAAGTGATGGCCTTTCCCTGGCTACCTGATAGGAGCATCTAGGGGGAAAAGAAGTGAGGATGCCCTCAGGTTCCTCACACGGTATCCATGGGAACTGCCCCTGTGAGGGGGTGTACACCCATACATGGACCAGGGCCGCGAAACAGGGGCTACAGTTAGCAGAAAGGTTCAGCTGTATGTTATGCCATTGGTCCTGGAGACTCATCCTACTGAACATGTGTTCTTAGTAGGTGTCTACTTAATATTGAAGCAGGTGAAGCAAGTGATATTACTGAACCAGGACTGTTTTGCATCTTTTTGACCAACAGGTAATGTTTTCTATTAATGTACTGATACACCGAAATAGTTTTAAATGCTGGTACAAAGAATTGGCTATGAAAAAGCAGGAGTACACTTAGGAATTAAAAATACATGTTGATGGCAGCATTGTTAGTTATTGCCTGTAAATGGAAGTCATCGGACCCCCCGGTGCTAGCGGAGTGGCTGTATAAGCTCTGGAACTGTGTATCCTTAGAATGGGTCACCTATGCTATACAGGGGAACCTAAGCCAAGTTCTCGCTGGAATGGGCCTCAATACTAAACATTCTACAGGGGGACTATTTGGAACAATACTGCCCGCACAAGCTGTGTCTTTTGGATATTTCATACCCCTCCCGATCTTTCTCTTTGGGACTGGTGGAACTTTGTATGTGCCAGCTTTGTATGTGTCTGGGGCTGGGGCAAAGCGTGGGGAATGTTCATACTGTTGTTTTTTTCTACTATGCAAAATTAATAAAAATAAGTTTGGGAAATGTTGACAGACAACTGGATTTATTATGGAAACAACGACTCAGGCATTCTTAAATTGCCACAGCACCAGCACCGTTATAATGTTGATTTTTGGAAAATCACCTTCTTCCTGCCTTTCACTGATAGTGGAGACCACTGGACCCTGATCCAGCCATTCTGTTCTTACTGGGGACACAAAAGGTCCTGTTGAGTTCATGTCTTTTCTGCGGTCCATATTTTAGTCAGAACACTACATTTTTCATTCATTTTCGTCATTTGTAAAGCACCTTTCATCACAGGTTTGATCCCAACACATTGTAGGTTGAACACCCTCGGAGGGACCGAAGTCCAAAGTATAGGAAATTGTGAGGTTCATTATGCGTGTGCGCATAATGGCCATTAAAGTTTATGAGGGGTGGCCAAGTCCCTGCTAGCCACCCATGTCTAAATAGCATGTGGATGTGTGGAGAGAGGTACAATAGAGAAATACACTGGAAGGGGTATGCAAAAGGAAAGTCACATATGTGTGTAGGTACAGTTCGAATATTTGTTGTGAAAGGTAGCTGCATTCTTATGGTAGAAGTGTTGTGTAAAAAGTGTAATTTGAGTTGTGCCATAAATGCAGGGTGTGAGAGGAAAAATATAATGGTTATATTCAAATGAATCCCTAGAATCAGTGCATTCTGCAAGATTCTAAACATCTAGTTAGATAAATTAAGGTGGCATCATTCTGGATGCATCCGGCTATCATAAAGTGGCTACATTCTAAACCCAAAATGACCATAAAGGCTGCATTCTGCCAACACCTGCATTCCATGTAATAGACATGTCTTACAATCACCTAGACACAATAAATTGGCTATTCACATGGAATCGACTAGGTACAGCACACTGGACAGCTCCATGGCCTCTCAGGTGCTATGTGGGGGCTGTCGCATGAGATCTTCTAGGTGCAGTGGCCGCAATATGAACAATACAATGGCTACCCTCACAAATCTTCTGAGAGCAACACCCAGGTCACCCTCATACATTATTCCAAGTGCATCACACTGGCCAAATGCTCAAATCCTCTAAGTGCAACACGTTTCACACCTTCATGGATTTCATAGAGCAGTACCATGCAACACTTAAAATTATCTAAGTGTTAGACATTGGCCACCCTTCTGGACCATCTGGTTCAACACATTGTCCAACCCCCAAAAACCATATAAGAGCAACTGCTTATTCCATCCAAGTGCAACACATTACCCACCCCAATAATCACTCCAAGTGCCATGCATTGCCTATCCCCCAAATCCATCCAGGTGCAATGTATTGCCCATCACCAAAATCCATCCAAGTGCAATACGTTGCCTTCCCCCATTAATCCCTCCAAAGTGCACCACATTGCAAACCCACAATAATCCCTCCAAGTGCAACACATCGCCCACCCCTAAAATCCATCAAAAGGCAATACATTGCCTACCCCTAATAATTTGTCTAAGTGCAACACATTGCCAACTGCCACGAATCCATCTAAGTACATCACATTGCCCACCCCAAAACCCTCTAAGTGCAATATATTGCCTATCTCCTAATAATCAATCTAAGTGCAATACATTGCATACCCCCAATAATTATTCTAGGTGCAACACATTGCCCACCCAAATAATCCATCTAAGTGCAATACATTGCCTATCCCCTAATATTCCATCCAAGTGCAATGCATTGCCTTCCCCCAATAATCCTTCGAAGCGCCACATATTGCCTACCCCAATAATCCCTCCAACTACAACACATTGCCCACCCCTAAAATCCATCTAAGTGCAATACATTACCTACCCCCAATAATCCATCTAAGTGCAATACATTGCACATCCGCTAATAATCCATCTAAGTGCAATACATTGCCTACCCCAATAATCAGTTTTAGTACATCACATTGCCCACCCCAAAACCCTCTAAGTGCAATACACTGCCTATCTCCTAATAATCAATCTAAGTGCAACACATTGCCCACCCCAATAATCCTTCTAGGTGCAACACATTGCCCACCCAAATAATCCATCTAAGTGCAATACATATCCCCAAATAATCCATCTAAGTGCAGTACATTGCCTGCCCCCAACAATCAGTTTAAGTGCAACACAATGCCAACCCCCAATAATCCAAGTACATCACATTGCCCACCCCAAAACCCTCTAAGTGCAATAAAATGCATATCTCCTAATAATCAATCTAAGTGCAACACATTGCCCACCCCAAAATCCATCTAAGTGCAATACATTGCCTATCCCCTAATCATCACTCAGATGCAATAGACTACCGTGCTCAAAGATCCTCCTTGTGCTAGACACTGAACCACCCCTTCGACACCTCCAAGCAGAATACTCTGGCTGCTCTCTCAAATGTAGAGGTTCTACACCAAGGCTAACCTCACTACACTGCCAAGTGTCTTGCAAAGCCTACCCTCAAGATCCTACCGAGTATAACACATAGGCTTAACAGGTGAGTGCACAGCGTAGGCCAACATAATGTTAGGAGCAAGTAGCGGTAGCGTAAAAGTGGCTGGGTTTTACCAGAGAAAAGTAATGGCTGTGTCCACCGCTCATACCACCTTTCTTGAGTTGTAGCTGTAGGGTGTTCTGTCTGGCATACATGGGTGAACAGGGGCAAACAGCAAGTGGGAGCGGCCCATTGCCTCTGGCCCTTAGCCGGCTTGCTACCCGAGCAAGGCTGCCCTGGAAGCCTCCGTAAAGAGGACTGGTTCCTGGTGGAAGCAGCCAGTCACAGGGTCAGGTGGGCAGGAGTGGGGAGGGAAGAGGAGAGGGGAAGAGGCTGGGGGCAAAAGATACAGAGGGTCATGGAAGGAAAACATGCCAGGCAGCGAGCCATCAATAAGTAAATAAATGCAGGGGAAATTAAATAAAATAAATAAACCTGGGACAAAATAAATAAAAAATGCAGGTGGAGCAAGGCAAAAATAAATAATGAAGCCTGGGGAGAAACAAATGTATGGAGCGGTGAAAGGTAAGTGAGGCTAATGCGGGGAGCGTTCGAGATCAGCACTCACCACCTGAAGAAGCCAAGCACTAACGGTGCTGAGCCTCAGCATATAATTCCTGTTTAATTTAGGTATACCCAGGTATGTATGGACTACATCACTCCTTCGCGTTCAAGGCAACAAGGTCCCTGTGGCAACAAAGTTGAAGGGTATGGCCCAGTCACATAAACTCAGTCCTCAGCACATGCAGTAGTGACATCAATGTTGCAGCAGTCACGTGCTAAAGCCTGTGTAGAATCATGGTAAGACTTGTACAGAGATCATTAGATGCCTTATTGTTGGTACAGTGCATGGAGCACGCTTCATTCATTCCTTGAGAGCAACAGTACCTTTGTTATTCTTCATCCTACTGGGGTCCGATGTATCAATTTATAAACTGGAAGGTTATGGCCTGGCTCTTTCAATAAGACCAACCAGCAGAACACAACGTTACATCATGCCTTTAAGACTGCTGCCCTTAAACTGCTGTTAAATGCAACTGTCCCGGGAATGTCCAAGTGCTCTAAATTCCACAACAGATCGAATAAGGGAGAAAGCAGATGGTCTGCTACTCGTTTTTTTGTTTGTTTATGTACGTGGTATGTGAAACAGCAATGAAATCTCTATCACACACACACACTCCTTTCCACATGCACACACGCGCACATCCTGACATGCCGATCTTTATGAGAGCTGACTGAAGCTGAAAGAAACAGGATAAACGAGATTTGAGCTACGATTTTCTCTGGTGATAAGCGGAACGCCACACCCAACTCCAGTGAATCTTATTTGTTACCTCCAGCTTCTCTTCGAGTGGAAGGACGGCTGTCGGCTGAAATTCCTGACAGCACAGGCACTCTGGGAGCCTTGCATTTAGTTGCTAGTGCCTATGTATGTTTAACATCTGAGTGATTCCCTTCAAAATGATATGTGTATGGATAGGCTTACCTTGCCTAAACATACACAAGGCACGATTCATTCCTGCTGGAATGCAACCTATCTGGGTCACACATGTGTTTGGTAGTGCCCGCACCCGGTGGCTTGGGTGATGCTTTAACAGCCTCAGGCAAACCTTGGACAGAGCCACTCTTTCGTTCAAGAGCAAGGTCCCTCAAGCAAGGTTTTTTGTTTTTGTGACTCAATTTGTAGGCGATTTTGCTGCAGAAAAGTGTGCCCTGTGTAAGGGTGCAGAAGTAAGGCTTGAACACAATGCTGGCATGTTTTTGGGCAAAAATCTTTCTTGATCAAGAAATAATTGGGAAAATGCCTCTCTATCCTTTAACCTAAGAGGGGTTTCCCTATCTCAAAGAAAGCTAGTGACATTGTCAGGATGTCCCAAACTAAAAAGGTCCATCACTGTCATGTCCCAAAACCCTAGCTCTGTCCCTAACACCAATACTAAAGTAACTGTGCAAGGATGATCTATTCCCAAAGTAAAGTGTTAATTGAAGCCCCTACCAACAGAAAGGTTCCCAGTCTCTTGGTAATCAACAAATGGTGAAATAAACAAATGTTCATAGTTGTAAAACTCAAAGGCTAGGGTTGTTCTCCATTCCCCTAGCGCCTTTCTTGTGGGCCTCTGACGTCTTTACTTTCTTAGGGCAAATGTCACTGGATGATACATAATTTGCACATTCACAGTTCTTTGTCCCACCAACTTGGCACACTTCCCTATCAAGCGTAGGATTCCTTTTTAATTAACTCTCTTCTGTTCCTGAGTCGTTGACCCACTTATTCTCAAGATCTCACTTGGGTGTGGCTCCCAGACTCGCAATCTTCTGTATAGCTTGGAACACTCCTCTGTCAAGCAACTGTCCTCTCATGGACTGTAACTCTTTCTCTCACAAGGTCCCAGACCCTCTTTGTTGCACAGTTTGTTTTTTGTCCCTCATATGGGTGCAGGTTCCAGACTCGCAATGTAGAGTTGTGTCCGCTTGGTTTACTCCCCTGCCAAGCATACAACTCCTCTTGGTTGCTCCTTTTACAGTTATGGTCCCAGACCCTCTTAGTCCTGATTTTACACATGGGTGTGGGTTCCAGGGTTGCATATCATTGTCATATTTGCTTGGTTCACTCTCCTGCCAAACACACAACTCTTGTTTCTCTTTCTTATTTATTCCTGGGGCCCAAGACCCTCTTATAATTCTATATTGGTGTGGGTCCCAGACTTGCATATCATTATTGTATCTTCTTGGTTTACTCTCCTGCCAAACACACAACTCTTGTTTCTCTTTCTTATTTATTCCTGGGGCCCAAGACCCTCTTATAATTTCCCTTTCTTATTTATTCTTGGTGTCTCAGACCCTTTTGTAATTCTATATTGGTGCGGGTCACAGACTCACATATCATTATCGTATCTGCTTGGTTCACTCTTCTGCCGAACAGATGACTCTTGTTTCTATTTCTATTTATTCCATATGGGTGATGGCCCCAGACTTGCATCATCCTCTAATGGTCCCAGACCCTCTTACACTTGCTTCCGTTTTCACCCCCTAGCTTGCCTGGACCTCCAACGTCTCGTGAGAAACCCAAGTACCTGTTTGTCCCTTCTGTGCAGGTACCAGCATTTCCCGAGCAACTGCTTCGCTTCTTGAGGCTCCGGTAGTGTTCGGGTCTCTGGTGGGGTCTGCAGCAGCCCGGCCGACATCTGGCACACTGTCATGAATCATTATTTCTCATGGTTCTTATGGCACAAGCGGAAATACATGAGACTAAGATCCCTTCGTTACTCATTCAATATGGCGCCCAAGTGCTGCTCAGATGTTGAGCTCTTCCAACTGTCTACTTGTTCTCAGAATGGCCACTGGCAAATGCTTGCTGTGGCTCACACTCACTCAGCATATCTATTTAAAGGATCAACACAGCCAGCCTAGTATGTTGCTTCTATCTTGACCCTACCCCTACTGTAAGGATTCTACTCTCGAACTATCCTGGTTTTTCTCTGTTTACATCCTGTTCCCCTGTCTCACCTCACTACCTGCTTTCTATCCCTTTCTAGTTCTCTTTATTCTTCTTTCTTTGTGAGTCGCCATGGGACTTCTAGATAATTGTCCTGTTTTGCAGCCTTTAATGCAACCCGTGCACCAAGAGTGCCCTCATTTGTTTCGGCCATTACTGCGCAACACATTTCCCATTACAGTTTATTTTGATATAAACTCTACCGGAAGCTGCACACTCCTTCTGAGCTCCAGTGCGGTTCCCAGCGTACTGTTATTGGTGCCTTTTATCATTGTTAACCTTTGCGGCTTCCGCAATTCGGGACCTAGAACTCCTACTGAGCCTCCGCGTGGCAGACCGCGTTTGTAGTCCCTTTGCCGCCTGACACCTAGCAGCTTCTCTCTACCGCGCTGGGCGACATTTCCTTTCTCTTGCCATGACAATGCACAATGTGCTTCTATTAGGAAACCCAAGCCCATATTGTGTTTTGTGATTCACGCTAATCGCATCCCACATTCAGTCCTCTTAATCTGCTATTCTGGACTGCATCATGTTTTTTCCCCATCCTAGTACTGCACATAAAGCACTATTACCAGTACTATTACAGCCTGCCCTACTTCCCTCTGTGCTGTATTCTTACCTTCTTGTTCCCTGTCTGCCTTTCTAATTGTTCATCTTTCATATTTAGTTGATACTATTGCTGTCAGCATTCCTGGAAACTACTTGGCCGCTTTTCAGCACTCTCCACTAAATCACCTTCTGGAAGAACAGTTTTCCGATTACTCATTGGGTTTTATTCCCCAGGAGGGTTTCCCAGACTTTCCCCAGGGCTCTGTCTCCACCTTAAAGGGACCAGTGGGGAGTGTGGAAGGCTCCCCATTTACTCCACTGGCAGACTTAGCTCCATAAAGAGGTAAGTGTCCATTTTATTTTCTGTGATATTGCACTGGTGGTCATAACACTCTTCCTGGCTGCGCACCATCACTTTTGGAGGCTTTGCCAAGGCCTGGGGTTCCCAGATTCAGCTCAGCAACAGCCCGAGTAGTCCTTCCGTCCTGGACCATGTTCAGGTTTGCCCTCTTCTCCATTCATGGCTTTCCTTTCTGCTATCGACTGTTTGCCTGTTGCACGACTCCTGCCATTCCTCCTTGGAAGACCTTGGTTCCCCCAGTGAGGGAGTCTCCAGCCTCCCTCAGTCCACAGCAGACTGCTGGCGCTCAAGGGTTCCCCCCTCTCTGGGAGGCACACTTGTCCACAGCCCCTCCTGCTTCAGCACAGCATTTCTGCTCCTTGCTCCTCCATGTAGGACCTGGCAACATGTCCTGGTTTCCCTCCTCTATTTCTACCACTGCTGGACTAATAGGAATTTGGTAACCACTAGACTGTTCAATGTAGTTCCCGCACTTCTCCCTCTTCACAGTACTGATTTTATGACTCCCTTGTGAGTCACTGGGGTTGTTCTTGGTCACAGTAGTGGGAAAGGGATCTTCACTTAGGTAACTCCTAGTTTTCCTCGTGTCAGTACTTTCTAAGGGAACAATAGGTTGACAATAACTCATGAGCCTATTAGGGAAGGGGTAGTTCTTAGGGTTGTAGTAATGAGGTTGAGGATCAGGTGACTGGCAGGGATACCACGCTCTCTGGGGATGGTCGTCTCTAATCCATAAGGGGCTTCTCTTCCCATGTTATCCTAAGATAGTGCACCCCCCAGGGGGAGTATTGTACTGTGGACGCACTGCCTTGGCCCCATGGGAAAGGTCTCCCCCTAGGGGAGAAGGGACAACATCCTCAGATTCTTTACACTTGGTAAACAGAGACCCTTTCTAGACTTTCACTTAAGCTAGAACGTGGTGTCAATAGTGGTGATACCTGGGATAACCTTAAGAAGCTCAGTGAGTGTGTAACACAATCATTCTCCTGCCTCTAGTGAAACAGAACTTTTTAAAAGATGTTCTTAAACATCATAACTATGATAGCAGTCTATCGTACTGCTACCAGTTCCTAGGGGTAGCTCAATAACACTCTCCTTATCACAATAGTTAACTACAATGACTATGCTATTCAAGTGCACAAAATTAAGCCTGTATTCTGTGGTGTAAAGTAGTTGATAGGAATAACTATTTTTGTCAATGTTAAATTTTACATGTGACCCACACCCCCCTGAATACATATACATTTGATTGACTCCCAAAATGTTGTATATACATTTTATAAACATTTTATATCAAATGGATAAGGACACCATTGTAGTGTACAGATAGATGATGTAATGAACACCTATACATTTAATTGCACCCCAAAAAATAACCCTATACATTTGAGAATGCTTTTTCAACATGTAAGATCAAACTTTTATAATAATTTGATATAAAATGGATAAGACAACCATCATAGTGTATAAATAGATGACAAAATGAACCCGTATTCACTTGATTGAACCACAAAAATACACCCTATACATTTGAGATCGCTTTATCAACCTGTAACATCAAACTTTGTCTTGAACACGCATACATAAAAGCCCAAACTGCTGGCTCTGGCAGTGCTTGTTTTTAAGGAATGCACATTTTACCACTTTTAATTAAAACAACCAGCAGCATGAGAACATCATCTGTGAAGTGGTGCCTTCCCTATGTCTATACAAAAGCCCAGACTGTTGGCTTTGGCAATGCATGTTTGTATTTTCAGTTTTGTGGAGCACAGAATTGAAAGGCATTGAGCTCTGATTAAATAATGGCAGAGCAGTGCCTTAGTTCTCATTGGCATTTCTGCGCTCAGGATGGAATCACAAAGCAGTGTGTGCCATCTCCGCCATGGTTCCTCTGGCTTGTGGATTGGGTTTTATTCCCCAGGAGGGTTTCCCAGACTTTCCCCCGGGCTCTGTCTCCACCTTTCAAGGACCTGTGGGGAGTGTGGAAGGCTCCCCATTTACTCCACACGCAACCTGCACTCCATAAAGAGGTAAATGTCCATTTTGTTTTCTGTGATATTGCACTGGTGGTCATAACACTCTTCTTGGCTGCGCATCCTCGCTTTTGGAGGCTTTGCCAAGGCCGGGGGTGCCCAGAGGTTCAGCTCAGCAACAGCCCGAGTAGTCCTTCTGTCCTGGACCATGTTCAGGTTTGCCTTCTTCTCCATTCACAACTTTCCTCTCTGCTCTCATCTGTTTCGAGCCTCCCTCAGTCCACAGCAGACTGCTGGCACTCAAGGGTTCCCCCCTCTCTGGGAGGAACACTTGTCCGCAGCCCCTTCTGCTTCAGCACAGCATTTCTGCTCCTTGCTCCTCCATGTAGGACTTGAAACACATCCTGGTTTCCCTCCTCTATTTCTACCACTGCTGGACCAATAGGAATTTGGTAACCACTAGACTGTTCAATGTGGTTCCCGCACTTCTCCCTCTTCACAGTACTGATCTTATATCTCCCTTGTGAGTCACTGGGGTTCTTCTTGGTCACAGTAGTGGGAAAGGGATCTTCACTTAGGTAACTCCTATTCTTCCTCGTCTCAGTACTTTCTAAGGGAACAATAGGTTGATAATAACTCATGAGCCTATTATGGATAGGGTAGTTCTTAGGGTTGTAGGAAGGAGGTCTAAGATCAGGTGATTGGCAGGGATACCGCGCTCTCTGGGGATGGTCGTCCCTAATCCATAAGGGGCTTCCCTTCCCATGTTATCCTAAGATACTGCACCCCCCCACCCAGGGGACTATTGTACTGTGGACGCACTGACTTGGCCCCATGGGAAAGGTCTCCCCCTAGGGGAGAAGGGACAACATCCTCAGATTCTTCACACCTGGTAAACAGAGACCCTTTCTAGACTTTCACTTTAGCTAGAAAGTGGTGTCAATAGTGGTGATACCCGGGATAACCTAAGAAGATCAGTGAGTGTGTAACACAATCATTCTCCTGCTTGTAGTGAAACTGAGCTTTTTAAAAGATGTTCTTGAACATAATAACTATGATAGCAGTCTATCGTAATGCTACCAGTTCATAGGGGTAGCTCGATAACACACATCCTTATCACAACAGTTCACTACAATGACTAAGCTATTCAAGTGCACACAATAAAGCCTATATTCTGTGGTGTAAAGTAGTTGATAGGAATAACTATTGTTGTCTATGTTAAATTTCACATGACCCACACCCCTTGAATGCATATACATTTGATTGACCCTTAATAGTTTTTATATATATTTTATTGACCCCAAAAATGTTGTATATACATTTTATAGACATTTTATATCAAATGGATCAGATCAACATTGTAGTGTATAGATAGATGATGTAATGAACCCCTATACATTTAATTGCACCCAAAAACATAACCCTATACATCTGAGATTGCTTTATCAACATGTAAGATCAAACTTTTATAATAATTTGATATAAAATGGATGAGACCACCATCATAGTGTATAAATAGATGACATAATGAACCCCTATACAATTTATTGAGCCCCATAAACACACCCTATACATTTGAGATCGTTTTTTCAACCCGTAACATCAAAATTTGTCTTGAACACGCCTACATAAAAGCCCAAACTGCTGGCTTTGGCAGTGCTTGTTTTTAAGGAATGCACATCTTACCACTTTTAATTAAAACAACCAGCAGCATGAGAACATTATCTGTAAAGTGGTGCCTTCCCCATGTCTATACAAAACCCCAGACTGTTGGCTTTGGCAATGCATGTTTGTATTTTCAGTTTTATGGAGCACAGAATTGAAAGGCATTGAGCTCTGATGAAATAATGACAGAGCAGTGCCTTAGTTCTCATTGGCATGTCTGCGCTCAGGATGGAATTACAAAGCAATGTGTGCCATCTCCCCCATGGTTCCTCTGGCTTGTGTATAGCTACGGGGTCCAAACACCACGCCCTCTTACCAAGACATTCCCACAGTGGCAGGTGTCAAGCCCCATTGATGAAGCACCACAACAACCATTTGGCATTATTGTCAGGGTCCCCAGAATTCTATTGGCCCTTGAAACATTACAAAACCTGTTTGCCACCATTATTTGACACCATTGTTGGGGGCCTCAATCCGCCATTTACCCTTACAGCCGCCCAAAATCCATTTGCTATTGTTGGACACCAAGATCCGATGGGTTTTGATGAGCCTGATAAACCAATTCCCATATCCTCACTACATAGATCCATCAATGATGATTGCGATGGTCCACAATCGACTTCCAAGGGCAAGTATATATCCATAACACTATGCATGGGGCTTCAGACGACAGCACAGAGTGACGTCATATGTTGTGATGAATTTCCATCTGTCAAGGGTGTGATGTTCCTGGCTTTTTTGATTTTTTATTAAATAATATTAAGCACATGGCTTAATTCCTTTCCAGGAAACCATCTGTAATCTTCAAGTGAGACTTTCATACCTCACCAACACGTGGGGAGGTTGGTTTCCAAAGATGAGTCTTAGCCCATAAGAATTCCTCAGAGCCTGCCTATCAAGAGTAATGAGCACACAAAGGGCTCCCACTGGTCAAAAACAGTGTTGGCATTGAATTAAAGTCAATCAAGATAATGAGTCAGTAAATCAATTAACAACTTAGACCTGTTGCCTCATTTGAATATACAAATGTATTCAAAAGTTACATTTTCATTTACATAACATGAATGTTTACGAAACATAATACAAGAAGAAAAGAAAACAAATAGAAATGAATCATTCATATACACAGTACTGAACATTTAATCACATAACATAGGTATATTGATGAATGGAATTCAAATCAAAATAATCACAATGGAGAACAAATAAAGAAGTGAACAACTGTGCAGCAATGTGCAGGTGCTGGTGAACAAAACGTACTCTAACGAGTGACTAACTGTGCTTGGCAGGGACTTTAGGGCAAATCACTCATTATTGTTTTAGGGTTAGTTCATTGCCCCCCCCCCCAAAGGTTATTAACACTCTATGTTGCCTGGTATTAATTAACTCCTTGGGCTCATTGTAGCAATCAGCAATCCTGTTTTCTATACTATTCTTCAGAGAGAAACAAAATAAGACATATTCGATAGCCTCTGTCCATATGATGAAAGAAACTATGCCCAAGGGACTGTTAGTGGAAAGTCAAGTGGGCAAACAATTAGATACTTCCTTTGTCCCTATTGATGAGCTGCCACGTGAGACGAAGCATGATGCCCCTACTGCATTATCAGATGATTCCCATGCATTTCAACACAAGAAGAATCTAACAAAACCCATATTACTTAATGGGCACGTTTTTAAGGCTCTCTTACTGAATACTAGGTAATTGGGGGAATCAGCTTTTGATATCCATGGTTTTATTCTGAATAATGCCCGAAACTTGGCTAAAGGACTCCAGCGGCCCCATTTTTGAAGCAGCCACTCCCAGAGGTTTTTCCTTTTTTGGGCAAAATACCGAAACAGGTACTGGAGGTGGCGTAGCACTTATTGCTAGGAAGGAACTTGTGAACTTCTCCACTTGAACATTAACTCCTCGCGCGCTCATTCTATGAACTGTTTTGTGATCTACCCTCCCCCAGTGAGATGCCCAATTTTAAGGAGGATCTTATGGCTATCCTAACTAACTTCAACACCGCCAACTCATCCATGTTACTCATGGGAGACTTCAATAGGCGGAAAGGAAACCCTGCTGATAAAGAAGCGATCTCCCTTGAATTAGACTTAAAGAGCATTGATATTTTAATTCATAACAATGAGCAGACACATGTGAAGGGTAACGTTTTGGATTGTGTTGCTACAAGAAATATTAAGGTCGACTTGATTCAAACCACTCCCTGTGTCTGGTCGTATCACTTCTCTGTGTTTTTTTAAATAACCTTTGCTGAAAAATGTCTTCCTCAGGTGAAACCCTTCAAAAAGGTGACCTGCAGGAATATGAATAACATTTTAGTTATGATCTCGACAAATGCTTACTTAGTATTATGGAACACACATCAAATTTTGATCCACCGGACTTGTTGGCTGTAAAATATGATTCTGCCATGAGCGATATGTTGACGGGATAGCTCCTGTTGAGACGAAGACGCTTAGAGATAGACAAAACGACCAGAGGTGGTTTTCTCCTCATCTTATTAAATTAAAACAGGAAAAACGACTAGCAGAACGCAACTGGAACAAAGCCCAGACGGATGAAAATAAGGCTATCGGGAAATAAATTGAAAAGGAATATAGGGAAAATATCCTTATTGCAAAAAAAAAACTTTTATAACGCTGAAATTGAGGGATCCTCTAATGGTACAAGGAAACTCCTAAAAACCTTGGAAAAGCCACCCAGTAAACCAGACTTAGCTTCACTTAATAAGGAAGACTGCTGTAGAGTTCAAACAAGCTTTTTTAGATAAGATTACCATAGCTCATGTGAACATTCTGGCAGACCCAGTCTCAGTTCTTGAACCCGGAAATGTGAAGGCCCCCTCAAGGGAGGATATTAGGGTTTTCAATTTCACCATTATTTCTCTACAAACTAGGGAGGAAGTCCTTAAGAAAATGCACCCCCCTTCGAATAATGGTGATACCCTTCCAGTCAAAGTGATTTTAAATACATTGATATGTTTTCACCTTTCATAACCCGCTTTAATAATGCCACTTTTTGACACTGTATGATTCCTAAAGAGGTTAAGAAAGTTGTGGTCTCTGCATTACTGATGTCATGAAACACCCATGGAGCCCGTGGAAGAGATGGAAACAATGGAAGAAGGACTGAGCTCCTCCTTTACCTGGACGTTACGTTCTAGCCTCGCTGGAACAGAGGCTATAATTAACTGTCAGGTGTGGCAACCGGTGCGTTGCAACTGATTTCTTTCCCAACGCTAGTTGACAGTGCTCCTGTCTCGTGCTACTCCTTGTTTTTCTTCCCATCATTTGCCTTTCCATTGTTTGTCTGCCTGCTTTTTATCGTACATTTTGCCACCACGCTTCCTGTGGGGAATATTTCTTCTTTAATTTGGACATTTCCCTGCCCGCATTTTCTTGTTAATCTCCCAGCGTGTGTGTTTGTTATTTTGCTGGAGTCAGCAGACACCTGCGTTCGCTCTGGGGCTTTTTTTTTACTCAGCGAGCGGGGACTTGCTATCTGCAGTTCTTTTTAACACACGGTTTTCCAAGCAGCTGTCACTTCAACTCGTGCCCCCTGAGTTGTGTGCTTCCTCTGACCTGTGTAACCCCTCCTTCTGTTTATTTTACTTAACCTTGCTCACGGAGTTCTTGGAATCTTTTCCAAAGCTTAGACATTGCACCCAAGTGCATTCTGGTAAATGTAGTACTCTAAAGAAGTGGGATTCCAAGAAGGATTGTGAATTACCCATTCGCTGAGTAGTATTCCAAGAAGGATTGCGAATACTTATTTGAACAGACCAACGCACCTGAAACTACCCAGGGTTTTTCTGCTGCGGCTTTTCCCTGGTTTGGGGTGGGCTCCCCGGAGTCCCCGCTGCCGGGCATATAGCCTTACTGGCAAAGTGGCCTCCGGGGGAGCTCGGCCCTATCTCTTCAAACAAAAGGGCAAGACGGTGAAAAAGAAGAACCCAAGAGCCTGGAGAGAGAAACCTGTGGAGACTTCTTCAGACGAGCCTTCGGAAGCCAACTCAGAAATCACAGGTGAGGAGTGGGAGAGGGATACGGGTACAATTGTAGACACTAAACAGCACGAACCTGAGAGAATGCAACGCCCAGAAAACATGGCAAGCCTTGAGCAATACCAGGAATTGGTTAATGCTATTCAAGCCCTCACAGTGGAAGTACAATCACTAAGAGCCGATAATACAGCTCTGCGACAACAGGTACAACAGAGAGAAGATAACCGAGGAGATCTACCTCCCATTGCATTACCTTGTGGCAAGTTTGACGGCAATCCCCGAAGAATGAAGGAATTCTTGGATGCCTGTTTGGTACACTATACCTTTCGCCCGAAAACATATGAACTGGATAGGGCCAAGGTGGGATTTTTGATTTCTAACTTAGTGGGGAATGCGTTGGCATGGGCTACTCCACTAGTTACCAACTCTGACCCAGCCCTTAATGATTATAGTAACTTTGTTCAACGCTTCCGGGATAGGTTTGAAAGACCCGAAGTTTTGTACTCTACTTTTGAGACTTTATTAGACATACGCCAAGGACCGGCTGATGTTCAAACCTATGTTACCAATTTCCAGAAGGTTGCTACAGAAGAAGGTTGGCCTGAGACGGCACAGCAAGCCATATTCCGTCGCGGTTTACATGACGATATCAAAGATGAATTAGCTCGTGTCGCCAGACCTTCTACTTTTCAGGAACTAGTCTCCTTAGTTCTGCAAATTGAGTTCCGTATGGCCGAAAGGAAGGCAGAAAGGAAGAGACCCAGACTTACTGTACCCATTCCTCACCACCCTCCCTTACCTGAAAAATGGTCTGCAGATGAGCCTTTGCAGATTGGTATGGCCCGAGGCCCCCTCACCGCTAGCGAAAGAAAGAGGCGTAAGGATCTAGGACTGTGTATGTACTGTGGATCCGATACACATTTATTACGAGATTGTCCTGGAGTTCCACCTAGGAGACAGGGAAATGACAAACCCCGACCTTGAACAGGGAAAATGGAGGGGTTTCGACAGTGAATCCCTGTAAAACTACTCAGCCAGCTATGATCAATAATTGCAGCCTGATGGTCATTAAGATCCACTTAGACTGGAAACAGGAAAGCCCGGTGGAATGTTTGGCAATGCTGGATTGCGGTGCCGCGGGCAATTTCATTGATGACAAATGGGCAACGGAACATAAAATCCCCAGGTGCCAAAAGATACGCCCAATACCCGTGGAAGGGGTTGACGGCACACCTCTAACTTCGGGTCCAATTGTTCATGAAACCCAGGAATTAAGAATCAGGATGGCGGCTCATCAAGAATACATGACTTTCGATTTAATACGTGCAGCTCATTTCCGGGTTATACTGGGAATCCCCTGGCTCAGACAGCACAACCCTTGTATTGATTGGAAACTGAACACAGTAGGATTCCAGTCTCAATATTGCGAGCAGAATTGTTTAGTACCGGTGGAAACACCTCCTCTGATACACGCGTCCCTTCAAGATACTTCATGCAGTGTCAACACAGTACCGATACAATATCAGGAATTCTCTGATGTGTTTGCAGACACTCAACCACGAAGCCTTCCGCCCCATCGGAAGGAGGACTGTAAGATTGATCTTGTGCCGGATGCAGTAGTGCCATTTGCTAGGATGTTCCCGCTTTCCTTACCTGAAAAGGAAGCACTTAAAGAATATTTGGCAATCAATTTACAAAATGGCCTCATCAGAGAGTCATCCTCTTCAGCCGGAGCTTCTCTTTTTTTTATTTCCAAGAAGGGAACTACAGAACTCAGACCCTGTATTGATTTCAGGGGCTTAAACAGCCTTACAGTACGGGATAGATATCCCATGCCCTTGATGAAAGACATCATAGAGGCTGTCCAAGGGGCTTGTGTATTCACAAAGCTTGATCTCCGAGGAGCCTATCATCTTCTAAGAGTTCGTGAAGGAGACGAATGGAAGACGGCATTTAGAACTCCTCTCGGCCACTATGAATACAGGGTCATGCCGTTTGGGCTGGTCAACGCTCCTTCACAGTTCCAGCGTTTTATGGATAAGATCTTTGCTGATATGCTGTATAATACAGTAGTGATTTATCTAGATGATATACTTGTTTATTCAACTTCCCTAACAGAACATTGTCATCATGTTAAGGAAGTTTTACGACGACTGCGACAACACAGTCTGCTAGCCAAGCCAGAGAAATGCGTTTTTGAGACAACCACAGTTCCTTACCTTGGGTTTATCCTTTCAGCTGACAAGGTGCAAATGGATCCCGCCAAGACTAAGGCCATCTCACATTGGCCTGTACCCACTTGTGTCAAGGACATACAGAGATTTCTGGGACTCTCAAACTTTTATAGAAAATTCATCCCAAATTTCTCCGACATAGTGCTCCCGATCACAAACCTACTCAAGAAAGGGGTTAAGTTTGTATGGGATCTGAAGGCAGAGCAGGCTTTCAGACAACTTAAAGAAGCATTTGTTTCAGCCCCTATTCTGAGACAACCAGACCAATCCCAGCCTTTCATAGTCGAAACCGACGCTTCAGGTGGCGCAATAGGAGCAGCTCTGTTGCAGCAAAAAGAGGACGGGTTGGAACATCCCATCGCATATTTTTCTAGAACACTCAGTTCCAGCGAACAGAATTATTCTGTACTTGAAAAGGAGCTTTTGGCTATAAGACAAGCCTGTGAAGAATGGAGGCATCTGCTTCAAGGAGCCGTTTACCCGTTCCAAGTACGTACCGATCATCGGAACCTAAAGGTCCTTCAGCAGATGGAGTGTCGAAATTCTAGACATGCAAGATGGGCTTACTTCTTTTCCCAGTTCGATTTTGAAATCACTTATTTGCCAGGAAAGGACAATCAATTGGCGGATGCATTATCCCGAAGCATGGGAGAAGATACAGAGGGATTTCAAGGCCATGAAATCTTGCTTGCAGGAAAAAGATTCATTAACACAGTAAATTCCTTCCACCAACAAGTACAAATAGCTCAAAGGGAGCAAAGACAGCATACCAATCTAACATTACTATACAAGGGTGACTACCTCTTCAAAGACAAATCCTTATATCTACCAACTCAGGAGTTACGTGATCTTGCTATGTCATGGTGTCACGACCTTCCCGCCGCTGGACATAAAGGACAGAAAGCTACATTGGAACTGACTTCTCGTCATTTCTGGTGGCCTACGATCACCAAGGATGTTAAAAAGTATGTCACCACCTGCCCTACGTGTGCCCAAAACAAATATTCATACTGCAAGCCCTTGGGTCTGCTACAACAAGACCTTCCACCGGCAGGTCCCTGGCAACACATTTCAACTGACTTCATAGTAGATTTACCCATTTCTCAAGGATACTCTGCTATCATGGTTACGGTGAACTCCTTCAGTAAGTTGGCTCATTTTTCACCACTCAACGGAACACCAACGGCTTCTACTACAGGCGAGGTATTTTTAAGAGATGTGGTTAGGTTACACGGACTTCCTAACACTATAGTCTCTGACAGAGGCACACAATTTACATCCAAATTCTGGGCAAGTCTGTGTAAATTGTTGGAGATAAAAAGATCCCTGTCCTCAGGATTCCACCCAGAGAGCAATGGACAGACCGAACGAACGCCTAAATGCCACTTTGGAGCAATACATCAGATGCTTCTGTAATCAAGAACAGAATGACTGGCATCATCTTCTACCCCTGGCTGAATTTTCATATAATAACACAAGACATTCAACCATAGGTATGAGTCCATTTCATTGTACCTATGGATACAATCCAAAACACATACCACTGTTCTGACATGTCTCATCTAATGTTCCATCTGTGGAAACACTTCTGAAAAATCTACGGAACCGACAAAAAGAAGCCCAGACCAATCTACAAAAGGCTCGTGAAGACTACAAGAGATGGGCTGACCAGAAGCGAAGACCTAACCCCAAATGGGAAATTGGTACGATGGTATGGCTGTCGACTAAGTTTCTACCCAGATGGGTACATCATGGCAAGTTCTCACCTAGATTCATTGGACCTTTTAAGATAACGGCGAAGATAAACCCAGTCGCCTTTCGTTTAGCTCTACCACCCAAACTGGGGAGAATCCATCCAGTATTCCACACATCTTTACTGAAGGCATATGTACCAGATCCTCATGCTAGAAAGATGAAGAAGGCGAATTACCAGCCCCTTGATGTGGATAAGGAATATGAAGTCTCTAGATTGCTCGATTCCAGATACAAGAAGGGTACATTACAGTACTTAGTGTTGTGGAAAGGATACCCCATGTCAGAAAGCTCCTGGGAACCGATTCGCAACATATCAGCACCCAGACTCATACAAAGATTCCATCGGATGTATCCGGGTAAACCTGGAGGAAGGCCTTTGAGAAGGGGTCATACTGTCATGAAACACCCATGAAGCCTGTGGAAGAGATGGAAACAATGGAAGAAGGACTGAGCTCCTCCTTTACCTGGACGTTACGTTCTAGCCTCGCTGGATCAGAGGCTATAATTAACTGTCAGGTGTGGCAACCGGTGCGTTGCAACTGATTTCTTTCCCAATGCTAGTTGTCAGTGCTCCTGTCTCGTGCTACTCCTTGTTTTTCTTCCCATTTGCCTTTCCATTGTTTGTGTGCCTGCCTTTTATCGTACATTTTGCCACCACGCTTCCTGTGGGGAATATTTCTTCTTTAATTTGGACCTTTCCCTGCCCGCATTTTCTTGTTAATCACCCAGCGTGTGTGTTTGTTATTTTGCTGGAGTCAGCAGACACCTGCGTTCGCTCTGGGGCTTTTTTTTTACTCAGCGAGCGGGGACTTGCTATCTGCAGTTCTTTTCAACACACGCTTTTCCAAGCAGCTGTCACTTCAACTCGTGCCCCCTGAGTTGTGTGCTTCCTCTGACCTGTGTAACCCCTCCTTCTGTTTATTTTACTTAACCTTGCTCACGGAGTTCTTGGAATCTTTTCCAAAGCTTAGACATTGCCCCCAAGTGCATTCTGGTAAATGTAGTACTCTAAAGAAGTGGGATTCCAAGAAGGATTGTGAATTACCCATTCGCTGAGTAGTATTCCAAGAAGGATTGCGAATACTTATTTGAACAGACCAACGCACCTGAAACTACCCAGGGTTTTTCTGCTGCGGCTTTTCCCTGGTTTGGGGTGGGCTCCCCGGAGTCCCCGCTGCGGGGCATATAGCCTTACTGGCAAAGTGGCCTCCGGGGGAGCTCGGCCCTATCTCTTCAAACAAAAGGGCAAGACGGTGAAAAAGAAGAACCCAAGAGCCTGGAGAGAGAAACCTGTGGAGACTTCTTCAGACGAGCCTTCGGAAGCCAACTCAGAAACCACAGGTGAGGAGTGGGAGAGGGATAGGGGTACAATTGTAGACACTAAACAGCACGAACCTGAGAACTGAAGAAAACATGTTTAGACCCTAAACATTTGAATACTTACAGACCCTTTACGAATGTGCCTTTCCTCTTGAAAGTTGTGGACTGAATAGCTACCTTACAGCTACAAAAGCATCTTGAAGAGGCCAGCATCCTTCAATCCAGGCAATCTGGCTTCAGAGAACATTATGGCATGGCAAGCACTCTACTTGATCTACAGAGCCAGATGATGGACTGTATGGATAAGAGCAAGGCAGGAGTATTGATGCTTCTTGACCTATCTGCGGCTTTCGATCTCCTGGACTACAAAAAACTCTTATCCACGCTGCCCTTAGTAGGTCATTGCTCTGCATCTGCCGTGAAGTGGTTGGAGTATTTTCCATCAGATAGGATGTCAAGATTGTGTTTGGGCCAAGCTTCCTCAGGACAATTATTGTCTATGTGCGTAGTGCCGCAGGGAGCTTGTCTATCCCCTACGCTCTTTAATATCTATTTACGCCCCCTGTGTAACATCTTAGACAAAGTAGGGGTGAAAATTAGTAACTGTGCTGAGGACACTCAGTTGTTGGTAGAACTGAGTGGAAATTACAGTGAAGACTCGAAAACCATACAGAATATCTACCAAATCATCACTGATTAGATGACTCAACACTGGCTATGGGTTGTTGGTCTTTGGATCCCCCCCAAGTGAGGTCTAGATTGGGCCTGGGATATGCAGAATTCGATATTGATGGCCATTCTATCAGGATCTTAGACCAGGTCAAGACCTTGGGAGTGATAGTGGATCAGTCACTGGGTGCTGATTCTCATGTAGCAAATATTGTGCAAAAAATCCCAGTCGCACCTGAGGCTGCTTAGGCTGGTTAAACCATACATTACCAGTAAAAATTGTGAGACCTTGGTCAGAGCCATAATAATGCCCTGCATCGATTATTGTAATGCTTTGATTGGTGGAGCCAGCAAGAATTATATACAGAGACTCCAGGTCTTTCAGAACGATGCAGTTCGCATCATAAAAGGTGTCTCCAAAAGGGAGCACATACCTTCGGCGAGAAGGGAACTCCACTGGTTTCCTGTTGCTTCGAGGATTACCTTTAAAATTTGGACTCTGACATGTAAAGGCCTGTATGGGCTTGCTTCAATTTATCTGAAGAATTGCCTTACCCGCAAACACTAGGTAGGTCAGCCAGATGAAATAACACTAATCGGCTCATTTGCCCCAGGATTAAGAGAAGCCGGGGCAAAGGTCGCTCTTTTCCGGTTGAACGAACTCCCAGTTGAGATGCATACAGAGGAGAGTCTGTCTACTTTCTGAAAAGGCTCAAGACTCTTTCATTTAAATAGAAAACCTGCCCTGTCTATCGACCCCTCTGCCCAGAACCCACATTTGTGTGGCCCCTTGGACCCTTGTGTTTTGGCTGTGTTTTGTGGCTTTGTTTTGGTGTTATTTGTGCGACATGGTGCCTGAAGGCTCCGGCGCGTTGCAAGCATAAACATAACATAGCAAGACCTTTTTATAAACATATAACAATTTATGAGGTCTAGTGGGTCATTGGATGGTCAACATGATGTAGAGTGTCTTGGAGACTTTTAATCAAATGATAAGTTTCGACGGGTAAGCTAAGTAGGTACCAGCTTTGTCAGGACCTTTGTTTGGGACCCTGTATATGGAAACCACAAATGAACACCAAGGTGGGAGCCCATAGACCAGAGTTGTAGTGACTCTAAGACACTATCAATAAGTGAAAACAACATTGCTTACCAAGGGAAGTTGGCAGCTAGGGTCACTCACCATGGGACGGGTAGCAGATAAAATGGGCTAACTTGAGAGGGCCCTAAAAGCAAGAGAATGACTGCATTGAGCCAAAACATTTTCTCATGGTGTACTATAATGCTTGAAACCAAGTATGGCAAGAGGAATAGAGGGGAGGAAGAAATGCAGATACCGCTTCTCTCTTGGTGGACAGGTCATAGATGTGAGAGTAGAATTTTTCTTGGGTTGATTTTCTTTGAGGTTATAATCCTGTGGCTAAGTAAGGAAAACAGCGGGGTCAGCTGTGGCCCTTTTATGTTAAACATTAACAATGTGAACATTATATGTGCCTCGGGGGAACACATACAATAGTTTTAGTTTAGAACCGCTATCATAGATGGGCCTCCTGTGATTTACATTTTATCTGTAAATGTTATTGCAGTGGAGGGCACACATGCAGGGTCCTTCTACTTTCATTATTAGAGGAACCATCACGGTCCGCCGTGCCGACGTACCTCTAGCCAGAGGAGTGACGACTCAATTCTGCTTGCGTATAGGACGCGTTGTTGGGTTAACTAAATCAGTTGTCATGGAGATGTGGCAGGGAGCGTGCTCACATCCTGGTGCTGTATATGCGTCATACTGATGATGTATGGCGTTTTGGTAGGGAAACAGATGTGTCAGCAAAGGAAATAATGAATGAAACAACCCGCTTGTTGTGCATCTTAATGTATGCGGACAGTTTGTTATCTAAAGGGTAAACCTGAGCCTCTGTATTAAGTTGTGACTTGCGGCTCATAAATATAGCAATGAATTATGAATGTGAATTACTGGTGAAGTCAGACAACTGTACTAAATCAGGATTGGATTGTTTTAGAGATATCACTGAATCAAGGTGTATTAGGTATTCCGTTAGATGGGCGGTACTAATTGCTCATTAAGTCCGGTGGCATGTGTATCAAGCATGTGGATCAAGCATGCCTCCTTAGCTAATAAGGAGCATTGGACATTTGGAGCATTTTTAACTGCCTTCAGGACCCACCTTAGTAAATCATTAACCATAGGATGAGGTTGAATGCAATGTGGGACAAGTGGGGATGCAGTGTTTTACAACAAATGCGTGACCAGTGTTTAGATATGCAGATATGGACAGTTTGCATCGTTTGACCGACATATCTGAGACCACACGGGCATTCTATGCAGTAAATCACCTGCTTTGTCTTACAATTAGTCATGCCAAGTACTTCCTATTGCCTGTTGCCAATCAGAAACTATTTCATTTTTTAGTGAACTTACACACCACACAGCATCCACATGGGAAGTGTCTCTGGACTGGGTGGAGGTCCCAGAGTCGTGACCTCAATTCTCCTGTTTAAATTGGGAATTAACTAAATAGTCTTTTTGACTGTTGGAATGCAAAACGAGGGGAAGTTCTACCAGAAAATTGAGTTTGCACTACTGCCAAATACTTTTTATTCGGCTTCTTCACTTCGAATGTATTAGGGCCATGTGTGATAACACATTTCATTTCAGTATTTTTTCTGAATTTGCTGCAGGCCTGTGGGGTCAGTAATGATTTGCGTGAAGTGTAAAGTGCCCTTTTCTTGAAGTTGCTAATTTCTTGGTCTAGCCGCAAGCTATTAGGCGCTCATCCAAATTTTCTGTATGATAATAATAGTCAGCTATGGATGTACAGTTCTGTTTTATTCGCAGATATTGTAATTATGGCAGGTTCTCCTTGATATGTCGAGGGTGGCAACTCTCAAAGTGGAGAAGTGTTTTTCTGTTGCTCAGTTTCTTATATATTGAACATACCAAGAATCACTCTTGGTGTTTAATGATGGGGTTGAGAAAATAGATCTGCTGTCGATTGTATTCAATGGTGAATTAGATGTTCATGTCACGTGTTGATCCAGCAGTAAATTTCTGCAGTTGTTCGTCATCTCCATGCCACACAAAGAACATATCATCTATGTTGTGAGTCAAAATATTAGCACCAAACCGATTAAAAGAGGTATTATCAGATTAAATTAATTCAGTCTCGAAAGTGGCCATGAATAAAATAGATAGGCTAGGAGCAAAAGCTGCTCCCATAGCCGTGCCACGCGTTTGGAGCAAGAACTGATTGTTGAAAGCAAAGAAATTCTCTCTTAGGGCAATTGACATTAATTCTATAATTACATTGTTCATTGCAGATTCTATGAGGTAAGATGTTCCCTCATGCATTCTATTGCCTGTTCTTGAGGAATACTCGTGCAGAGCGATGTTATATCCATTGTGACCAAGATTTGTGTCATAGTGCCAAAAGCTATGTTTTCAAAAATTTGAATTGCATGCATGGTATCCCGAAGATATGTAGGTGTTAATTGGCTAATGGGTTTGAGGAACACGTCCACAAATTTGCAGATGGGTTCCAATATTGACCTGCACCCAGCCACTATGGGACGTTCAAGGGGATTAGTCCGATCCTTGTGTATCTAGGGGAGAACGTCAAATGTAGGGATGCACCCCTGTGAGTGATTTAGAAAGTCAAACTCATTCTCAGTAATCCACCCCGTTGGTATCCGTAGAAAGTGATTTCTGAGATACACTGACAAATCGCCTTGGTAGGATCTTTTCTCAGGGCTATGTAATCATCTGTGTCAGGACCACCCTGATATTGATATTGATATTTTATTTCTATCGCGCTGGTACACAAGTGTTTCAGAGCGCGACAAGGCAAGGGCGGGGAAAGGGGAGAACAAAACAGCGATCTTACTAGACCCAGTGACATTGAGAACGCGCAAGGGCATGGAGAGGGGGAGAGGAAAAGTGCATGGAAGGGGGGAGAAGTGGGGGGAGAAGTGGAAAGTGCGAAGCAGAGGAGAAACAGATAAATATCAATAAATAAATTATAAAGGCAACAAACAGTGGTAGTTCAGCCAGCAATTTGCAAGTGCTAGGTTTAAGGCAGCAGACAGGGTAGGTCTGATAAGTGCAGGAAGAAAAAGGGGGGGGGGCTGTATGGGTACAGATACAGACTCCAGTGCAAGGGGTGGCCCGGAGGCAGTGCGTGTCACGATGCCTGCCCCCAGATATCCGGAACAGGTCCATCTGTCCAGGAATCAGGCACCCAAGAAGACACAGGAATTCCCAAAACCCCGCCTACGGGCTATATGGGTTCAATCCTGGCGCCGTAGGCGCCAGGCTCATATTGCTAACTTTAAACTATGCAGGTCATCCTGCAAAGAACTCATGTACAGGCCATCATGAGGCCATGAAGGGACTACTTTCCTTTAGGAACTACTTTGCTGCTTGGGTGTGGTACTGGAACTTCTTACCTGGGAACTACTTTTTTGATGCTATTTAAACCACGCCCGAAGAGCAGCACACGCTTCGCGTTATTCTGCATCTTGGCAGCGTAACGCTCACCGTGTCTGCAGTCCAGCATCCAGCCTAAAGCCACACCTGTCTAGAACAAGGAGATTTCCATTTCGTCATCATCTTTTCCTGGAGCAGCCGCACCTGTGGATAAAGGAAAAAGACATTAAAATAAACCGCGCCGCATTGCCAGCTGCAGCGCCACGCCATACTCACCTGTCTTCAGAGCATCTCCACGACCCGGCGCAACACCCGTTGAATCGCCGCCCGAAACATCAGCATCTGAAAAGACCAGAACAAACAAAAGGTGAGCGGGGTTCCGCCAAAGACATTCTTTTACTTACCGCAAGATACTTACTTGGAATTTTACCGCTAGAGGCAGCGCTGGTCACCATCCTATGTTAGACATTTTCGGCAAGGCGCTGCACCTGCAAAGAAGATAGAGAACTATTGGTTAATGACATTTGGAACAATATTACTTGCTAGACAGTGCTTGGTACAAACTGACTCTTACCTAAGCGCTACCTTCATCCATTGAGGCAAACTCACTCCTTGGATCACGCTGCAAGGAAAAAGGTATGAAAGGAGCAAGAGTGAATTAACAGACATTTGAACTCTAAAAGAACTATACATTCGGTTTACACACTACTTACCTCGGAGTCATTGTTGTCTGAAACTCTGCCAAATACCTTCGGGTCAGTGAAGTAACTGAACTTCTACGCGCCCCTGCACTCCACGCAGGATGGAGAGTTCATCCTTCCAAACAATAAGGTGAGACTTTATGAAGGAGAATACTGGAAGTTTTCAGGGAAAATAGTGTTAGTGTAACCTCGCTACCACGGGTGGCTAATCCCCTTTACTGCTTTTAGGAAAATATTCTTGCGGGCCAGGCAGACGAAACTGAGTGGGCAAGTGCACTCGATCATCACTTCGCTACGAGTCACACTGGTGGAGACCACAGCAGTCCAGCTTCTTTCGACACCCCTGTGGAATCTAGGTGAGCGAACAGTGCGGGAGGGTGGCGGGATGAGCAGGTACCTGGGCCCGGAGGACAGAGGGTGGCCAGGTGCACGGTGCCAAGAGAGAACAGATCAGCAGGGGACAAGGGGAGCGAAGGCAGAAGAAAAAGAGGAAGGTCTTGAGGTACTTCCGGAACCGGAGGGTGGTTCTCCTCAAGTTTTAGAGTGGCAGGGAGGCTGTTCCAGAGGGAGGCCCCAGCCGAAGACAGAGATCTACCCCAGCTTGTTTCTTTGAAAAACGACTAACCCTGAGGGAGTTAGAGGTAGAAGAGCGAAGAGCTCGAGAGGGGAGGTATTTGCAGAGGGATTGCTGAAGGTATTTTGGACCCAGGCCCCAGAAAGCCTTGTGGACAATGCAGAGGATTTTGAATGTAATCCTTGCATCCACTGGGAGCCAATGGAGAGATTTCAGAGCTGGAGAGATATGATCCCAGGGCTTGAGGCCAAGGACAAATCTCGCAGTCCTGTTCTGGATTAGTTGCAGAGGGTGGAGAGTAGAGGCAGGTAGATTTAGAAAGAGGCTGTTACAAAAGTCCAACAAAGAGAGAACCAGAGCTTGGGATACCATGAGCTTCTGGGGCAAGGAGAGGAAAGGCAGAGTACCTCTGAGGAGGTGCAGTAGGAAATTTGACTTTTTAGAGACCTCAGAGATGTGGGCGGATAAGGAAAGGGTGGAGTCAAAGATGACCCTGAGGTTCTTAGCCTTGCAGGTGAGGGTAGGAGGAGGGCCAAGGGAAGCCGGTCAGAGAGTGAGGGGAAAGGATGGTGAAGGTGTGCCAATGAGGAGGATCTCCATCTTGCTGACATTCAGACAAAGATCATTGGCGGCACACTAATCTTGAATGGCAGTTAGGCAATCAGAGATGAGAGAGGGAGAGGAGGTGGCAGAAGGCAGCCTGAAAATAAATTAAGTGTCGTCAGCGTAGCACTGGAAATTTGAGCAGAAAGTGGCAATGCAGTGGGCGAGAGTTACCAGGAGTCAAGGTTGGAGATCTTCACGGATGTTCAGGAGAGCAGTTTCTGCGCTTCTGGCAGCTCTGAATCCAGACTGTTGGTCATGGAGACAGCCAACAGAATTGGAATGAAGGTTAAGCTGAGAGATCGCCAACTTTTCCAGGAGTTTGCTGAGAAAGGGAGTAATGGAAATTGGGTGATAGTTAGCTGGACAAGAAGGATCAACTGTGGGTTTCCTGAGAAGAAGATGCACAAGGGAGTGCTTCAGAGGGGAGGGGAAGGATCCTGAGGCAAAGGAGTGGTTTAAAAAAAAATCAGCAAGGGCCGGAGCGAGGATGTCAATGTGGTCTTTGATGGTTTTAGAGGAACAGGGATAAACCTGTTTTGACAAGGCTTTCATAGATCGGACTTGTCTAGCGACCTTGTCAGGGGAGAAAAGAGGAAAGGACGAGAAGGATGGTGGGGGGGGTGGCTAAAGGAGGGTCAGCAAGCACAGATGGAGAAGGGAGAGGAGGGGTGGGGGTAGAGAGGGTGGACAGGATGTCCTGGGTCTTTTAAATGAAGTGAGAGGCAAGGGCATTGCAAAGAGCCTGGGAGGCAACAGGAGGGGTAGAGACTGCAGCAGGGTTGGCCAGCTCCTTGCAGATTTTAAAGAGTTTGGCCGAGTTGTTAGATGCCGCAGAGACACAAGCTTGAATGTGGACTCTCTTCTTGGTGAGAACAGAGAGTCAGTATTGCCTTTGTAGCAGGCGATAGGCCAGTTTGTCAGCGGATGAACAGGAAGTCCTCCATTTCCTCTCAGCCGCCCTACACTTATGTTTAAGTATAGCTAGGTCAGAGTCATACCAGGAATTGCACTTGGCGTTGGACTTCAAATGGATTCTCATGACAGGGGCAAGAGCATACAAAGTATCAGAAATTGAAGAGTAGAGCAGAGACAGGGCTTTGTCAGGCTGTGAGACAGCCAAAGGTGGAGGGGGGGAGAGAAAGTGGCAGCAAAAGCCTCAACTGACACACGCTTCATGGGCCGGATGTCCGAGAAGGTAGGTGGCAGTGTTGGGCTAGGCTTGGCTTGGGGGGAAGAGAGGGAGAAATGAGAGGAGAGGAGAGGAGAGGAGAGGAGGGAGTGATCGCTCCAGGAGAGAGCAGTGGTCAGAGGGATGGAGAGGGGGAGGTCAGAGGAGATCAAGAAATTGAGTGTGTGCCCTGCAGAGTGAGTCGGGCCAGAGGGGAGGATGGACAGGGAGAGGGAGTCACAGAGGTCACAGAAGAGTACAGAGGAGGAACAAGGAGAGTCTAAATGTATATTGAGGTCACCAAGGAGGAGGAGTTGAGTGGTAGAGGCCAGGAGGAAGGAGGAGAGGTCTGCCCACTCAGAGAGAAATGAGATGATTTGTCCAGGAGGCCGGTAGATGGTAGCCACAGTAAGAGAATGGGTAGGCGAGAGAAAGCCTCCAGACAGGGCATTCGAAAGAGGAGTAGGTCTGAATGGGAATGATAGAGGCAGGAATCCACTCAGGAAAGATCAGGGCTACCCCCCAACCGGACCGGGAGGATCTGGGTGCTGAGAGGATCTTGTAGCCATCAGGGAGGGGAGTGTCAAAGCTCGTGACAGAGCTGGCCGTGAACTATGTCTCAGTAAGACCAAGGACATCAAGGTCTAGTTCTTCAAGGAGGTGGCAGATGTCAGAGGAGTGTTTGACAGCAGAGCGAGAGTTGAGAATGGCAATATGAAGAAGGTTGCCAGCCTTAAAGACCTTCCGGGGAGGGGTACAGATCAGAGGTACACCCTGCGGAGGAGAAAGAGCCCTAGGAGGGGCAGAGGAGGAGGAGGAGGAGAGAGGCGTCAAGGTAGCCCAGGGGGGAGAGGAGGTGACAGCAGGAGATGAGAGGAAATTTATGAGGTGAGGGAAGCACCTATCAAAGAGGAGGAGATTGTCCTGAGGGCCTTGGACCATGACAGTGCATTTAAGGTAGACATTAATGATGACTTTAGAGGAGTCAAAGGAAGCCATGAGAACTTCCCAGCGAGTGCCATCATTAATGGGAGAGGAGGAGATAGGGCAGAGCACAGAGACCATATGAGGAGTCCATAGATCTGGCAAAGGAACGACAAAGAGGATGTTGGTGAGGGTCTGTCTGGAGGAAGCATTGGAGTAGGTGTCGGCGATAGGAAGACCAGGGTTAGAGGCCAAGATATCCTTTTTGCACTTCTTCTTACCAGACTTAGTAAGAAGGGAAGGATAGTCAATGGAGAAGCAGTTGGAAAAGATAGGAGAAAAAGAAAGTGCCATGGGGGAGGAGGCGAGGAGAGGATGGAGGACTTGAGGTGCGGGGGGGCTAAGGCAGGTAGGTGTGGGACAAAAGAGAGTGGTGAGGTCACTGGGCTTGCAAGTTACAGAGAAGCTTCAGTATACAAGCAAAATACAGAGAATTCTGCAATGGGGAGCAAGATTTGACTTTTTAGCACAAAGCAAAAACAGCAAGATTTGACTTTTCAATCTTGGAATCAGATGTTAGCAAAGGGTTTTAGGAAGCACTGCGCATCAGGATGACAATATGGGAGTAACAAGCAGAAAGAACAGCGAAAGTCAAAGGCGGTAGAAGTGAGTCCATAAGGAGGGAACTAACCCATAGTTTTGGAGGAGGCAAAGTCAAGGCAGTCCAGATTTCTTAGAGGAGTGAGGTGGCAGCATCATTGTGGTTAAGGTGCAGGGAGGACCCAATTAGCGTTCCAGAAGCGGACAGGGAGCAGACAGGGGCCTTAGAAGTGGGCCTTGTCAATAGTGGGAAAAACTTGTGCTCTCAAAATAGCAAGGCAGCTCCAGGTATTAAAAGGTTCAAAAAATGGCAGCACGATGAAAATTCCAAATAAAACAGTACTTTCCAACAATTTTATGCAAATTTCCTTCTTTCTTCTTTTTTTTCAATTTTCGATTTTTCAGATTCAATAATTCTCCTGGAGGTGCAGTAATGCACAGAAAGTTAACCTACCTAATGGAATGGTCAGCAGCCAGGCACAAATTCCACATGTGCAGGAAAACAACAGATGGCCAGGAGGGTGGAAACAGGACCTCACTCTCAGTGAGAAGCAGATGAAAGAAACCAGTTCCAGCCAGTGGGCCTTGTTGAGAGGGCCGGCTAAAGCCTGCAGGTCCCTGATTGGATGGAAGAAAACACTCAGCAACCAATGGAAGTGCAGCAGGGTGGAAACAGGACCTCACTCTCAGTGAGAAGCAGATGAAAGACTGTGTGGTATGTAAAACAAGAATGCCACCATCTGTGTCTGCTGGTTTAACTATAATTTTAGGATTTGCGGATAGAGCTTTCAATGCTGCTCTTTCATCTGATGTGATAGTGGTATGGATAGGGTTTTTCCTAGTTTTAAGTGTAGATGAGTCTTTAAGAATGCATTTTTCGAATGTCAGGATGTCCCTAGGGATCTGGTTATCAAATGGGGTAAATGTCAAAGCTATATGGACAGCTGGGTCAGTATCCCTAGTTTGATCATTATAATCTTTTAAGGAAGTAAGGAGACGTACATTTCTGAAAAATCTTCTGAGCTCCATTTCTGTGCTGAACTAATCCATAATAGTGGATGGGACAAACATTAAATCTTTAGATAGTACTGAGTACTGTTCAAGCGATAGCTCAATCCCAGACAAGTTGAAAATTGGCATGCTGAGGTGTTCATTTACCGGTAGATGGTTCGCCTGCGTCTCCTCCCTCCCCTGGGTTGGCAATAATGGTAGGGAGGGTCCCATGTTCTGCCCCTGGGGTCACCTCTCCCTAAAAAAGGTCTGGGGCCTCTACTGTATGGTTGTTCATAGGTGTTATATTCGTAGTAGTCCTCTGTTGGGGAGTCACTGCTAGCATCAGAAAAGGTTACCCACCTTCTCCTACCTTGGGTTGGGTTAGATGTGGATTGTGACCTTTCTGTATTTCGTAATTCCAAAAAGTTATTAGCCAGTTATGGGTATACGGTATCAGGTAAAAATGTCCCTATATATATGGTTGCCGTACATAATGTCGTCAGGAAAGGTTTGTGGTGACATTATATATAGGGACAGGGCATAGCAGGGGTTGCGGGGGTGTTTCCCGCTCCCCTTGAAAAAAAAGGTTTTGGGGTTTTCTGGGGTGCCCCCCACATTTTTGCGGGGTCATTATCACATGGAACTGGATAAACCAGCTCGACCTTAAAATCTTGTATGTCCTGAGCTAATTTCTTAGATTTCTTACTCAGAGTCGTGGATTTACAATCTTCAAGTTGGTTTGTGATCTCTTTTAATTTATCTTAGACATTTACAATAGTGGAAATTGACCAGTGGGAACCATTGTTGTGTTTAGTACTAGATCCCCCTGTTCTCAGTGTCATAGGGGCTGCCCTGATGTATTGAGTTATCAAGGGTAATGAGGCAAGGGAAGGTAACTTTAGTCAGAGGCCTATTGTTCCCAAGGAAGCAGGCAGAACCTGGGAGAAGTTAAGGAAGCATTGGGGCTCTGGCTTAGCGGGAAATCATTTACACCATTCTGATTTCTCCATTCATGATGAGCTCTGCCCCACAGTGACTCCTCTGGGAGCTTAGGCCTCTGGAAGGTGATAAAAAGAGCATGGGCACTTCTCTAGGAAGTTGTGCTCATTGGATTCTAGCAGGAGGCTTCGAAGTCAGTTCCCTGCTGGGATTTCTCAATAAATGGTGTAAACCCCCCCATCCGCCCGATTTTGGTTTATTTGTAGGAGTGTTGTACAGTACACATTCCACTTCCATAGGGCTGAAGAGAGCTGATCAGAGGAGAAGAGAGTCGCCCTTTATCATCCTCGACCACGAGATGGGACTTTGCTGGATGACCTTTTGAGCTTGCCTGCAGCCCTTGACCAGGCCACTTGGGTCCCCAGAGTGCAGACAATATGTATGTTTCTCCCCTGCAGTACTTCCCAATTGTCTTGGGAGGATAGCTCAGTGGCAACGTGCTCGCCTTGGAAGCAAGACAACACGGAGTAACACAGGTTCAATCCCCAGGTCCGCGCTTAGAAACCTCTGGGTATTAAGCGTGTTATAAATAACCTATCATATCATATGAGCCATTATTTACGTTGTACTTCCTTTACATGAGTGACCTGATAATGTTCTTGTTTATGGTCTGTGTTTCGAGTAAAGTGTATATTTTTATACAACCTTACTTGGAAATTACTTTTACTTTAGTACTTACTAGAGTAATGCTGATTGAAAGCTTCCGTTGCTGACGCACATCTCTGGAAAGTATCCAAGCTAAGTTAGCTATGTGAAGATGAAGGTGAATGTGGTATATTACTTACTTTGACCTGTTTTACCTTCATGACTTAAGCACCTCTAAGGTGTACAAAATTGGTCATAGGAAATGGAAGTCTTTGTACATCTGTTCACAATAGGATTCTTTGCACTGACATTTGAAAACAATGCCTGGCATAAAATATGAGTACCTGACATTAGTTGGCAATAACTGCCATATGTTATGCGTGTTTGGTATTTGATGGGAGTATGTTGCATACAATGGGACTACCTAAAATGTTATGACAACTTGCCATTTGTTGCCAATACCTAGCATACAATGTGAGTGCCTTCCTTTTTTTGCAAATAGCTAAAATATAATGTGAGTACCTGCCATTGTAAGGAAGTTTATGGCAATTGATGGTGTGTGATGTGAGTTCCTTCCACTTGAGGAGAATAAAAGGCTTAAAGTGTACCTGGCATATGGTGGAAATGATGGAAATACCTGGCATAGAGTGTCATTACCTGGACATTTTATGACAATATGTGGGATATAAGTACCAGCCATTTGATGGCAATAACATGCGTATGATACAAGTATTTGACACTTGATGTCCATGCCTGGCATATGATGAGAGTACTGGGCATTTGATGGCAATGCCCGGTATGTGATCTGCATGACTGTTCATTACATGACAATACCAAAATATTCTGTCAGAATATGGCAATTGATAGCAATATTTGGCTTGGTGGGCATTTAGTAAGCATATTTGGTATTTTGCCATTCTATGACAATATCTGCCATATAACGTGAGTACCTGGCACTGGATGATAACACTTGCCATAACGTTAGCACCGGACATTTGATGGGAATATATGCCATACAATTTGAGCATCCGCTATTTGATGGCAATGCAGAGCAATGCTGAAAGAAATGTGACTATATACAAGTCTAAACTCTTTACTTTGCTAATGCTGGGTATTTTTTCATATGCTTTAAAAGTTATTTGAAATAAATAATTACCCATACAGAGTGTTATTAAAGGAAAACACGGTGAGTGAAGTTTCAGCAAGAGAGTCGAGAATAGCCGACAGGCAGTGCCACCCTCTATCTTAATTCACACATAAACATGATCCTGTCTGGGCTTGCATTTCACACATGCTGCTTCCATTAACTCGAATGCCATGTTCCGTCTGCACTCTGGGCCTACTATGATTTACAGGAAAGGTGTTATACTCTATTAGACATATATTCTGGACTCGGAAGCCCCAAGTCTAGTCTAGTCAGCGCTAATGAATTAAGCCCTATCTAGTTTTTCACTCACTTACAGGTTCTGTGCAAAGGTAGTCGTGCCACGTGTTCTGATAAGGCCTGCGAGCTAATGTTCACGCAAGTGAGCAGGACACAGATATTGGAACGGGCCCGAGTACGGTTAAGGAGGATTTTACCATCTGGGCGGCTCTTCACATATGAAATCTGCCTACCATATTACATTTTACAGAGGCAAAGCGCGTTGGCATCTGAACTGGTCACTGCACTAAAAATAGTGTTTAAATAAATAAATATAAGGTCGAGGCACATTCAGAGCATGAGCCAGGGGGGAGGCCCTTTCACGAAGCAATGCATGGCCTAGTAAAGAACTCAAACCCAAATCACATAAGAATGACAATCTGCCTACATGGCACAAAAGACAATATATCACTATTAAAAACATTATCAAATCACGCATTTAGATCTACACTTGGGCGGGCTTTTTGGGCACCGAATAAAAAAATGATACAGTGTGAAGCTCCTGCTCCAGAAGCAGGTACGTTGTGGGATTTAGTCGCTATGGCTCTTTTATTTCCATTGCAGCCTTACTTTGTACTCAAGGCATGCCCTTCTCAGCAGGAGAGAGAGCCACACACTTTCCACAACAAAAGCGAAAGTAACATTGAAAACCTAAGCGCATGTGTATATCCCACCATAAAAAGATGCCTGCACTGGTTCCTTTAGTCCAAAGGTCTGCCAAATGGGTCCTTATGGACTATCGCTCACATGATCCTTCACCATTACCTATGCTTGGTAAGGCTGATTGCAGATGCAGTCCAAAACATCTGGAGAGCGAAAGGTCGCAGGCCCTTAGTCTGTCCTTTCCCCTCCACCCAGGGGATTGGTTCCCCTGCACAGCAACTCCCATTAAGAGTGCTCAAGCATGCACAGTTTCCTATTACCTAGTGCAAAGATATTGGTATGAAGACTGGGTGTATGGAGATGTGAGTGAATATACATCTGCCTTAGTGATGCGTCATTATTCCCTCCGTTTTTAAAATAAATAGTGTTTTATTGGCATTTCTAAAGAACAATAAACCCAATTCCTTAACTTGCAACAGACCCACTCAACTGGAAGGCAATTCCTGGCATATGATGAGAGTACTGGGCTTTTGATGGCAATGCCTGGTATGTGATCTGCATGCCTGTTCATTACATGACAATACCAAAATACGCTGTCAGAATATGGCATGGTGGCCATTTAGTAAGAATATTTGCCATTTTGGCATTTTATGACAATATCTGCCATATAACGTGAGTACCTGGCACTGGAGGATAATACTTGGCATAATGTTAGTACCAGACATTTGACGGGAATATATGCCACACAATTTGAATATCCGCTACATGATGGCAATGCAGAGCAATGCTGAAAGAAATGTGACTACATAAACGTCTAGGCTCTTTACTTTGCTAATGATTGTGTTCTTTTTTATATGTTTAAAAAAAGTTATTTGAAATGAATAATTGCCCATACATATTACCCATGCTAATTGGTGTTATTGAAGGAAAACACGGTGAGTGGAGTTTCAGCAACAGAGTCGAGAATAGCCGACAAGCAATGAGTGCCCTCCTCTGTCTTAATTCACATGTAAACATGATCCTGTCTGGGTTTGCATTTCACATATGCTGCGTCCATCAACTCGAATGCCATGTTCCGCCTGTATTATGGGCCTACTCTGAGTTAAGGCAAAGGCATTACAACCTATTGGAGATACATTCTGGACTCTGACCCCCAAGTCTAGTCAGCGCTAATTAATTAAGCTCTATCTATTCACTCACTTAATTACCAGTTCTGGGCAAAGGCAGCGTAGCCCGTGGCCCTACAGGGCACGGCTGGTGGGGCTACATGCTGGTCTCCTGAGGGAATGCACACCTAGAAAGAAATACACAGACACTATAGTAATACAGGTTTTATTAAATGTGTAGTGTGTGTGCCTGGGTGTTTTATTTATGTGTGTGTTTGTGAGAAAAATGAATAGGAAAGATCTCCCCTGCCCAAGAATGTGCTGGTCAGGGAGAGAGAGAATCCAGAGGGATTTGAAAAAAGAAAACAGTTGAGAAAGACAATTAAGAGAAGAGAGAGAAATAGAGAGATCTGTGCGCCTGCTGTGATTCCTGCGATCCCTGTGACAGTCTGTCTACTATTTCCACAAAGACTCTTCAAAATCACTGCGCACGCGCGGAGCGCGGCGCGGTGTGCGGCACAGTGTGTCTAGTGAGGACTGAGGACAGACCTCTGTGCTTTTCGTTTCAGATTCCTGCGATCCCTGTGACAGTCTGTCTACTATTTCCACAAAGACTCTTCAAAGACTCCACAAAGACTCTTCAAAATCACTGCGCACGCGCGGAGCGCGGCGCGGTGTGCGGCACAGTGTGTCTAGTGTCCAGTGGCCTAAGGCCGAAGATCGATAAACGGAGATAGACAAACGGAGCCAGAAGCAAAGAGCGGTGAGCAGCAACCAAAGCTTTTTCCCTTCCCCTTTCCCCTCCCTTCTTCCCTCCCTCCTTCCTCCCTTTTCGCTCCTCCTCCTCTTATCCCCCTATCTATTTTCCGTTTCCCTCTGCTCCCTTCCCTCTTCTCTCTTTCCTTTTTCCTGCTTTTTACCTACCTCTAGTCCCTTCCTGCACCTTTCCTTTCTTTTCCTTTGCTGTCTCTTCCGCCACTCCGCTCCGGGGACACCCGTGAATAAGACACTAAGACACCGTAAATATCTCGATCCTACGCAAGTCTCGCTCAAAGACTTTCTGCCTTACTTGAGCGCCCACAACCCCCGTTCGCGTTTCATTCTCAAGTGAACGGCTATCCTAAAATATCAAAAAGGGAATGGCGCCGCTCTCACCGACAGAAGTGGAGGCCGGGAGGTGGATGCGCAGCGACAAAATACAGTCAGAACATGGCCGCAGGGTGGCCAGCAAGCAGTCCAACAGTGCTATGCTAGAACACAACAGCAGCATGCTAAATGCCTCGCAAGAGGGGAAGTCTTCAGATGCTTTTCCACTGATCTCAGGAGCAAAAAACACAAGCATCACGGCCCCAGCGAATCCTGCAGCCACTGTAAGGGGGCTGAAAACTGGAGACCAAATAGATCTAGACGTGCCACCTGAGACCTCCCTGCAAGAAGAGACCGTATATAAACAGAAAGGCTACCTTAACCTGGAAAGAACAAAAGGCCCTGCCCCTGCCCCTCCCACGGATCCCACACAAACGCCCCGTCAGCGTACCGCCTCGGCGAATGACACCAGGCCTGAAGCTGTCGGAGGACGACCTCGGCTGGGTTCTGCATGGCTAGGGTCTCATCAGGTTGAAGGAGTCATGGGGCAACCCACGCACCAACGGCAGCCTACACCAATGTCGTGCGAAGACATGAGGATTGGCGTGGTAGGCACAGGTGAAAAAGATGACCTAGTCCAGAGCCGGGAGGGGAGAGGCCTGGCAATGGCCATTGTACATAACAGCGTCAGAAAAAGGGCCCCAATTGTGGTGGCCAAAGACAGAAACATGCAGGACAAAGACAGAAAAAAGCTGGCCATTTCGCCGTCGGAAAGGCCTCCCTCCCCTAAGACACTCGAAAATGAAGAACCAGAGGAGCCAGGGCCGGGGGACTACGTAGATGACTCCGTTTTTATAGAGACAATGTCGGATGGCGGAAACATATCCAGCCAAGACCCATCAGCAGAAGAAATTAAAGCCCAAAGAATTCAACTAGAAAAAGTACAACAAGAAAAAGAAGATCTCTTACAAGAGTCAAGGGCCAGAAATCTAGAGAACAAAGGGCCCAGGGATCAAATTGCAAATTGTGAGATGACTGTGTTATCCGATCAGTCTTCATCACAGGACGATCAACATAAACAACTTAGAGATACGACCATAAGGAAAAAAATCTTCAAAAAAACCAAGAAGGCTGGAGGCAAAGCCAGGGCAGGGAATGATATTCCACCTAAAAAGAAAGGCTGGAAAGCAGGCCCTCAAATGGGTGAAGTTTCGAAAAGACAAGATACAGTGTTACTCTCAGCTACCTTGAGGGATTATTTTATAAAACAAACAAAGCAAAAACAAGCCACAGACCAAGAAATGTCAGATGCTGAAATTCTGGCGGCTATCCGAGAGCCTCCCTCACCGTGTAAAGCCCAGAAAATTGATCAGCCACAGGAAAAATCACCACCAAGAGTCAAATGGCACGCTCGTATTTCACCAAACAGAACGCACAACAGTGAAGTCGTGAAAGGAAAGCCCCCGGCTGAAATTAGTGCGAAGGATCTTATGACATCAGAGAAAAATGCTGAACAATTAAACATCCTAAGGACAAATGATGAATGCACTAGTGAGCCAAGTGGGACGACACCACACTCAGGAGACCCAAAACAAAAAGACAATAATCAAATAATAAAAACGGTAATAGACCATCAAACGTTAGACCCATCAAATGTAGCCAGTGAAGGCTCACACAGCTTATTGAGCAAAAAAGTCACTTTAGCCCAACCCGAATGTCAAGCACCAGCAGCCATGGCTAATCAAGAGACTCAGACAAGACTCAAACCAAGCGAAAGACAGTCCTACGTCGAAGATCAAGCGGCGTGGACTAGATCGCATAGCCAGGCACATAGTAATATATCATGGGCGGAATCTTCAGCCAGCTTACAAGGCGTGATTGCAGGAGGGGACAAAAGATTCTCTGAAAAATTCAATCAGCTCCATAACGAAAAAGAACTTTACACGCCAACCAGAAACAGGAGGTCAAGTGACATCCCGGTAGGGTTTGAGAAAGAAACACCCTCAGAAAAGAAAAAAAAGGCTGACTTACTATCAATCATGTCAGCCTTTTCAATAGCGCTAAACCCCTTCAGCAAACTGTATGAGGCGATTCATGAGGCCCTAAAGGACAACACGTCCATGATCACCTCACTTAAGGATAAACTGACCTTTATAGAAGGATACCTAACAGCAGTAGAAAGGAACTCAAATACCATACAAAGGAGCCTCGAAACCAAACTAACGAAGTTCGAAAACAAGCTGCTCGAGATGGATCGACAAACCAGGCAGACACTAGTAATGACCTCTCAAAGTACGCAAACGGAAGAGATGGCCAGAGTCACAGAAGTGGCTCCGATTTTTACGAAAGCCCGTGTAAAATTACCAGGAGGTGTGTCGGATCAGAGTCGAGCCTTGCAGACAAAAAACATGAAGAAACATGCAATGGAGAGCCCCCTCCTGTGTGTTCCTCCAAAGAGTCTTCCAGACACTCGAGTGAAAGCATCCCTCACCTCCGCTGTGGACCCTCCCGTCGACAGACCCGACAGAGCCATTCCCAGCAAAGAAAAGCGACAGGCGACCATAGTGGGAAATCACTCACAGCAAGATCACCCAGAAACCGCGCAAAGGTCTCCCTTGCTGATCCACGCCCTCGATTCATCTAACTCTCCTGACGACTCTGCCTGCGCTGAAGAGGAAACTTTAAGCCCGCAGCAACCAAGAACAGCTACCCCGCCGGCTTGCGTCAGGACGCGATCTGGAGTAAGGAGGTTTACACAGGTGGAGGCTCCAAGCAACCATGGCAGACCTCGCTCGAGCACCCCCACTATTGGTTTGGAGGCTATCCAAACCTTAAAGAAAATGGAAGAGAAGCCAGTCCCCAAAAAAGAGACAGACCGTCGCGAAGAACGGATCCCTAACCACGAGCAGAGAAAGTATAGGATTAATTCCTATAAAAAAGACTACGGTCGATCAAAACCGGCAGAAAAAAAACTCCTAAAACTCGAAGGGACATCGCTATTCAAATTAGAGCAATTTTCATTCAAAGATAGATACATGGTCCTAAATAGAAGGACAGTCTTAAAAATTACAGCAAAAATTGACAAATTGCGGCATCTATCAACAAGGGACCTGGTTCTGGTGGAACCCTACCACAAAGACCATAAAGCTAAAGCATACCTACACATAAGGTCGAAAGCCCTGCATGAATGGCCCCTTGAAATAGCAAAAGAGCTACAGTGTCTAGGCTTAAAATTAGAAAAACTAAAGGAAAATGAAGACACGACAGGCTCTCAAAGATACGCTCCATCGAAATTTGCTAATAGAAAGGAGGAGTTGGACGATGGCCGAGACAGAGAAGAAAGCGGGAAAGGGGTTGATTACCCCTGGAAACGGGACAGAAATCATCACATATCATTTACTACGCCAAGGCGACGAGTGGAAAGCTCGCGTAACGCCTTTACAAAGAGGGATCAGGCGACAGAGTTCAAACCAGCTCACTCCCCCTCCACGTCAATCAAACCTTGGAAATGGATTGCAGACACATTCGGCCGTAAGAAGAAGGCCTAGCAATCAATCCATGACGCCGTCAATAACAAGATCCAGGTAACGATCCCAGACCAATTTAAGGAAAAGACCTCACTTCAGATGGCGTCGTGGAATACAAGAGGATTCAGCCACCTAACTAAACCCAGCGATGTAAAATTGAACCGCTTTGACCTAATTTGCCTGCAAGAAACATGGCTAACAGAGAAACCTACTCTCGAAGGTTACAGTATCGAAGTTTCGCCAGCTCAGAGACCCGCATCAGGAAGACCCTCTGGAGGTTTGTTAACAGCAATTCGATTAGGCTCAGGAATCTCACCTAAGATCAAAATCTGTGAAAAATATGGTATGCTGGCAACCCTAACAAAGTGGAATCCACAGGCGCAAGGGAAAAATGTCCAGACGAGCCCTGATCTGGCCATAATAAACCTTTATTGGAATCCCGAGAAAACAGCTACGAAACCATTCTGTGAGCAAGTTGCAACAACAATAGACGGAATTAGAGTAAACTTCGACACCCCCAATATAATCATTTGTGGGGACCTCAATGCAAAATGTGGAACCCAATCGATAGGCAACACGATGGAAGTAGCATTAAGGAAAAGGGACAAAAGAGGTCAAGCATGGATGGACCTGATGAAATCGAGACAATTTCACAATGTCGCCTCTCTCCAAGAACTCGAAGTGCAGACGCCAACTTGGGAGAGAGCGCCGGCTGCGGCAAATCTCGACTACATCTTTGTTACTGAAGGGTTGATTCCATACTTTGTGGAATTCCAAGTGGAAAGAACCAGAGAAAGTGACCACAACCTCCTATTTCTGTCGTGGAGGGGTGAAACCAAAGAGCGATCATTTTATCCCTTTGTAATTGGTGTCAACACGCAACAAAATCGAATTCGGCTGACCTCCGGTAACATAAACACATTGGAGAACAAGCTCCGCAAAAACCACATGGAGACAAACAGCGCTAGGGAAGCGTCTCAACCTGAATATGTCTCTTTACTGATACCCCACAAAGTAAGCTTTGGGGGAAAGAATGGAACTCAACCCATACACAAACACACGTTTAATGCAACATTGGTCGAAAAACGTAAAGATCTTACAAAATTGAAAAGAGCGGCAAAAAAAAGCAACACCAAAGAAGCCTGGGCTAAACATCAAGAAGGTAAAGTAAAGTACAAAGTATGGCTTAAGCAAGAACGACAAAATCTCTATCAGAACGACGCAGAAGCAATGCTGAAAGTCTGTGTGTCCAAGAACAATCGGGACTTCTGGTCACTACTCAAAACCGTTAATGGACAGAAACCAAATCAGATCCTGTGTGATGTCACAGAACAGCAGTGGATCACCCATTTCGCGAAATTATACGCACTTCCGACCTCTGACACCCTTTGCTCTACGCAAAACCAACCCCCAAAGGAGGAAAACGGGGGCTGGGCGAATATCACCAGTCTAGACGAGATCCTAAAGGCAATCAGAAGCTTGAAACAATCCAGGGCCCCCGGCCCAGACGGTCTATCTAACATAAATCTGAAACAACACCCTGAAGCATGGGCGAGGGTGATTAAAGAACTGTTCGAACAGTGTGTATATCAAAAACAGATACCGACTAACTGGACAGAGGCTGTACTTGTTCCCATCTACAAAAAGGGACCTAGAAATATACCATCCAATTACAGGCCCATAGTCCTATTAGACATTATTGGAAAAATCTTCGCGTCACTGATACTTAACCTCTTTAAGAAATGGGCTAAGAACTCGCCGGCTACTGACACTTTTCAGACAGGCTTCCAAAAAGGAGCGGGAACAGGAATCAATCTTCTGGTCCTTAATACAATCAAAGCAAAGGTGAAGGAAGGCGCCCCCAATGTCCATATGGCCATGATCGACCTATCTCAGGCATTTGACATGGTGGATCGTCAAAAACTTTGGTCGAAACTAATAAACTGGGAGTGTCCAAAAGAGATCTTGGATCCCATCATGTCCCTCCACACGAAGACTTCTCTAAGAATTCGATTATGCCAACAAGGAACACTCTCAGACAAGATTGAAACCAAGAGAGGAGTGAAACAAGGCTGCCCGTTGGCTCCAGCTCTATTCATAGCCTTTATTGGCGATTTCCAAACCACCGAGGAGCTTGTGCGAGCCTTCCCACCTAAGTTGGGAGAAGTCAAAATTTCAAGGCTATGGTACGCGGACGATTTAATCTTGTTGGACCAGACTGCCATAGGCCTCCAAAGACAGTTAGCTAATCTGTCAGCATACATGGAGAGCAATAATCTAAAGATAAATACAACAAAAACCAAAATTATGTCATTCTGCAAACATACAAGGGGAGTTCAGCAATCTCACTCCTGGTTTTTGGAGAATTCAAAAATTGAGGCAGTAAAAGAATTTAAATATCTGGGTGTGCAGTTAGACAACTCCACTAAAGACATTGCCTTGCAGCACACACTATGGGAAAAAACTCGAAGACTCACAGCCCAAACCCGTGCTGTTGACAAGAAATTCGGAAAATTCTCCTGGATACCGGCAGTGCAGTACTACAAATCCAAAGTAGTCCCAGCTTTAACTTACGGCATGGCGTCAAATTTACACCTACCATCTGAAATTTGGGCGAAGTTGGAAGGTCACATATGGAGATCAGTGTTATCCTTACCAAATTCTGCCCCCATATCTGCCATACGGAGAGACCTGGGCTTACCTTCTCTAGCCTCAGTGATATTGCAAGGTGCCGTCCAACTGTACAGAAAAATCCTGTTACCTAGCTCGTTGCCGATATTTCGCATCATGGAAGCGGAAATTGCAAAAAAGTCTTGTAAACCCTTATGTGATTGGGAAAGAAAGATTCTTGAAAGCCTAGAAGAAGTGGCCTGTTCAACAAAAACGCTCCTGAGCAACCCGGGAAAAGTAAAGAAAAAACTAGAAAATCAAGATTGGATACGCACTACGGATAAAATTCTTCGCTATAAATCATTAAAACATCTGCCACCCACTACAAATCGTCTAAAAGTCCCTCTGAACTATTGCGAGAAATTTCCAGAGAAGAACCTGAGAAAAATTTTCATGAGAGCCAGGCTGAACCTATTGAATACAAATGAAATTATGGCTATCAGAAGTCCAGGAACCAATGCGCATTGCCGGCTCTGCGCCGATCATGCTCAAATAGAAACAATCCGACACCTGCTCGTGTTTTGCCCAGCTTTAGCAGGAGAAAGAAAAATGTACTTGGCACCACTCACTTCAGATCTAACAATAATGGATGAAGAGACTTTGTGGTTCCGTCTGATCGCAGGAGATTCTCCAAGATGGGCTAGGTCGACAGCCAAATTCTTGGAGGGAGTGTTAAAGAAAATCAACCCTCCAGATGGCAACGCCCTTTGAAAGTAGCACAAGTGAAACCACAGCCGGAGCAAAGCCCGGTTTGGACTTGCACGACACATCGAAAGTGGTGTCCTAAGTACAAGTACAAGTAAAAAACTTAAAGCAAAACTCAAAGCATAGCGAAGCATCTTTTGTTAAAACCAATAGGTTAAAGCAATAAAGAAAAAAAAAAAAAAAAAAATAGAGAGATCTAGGGGGTCGCTGCCTTGAGCGCCCCCCTGTGGCCTGAATCCTTTCAAAAGTGCCAGGCAGCACATGGGGGAGCCCCACACAGGCTAGTGGCCCATCACTGTTTTAAAATATGCAGTGTGCAGCGTTGAAAGCTGTAGTCAGAGGCCATAGCTACAGTCCATAGCTAGTGCCCTTTCATATGTTAGAATATACAGTCGGCACGGCCAAAGGCCATAGCCACTGGCTAGTATTTTGTTTAAGACCATGGCTAGCGACTGGTTAGTGTTGTATAATACACAGTGGGCACGGCTGAAGGTCATCGCTTATGGCATGTTAGTATTTTAAAATATACAGTGGTCATGGCCAAAATATGTACAAGCTGCTCATGGTGAAAGTCCATGGCTAGTGAGGCCCATTTATATTTTAGAATATATAGTGGGCACAGCCAAAGATTGTGGCCACCGGCCAGTATTGTGCTAAAGCCCATAGCTAGTGACTGATTAGTGTATATAATATACAGTGGACGCAACCTAAGGCTATAGCCACTGGTGAATGCCAAAGTCTATGGTTGGTGGCCTGTTAGTGTTTTAAAACATACAGTGCACATGGGTGAAGACTGTGGTCAGTGTCCATGACTGAAGGCCATGATTAGTATCCATTAATGTGTTAAAATATATTTGACCATGGCTGAAGGCCATCCTTAATGCCAGTTACTATTGTAATGTAATTAGTGATGTCATCAGTGATGTGATCTGTGATGTCATCATTGTGGTCATAGGCTGCACAACAGGGGGTGCAAAGTTAAGGTGGCTTTAGCTGAATTGCAGGGGTTTTGTTGCGTTAAGTTCTCACCTTAATGTCCCTGCAACTACATTTTTGTCCTTGAGCTTCAAGGGTTTTGTTATGCCATACATAATTGGCATTAAAAATACAGACATTTGGGCTAATGAAAACGATGTATCATGTAGCAAGGAAATGAAACAGAAATTGAGCAACCCCATGCCCCCTAAACAAAACTGCTCTTAAAAAACTTTGTTTGCATATTTACTTAACTTTTTAAAGTGTTTACATGTTTATTTATGTACTGTTGATGAATAGAAAGTTATTAAAGTGCTACAGTAACTGTGTACAGACTCTACACTCAATGTATACTAAATATAAATCTTTACAAGACTACTGCCCACATATATATGTACATATGTTTTGTTTTTTGAAAACGGTGTTATAGCCGCGGCTACCAAGGATGCAAGCGTGGCTAAATGCTGTAACGACTGGGGGTGGGGGGGTTTACACAGCTTCCACAGGGGATAACTACAGCTATAATGAAATACATAAGGATATGTAGTTTTTTTTTTAAAGCAAACTGTATTGAAAGGATCAATTAAAGGTATTTGATCCATATATACAGTATGTGTTTTTATTGTCTATTTTTATAACTGAAAAGTTGGCCCTGAAAAGGACTGTTTTGGTGGATAAGGAAAAAAGAGATAGAAACTGGCAAGGGTAAAACACTAGGATTCGTACATATAAAAACAGGTATTTATATTTAGTACATTTGTTTGTGTTTTATTTTTCTAAAGAATAGGGTAACAAAAAATGGACACTCAAAATTATACCAAGTCATGGCAATTGGCTGCATGTTCAGAAAGAGCCTTGCCAAAAGCGTCTAGGATGCCACCTCCCTCCTCGATCAAGCTGTGACAGGTGTTGCACATCACTATAAATTTAGATTGATCAGTCGCAGGCAGGATGGACTGAGGTTGGGTGTTAGTTTGTGGAAAATAGCTAGTAATTGTATTGGAAGTCTGTGGCACAGATAATAAATACTGCTGGGCTGATCTTGCGCCATGCGCTTTGACCTTATGTTTCACATGAGCCTTCCTATATGAATCATCCACTTTATCCCCATGAACGTGGACAAGATGTTGAAAAACGTGGATGTTCCCAAGCTTTGCAACGGCTTGTGTGGATGTCCCCTCTGCAAAACCTTACCACAGAAAATCTACACTCCTTTGCTGTGTTGGTCCTTTATGCAGAATTATTGCCAACTGTCAGAAATGTTTTTTGTGCACATTGCTTCTTCCGTGGTGGTAAAACTGAAGCCACCCACACCACCTCATCATCACTGCTGGTCCTAGTCATGAAATGCAGGACAATGGAGGAAAAATAAATACTGTAAAAATACATAACACAAAAAGGACACTTAATATAAAAAAAACTTACAATATAAAAAAATAACAAGTTAAAATAACAAAAAATGACAAACTACAAAGCACAGGACAAAGGACAGAGGTATAGGAAGAAGAAAGGTAAAAAAGGAATGGATACATCAAGGTACTGCTTTTAAAAGTTCCTGAAGTCTTACAAAGAAGTTCCCTCACCAAGAGACAAAAAGCAATGACAGAAAACAGGAAAGAGGTTCTTGGCAGAGGGGTATAACTACAGTTGCCTGATATAGCCAACCGGAATGTGTTTTCCATGTGCGCAGGTACACCCAAGCGCAATGACGTGTTTGCGCCTAAATTATTGACCAATCGCCTGAGTGAATGAGGAGACAAGCCTGCACATGGGCGTAGCTGCATCTAGGGAAGGCCCAATCATTTTGAAAGATGTGTTCACGTGGTCACGCGGCATCGTGCCTGTTTTCCACAGCCAATCGGATCACACGCTGCATTCCCCCTGTTTAGCCGCACCAACAAATGGCCCAATCACAAACTGCAGTATATTGATGTGGCTACGGCCATACCGTACGGCAAAACCTGTGCGTGCAAAATGACCCAATGGGATGGCAAGTTTCATCGACCCGGCTAGCTGTCTTTGCAGCTCTGGTGCCAGCCAATCATACTAGACATGACTCCTGGCTGTGTCAACAAATGGACCACTCACATGTTGCAATGGATTGACAAGGCTACGCCCATGCAATTTGACAAAATCCATGTGTGCAAAATCAACCAGTAGGATGTAAAGCTTCTTCAACACGGCTACGCATCCTCATGCCTGATGCACCAGCCAATCATATCACGCGCTGCAGTTGCGAGCCTACACGTGATTCCGATCTGTGTCAACAAATGGTCCAATAATACGTTGCAACGTATTGATGCGGCTACGCCTATGCCGTATGACGAAATCAGCGCTTGCAAAAGTGACCAATCATGCTGTGCAGCAGTGCATAGCCGTGAATAATGATCCACCCACAAAAAAATAAGTTTATATTGATCATTGCTAGAAATACTTGTTAGTGAAGGGTTTACCAAGTAACTACAAGAACTTTTGGTTGCTTTAACCTTTAATATTTCCTCCTTTTGTACACACTTTTAACCTAATCATCTTTTCTCTTGTCTTGTCATTTGTTCAGTTTGTCTATTTTGTGTTTTACTTTTTTCCTTCTTTTTAAAAAACATTTTCATTTTTGTGGCAATGTATTTTTAGTGTTGTAATTTTTGTGATTTTACATTTTCCTCCCCAATTGGACATTTCAATATGTCTAACCATAATAACAGCAGCAACAGCGATGCTGATATCATCTGGATCCCCAATCCATCGCCACCCAGGAAGAAAGCCACAGGAATAAAAAAAAACCTGCAGACAGTTGGAGATATTTCAAGGTCAAAGAACACTGCCCTAAAAAGGAGGCAGAGGATGTACGTACAGTGCACATTGTGCACGTGGAGCAGCAAATGTGCTGTTGCTAAGCCATGGAACATCTGTGATGATCATTCATCTGGTGATAGTGCATTGGGATGATGTTGACAACACATATTGGAAAATCGCACGAACACCACACACTTAAAATGCATGGGGCTCATGCATTATGTGCACGAAAATGAGCACCACCTCCAGCATCTGCTTCCACCAGTGGGACGTCACCAACACTAAATTACCCCTCAACTTCTGCAACAGTGTCAATTCCACCTGTTCCAATTTTACCGGCTCCCAATGTCTCAGTTATGGGAGTCATCTGTGAACTATGCAACCAATGGGTAGCTCTCAGAGGAGCCACAACGAAGTATTGGGAGAAGTTAATATCTAAACACCAGATTAACTGTCATCCTTAGTTTTTTTTAGTGGCAATTCTTTCCCCCTTTTTTTGAGAAAGAAAATTAAAAAATAAAAAACAAAAATTTACCAAATAAAATATGTTAATTTTTATTTTTATTCTCTTTGTTATACGTTTCATCCTTATGTGTTTTCCTTCCCTGTTCCACCCCCTCTTTCCTTTCTCCAAAACTGCCCTTTTAAAGGCAACCCTTTAAGTTAGAAAAATAGAGGAAATTGAACAAAGACTGCAAAAATATATTAAAATATCTATTGTAATTTATTTTATGCAGTTTGAGTGACTAAAATCCCACAAAACGTTCACTTATAACCGTGATTTTATTGTTGCCGGATGGGCCTGTAGCCACGGATATAATCACTCCAGTCATTGCTCACCTTATCCGGTGCTGGTGCTGTAGCAGCGGCTATAAATAATAATATAAAAAGTACACAAATCTGTGTGTATACGTATGTGCATTGTACATATATATTTTATATGTATGAGATGTCTTATCTAATACCTTTGTATGTGTCATCTTCTTTGTTGAATAAAAGTAATTCTGAACAGAATGACATGCATTTCATAATAAAATAATATATATTTTTTTCATAATGGTACTAAGTGAATACTGAATGTATTCATAGTACACAACCAATAAAGGTTGTATTCATTTTTCATGCTACAGAGGAAACACACTTCTTGTTGAAGAGATAAAAAACACATATATTCACTTCTTTAAAATATTTAACACTATATATATATATATATATATATATATATATATATATATATGTATATATTTTACATGGCCACGGTCTGTGATATCTTACGTCAAATTTGCAGCAGGAGCGGCGGCTTGGTCCCGAAAGCATGCTTTGCTTTATTTGGTGTAAATCCGTCCAGTAGTTTTTAAAAAAATGACAAAAATGTAAGTGAAAAAAAAATTAGTGATATCTGTGTTCGCTTCGCGGACACACTTCCCTGTTCGCTCCGCGGACAGGACGGCGATTGGGCAAGCAGCTTGCGTGATGTCCGCGGACATCTGACGTGCTCTCTCATTGGATGCGTGAAAGCGTGCAGTGCGTCTGGCTTCAGAGACGCCCGCCATATTTGTTCCTCGCATGAGAGGCTTTGTATCCCGCCTGCACAGTAAGTCCCCCACCCCCGCTCATGCCCGTGTCTGTCTCCTGTTCCTCCCACCCCCGCTCATGTCCATGTGTCTTTCTCCCTCCCGCCCACCCCCCCGCTCATGTCCGTGTGTCTTTCTCCCTCCCGCCCACCCCCCGCTCATGCCCCGTTCGTGCCCCGCTCGTCTCTCCCACCGACCCACCCCCTGCTCATACCCCGTTTGTCTCTCCCACCCCCGTGTGTCTCTCCCACCCCCCGCTCATGTCCGTGTGTCTCTCCCCACCCGCTGCCCACCCTCCACTCATGTCTGTGTGTCTCTCCCCACCTGCCGCCCACCCCCCGCTCATGTCCGTGTGTCTCTCCCCACCCGCTGCCCACCCCCCGCTCATGTCCATGTGTCTCTCCCCACCCGCCGCCCACCCCGCGCTCATGTCCGTGTGTCTCTCCCCACCCACCGCCCACCCCCCGCTCATGTCCGTGTGTCTCTCCCCACCCCCCGCTCATGTCCGTGTGTCTCTCCCCACCCGCCGCCCACCCCCGCTCATGTCCGTGTGTCTCTCCCCACCTGCCGCCCACACCCCGCTCATGTCCCGTGTGTCTCTCTCCCTCCCCGCCACCCCCGCTCATGCCCCGTGTGTCTCTCCCCCTCCCGCCCACCCCCCGCATATGGCCCGTGTGTCTCTCTCCCCTTCCCCCCACCCCCCGCTCATGCCCCGTGTGTCTCTCTCCCTCCCCCCACCCCCGCTCATGCCCCGTGTGTCTCTCCCCCTACTCCCCACCCCCGCTCCCCACCCCCGCTCTTGCCCCGTGTGTCTGTCTCCCTCCCGCCCACCCCCGCTCTTGCCCCGTGTCTCTTTCCCCCTCCCGCCCACCCTCGCTCTTGCCCCGTGTCTCTTTCCCTCTCCCGCCCACCCCCACTCTTGCCCCGTGTCTCTTTCCCCCTCCCGCCCAACCCCGCTCTTGCCCCGTGTCTCTTTCCCCCTCCCACCCACCCCCGCTCTTGCCCTGTGTCTTTCCCCCTCCTGCCCACCACCGCTCTTGCCCCGTGTCTTTCCCCCTCCCACCCACCCCCGCTCATGCCCCATGTCTCTTTCCCTCTCCTGCCCACCCCAACTCTTGCCCCGTGTCTCTTTCCCCCTCCCGCCCAACCCCGCTCTTGCCCCGTGTCTCTTTCCCCCTCCCGCCCACCCCCGCTCTTGCCCCGTGTCTTTCCCCCTCCCACCCACCCCCGCTCATGCCCTGTGTGTCTCTCCCCCTCCCGCCCACCCCCCGCTCATGTCCCGTGTGTCTCTCCCCCCGCTCATGCCCCGTGTGTCTCTCCCTCCCCCCCAGCCCCTGCTCATGCCCCTTGTGTCTCTCTCCCCCCCACCCCCCACTCATGCCCCGTGTGTCTCTCTCCCTACCCCCACCCCCCGCTCATGCCCTGTGTGTCTCTCTAACTCCCCCCCACCCCCCGCTCATGCCCCGTGTGCCTCTCTCCCTCCCCCCACCCCCCGCTCATGCCCTGTGTGTCTCTCTCCCTCCCCCCACCCCCCGCTCATTCCCCGTGTGTCTCTCTCCCTCCCACCACCCCCCGCTCATGCCCCGTGTGTCTCTCTCCCTCCCGCCCACCCCCCCGCTCATGCCCCGTGTGTCTCTCTCCCTCCCCCACTCATGCCCCGTGTGTCTCTCTCCCTCCCCCCACCCCCGCTCATGCCCGTGTCTCCCTCCCCTTCCCCCCACCCCCCGCTCATGCCCCGTGTCTGTCTTCTGTTCCCCCGCTCATGCCCCGTGTCTGTCTCCTGTTCTCCCCACCCCCTGCTCATGCCCCGTATCTGTCTCCTGTTCCCCTCATGTGCAGTGTCTGTATCCTGTTGCCCCGCTCATGCCCCATGTCTGTCTTCTGTTCTCCCCACCCCCCGCTCATGCCCCGTGGCTGTATCCTGTTCCCCCATCCCCGCTCATGCCCCGTGTCTATCTCCTGTTGCCCCCCACCCCCCGCTCATGCCCCGTGTCTGTCTCCTGTTCCCCCCACCCGCTCATGCCCCGTGTCTGTCTCCTGTTCCCCCCACCCGCTCATGCCCCGTGTCTCTCTCTTGTTGCCCCCAACCCAACCCCCCGCTCATGCCCCGTGTCTGTCTCCTGTTCTCCCCACCCCCCGCTTATGCCCCGTGTCTGTCTCCTGTTCCTCCCACCCCCGCTCATGCCCCGTGTCTGTCTCCTGTTGCCCCCACCCCTCCCGCTCATGCCCCGTGTCTGTTCTCCCCACCCCCCGCTCATGCCCCGTGTCTGTTGTTCCCCCACCCCCCGCTCATGCCCCGTGTCTGTCTCCTGTTTCCCCCACCCCTCACTCATTCCCCATGTCTGTCTCCTGTTCCCCCCACCCCCAGCTCATGCCCCGTTTCTCTCCTGTTGCCCCCCACCCCCCGCTCATGCCTGTGTCTGTCTCTTGTTGCCCCCCACCCCCGCTCATGCCCTGTGTCTGTCTCCTGTTCTCCCCACCCCCCGCTCATGCTCCGTGTCTGTCTCCTGTTCCCCCCCACCTCCGCTCATGCCCCGTGTCTGTCTCCTGTTGCCCTCCACCCCCTGCTCATGCCCTGTGTCTGTCTCCTGTTGCCCCCCCACCCCCTGCTCATGCCCCGTGTCTGTCTCCTGTTCCCCCCACCCCCTGCTTATGCCCCGTGTCTCTCTCCTGTTCCCCCCAGCCCCCGCTCATGCCCCGTGTCTCTCTCCTGTTGCCCCCCCACCCCCCGCTCATGCCCCGTGTCTGTCTCCTGTACCCCCCATCCCCACTCATGCCCTGTGTCTGTCTCCTGTACCCCCCCACCCCCCGCTCATGCCCCGTGTCTGTCTCCTGTTCCCCCCACCCGCTCTTGTCCCGTGTCTCTCTCCTGTTGCCCCCCACCCCCCGCGCATGCCCCGTGTCTGTCTCCTGTACCTCCCCCACCCCCTCGCTCATGCCCCGTGTCTCTCTCCTGTTGCCCCCCACCCCCTGCTCATGCCCCATGTCTGTCTCCTGTACCCCACCACCCCCCGCTCATGCCCCGTGTCTCTCTCCTGTTGCCCCCAATCCCCCACTCATGCCCCATGTCTGTCTTCTGTTCCCCCCACCCCCCGCTCATGCCCCGTGTCTGTCTCCTGTTCCCCCACCCCCCGCTCATGCCCCGTGTCTCTCTCCTGTTGCCCCCCACCCCCCGCTCATGCCCCATGTCTGTCTCCTGTTGCCCCCCACCCCGCCGCTCATGCCCTGTGTCTGTCTCCTGTTCCCCCCATCCCCCGTTCATGCCCTGTGTCTGTCTGCTGTTCTCCCCACCCCCCCGCTCATGCCCCATGTCTATCTCCTGTTCTCCCCACCCCCCGCTCATGCCCCGTGTCTCTCTCCTGTTGGCCCCACCCCCCGCTCATGCCCTGTGTCTGTCTCCTGTTGCCCCCCACCCCCCGCTCATGCCCCGTGTCTCCCTCGTGTTCCCCCCACCCCCCGCTCATGCCCCGTGTCTCCCTCGTGTTCCCCCGACCCCCTGCTCATGCCCCTTGTCTCTCTCCTTTCCCCCCCACCCCCGGCTCATGTCCCGTGTGTGCCCTGTACCCCCCCGCTCATGCCCCGTGTCTCCCTCGTGTTCCTCCCCACCCCCCGCTCATACCCCGTGTCTCCCTCATGTTCCTCCCCACCCGCTGCTCATGCCCCGTGTCTCTCTCGTGTTCCCACCACCACCGCTCATGCCCCCTGTTTCCTTCCTTTCCCCCCACCCCCTGCTCAAGCCCCGTTTGTACCCTGTTCCCTCTCACCCCCCGCTCATGCCCATGTGTCTCCCCTGTTCCCCCACACCCCCCGCTCATGCCCTGTTGTGTTCTTTATACACCCCACCTTCCCTTTCCATGGTGGCCATCTTTTTGTTTTTTTTACCACCTGGCGTTCCCACTTTGAGGACACAATATGTTAGTGGTCTTCATCTATTGAAAAGGATGTTATGGTGACGTTGCACTAATAAAAACCTTGAACATTTTGTAAAACATTTTTTTACAGGGACGTTATGGTTAAGTTGCACTAATAAAAACCAATGAAATTCAATGAAAAAACTTTGTTAAAGGGACGTTATGGTTAAGTTGCGCTACTAAAAATCTATGAAATTCAGTGAAAAAACGTTGTTAAAGGGACGTTATGGTTAAGTTGTGCTACTAAAAACCTATGAAATTCAGTGAAAAAACTTTGTCGAAGGGACGTTATGGTTCCAAGTAAAACCGAAAAACCCTTGAAATTCGCCAGTTATGGTAAGCTGAGCAACCATAACTCGCGCCACCACCATGCACTGCTAAGACTAACACCCAGGACATCAAAGATGACATCACAAATGTCCCGAAATTTGTGAAGTCATCTTTGATGTCCTGGGTGTTAGTGTTAGCAGTGCACGGTGGCGGCGCGAGTTATGGTTGATTATCTTACCATAACTGCCGAATTTCAGGGGTTTTTCGGTTTTACTTTGAACCATAACGTCCCTTTAACAAAGTTTTTTCACTGAATTTCATAGGTTTTTAGTAGCGCAACTTAACCATAACGTCCCTTTAACAAAGTTTTTTTAACTGAATATATATATATATATATATATATATATATTAAATGGCCTGCGGTAGCAGCCATGTAGTTATGGTTAAGTTGCTAAACCCATAAACCCATAGAGCACTTTTTGGGTGGCTTATAACTTTGCTCCCCCTGGGCGAATCCCCAACAAAAAAAGTATATGGCCCACTCTGAATTTTTTTGCAAAGTTTGGTGAGGTTTGGTCCAGGGGGGGCAAAGTTATAGGGGGGTCCCAAAATGTATTTTTTTCCCATAGACATAATGGGAAAAAACTTTGCTCACGCCTACAGCCCAAACCGCTGGACGGATTTTCACCAAATTTGTGGCAAGAGCGGCGGCTTGGTCACGAAAGTGTGCTTTTGTTAATTTGGTGTAAATCCATCCAGTAGTTTTTTTTTAAATGACCAAAACGTGAGGCAAAAAAATGTGTGATATCTATGTCCGCTCTGCGGACTCACTTCCCTGTTCGGTCTGCGGACTGACCTCTGATTGGCTGTTCTGCCTGCGGACTGGCTTCCGATTGGCCAGAAAATTCGCTAATCTTTGCGTGGTTCGCGGACTTCGGGACACGGCCGCTGATTGGCTGATGAAAAAACATGAAATGCATAGGTTTTCGCGAAGCGCCCGCCATCTTGGATTCGCAGACTTTTTGGGGTGTGGGACAGCACTGTGAAAACATTTTAAAAAAGCAGCATTTCACTTGTTAAACTCAACAAACAATCTCTGGGGATGTGTGGGGGGATGAGGATTGGATTGGATATGTCCATAAGAAGCCAAAAAACTGATTGTTTCACCCCCCGAAAGCCTGCGAACACTCCAGATGTCCTAGTGCAGTCCTGTGGTGTTCGCGGACACTTCAGATGTCCTAGGACATCTGTACCTATTTCTGCATTACAGGGTTGGGGAAAAGCAGTTTTTGGATGACTTGTAATTTTGCAATGTCATTCTAGAACTAATCCTGAATGGTTTTGCAAAGTTTTGTGAGATTCTGTCAAGAGGGGGGGGTCCCAAAATATTGTAAAGGCATATAAATGTGGTGTCATTTGACGAATCTGCACAACATTTGGCAAAACGATTTTGGATCTAGATATAAATGGTTTTCTAAGGTTTGGTGGGATTTTCTCAAGAGGGGCAAAATTAGAGGGGGGGTCTTAACATTTTTAGATGGCTTATAATTTTGTTGCTAATCGACGAATGTGGACAAAAGTTTTCAGAAAGATTATAGACCCAACCTTCAATGTTTGTGTAAAGACTGAATGGATTTTGTCAAGTTGGGGTAAGTTATATGGCTATTGTATTTACATACATTTTGATACTTTTTCAAAAATAAAACATGGGTGAAATTGGAGCAAACTCGTGAGGAGCATTGGCAAGGACATTAAAGCATGGTTTTGCAAATGTGCCCGTGTTTTATTTTTTGACAAGTGTAATGATGTAGGTACAAAAAATAGTCATATACCTTTGGTGACTGAGGTAAAGCCTGTGGCCGTGGGCAGTAGCCAGATTGTCTGAGTCATGGCATAAGGTCATGACGCGGACAATCTGGCTACTGGCAATGACTGCTAAGGACGAAAAATGATTAAAGTGTTAAAATGGCTATGTCTACCTGGGACTGGCTATGTGGTAAAGTTATTTGAAGGTAGGATAGGGTTGAAAGGGAAAAAAAGTGCTTGTGGCAATATGTTCATAGGGTTTGCAGGCTGCCATGGCAAGGGAAGAGGGGCTGTGTATGGAGCCCCGCCTTCTCTTTCCATGTTGGCTGTCTTGGTAAAGGATTTTGCTTCCTACAGCGGGACGAGCAGGCGTCCCGCTGTAGGAAGAATAATCCTTCCTTCTTACAGCGGGATGCCGCAGGTGTGCCCCTATAGGAAGACAAATCTATGTTTTAGTACCCTGGGTTCCCGCTTTGGGAACCATGGGTGCTAATGGCCTTTATCCACCATTTCAGGGGCTGCAAATTAATGATAATGATCCATAGCCCTCCATATTTATTTATTTATAATGCACCAATGCCCGTAGACATCAGGCTGTTTGGTTACAGTATTTGTTGAGGAAGATGAGGTGGAGGAAGACAGCTTACTACTTGCTGAGAAAGGAACAACCTTTCTGAGAGCATTGGGGTCATTGGATTTGGTGTGGCGGCGCATGGAGGGAGGTGGTCCCGTAGGAGTACTGTCCAAGTAGTTTGTGACTGAGTACAAAATTGCACTCAGTGCATTTCACTTTGGTAGCTTTAGCCTTTGGTACACTCCAAACAGTAGCAAAGAACTGGCACCCCTATGATTCAATCTTGCTGCTAGAAGTAGGCACTTCCTCTACATCATCTTTTTGGTTTTCTTCATTGTCTTTGAAAGTACTATGCTTTTTTGTTTTGAAGGTCCTCCAGCTGGTCGTGGTGGTGGTTCTTCGGGAGGAGGGATGGCAATAATTGATGCCATTTTTAAGATAAATAGCAGTTTTGATATAATTCTTCCAAGTATGTACTGTGTACTAGATTGGTAATGGATGATGAGCATAAAAAGGTGTAGGAGGTGTGCAAGAGAAATTCTGAAGCTGAAATTTCCCAGATCAGTAGAAAATGCAGTTCTGAACTGTCAGCGAAGGATGGATCTTATCGTGAAGTGCGGACGGGTTCTCGGACACATCATCATGCCGCGCGCCAGCGTATGGTCATGTGGCACTGTCCGGAAGGTCCGCAATGAAGTCAGATGTTCGTAGACGTCTACAGATGCAAAACTAGTTGAAATATTTGCAAAAAGTGTATAGACGTGTTAAAAATGATTCTAGAAGGTGGGAAATGGCAGAGTTTTAAGGTGACACTTTGTAAATTGGACACAAATATTGTTATATTTTGGTAAGTATGATATTAGTAAGTTGTAGGAAAATTGCATGCACTGGTAAAAATGATATTTGTGATGTCATCTTTGATGTCCTGGGTGTTAGTCTTAGCAGTGCACGGTGGTGGCGCGAGTTCCGGATTGCTTAGCTTACCATTACTGACGAATTTCAGGGGTTTTTCAATTTTACTTGTAACCATAATGTCCTTTTAACAACGTTTTTCCATTGAATGTCATAGGTTTTTATTAGTCCAACTTAACCATAACGTCCCTTTAACAAAGTTTTTTCAGTGAATTTCATAGGTTTTTATTAGTGCAACTTAACCATAACATCCCCTTAACAAAGTGTTTTCATTGAATTTCATAGGTTTTTATTAGTGCAACTTAACCACAACGTCCCTTTAACAAAGTTTTTTCATTGAATATACATATATATATATACACAAATTATATACTATCTCACTTTCTACAGGCATGTTAACAATTGTATAAATTAACATTATGTTGAAAAACTTAAAATAACTTAAAATAATAACAGTTTAAAAGAGAAGGTATATCTACAGTGTAGTATAGATAAAATAAATGCTGTATGATTACCTCAACTGCACTAACCATTTAGGCATCAGCAAATAGAATTGCCCACAATTTCAATAATGTATGCAACTATAAAGGCATTTCACTACAATGAAGATGTATTTCAATACTGTACAAACATAATTTAATATTAAACGATGACGCATGTGCAGATTAATGTATGCAACCTTAAGCAGGAAACCAAGACATATAACCTAACTATGTCTTCAGTTTTACAAATAAATGTATGAAGACTTGCCAACATTGTAACATTATTTTGAGTACACATTTTTTTAAGGTGTAATCATACAAACATTTCAAATACTAGGTAGACAATAAAAACGTTTGTGTGTGTAAATGTATTAACACTTACCAAAAGCTACACTAAGAACCTAAATAATGTAATTTCCATACTTCTCATGAAATCTGTGTGCGTCCTTTGTTTGTCCACGTGCACACATGAGAAGTTATTAATGACATTTCAAAATGGACACATCATATTTGAATTTTTTAAAAACTGGGAATTGATATTTAAAATTCAATTTGCACAGATACTTGTGTGCAGTGTGAAATACTTTTTTTTATGAAATCAAACTTCATTAACAAATATAATAATTAGCTCTACATTGCCATTAGAATACTTCTTTTTAATTTAGAGTGCGTCCTTTTTTTGGCCACTTACACACTTAGCAAGCTAATGACAATTTTGTATAAATGTCTATAAAATAATAAAAAACGCCCGCGGTGTAATGACACAATACATTGTACAACGTTTCTCAAAACCTCAACACTGCAAATACAAATCTTTACACTTAAAGTGAGCTATTTTCATTTTTTTATTGAATTGGAATACTTTAGGACACAGTATATCTAAATCCTTCCCTAAAACTCTCATTAGTAGTTAGATGTCATTTATTTTACAAACATTGTACTTTATTGTTTTTGTATCTACATCCTACTGTTTACTTGTCTCATATGTAAACAGTCATGATCTTCTACACTCCTTAACACTCAGAATAAGTACTTGGAACCAGAGACGTTTTTATGGGAGGGCAAAAGGGGCACTTGCCCAGGGCCCCCACCTCGAAGGGGGCCCCACAAGGCTAGCTGATCTGAAGAAGTAAGATTCCATTTTTCACTAGTCTTAAATCACACGCGTCAGGATATTTTATGGGGTGCTGCTGAGGCTCATTGCCCATTGCCTTTCTGTTTTGGCAAGTGAATTCTGCCTTGATCAATTCCTCATGTATTGCTTTCTGTGTTCACTGTGGTATACATAGTTTGTGTGTTCCTTATGGCACAACTCTGTAGCATTATTTCCTTCCTCTGGTAATTATGTTGATCATGTGCAATAGGCAATGGTGAAATGCATATTGATAAATTGAGTGCCACAATGGTTCAGAGGTTAGCTCAGTGTGTGACGCACCCATTGCAGAGGTATGTGGTCATATGCAAAATTATATCACAAGGCTGGCTGAGCCTTTCCTATGTCTGAAGTTTATAAACCTGCCTGCATATGTACTTGGTTTTGCAGAACAACATCTGCTATTATCACCAATGTACCTGTAGCAGATAGGGGTTGCTATAAAAACGAGCATATCATCCGTATGGTAAAGGCCTAGAAATTGGTTTGTTCAGATGGGGTGTTGTAAAACCTAGTCAATCGCCTCCAACGATGGCATAAACTGTTAGCCCAAGAGGTGATTAAGTATCCAAATTCAAGACTATGGAACGACAGCATTCATGTTTGTATCCTGGATTTGCCAGCAGACGATAGTGATCCTGGTCAAATCATCTAATATATCTTACATTATTGTGCTGTCTTCTGTGAGGTTTGCGGTCTTGAATGTTGCTGGTATCATTTAGCACATTACTTGATCTTTCTTCTTATGTATGCCATGTGGGTGAAAGGGTTGGTAGACAGAACAGAGTGGACCATATGTTGCAGGCCTCAGGCAAGCATATTTTAAGGTCTGCTCGTTTGACACAAAAAAAGGTTTGCTTTTTGGTAAAAGTCAACAGTATTTATGCACGTATATAAATGAAAATGTCACAAGCCATTGTTTTGGAAGTATTTACAGCTTTAAAATACAAAATACAAAAGACAAACCCAGATAAATTTGTTAAATCACATCGATTGTTATGCTGGTTGTTATATACTTCCCTTGATGATGGAGAGAATGAAGCTAGAATCATTCCCATTTTGCATAACATCCTTCTATAATGTTTTGTTTAAAAATTGTCATGTTTGGTAATGTGATTTGTGTACTTGAGACACCTTCCTGGTAGCTTCTAATCTGCCTCGACTATCCATGCTATGGTATGTGTAGTGTTCTCCTTGCTCCCAATTGGTGGTGTATATCCATGCATGAGCACTTTTGCATTCTGTGAGGCAGCTAATGTGAGTTCTCTGTCTATTATGGGTAACATGTACCTTTTCACCATTGTCCTGCATTAATACTACATCTACCTTCCTGGATGTTATTGATAAAAAGTATCCTCTATGTATAGAACAGTAACCCCTTTGTAGACTGCTAATGTTGGTCTTCAAATGCTACTTGTTTATCAATCTGATTAGAGCAAGAATGGAGAGGGCAAGGGGACTTAAAGGGAGTAACTGTACATATTATGCTGCGAGACAGCATATCAACCTATAGGTTGTGAGCGCGACAGGAGGGAGGTTGGGGGCGCGACTAGTGTTCTTGATCCCTAAATTCCTTTGGTTTGGTGGAGTGGGGCCCCAAAGATGTCCGTGCCCATGGCCCCAAAAGTGATTACGATGGCCCTGCGTGGAACCATTTATGTAACCTAGCACTTATAGGGAACACTTGTAAATATTAACATATACACTGTTTTACACAATAAAACAGAAGTAGAAGATTGCAGAATGCTGTTTTCTCTTCTAATGTATGCAATCTTCAGAATATTATCTCTACATTTATTTCATATTACATCCTAGTAACAATCCATATTCTACTTTACATAAAACCCTTATTACCCTATTCTTCAATTTCAATCTTTTATTTTGCATGTTTATAGTCACAAAAAATATAAAACATATATTTTAAAACTTTGGTTCAAACAACATTAAATAAACATTCTTTCAACCCTTTGGCAGTCTAGCTTGGTGTGTGACCATAGCGTCATTACAAACAAGCCAATCTACTTCTGTGCCCATCCATGTTGTGAAATGGATGCGCCTCATGAAAAATATTTGCACACATCTTAAAGGTTCTCTTACTAATATAAATGTGACTATTTACAAAATGAATTACTGACGTGTTAATTTTCCTACCATTTACAATGGGCCTCATTATGAGTGTGGCGGAAAGGCAACAATGGTGCCGGTAGTGCTACCGGCCCCGTTGTTACCTCTCCACCACATTACAAGTTCTGCTCGCGGGTGCCGGACTGCACGCCTGGTCTGACCAGGCGTGCATACCGGAACCCGTGATCAGAACTCATGAATGCACTGGCACCGTTTTTAACGGTGCCGGTGCAACCATGTTCCCGACCCCCATTCTGTCCCATGGGGCAGAATGGGGATCGGGAGGCCGGCCATAACGGCACCCGCGAATGGGCAATTACCGGGTCTGCCAAACTCAGCATGACCCAGTTCTTGCCCATTCGCGGGTGCCGGAAAAAAAACAACTCCAGCGGCTTAACAAGGGCCCGGCTACCACCAGAGTTATAGTGAGGGCCAATGTATCTTTGAAACATAATTAATACATACTTATTAAAAGCTAGATTTTGCAGTGTAGATTGTAAATTAAAACCACAGTAACTGCACTGCATGTCATGGAATGCTTTAGTTAGAAGATCAGAAAAATGTACACTTTTCTGATCAGGGATAGGACCATATACAAATCTTTCAGAAATATCCTGAGTAGTGTGGACACATAAGATTCTACTTGTAACTAATTCCTACATAGCTGTCTGCACTAACAGTTTCCTGCAGTAATAAATAAAAGACAGTCATTAACAAGTCTTGACTATCTTCCTGCGTATTTTGAGAGAATTGTTGATTTCCACTTGCAACAGCTACTACATTTCGGATTGACATTGCCAAATGTGCACTGTGTGGTTTTTCATCTACAAATATTTTAAGTAATGAAAGATCCACACATAGCTGATTTTCTTCTATGGAAGCTATTTCTTGCATCAATGGTGTCATTTGAAACAACATACACATAGCTGCATTAGAAAAGCATTGAACTCCTGTTTCATTACTAAATCTGTAATGAGAGTATGTCATAGTTGAATGACTCTCCAACTACGGTAGATTGTGTTGTTTTTTAGTCTTAAGAGGAATTATTTTATTTGAATGTAGTTTCAGTGACTCCTTATGTTTCCTGGCTAAGTGCTTTGTAGGTACAGGTATAAGGTTCAGGTGAGGAGCATACAGTACACATAACCTATTATATTCTTCAATGCAAGAAATGTCAGCTGTCACTTTTCTTTCATCAAACACTGTTAAAAATAAACCTTCAATATTTTTCACACGTGACAGAGCTACATATGACAATCCTTCCTTAAACACTGTATGACCAATTTCAATATGTGCTGCTTCTAAAGTCAATCCTTGTGATTTATTATGTAATTGCATATGCAGAGCACAATGGCAATTGTATTTGTGCTTTTTTCACAAAGGTATTCTTAAAAAGCATGAAACGTGCACAGGTCAGAGAAATCAAATTAGTTTCACAATCAAACTTTACTTCAACATGTCCAGTATTTGTACTGTGAGAAAAAGTGTGAAATGCAATCACTCTTCCCATCGCTCCATTGACTAGACCAATTCTTACATTCAAGTACCTCTTTAACATTAGCCATGCAATGATGCAGTTTTAAAATGGCTTCTAGACCTGCTGTTTTAGAAATTGAATTCTCTAGTTAAACTAATCAAGCTTTTGCTCTCTTATCCAACTCGAATGGCATAACATAACCATCTAAAACATCACAAGATGTTATCTCCACAATATTTTGCTTCTCTTACAGTAGCATTGTAGAGTTAAACTTGTTGCACTCTGCAAGTGTCCACATCAAAGCAACACAAGAAATGTTTCTTTCCTGAAGAGTCAACATGACATTAGACAGACTGCAATCTGCATGAAACATGTTAGACATCAATCTTCCCTTTAAGACTGCTTTCACATTCTCCCCAACAACACCTTTACAAATCTTATGAAGCATTTATGCATACTCTAAGTCTGCAGATTGCCTCATAATAATGGTAAGTTCCTGAAATTCAAAACAATTCCAAAGGTTAAAATTACCCATACTCCCTATTGTTTTTGACTATCCTTAGATTGCAGCTTTTTGAAAACTGGTTGACCTTTCACAGGAGTTCATTTTAACAACTCTCGAAAAACAGGTACATTGTTACCTCCAAACAAAATGTTGCAGTCAGTCTTCAAAACCTCTTGCATTCACAAGAGAATGTAAGCTAGCATCAAGTTAGACACTCTGCCGACTTCATCTACATAGTTAATTTTCTAAGAACTTTTCCTACTTCATGTGCTACACTTGATACAGGTCTTCAATACTCTAGTTTGTTGTCATGCTCCATTGGTAGCATCAACAGTCGATGTAAAATAACACCTCCTACAATGAATGCTGCTAAAACTGTTGGAACAGTTACAATGCATTACAAAGAGCAAACATTTTGGATCATAGCTCTCATTGCATGAATTAAAAAAGATTTACCTGTTCCTGGATGTCCACTAACATACAACAATACAGGTCTGTATTGGACACAAGAACATTCATGCTTGTAATGCTGTGAACCATGTAAGAACCTATCTTTGATTTTAACTTCTTTTCGCTCTATATTAAGTTTACAATCTATTTCATCATAATTTGCATCTGCAACTTTAATTTGTTGCATTGAACATTCTACTTCTTCCATGGCAAGCTTAACATCAGTTTGAGTAATTGGCTCACCAAGCACATTTTGACTTCGTGCTGCAGAATCTTGACTGCCTTCAGGAGTCCCTTTTGTCAATTCAGTTGCCAAAAGTTCTTCTTGATGTAGTTCTTTCTCCAGTAGCTCGAAGTACTGCTCAAATTTTAGATATGTAATTAAGCTTTTTTCAGCAAAAAATAATTCTTCAAAAGTTTCAAAACTTCTAAGCAAATCGCTCTCTGTGCATAATGGGGGAACAACAGCAAAAGATAAAATTTAAATAATTCCTTTTTCTATGCAGTTTGGCAAGACAGTTTCAAGTGGTTGATGAGACTTGCCTTCTCATGTCTTACTAGACAACCAGTACATCCACATACTTTAAACCGTCCTCTGTCACTGTTTGCTTCAATATTTCGCTATGAGTAGTGTTCTGCTACTTCACATAAAAAAAGTTCATCAAACTCTGCAGATCGATTTGGATAATATGCATCAATCAAGTTGGTTTTCAGAATCTCTGTACTGTCAGGTACTGTTTCAGCAAATTGCTGAATTTCACTCAAAGACTTTAGTACCTGATTTCTAGTAATAGCTGGGACAAGACTTAACCAAAGTACATTAATGCTACATCCATACAGAGGCAAACTCGTTAGCTGATATGTGGCTTCATAGCTACCACACTCTCTATGTGAGACCATCTTCAGACCGAAGCTTAGAAGTTTCTGACTAAGACTTTTATCGGTTCTATTTCATAGTCCCACATTTCAAAGCCTGAACACAAAAGAAAACAATTTCTTTTGGTCGTTTTTATGTAGGCTTTAAAATGCGGTATTATTATATAGAACCCCCCATTGTTCCCCACCCTCTCCCACTCATTCTCTCATTAATCAGGGGGTTTAAACCCCCACAAACCCTCCTTTTCCCCACCCACCACCCCTTCCCACATCTAAACACACATTCTCCCCACACATATGCATATACGCACACGCACACGCACGCACACACACACACACACACACACACACACACACACACACACACACACACACACACACACACACAGTTTCAAACTTACCTGTCACTCCAACAATGAGTCAGTTGGGACACACAGAGCTCAATGTAGAAAGACTGCTCCGTGCGGTGATGGAGCGGTCTTTGTAAATCGGTCTTTTTTCCGTTTGGAATACAAAAAGGAAAAGGTCTTTTGATCTAGGACCCTTTTATCTGCTGATAGTTCTGCCCATACCTCAGCTGAATTGATCTTTTCAGCTTTTCACATGTATGCTGTAACATAACGAGCAACAGCTATTGTATCATCAGCAGTATACTGTACATCAGCATTTCCATTTCAAAGCTGAACAATGACAGGATTCTAATCATTAAAGAATTGGAATTCCCTATCCCTTTTTATATTATAGGTATTTCTTGGTTACTTACCAGTAGCATGGTGTTGAACAAATGACATCAAACTATTCACTCGACCAACTGGTGTCACAGACCTCGGAAAGCCAAATCTGCACGGAGTATAGTACTTGTCATTACTTTTGTATTTTCTCTGACAGTACTTACCACATGAGTGCCTTTGAAATCTTTCCACCTTGTTCCGTAGATCAGCATTCACATGCTGAGCAGGCATGGAACAAGTAACATATTTTTCTATGAACTCCAAACTGAGGAGCATCTTTAATCCACAACAGCATATGTATATGTGGAGCCCCACGTGCCTGATCCTCTTTCCTCCAAAATAAGTTTTTCACATTGCCTAGTGGACCATTTTCTTTATTAGATATAAGTATAACATTGCTAAAAATCAGTGATGAAAGAACCGCAATGCACTTACAGGGACCACGGAACACAATTCTCCTGATGTCATGTGTTCTATGTCTTCTTTCTGTGGATTACTTTCATGAATCCACTCTGCAAATTCATCCCAACCATACTCAGCGCAACTTAAAGTCACAAACCAAGTTGGAGAGCCCAGGTTTATGATCATGCATCTAACCTCAGAGTGTCTTCTATACCAATATTCCTTGGTTCCTCTCATTGTAGCAAGAATATGGTAAATTTAGCCTCTAAAACTTCATTTTTTTCTTTCACCTGTTGCAGCATCTGACATGCAGAAAGATTTAGAAATCTAGCTATGGTCTGAAGTGCATGAGCAACAGCATAACATAATGACTACTTATCACATATAAATATACAAATACAATTAAATAACATCCATCACATATAAATACAAAAATACAATGAAATAACATCCAAAAACATTTTCTAAAATAACTCATCACTCATAGCCAGTTCATTGACTTGTTTTCTAGCCATGGTTACAGTATGAAACTTTGAGGGGTAAGTCACATAGATTTGTATGCATATATACATAATAGATCATTCTTAGAAAGGATTCTTTCAGGTACAAACAGTGTACTTTTTTGCACATTGACTCCTATTGCTGTGGCAATGGTCCAACAAACCCGCGACTACGACCCTCCCCAATCTTTGCTGAGTTTAACCGCGTCTCCGAAATGTAAAAACCCACTGGGCGATACCTTAGCCGCGGTTATTCTTCTATGTTTAAAAAATAAAATAATATCCTTCTGTCTGTAAAAAAAGAAAACATAATTAAAGAACTCACACACTTTAAGATTCACAATTTAATAAACATGTTTTTATGAGCCTCATATCTTGTATGCAGTGCATCACATACACGATATAAGATGCAACATTTGTGCATACAACACTGTTCTTCTCTTTGCACATACTAATCATTGGGACAAATAATCCAAGGTGGATTAAAAAATACATAGCGGCAGTAAAGCATTAAATTCCACTTCTGTCACCACTGTCACTTCCTCCCAACCTCATCCCATCTTGTCTACACCCGATCTACAAGATTGCCAAGAACATGACAAAAAAACATGGTGGATTGAAAAAAAACTACATAAAAACATGCTGGGGTATCTTCTGCTTTACCTCCACTCAAAAACAATCCAAATGCTCAGAAAACTGTTGCTAATAAAGCACACCATTTTCGAATCAAGGAGCAACACAGTAAAAAGGACATTCAGAAAGTGCAGTGTACTATTTGTACTATTTGTACAATAAACCATATCAAAGTTTGAAAACCTCAACCGTCATCCACCACCTTGTTCAGGTCCATTCACATGACTAGGAAGAACCTTATAGGAAGGCTTTTGTTCAACACAGTTTCAGCACGTACCTCCAAAAACCTGCATACAAAAAATAGATGAATAAAAATTCTATTGAAATTAAGCAGCATATTAGTAAAAGTTTTTTTTTAAAATCAAACATTAACTGCAATTAAATCTGAGTATATGAAAAATAGTACCAAAGTACACCATCTGCCAATAATAATAAATATAACTGACGCACATTTTATTAAGAAGCATTAAGGTAAAAGGTACACAAATAAATTAAAAATAAACTACCACTTAACCTAAATAAGCGTAAAATAGTGCCAATATATACCATCTGATAGCAGTGAAAAAGTACCTGACACATAACACCCCAAATATACATTTAAATATTTAAATCTTTACTGGTACTTACTTCCACAACAGCCACACACTCAGCAGACTGTACTGTGGGGTTATGCAATCAAAATAAGAATACTGCATATAATAGTAGCATTTATACTTTCCAAAATGAATACCACAAAAAGAGGACTATATTAAAATAAAACGACTAAAATGGATGACACATTTCCACTACAACCTATCACAGAAAGCTACACAAATAAAACAATAACAACAACCAATAACAAACAATCAAACTCATAGAAATCTATTTTATACCTGCTTGGCATCTCTGATAAACGTGCCTATTGGACGCTGCTATAAATCTTACCTTGTAGCCGTGGCTACGTGTAATCAATTGTTTGCAAGCTCTGAATCAAACTAAGCCGGCCTTCAAAAGTTGAAATGAAACAAGAGAACAACTAAGCACATAAAATGACAAACAGAAATGGAATTCTGTGCTGTATTATCCACATAACAATATGAGCATGATGGGCCTATTGATGCAGGGAGATGAGGAAGGTGGCTCTCAATACCAGATTTAAGGTGATTCACTTAATATCTGCATCAATTCTATTACACCCCGGCAACGTTGCACACATTCTTACCCGGCACTTCAGATGAGTGTCCAAGATGCACCACCTCATCGGGCAGATTTTCTGCACATAGCCTGGGGGTGCCAGAGGATACAGCAATTCTGGGAACATTTGTTTGAGATGCTAGGTGGGATAGTGAGGGAGAGGGTGGCACCTACACCAATGGTCGCATTAATGGGTTATATCAGGCACATTCCAAGAAAAATGAGGATGTTGGTTGGGTTACTCTTGCTCCTAGCCAAACAACAAGTGCCAATAGTGTGGGGGAGAGCACAGGTCCCAAATATAGAACAATGGCGAGAGGATGTGTTGTACTGTAATGACATGGAGACAAAATATGGTAGACTGACGTATCCCCAAGTTAGGCCTATAGATATCTGTGGGCCATATGTGTAATACCTCATCATACAAGCCCACAAACGCAGAGAGGTTAACTGAAGTCAACTTCTCAGCAGATACAGTTCTTGGGAGAACCAAGGATGAGAGGTCCATGGGGACAGAAGTTGTTACTGAAAGGCAGGGAGAGGCTTATGTGACCAAAAGGGTTCATTGATATTTAATGCTGCAGGCCGAGACTACTGGAACTGGTGCTGAAGATCCATTAATGGTAATATATAACTGCATGAGGGTTTATGGTGGGAGGCAGACTACCGAACCACTCTATTGTTCTTTTTTGATGGGTTTGTTTTCTTTTGTGAGCCATCAACCCCTTTATATTGGTGGTGAGTTTTAATTGCATCACAATAATAAAAAAGAGTTTTTTAAAAAACAATATGATTATTGTACAGAAAATGTATGATTCAATAGACACGGCTATAACCCTAGCTGCGTTTACAAGAACAGCCAATAAAAAATGGTCTGGTCAGTATCTGTGACTACCACACGTCCACAAACACAGAACGTTCTGTTTGCTGGCATATACCCGTGGCTGCACAGCATGCTATGTATACCTGTGGGTAGGAGCGGCGCACATCGGATGTAGGTGGTCGTGGGTAAACACTCCAGTTGTTGCTGTTGCTAGACGCGATCCTCAATACACCAATCGCTCCCCTTTATGTAAAAAAAAAAACAAAGATCTGAGCATGGAATATAATGACGAAAGAGACATTAATAATACAATGGAAGTTAAAGAATCAATACAGTAAATGACTACTCATGGAGTTATCTAAGGTAGATGATGATAAAGAGAGGAGAGTATGCATGACAGTAAACTAGGTGGGGATACATTTTAATGGGTACAATTACACAAGATATAATAGCATGAGTAAGAATACACAGGCTAAAATACTGTGGATGAGGCATCCTAAACTAGTAGGGTGGCAGCCTTTTGTATTGATTCTTTAAATAAAAAAAAATATTTCTTCACAGTCTCGCATATAAGAAAGTCTGAAAACACACAGCCAAAATAGATAAGACTCCCAAATACCTAGCGTGTCACTGACCATGGTGTTTGGCCATAGCCAGTGATTTTCCACCCAACGTCAATATGCCTATAAAAATAACTTTAAAAAAGAAATAAAATACAAACAAGCCAAAATCTATAGCCGCGGGCACAGAACTGTTCACACCTGTGGCTATCTGTTGTCCTGTATAGCCTGAATATAGCTGCGATTATCGGTAAAACGGCCAAAAGAAATGCTGTCCTGCCCCTCCCGGCCCTCGGCAAGTGCCCCCTCATCTGTGCCAGCACCCTACACTCCCCAGATGGTCTCATCACCTCCCCTGCCATCTCTGTTTCCCCCCACAACACACACTGTTTCTGTGGCACAGTGTGCTTTGAGATATTGGCTATTCACAGCTATAGCCGCAGCTACATAGACCTTCGTTTTGCAAACTCAGTCCATCGACCTCCTATAACTCCTAATTTTCACTTGGTGTCCTCCAGCAACCTCCCCACTGCTAGACTAAAGTCATTTCCAATCATTTTAACCTGTAAATAGCTTTTTAACGGTTTATGGTCATTTCATATAAAACCATTGCATCTAAAGCCATTCCATCGACATTTTTCCATCTAATTTTTTTTTCATCTAATGCATTTTTTTTCTTTTTGTTCTGGGGGTCCCCCCACAAGCTGACGTTTTTTACCCTTTAAAATGCACCTGAACACAAATTTACCCTTTACCCCCCAAAAACAGGCATTAGATGGACATTTTTAGATGGAAAAATTTTGATGGAATGGTATTAGATGGAATGGGTTTAGATGAATTGACTAGATACCCTTTTTAACTACTTTTAATTTCCTGTAATCTTCAGCTACTAGCCACGGTTATCTTTCGAATCGATAGCAAAAGAAGATGGTGGTTGTTTCATTTTTTGTTTGGGTAAACCCCTGAGATAGAGCTATCTATTTTTGAGAAAAGGTCACCACCTATGGATTCCTATGGGAATCTGACTCACCTTAACTATAGGGAAGCTATTGACGCCCTATAATATGTATGTTATGTGTATGGTTATGTATTGCTAAGTAGGTTAACTGTTAAGTAGCCGAGGGTTAGGGAGTTAGGCTAAAAATTAGGGGGAATGTGGGGTAACTGTTAAGTAGGAATAGATAAGATGTAATATAGATGGCCATTAGTTTAAGAAGGGGGTACAAGGGAGGCATCCTTACATGAGGTAGTGGGATAGGTTAGCGGCCGGCCCAAGGCTGCCTTGCAAGACAGGACCACTCACAGAGGCCACCCTCTAGCCTCACACTCCATGTGGGTGGTACCTGAGTTTGGGAAGGTGATTGGTTACAGCAAGCTCATCCCTAGGGTCCCACAGACCCCTCCAAGGAATGGTGAGCTGACGTAGCTGGTCCCCTCCTAGATGGAGCTCACGCCAGGGGAATCTTAGGGTTAAGGTTTATTGGATAAGGTGTAAGGTGTGTTTAATAAAAAGGGGTCACAATTGGGATCCATATGAAAGTTCACTCTGGTGTCTGTGTCTATGAGTCATCAAAGAACTCAGGGTGCAGCCCATCTCCTGTGTTGAGCAATTTTATTTAGCAGGTCTAGAAAACAGACCCGAACACAGAGTTCAGGGTACTTCCGGTCTGTACGCATCAACAGGACAGCCAAGCTTTCTTGCATTTTCACTCTCTCTCCTGTCCCCTCTAACCTACCCTTAGTCTCCGCTTTTTCAGGTTCAGCACAAGGCCATGCAAATGGCAGCAGCATGTGGTACACATCCTAATAACATATCATAAAAGTACATTAATTGCTCTACTAATAGTATTTTTACTCGATTTGAGAAACCGCATGTCAACCGTTTCTCGACTCGAGCAAAACAAAACTAAAGAGACACCTGCCATGGATTTGGGAGGAGGAACTACATGTAGTTCCTACTCCCTTTCCATGGCAGGCGGTGAAGAAAGGAAAGGAACTCTGCGGGACTCTGTGCTCTGATCAGAGTGCAGCAGGTGAGTCTTTTTCGGCAGGGTAATGATCCGGCGACGACCAATCAGATAATTTTGAACTATTTGATTGTCCCTCGCCGAGTACCAATATTTAATAATAACCTTGACAAGTGATAGGTATATTGTTTGCAGGGTGAGGAGGAAAACATAGGCATTCACACAGATGCAGGAAAACAGCAGACTATACCTAGCAATCAATAGGTAATCAGCAGGGATGTCATTTGGGGGTTGCTAGGGGTTGCAGCTGCAACCCCTGCTGTCTCCCTTGCTACCCCTGACCAAATACTGGCTGCAGGGGCCATGACCTGGCTGGCGGCTAATGGGGTCATAAGTTCCATGAGCTACGTAGCCCTGCCGAGGAACAAGCAACTTCGTGGAGCCCAAGAGACATACTCAGCCCCTGGAACAATGGACTTCACGGGTTGGAAGCTCTGCTGAGCAGCCTGAGTTGGGGTGGAAACACTGAGCAGCTGTGGCCTGAATGGTGCTGTGACCCTGACACCGCTCAGGGACAGCCATTTCATGGCGGCCATGTCCTCCTAGTGGCCTGAGTGGAGCCCGCCTCTGCTCCAATCAAGCGGCTGTTATGTGAGAAAACAAAGGGTGTCTCACTATCTAGACCCCTGGGATATCTTGCTCAGGTGGCCAGTGCACAGCCATCACCTTTGGATCCAGATCCTGGGCGGTGTACCAGTGCAGGAAGATCACCTGGGTGAGGCGTCTTCAGGGAATGGAGGTGAGACAACCAATAGTGAGACCTGGTATTCCCCCCCCTTTCCCGTACACATGACCCATCCTATTTTTAGGATTCTCCAATGTCCCAAACCCCCCCTTTCACACAAACACTGGGCTGAAGAAGAGGGTGGCTGAGAGCAAAGAGGCTAACCCTTACATATCTCAATGGACATGTCCCGCTAATCGGGTCAGGCAAAGTCAGACACTTGACTTTAAGTGCATACATCTGAGACCAATTAGCTCTCCACACACAGATAAAAGGCAGAACAGAGAGACACACTCTGAGCAAGGTGGAACATGAGCAAGAGCAGAACATATGGGGCAAATGCAAACCTACTGGAGCAGAGCGACGGACAGAGGGACCAGGGCAAAGGATTGAGGACCCCAGGAATTCCCTGCCAGAGGTTGTTGCCTCCAAAAGGCTGCAAAAGACATGTGGAGAAGGCTGTATCCCAGACAAGAAGACTGCATTGTGTTTCAAGGATGCCAGCGACCTTCTGAGATGAATGGCAAAGTTGGGGAGGCGGGGCCAAGCCTGTGGTGTTAACCTTGACTTGTGAATTCAAACTACCAAGATAAGAAAGGAATACACACAGCTGGTAAGTTGGCGAGTGACATGAACGGCCGTTGTGTGTTAAACAAAGATTGAAGTTGCAACAGTATATCATATAATTGAAGGCTGTACATGTGTGGATGAGACGCGAGGGAAGGCAGACCTGTGATGAACTTTGAAGTACTGATAGCTGTGAAACCAGTGATACTGAGTAGCAGAGTGGTCCGTTAAAATGAAGTAGCCCATTCAAAAGTCTCTGTGAAAGGTGGCCTGTTTTGTTATAAAGCGATAAAGTGAATGAACTATAAAAAGCAAAGTGATCAAGAGAAAGTCGAAGTGGTCCTGCAGAGGTCTATAGTAAAAGCCTAGCATATTCGAAAGTCTTCAACATCAGTAAAGGTCTGAGCCCAACTGAGGGAAACCGAAAGTGTGATAAATTAGGGGAGGGGAACCCCTAACACATGTCAATTAAGCTTGGGGAAGGAACCCCTGCAAGTGCTGTGATTGCAAGGTACGAGCCCGGCTGAGGGAGATCTGCATTTTGTATAAGAGATAGGGCAGGCATTAGTTTTGGCCATCTTTGATTTGACAGAGAATGACTAGGACTGTGTTTCTTCACTATTTGATGATAGAGACTACTGCCATCCTAGCTATAGGGCAAAGCAGGAGTTTTTCCAAACCCTGAAAATTGAATAAAGGTTTTGAAATAGTATCTATTGTGTCAGTGTCATACTTGTGATACCATGCCTCCCTTACAGTGACCACCAAGGTGTTTCAGCCCCGGATCGATGCAACAATGACTGAAGCACGAGGACCTCATGCCATGCCATTATCCTTCCAGTGTGATATACCCTTGGATGCAGTAACTTCTCTGGAGGCCCAGAAATCCCATGGCCGCCTTGCACTGACATTGCATTGTCACTTCATTGATGGCACCCAGAGCGGAGCGCGGGCAGTGGGCACGGCACCATTCGAGGTGACCAGGCTGAAAGATGCTCATCATCCCCTTTTCAACACCAGTGCTGCCCTACTGCCGGTTATACCTAGAGGCTCCCAGTGTACAGCCATGTAGTGCACGGCGCTGCCAAATTTCGCCCACTCTTACGGAGCTTTCATGATCATTGGGTCTGGACAGCATGTTGGGGTTTGTGTGCGGGGTGCATGAGCCGCTGCCCTGCACCCTCTCTGGTGATAATACATGTGGAGCGGCCCCTGGGCACCGGGCCGATTCTCTGAGCAGCCGAAATCACTGTGGGCAGTCTATGACTGAGAGTGCCCCACTGAATCTCTGTCAATGTACCCTGCATGACTGTTCTTGGAGTTGAGGGCTGGGGCCTTAGCAGCCTTTTTTCCTGCTTTGAGGCTGTGTTGTTGGCATCCCAACCACTGGAGACACCTGATACCGCCCTTTTCATCAAGTTGGTCACCATTTTGCTCCACCCTGCCCTGTCTGGTGGTGAGTTTAGCACTTTATTGGGGGCACATCTCAGAGGTAAGGATTTACCTCTTTAATGGGTGCTTCCAGATTTGAAGCATGGATAATCGGCTGCCTCAGCTTTACCCTCCTGGCCTATCCTTGGGGTCTCGTCCCTTCTGGCTGGCAGTCTGCGCATCCTTGGCCTCTGTGCTGGAGAAGTACAGAATACCTTGCCATGAAGACCAGCAAGTCCAAAGAAAAGTCTGTGACCTCCATTAAAGACTTACTGCAATCTGCCAAATCAGCCCTGTGTGGGTCAGTAGGCATGAAACTGGTACCTCTACTGGAACCTCTACTGGACTATAATTCGCAGCCAGCTACGAAAGGTGATATTGCACAACTCCAATCAATCCACAAAGAAATGGCATCTACTTTACAATAAATCATAGGATCTTTTCAGGAGCTAACTCACAATGTGCAACAAGCAGAACACCGGTTGGGTGATCTGGAAACCACTTTCTGCGATCAGTCCAATTCCTACGACCAACTTGAACAGAGAGTAGCTGCGTTGGAGATGCATAAAGATGCTTCGGATGAGCAGATGGAACATAATGAGATCCTCTCTAGTAGAAATAACATCCAGATTCGAGGGATGCCACGTGAGGTCTTGGATCAAGACTTGGAGGCACATGTGTGTGATCTTTTTTGCAGCATACTGGGGGATGGTGATCAAGTAGATCTTACATTAGATTGCACGCGCAGAGTTTATTCTAATTGCCAGATGTGCTGTTGAGTGCAGGAGACCTGGTTGGCAGGACTGCTGTCAGCAGGTGGTAAAGCCTGGCAACACCAGGCGTCCTAATCCAGAATGAACTCCTGTATTCTCTTTGGCAGGAACTGCGTTTACAGGCAGTAAAAAGCTTTTTTAAACATTTTTGTTCTGGGCATATTGTGATCTCAGTGTTTTTCACTAAATTGGTTGTTCATACACTGTTTTCCATTTCACCACAACAGTTTGTCACCAGCCAGTTGACAATACTTTATTGCCTTTATGGCTGTTGGCGCAATACACACTGATATTAATGCTACATATGGTGCTACATATGGTGATCCATTCTTGTATGAAATGTACATCATATTACAGTGATATTCTAACCATATTTTTCTTAGTGTACTGGATCAATGCCCCTTCCTGTTTTGTGAAGGAGTGAAAAGTTGTGTGCTATCACTTCCCGTGATGTCACTTAGGGTGGGGTCAACTGATATCACTTCCTGTGATGTCATTAGAGGTCAAGGGTTATGTGGTATCACTTCCGCTACCCTGACATTTTGATGAAATGACGTCCCTGGTAACCAGTAGGGAAACTAGGTACAGACTCCGAGAGGGAGTAAAAAAACATGAGCACGGAAAACATAAGGTGAAGCCCAAACCTCCTTGCTACCGACCCAGAGAAGGAGAGGAAAAAGGAACAAGAACAGGACCTCTCTCAAATAAGCAAACTGTGCTCTTCAGAAAAAGAAGGTACTGGAGGGGAATGCTAGAAAGGGAATCCAGGATGTAACTAGACCAGACTTTTAATTGCAATATTTGTGAATTTGAGGCTGCCGTTGTCATTTGATTGCAGCACCTAAGAGGCTATTCCTTACATTTGGTGGCTTACTAGACTTATGTTGTCATTATTAGGGAATTTGAGGCTTCCTTTGGCATTTGATGACAGGAACCCATTCATGGCAATACTTTACATATGATGACTTGCGAGGCAGTTGTAAGAATGATTGGGGGTGTTCAAAGCTGAACTTAGCCTATGATTGCAGAAGCTGCACAAGCGGGTTTGTGCCTTAGCATATGGTCACGATATCAAGCATATGATGGCAGGTTAGGATGCATTTGACATATGACAGTCAAAACCACCAGAAATGGACAAGCATATGGTTCCTTTCTATTGAAGAAGGAAACACACCCAAAAATTATGGTATATAAAGCCCTGAAGATGTGTCAGGTGAATCTGCTTGATGTAATGGACCCTATTATGCAGATTTTCGAGTTAGTGGAGGATTAAACGATCTGTAATAAAATACAGTTCAATGTGCAAATGCTGAGGGGCTAGGTGCAGAGGGCAAGTTGCCTAATTGGCAGTGCTTATTCAGCCCTGTCCAAGAAGAGAAAAAAAGGCTTTATTAATGAGACTGGATTCAACGTTGACAGAGATGGCTGATGCTGAGGCTCTTCCCTATGCATATGTCAACCTATTTGGTGAAGGTTGATTAAGGATTTGTCCTCATATGTACACACCTTTAGTACACAAGACAAAGCATAGACCAACGTCTGTAAGATGTTTGCCCAGAAGGTTTTTGCCAGGGCAAGTAAAGACAGAGCTTGCTTGTGCGGTTGCTTTTACTAGGGCTCTTGCCATCCCATCCATTACATCACCAGGGGCGTACACTCTTTCTTTTCTGCTCGAGGTTGACAATCTGGATTTTTTTCCCCAGCGAGGGAACCAGTGCAAGGAACACACTGGCAAAGGTTTTGGTTGATCTCAATCATCACCAGGTAAGAGGCTACCATGTAAATGTATTTTCCAGAAATGTCGAGGGGTAGAATTGTCCATTTTCTACCATGAAGGAATGATGTTAAGTCTGACCCCTGCAATATTCAGACAGTAGTGGGATTCCACATAGATTTCTACTCCCCTCTTTTCCAATTGGTTCTCCCAGTCCCTCTGACCTTCAACAAACACAACAAGGGGTTAATACGCATGGAAATCAGGCATATCATTGGAAAAGGGGCAGTGGTACCTGCAGGTTTTATGGCCTCTCCATTCCTCAGCTCAATTTTTCTGGTGCCCATAACAGACAAGGGTTACTGCCCTGTGATACACTTTAAGGCTTTGAATGTGTCTGTGTGGTCTATCACCACTTAAAGATTGTAGGATTACATTTGTTGAGGGACACTCTCTTGCCCGGGTTTGAGATGGCCAGGATAGACCTCAAGAATGTATAACAGTTGGTGCCAATGTTGCCCCCCCATCAAGATTACCTCCAATTATGTTGGAGAATCACACATGGCAATTATTGTCAATACCTATTTGGTAACTCCTCAGTTCCTTTGCACTTTGCCAAACTCTTGAAGTCAGTAATGGCACACCTCAGATCTAGGGTGCTCAGGATCATTGTTTATCTAGACAACATGTTTCTGTTAGTACATATCTTACCCAAAAGTTGCAATTTCTCCAAGACCTGAGGTTTGTTATGAATTACATGAAGTTCACCCTGTAATCTACTCAACACATTCCATTTCTGGGCTTTGATATAGATTCACAGATGCTCACCCTTCTTTTGCCAGAAGCGAGGATGGACACAATCCATCAAGAGATTCGCCTTACTCTGGAGAAGGATGTTTTTCCCTCAGACCGTTGGCATGGCTGGTAGGGTAGTTATCAGCTTCCATTCAGGCGATATTTCACAACTCCCTTCATTACAGAGCACTTCATCAGGGCAGGCACCTTCGTAGGAACATCTTATTCTCCAAGTTGATAACTCTATATTCAAATGCTAATGAGGAACATCTTTGCTGGCTGAAACATACGGAAACCTGGAAAGGGAGGGCAATTTTTAGGCCCTCTCCAGACATAGCATAAGAATGAGAGCCCAGCGATTTCGGTTGGGGGCAAGGAGATGGCAGATATTCATGGACTGGGGAAATGGTCACAGTTGGAAAGGATCCTCCACATCAATTGTCAGGAGCTTTTATTGGGTTCATTTGCAGTGAAAAACCTTGATAAACTGTTGTGCCCTCCTAAATTTGGACAACGTTTCAGCGGCCAATTGCATTAGTCTCTATGGGAGGTATAAATGTAAAGGGTCTAGAAGACCTTGCAAGGGAGCTCTAGCACTTCTGCCTGGACAGAAATATAACCCTCCAAACAGAATATCTCCTATGCCAAGTCAATACTATTGTGAACTGGTACTCCAGATATCTCCAAGACAGGAGCGATTGGATGTTTGATTTCAGTCTCTTTGCTTTCTTTTCTCCACGCTCTTCGGTGTGCCATAGAGGTAGATCTGTTATAGATGTCTGCTTTGAGAGGTATGAGGGGCCATAAATGCGAGACGGACAAGTAGATCGATTTTTATCACAAGTTGCCATTTATTGAATGATAAGGATGTGATTAATACCTCGCGTTCCCTAACCTAATGAGAATTTCCATGCCTTTACACTAGGACTAAAGGAAAAAAGTCTAAACAGTTTCTATCACTGACACTTATGCATAGAATATAAATCAGATAGGTATCATGTGGCTATTTCAACTTAATCAAAAAATAGTTGCATTCAAGCATGAACTTTGCAAACATGTACCCCTATAACCAGGGTCGGAACCCCTTCCCCAGTAATAAGTCAGGCTTTTTCCGACGCAAAAGTTTGTATCAAGAAAGTTATTTCCAAGATATAAGTTCTGCTTTCAACACAACACAAACGTTCTTCTTGCTCCATAAGTCTTCTATGTAGCACTTGAATCTGTTAGTTTTGACAATGATTGCCAAAGTTCCAGAAGCTCTTGCTTAATAAACAAAACAACATTATCTTCATACTTTCAGTCAGTATTCAAAGTCATTTTTCTTTGTTGAAGAACAACTATTTTCACACTTCTTCATAAACATAAAAGAGTTGTCAGGATGATTCTTCCACAGTTCATTATAACATAGCATCAACTTTAATACTTTTCTTCCAATACCATTTTATACCACAATGCAGTACTTTAATTGTCTTCTACCTGGTACACTAACCTACCAGGACTAACCTCTAAGAGTCCCTTTCCTGCCAGGATACAACTCCTACTGCTACTACTCCTATTACCACTGCCACTAAAAGTACTTTGTGGTAAGGTTCACTTCAAGCTTTCGAAAGATATTCACTTTCAACAACCACATTGGGATACAAAACTTTTTCCATAAGGATGCAAAACACATTGATGCTGTTTGTTCCACTGATTTGATTGCCATATGCAACACAGGTAATTTTCCTCTCCCCCATGAGCATTTCTTCAAGGAGGACTTTTCTTCTGCCTCCTTTGGATTCCTTCTACAACATCAGTTATCAGTTGGTATTGTTTCTTCCTCAATTTCCTCTCTTTAGGAAAGTTATATCCCTTCTCATTTATAATTGCCTCCTCTTGGTTTAGGCAATGCTGGGTTTCATTTCCCTTTTTTAAATAATCTTCCTGTATACAGATTATATTAGTTTTGGTCAGAAATTGTCCCCTCTTTACTTGGACAATAAAAGTTACAATGTTTCTTCGTTTGACCTTTCTCAATACAATCAATATGCCAATATTGCTTTTCTGTATTGGTTTGGTATTAAAAACAATTGCGTTCCCTCTTCACTTCAACATTAGGGTTACAATATAAGAAGGGTTGGTAAGAATCACATGTGCTATGGCGCTGGACCTTGAGTATCGTGACCAGTTTGGCGGTATGTCAAAGGCGAGTAAATGATAAGTCTTGTCACTTCAGTTTAGTTTTTAAAGTGCTTCTTTATTGGCATACAATTGCCCTGATCTGTTAGCACATATAGTGCTCGATCGCATATAGAGTGCCTACACGTGTTTCGGCCATAAGGTCTTTGTCAAGGAAGGTAAGTAAAGTGTTGTGTCTTTAATCTTGATGGATGTTTCCAAATAAATTAGATGCTGGTTAGCAAACTGGAAGGCCTGTGAGGCCTCCGGAGACAGGGTGAGCGGTCACAGTGATCTTTCGCTGATCTTGGCCAGCTCTTGGCTACAACAGAAATGGTTCTGTAATTTCTGGTCAGGACTGCGCTGGAGTTTTTCGTGGGCTGCCATCGACCACCACCGTGGGCCTACTACATTAGGTCCTAATCATACCGAGGGTGCTGTTAAGAAGCACGGCACACCTATTATCTCCAAAGATGCCAAACTCAGTGGTGTGATTGGGAAGTGGCCTCCAAAAAATGTCTGTCACATAGGACAACCATGAACCTGTTTGATTCCCCTCAGACTGAGCGGTGAATACAACCTTACACTTATGTTCCGTCATGTTTTGCCATGTCATGTATTCTCTCTCTTTCTCTCTCTCTCCCTCTCTCTCTCTCTCACCCAAAAACTCTGGGTATGTTTTGTATTTGTCTGTAACTGATTAGATAACTGTGCAGTAGATATTTTCAGTTTTCCCGGATGCATTCAGCGTGTCTGTCTACGGGCTGTATGTTTTGGCTTCTAGGTGCTGGATGCTGGCTTTGATGAAGAGATAAAATGGAATAAATAAGAATGAATGCAGCAAGCTATCTTGCGTGTAATGATTTTAACTTTTTTTATTAGCCATCTAACTGAGCGATAAATAGTATTACAAGTTTGTGTACAGTTTGTGTCAGGCAAATAGAGAAACATATAGTGTCCCATAGTATCTGATAGTATAGCAGAGCAGTGCCGCTGTATTGGCCCACAACCCCTCTTCCCTGTATCAGTGCAGAATGATGCGAACATAGAAAGCCCTAGCACAGCTCTACCTCAAAGCCATTGTTTAATGTTTAATGTTCAGTGTTTAATGTTTTCGCAAATGTTCTCGACAGACATAAACAATGATACAGTCAAGCTCTGAACTACAGAAGGCAGGAGAGGTGTAGTTCTTTTTGAAAGGGCCTTTCTGGTGAACAACAGTGTCTATCATGTATATGTAATTACTGTCTGCTTGTCATGTTCCTGTGAAAACTGTTTTGCTTCTACTGCTGTGAGTGTTGTTGCTTCACATGGTTGCCAGTGAAGTTTGAAGTATGTTGTTGGTTTGTCATGTTAGGTTTAACTGGTTATGTTGCAGTTCATTTTGCTGCTCAGACTGTTTGAAGACAAGGTTTAGATACTCATTGAATTTTCTTGTGATTTAATCAATGGGCTGTGTGCTGTCACTGTCGATTTCTGGTTTTGGAGCTAGTGAGACATGATGCTGTCTCCTAGTTAATTGGGTTCAGAGTCAATGAGTCCCTGGTGTATGTGTGCCGCCAAATAAACACAGTTTGTGACTAGGGGTGGAGGGTCCAGGTGTGTTGTGTGAGAAACCACAGGGTGTGTGACCTGCTTTTCCCCGGGGATCTCTCTCTCAGGTGGCCAGAGCACGGCATTGCCTTTGGATTCAGATCCTGGGGGTGGGCCAGTGCGGGAGGATCACCAGGGAGTCGGGTCTTCGGGGAGTGAGGGTGAGATAGCCGATGGTGAAACGTGGTATTCTCCCTTATTTTGTTTATCCAACCCATCCTCTGTTTTAGGATGCTCTGAGGTCTCAACCCCCCCCCACCCATTTTGACACTTTACACAACCGCTGATACTAAAAAGGTAGGCCTTTTAGCATGCAGTTCTCCAGACAGAAACTTCTCTCTCTGTATGGTCACCCTTTGCCTGACACTCTCTTATGTGTCACCTGTTCCTTTAGGCGTTCACCACCCTGAACTATGTCCTGATGAAAGTTTGGACCCTTCAACTGTGATCATCTCCATCACAGTGAAGGCTTACTCATTCCCGAACTAGAAACACCAATATCAACCTGTGTCGACAACAATACCATACTACCAGTCTCAAAGTAGTATTTGAATTCACAGTAGATACTCATGTTACTAACCCTCACTCATTTAACTGTGGTGCAAACAGCTTGCAACTCTCTCTTGTAAACCCGGGAGGGCTCATTTGTCTCTCTAAAGGTTCAATTGTTTTCTGTTGTGAACCTATAAACCTTTTAGATGTGTGTGTGTACTTATGAATAAATGTAATCACCACAATTTCTGTTGACTTCTTTTGTGACCTTCCACAGCTAGCATTTGTGAAAACTAGCTACCTGCCTTCTATAAGCCTACGTCCTTTACACGGTTGACTAGGGGTAGCTGTTGGCTCATCTGTTCACCCACTTTACACTAAGTGCATACACCTGATACCAGTTAGCTCTCCTCACATGACTAAAAGGCAGAGCCCAAAGGCACACCTTGAGCAAGGCGGAGCACAAGTACGAGCAAAACTTCCGGGATGGAGACAAAGCTACTGGAGCAGAGCGACGGACCAAGGGGTGAGAGCAGTGGATCAAAAACCCCAACGGTTTCCTATCAGAGGGCGTTGTCTCCAACAGGAGGTGGAAAACATGTGGAGAAGGCCAGATCCCACAAGAGAAGACTGCATTGTGTTCCAAGTACGCCAGCAACCATCCCAGGTGAATGGCAGAGTTGGGGAGGCCAGGAATTGGTACTAACCTTGACTCGTGAATTTGGAATGGCGAAACCAAGAAAAAGGCACACACAGCCGTTAAGTTGGCAAGAGGCCTGAAAGACTGATGTGTGTTAAAGTTTGAAATAGCAACTTTTTATCACAAGTGAAGGCTGTACGCATGTGAGTGAGATGCAAGGAAAGGCAGACCTGTGAATGAACTTTGAAGTAAAAGATAGCTGCAAAATCAGCGATCCTTAGTAATGGAGTGGTGCAGTGAAAGGAAATAGCCCACTCGAAAGTGTTGGTGAAAAGAAAGAGAATACTTTTTTCGGCTTTCGCCATTTACAAAAAGAAGTACATTTTATACAAATTACAAGGTTAAAACCAGATTAAAAACATAGATTGAAAACATAAATTCTACAATTATAAAATTGCACACATTTATAACGATATACAATGTTGGAATATAATTAAAATGTCCTTTGCAGATGCTTAAAAGCAGCGAGAATATACTCACATAGATCATTAACAAAACATATTTCAACGCAAGACAGAACAACATTCATTGCCTCCAAAACAGTTCTGACATTGTCACCAACAAAATATCTTTTAGGCCATTGGCATCTTAGATCTACTAATTTTGGACAGTTAAGCAAAAAGTGCTGTAACTCCTCGATTGCACCGCTGCCACAGTGGGAAATTAAATTGTTTGAAGCAGGAAAACAAAAGAACAGCAAAAGTGAAATAATGAGGTTTAACTCCTGGCGAAGGGGAGAGTGATAGTTGAACTGTAAACTTTGAGTCTAAGTGGTCCTGCAGTGGTCTGAAAAGTAAACCACGCATATTTGAAAGTCTTCGACATCTGAGAGTGTTCGGAGCCTGACAGAGGGAGACCCAAAGTGAAATAAGCTTGGAGAAGGAAGCCCCCCTGGCAAGTTTGTGTTGAACTTTATCGTGAGAGGTCTGAGCCTGGCTGAGGGGGACCTACAAGAACTGTGTGGTGAAAGGTCTGAACCTGACAGAGGGGGCAGCTTCTAAAGACAAAAACTATGAGAAAATGCACACTATCTTAGAAGATTACCAAGATGACATTAAAATTAGGAAATTTAGGAAATTCTATCGAGACGAACGAGACTACATCAATGACAGAGTTTATACATTCCAAGCTAAATATGATGGAGACCAAACCCACATCAAGACTCCAAATGTTTCACCAGTCACATCAGATCTTGATTCAGATCAGGAACCAGCAACAACGAGTGCTGCAGGGATTCAAAACATAGATGAGGAACAAACGTTTGTGGAAAAACGTCACAACAGAAGAGGTTTTTTGGCAGAAATTAAAAGATACAAAAAGGGCAACGCTCAGAATCCCAGTACCAATTACAAGAATGTACGTTTTCAGAAAATACTCCCTTTAGGCCCAAATATACCAACCAACCCAACAACCTCAGAGGAGGAAGAGGAAGGGGAGGCAAGAGGAGAGGGAACCAGAGACGTAAGGAAAAGATTTACCAGATCAAGTCTCAAAACATCCAAACTAAGGCCAATTCTCAAAATCTAGTCATCAATCTCTCTACCAAACAACTATCACCGCAACAGATCAATGTTCTCAATTATGGTCTTTCCTTTGCACCCAGCTCTAAAGCCGAGGTTCAAATAGACCTCTATAAATTCACTAGAAAATTGAAATTGAAAAAGTATTTTCATAACAAACCGGTATTCTTTGAACAACAGGCAACGCTACCACCGATTAGCAGTAAAAGTATACAAGAGATTGAAAATGTACACCTTCTGGCGAACCTTACAACTGACAATGCTCAATCAATCAGTGATATCCAAAGAGACTTAGGGATACATCAACGCAATATGGATATTGCTGAACATAAGAACAGATCTAAATGTATGCCACCAATTTCGGGTGATAACATTATAGATGTTTTCTATAGGTCTATCACCAGGGAAATTCACCAATATATTGATGGCCAATGCAAGGACTTCTTCAGTAAAAAACTTAATCTCTCTTAAACTGAACAAGTGGCACTTCATGAACTTTTAGGTGACAACACTATAGTGATTAAGGAGGCGGACAAAGGGGGGAACATTGTCATCCTCAACAAAACAGATTATATTAGAATGGCACAAGAACACCTAGACACCCCTGGATGTTACCGAAAATGTACCAATAACCAGACGACTCAGACAGTGCAAGAACTAAAATGTTTGATTCTTAAGTGGCGCCAAAAAGGGTTGCTAACGGACGAGGAGAAACTCTTTCTCACCAATATCACACCATTTATGCCTACTTTGTATCTATTACCCAAGATACATAAACCGTTTGACAACCTCCCATCAGTGAGACCTATAATGAGCGGGCAAGGGGGGGTCACAGAGAACTTAGCAACCTACATTGACTCATGCATTAAGGATTTAGTTCCAAAAATACCAGCTTTCCTGAAAGACACAACTCATGTCTTACAGATTCTGAACAATACCGTATGGAAATCTCATTACCATTTGGTCAACCTTGATGTTACTGCCCTGTACACCTCAACTGACCACACATTAGCTATTAAAACATTGGACTACTCCTTTAGACTACACTCAGCATCACATGCAACACATGTACAAATGCTCAAGAACCTTGTTGATTTTACTCTAAACCACAATCAGTTTATCTTTAATGATGAGTACTACACCCAAACCAAGGGGATTGCCATGGGAGCTAAGTATGCTCAGGCCTTGGCAAACCTCTTCATGGCTTTCTTTGAGGACTCACATGTGTTTCACAACAATCCATACATCGAGTTTATTCCAGTCTGGAGAAGATATATTGATGATGTTTTCTCAATATGGGCAGGTACACCTGATCAGTTCAAGGACTTTATGCATTGGGATCCAATTCACAGGCCATATTGATGCTACTGAAATTGAGTTTTTAGATCTTAGAATTTATGTAGTCAACCAAACCTTGCAAACTTGTACCTTTCGAAAAACAACTGCAGTCAACTCCATTTTGCATGCAAAAAGCAGCCACAGAAGAAATGTGATTAACAATATCCCTCGAGGAGAATTCCTTAGAGCTAGGAGAAACTGCAATGAAGACATGACTTTTCTTTTAGAATGTAAGTCTATAGGAACCAGATTCCAAGGAAGAGGATACACGAAAACCAATATAAATCATGCACTGAGGAACGTGAAAACAATCACACGATTTTCTCTACTTACCCAGTCCAAAAACAAACAACTTGCTGAATTTCCACAACATGTGAATTTCATAACGAAGTACTGCAGTGATTCTAAATTTATCTATCACATTCTCAACAAACATTGGAATATCTTACATTTGGATCCAGACTTGGAGACCTACATTACAGAAAAACCAAGAATAATCTTTTCTAGAGCTCCTACACTCAGAAACTTACTGTGTCCCTCGTTTATGAAACCTGGTTCCGACAGACAGACTAATTGGCTTACGCAGAGCATTAAACCCAGCGGATTCCACAAGTGTGGGACCTGTAATTTTTGTCAATTTGCCTTATCACCTACCAACGTATTTACCTGTCATGGTAATTTGACTACCAAAATTACGGATTTCATTAATTGTCGCTCCAAATATATTATATATGGAATCATTTGTGTCTGTAAGAAGGTTTACGTTGGCAGTACCATCAGGGAACTGAGGGTAAGAATCAGAGAACACCTAGCAAATCTTAACAGTCAAGACATCAAATTACCATTTGCAGTACACTGGCAAAAAGAACACCAGATGGCGCACAGAAAAAAAATCAGATTTGTAGGTCTGCAACACATCAAACCACATGCTAGAGGAGGTGATCGACGACTGTATCTACGACAAGCGGAAGCCCGGATGATATACAAACTAAGATGTGTTCAACTTGGACTCAATCAAGAGCATGAACTGAATGTTTTTCTTTGATATAATATGTCTAATCTCGTTACAATGTTCAAATGCAAGGTTACTCTGTGAGGCAGGTGTTACACTACAGAGGGGTGGACAATTCTTTTGGACTGCAATCATGATACATTACCAATCGGGTCATTATTTTCATTAACCATATCTTGCTCTTCTCATGTCAACCCAGTAGATTAGGGGGTTAATACTAAAATCCCTCTCCAACATATACTTTACACATGCTACCAGCATAGATATTAGATTCACTATACCCTATCAAACACTAAACCTTATGCTACTTGAGCAATTACCTTGGCAATAACTTGTATCATCCAGGTTTATTTGAACATGAAATATTAGCTATATCTCATTACTATCGCTTTCATAGCCAACCAACGTGCAAACTTGGCCACCTGACCCTTCACTCTCTCAATAATAACACTGGTTTCCGTAATTCACCCTGTTTTTACACCAATGCAGATAGTTCATATAATTTTAATAATATGACCCGACAACTATACTATCACCAATTAGAACCCATTCAGTATGTCTTAAAACTAACCTATGGGTCTCAGTCCGCATATTAATTTGCATATATTCTTTTATTTGAATTTTCATATATTCTTTTTGTTAAATAATTTACATGCAACACTAACTCTACTTCACTAGTTTTCAACTATAAACGCTACTAATGCGCAAACCTGGTCATCTGACCAATATTGCTTTGAATATGGAATAATCTGATCACAATATAATTAATATTATCAGGCTACACATATTCGGTGTGCCTATAACACCAACCACTAAGATCCGGTCCCCCGTTTTTGAAAATCACTTTCAGTACAATGTTGTACCAGCCAACCTTATTCAATGGCGCCCCAAACACTAGGTTGTCGGGGCTCTTTACGACTCAAATGGGAACGTATCCTTTTATTCCAAAATTCACTAACGAAGCGGTGCAAGTGTAAGAATTTAATTAGTTCTGCTCAACCTTGCCAAAATGTACTCCTCTCTCCCAGCTTTCGCAAGTAAAGGAGCACCTGCATTAATCACGTTCAAAGCGATTTCGCTAGATGTACTTGCAAACCCGAGCACTCCTCTGACACCTACAAAGTTGCTAGGCAACAGCAACTGGACGGTCACATGACCGGAACTACTAAACAGCCTGGCTGAGCAGCTATAGGCTAGCCCAGCCGCACCCACATTCCTTCCAGGGAGTTGCAGGCAGCCGGCAGAAATCGCTGTGCTGCACACGCATTCAGGCGTTTAAAGGTAAGCGCTACGAGCGCTCCGGTGAACAGTTACTTTCCTAATATTATTAAGTGCTACCCAGCACTTCTCACAACATTCCTCCATGTATCTCTTCTGTTAAAACAGATTTCGCTCACACACTCAAGACGCTACGACTATCCAGAAAACTACTTCTCACCGAGTTATAATCAAGTAACCTAACCTTAGGTAAGCGAACAAACACCATTGTATTGCATAGACTGTCACTTGAGAATTTTGCAGTTGCAATTATATCTCAGAATTTAGAGTACCCATAAGGCTACAACATGCACTTATATATTTTTACAGGTACCAGAAAATATACTCATTGGAGATTGACTGATGCTATTACTCTCTCAATTTACAATCATCAGGTACGCCATATTAATGGACTGTCCACTCTGTCTATAAGGTGTAAAAACCTGGCTTTGTTAATAACTAGTTTTCCAGACTGTTTTAACAATCGGTAATTTGGAATTTAGTAACTAGCGATTATATAATACCAACTCACATCTAATTTGAAAATATTATTTTCTCTCCTCTCTCCCCCGACCCTTCTCCCTTGTTTGCTTCTATCTCCACTCCTCCTTTGCATTGTATATTTTACCTGGCTTATGTTTATATTGAAATTTTGACTGATTTATTTTATTTTTGTATTACTTTGCAAAACACAACAATGTGGCTACCCATTGTTTAAATGTAAATGGGCATGGATCATAAATGTTTCTTAATAGTTACTTACCATCTCAATGATAACACGCCCTGAGGACGGCCCGGAGGGGGCTGAAACACGTGTTGGCATGCAGTGTCCACTTTTGTGAATAAATACTTGTATTTACATCTCTACTTACATTGTAATGGACTAATTACTTAACCAAGTTAAACCTTGAATTGAATGACTTTATCTGAGGGAGCGTAGACTGGCAGGCCCCACACACTTTGTTTATTCCTTTATACAGAAGGGGCACCGAGAATTTACCCTTCTACGCCTTGCCACTGCTGCAAACCTCTCTACACCATAGTACCAATATTTAACCAGTACGAGGGTGTGCGCACCTACCCACATTGGGGATAATTTCTCGGTGTCTTTACCAAAGTGAAATAAGCTTGGAGAAGGAAGCCCCCCTGGCAAGTTTGTGTTGAACTTTATCGTGAGAGGTCTGAGCCTGGCTGAGGGGGACCTACAAGAACTGTGTGGTGAAAGGTCTGAACCTGACAGAGGGGGACCTTTATGACCTTTTTGGTTGACACATTATTTTGAAGTCGAGAAAAGAGACTTAAACGTGGTAGGCCAGACGGGCCTCGATCCACATTCTGGAACTGTTTATTGTATTGGAAGCTGAGCCAGAGTGTGTCACCCTGCCTACAGGGACAGCCTTACTCCATGAGGTCTAAAGTAGGGAGGAGAGCTGGTTCAATTACCTTTATTCGTTTGAACACTGACTTTTCCTTTTGCATACATTTCTCCTTTTCACACGTTTTTGTACCAGAGATAGGGCAGGCATTAGGTTTTTGTTAGCATAGGCCATTTTGATTTGACGGACTGCATTATTTATTATTTGATGGTCAAGACTACTCCCATCTTAGTTATAGGGCAGAATAGGAGTTTCTCCAACCCCAACAATTTCAATAAAGACTTTACACATTGTACCCAGTGTGTCAGTGTCATACTTGTGATGCAATGCCTCCCCTACAGTTGTCATATGGCCCCCCGGTTGCGATGCATTTGCCAATGGGTGGCTATTAATGGTACTTTCTCAGATTGATTGTTGTGCATTCCTGTGGGCTGCCGTTTCCATGATTGCAGCTGACAGGATGGTCTTGTGTTTGTTTTTCTTCTCCACCGCCGTATCATGTTTTCTATAACTGTTATTTACAAAAATAGGGGACATGTCGCAGCCCCCAGGACTGAGTGAATTGGTAATTAATTACTGCCACAGGTACTACAAATTTGGTCCTTGGTTGGTGGTATCTTTAGCCAGGTCTGTGCGCAGATTTCGATGCATATGTCCTTTGCTGGTTATTAGGAGTAATGTGTCTGTGTTTTGTTTCAGTGCACCGTCGCTGTTTTGTTTTGGTGATTGATTGACCTTGTGATTATTCTCTGTCACAAGTTAGTTTTGACTTTCTCCACGCTGTGGCTTACATTTGTCATTCAATCAAAGGGTCGTTGTGGCATGCCATTACCACACATATCCTTGGCCTATGCCAGACATCTTTAAATTGCTGCCTGCAAAACCCCCTTGTTTAGGGAATTTCCATATTCCATTAGGGTTAGCTGTAATTGACATTTTCTTGTAACCAGTAGACCTTGTCACAGTGCTCGCCTTACCCGAGGGCCCGCACACCTCCTTTTCCGCCCCCACCTCGACTCGCCACACCACCACCTCTACCCGCCATGCCACCACATCCACCCGCCACCGCCAACTGTCACACACCCCCAACTGTCCATTCCACAGCAAGTTGCCAGACCAGCTTCCACCACAACCCTCCCCTACCTCTCACACCCCGCCTGCAACCCCGTCCACCTCATCTTCCTCTCCCACCACAACCTCATCTTCCTCCTCCGCTCGCCTCCATTTCTATCGCCAGCGGCCTCTACTTATACGCTACCCTGGACCTGCTCTCAGCAAAGGAGGTTCCCAACTCATTCTACATACACTCCCCTGCCTACCCCCCAGTCCTACAGGCACATGCCTGACTCAATATGCCATAAAAACATGGCGGACCTGAAAGCACTGTCTGACTCCTACACTGTTATCTCCAGGCCAGGACAATTTACCAGGCAAGATATTCAATTGTAACATTCATTTAGGCAAGCCTCTCTACACACTGTGGATGCCTCAACATCCTCTGCTCCATCCACCCTTATGCCTATGCACACCTTCCCTCAGCCTAATACTGATGTAGACCCTATGAGGATTCACATTCCCTGGAGCTCGACTGACTTAAAACGGTTCCCCACGTTGCCTGACAACCACCACAGCTTTCATGGAACATTTGGACACAGTGATTGACTGTTATGATCCCGGCATTGAAATCCTTAAACAACTCTTACGAGCGGTGCTAAAAAAAAACAAAAATTAATTATGGACAAACTGCAATGGCCTGACACACTAGCGGAAGGTGAGAATAGTACAGCTAATATTACTGCTCTCACCACCCTCATCAAAGAAAATACTCTGTAAAATCTGACTGATCAAAGACTGCATCTTTCGAACAGGACCAATGTGAATACCCTATGACTGCCTATCTAGATTCACTGACTTTTTCTATATCAATTTTTTGTGACTAGTCTACTTCCGGATATTTCTAACGATATGCAAAAATGTTCAGGTAGGGGGGTCAAGCTTAACCTATTAAAAAAGCACAACAAGCAGCTCAAGATTTCTAGACAAACTCAAACGCCAGGAGCAAGATGGAGCTACCGGCTTATGGCTTTGCAAATATAGCATGCTCAACAAAATTCTGACTGGGGGCCGGGGACGCCTAAGTACCTCACGCCAGCTTTATGCGCAACAGAATCCTCTGCTACCTTTTCACCAGGGACACCAGCCACTGCAGAATTGTGCACACCCATTGTTGCCTGCCCAGCAAACCCTGCCAGGATAACCTTTCTGAAGATATTGCAAGCAGATGGGTCATCTCATCCAACAATGTCCTACCAAGCGTTCCAGACAACGGTAAAATGGTCCCACTACTGCTCGCAATTATTTCATTCCTCCAAACATTTCTGTTTGCTACCCTACACCCACACCACCTGCCCCTCCACCTCCTCCTAATGGGGGCTACCAGGACATTCAGATCTTCTATGGTCCACAAAGACTTTGCTAGAGAAACGCTGTAATGCGGTCTGTTGCTTTGCTAACACTGGACTACTTGACACTGGTGCTAGGAGCTGGATGTCTCAAAGGAAATTGTCAATGCTATTAGCATATCTGGCACCACTATCCCACACCCAGTATCACCTGGATTATCTGTTTCCATTGGTCCCATCACTGAACACCCCGTCTTTCTGTTAAGCTCTTGCTCACCTGTTAAGGTGTTAGGCATTGATCTGCTATGCAAGATGCATTGTACCATTGATTGTTCTCATAATGGTATTTATATAGAGGTTCCACAATCTAGGCAAGCTGAAGGTTGGTTTCTACCCCAACACCCCACTCACGTGGAGCCTCCTACAGACTCCATCAATACTAACACCGGCACAAGCTACACAGGTACAACACCTTATTGACTCTGTGCTGGTGGCACATTCTCTCTCCCTAACCTGTTCGCATCACTCTCAATCCAGGGTTGCCTCTTGACACATGTGTGCCAGTACGGAATATCACCTTAAGCGGAGGAGGGTATCAAGCATGTTGTCTATCCCCTCTACATACAGACTAGGACTCACTCTCTTTCGCTTATCCCTGGTCTTTATTCTAAGTTTCCATACTGTCTCTTGCCTCTCGTTCTTGCATTCATGTTTATCCTGTGTCCAAACTCTCCCCCCACCACACACTCACATTTCTCTTATTTCTGGTATTTCTCTCAATTTCCAGACTAACTCACTTCTATTATTCCTCCTCGCCCTATGTGTCTACAACACCCAACAATCTCTGTATCTCGTATTTCTGTTTCTCCTCAATAATTTTGACTCCATTCATCCGTCTATTCTCCTCCCTAATGATTCAGCCTCTCTTGCTTGGTCCAAATAAACTGTCCCGCTGTGTTCTCGTGTTCCTGACAATTCTCTTTTTCCAGAAACTCTCCTTCACGCTGTTTCTCTGGGTCTTGTTTTCTGTCTCTGTCTCTTGCGTCTGGCCTTTCTCCTAGCTCTCTTATTCCTTATGCCCTATGTCTGCAGGTCCTATCCTCCCCCTGTTTTGTGTCTTTATTCTTCTGTACAATGCCTGATTCCCTTGCTTGTCTAGTTTTGTTATTTGTTCTGTTGCTGTTTACTTTTTCTTTTAGGATCTCCTCCTTTAGTTCACTCCTCATTTCCTACAGCTCTCCATCCCTTTTGTTTTTTTCCAAAGCACTGCACCTCCAACACATCTTCTGGCTGTTGTCCTCCACATGGCTCTGTAGGCAGCTTTCCATGTGTGTTGTGCTACAACTTCCATGATCCCACGCCAAATGTTTCACTTGCATCTTGCCTCTGCCTTCTTCTCTGTCCCTAACCACCATGACTGTTAGTGCCTCTAAGCATCCACTTACAAGGGACATCAATTCACCTACAGGTCCCATCAAATAGGCTTTATTGATGCCCCATCTCTCTTCTCACAGATTCTGCAGGAAGACCTCCAGGATGTCAACTTCCCGAGGGGTTCCACTATGAACCAATACATGGATGACCTACTGTTAGGATCACCTTCCTTTCAGGTCTCCCTCACTGACTCCGACTCACGGGGTCTCCTGACGCTTCCACAGCCTTCGCCAAGAGCAAGACTGTACCTCTCAATTGCTCCCGCCCTCCCGGACGTATCTGAATCATTCACCTTGTTCTGTGATGAGAAAGAGTAGTATGCTATAGACATACTCACTCAGAAGCACAGGGACCTAGAATGCCCTGTAGCCTCTACCTTTCCCAAAGGTCTCAGAGCGATAGTTACAGCTGCCCTTTTCCTTAGAAAAGCTGACAACATTGCCCTAACACGGGCTTGCACAATCGCCCCACAACGCACAGCCAGTATATACACTGATTCACGGTATGCTTTTGATATATCACATGACTACAGGACCCTATGGAAACAGAGAGGTTTCCTAACTATGCAAGTTACTCTCATTTTCAATGCACCCTATGTTGAAGCAACGCTTATTGCAATTCTGCCACATACCGAGTAGGCCATTATAAAGTGCAGTGCCCACACTTTCTGACAGCACCCTCCATGGCCCTCAGGCTCCCGTTGATGGGCTTCTGTTTCTCCTATGATTTGAGGACCCCCTAACATCTCTTTCCATCCTGCCCTTCCAGTTCCATGAACTCTGACAGAGGTCTCTCCCCCTGTGAGATCCTCATGGGGAGGCCTATGTGAATGTCAGTTACTTCACCACTTTCCCCTGAGCTCTGTGAATTACAACTGAATGATGATCTTGTTGTTTCATATTGCAAAAGACTAATGCTCGTTGTCAATTCTCACTTCCAGCAAAGACAAGAATCTATGCCGTGATTGCCTGAAACACTGTACCAAAGTCTCTTGCCGGGAGATTATGTGGTCCTGAAAGTGCATCAGCAAAAACAATCTCTGCATCCTCGCTGGAAAGTTCCTGACAGCCCACGCCGCAGTACACCCCAGCCAGTCTGTGAAAGCAGCATCTCCACTCAGCGACGATAAACAGCAAGAAGGCCAGGATAAAGACAACCAATCGTCCGACATCACCAAAGACAGAGCAAAGCTGCAATCTGCAGGCATACAGGAGAAAGAGACCACTCTTCAGCAGCCCACTGTGTTTCCAGCAGCTAAAACTCTGGTGACTTGCCGCCAGCACTCCTCGACGGCGAAGTTCTGCTACCTGTCCCAAGGTACAATTTGAGGAGTGCGGCCACCATCTCACCTGACTTCAGCAGGTGACCCATCGCTCTCAAAGGTTTTTACTACACTTGTCTCCGGCAGGTGACCCATCGCTCTGAAATGTTTTTGCTATACTTGTCTCATATGGGTCGCCCATCGCTCTCAGAAGTTTGCTACGCTTGTGTCCTGCGTTTGGTCCATTGCTTTCAAAGGTTTTTGTCACCAAGCACCACAGTAAAGCTGGGCACCTGGACTATAGGTGCATAAGTGCTCCAGTCAAATGGGTTTTTGGCAGAGGTCGAAGTGAGCGGGAGCGGTGCTCCTATACTTTTTATTTTTAAGTTTCACTGTTCCTATACTTTTATTTAAAAAATAAACCGTTCTGGAATGGTTTCTTTTTAAAACAAAAGTGTAGGAAGAAGTTGAAGCTTGCACTTCCGTGCACTGCACTGAACATTCCCTTAAATAGCAGGTGTGTTTGTTTGGGGGTTTGGATTGTGTGTGGGAGGGGGCGTAGCAATGGAGTTTGTGGAGAGCGGGGGCAGGCCAGCAGGGAACATAGTTCCACTACTTCTTTTCATACACTTCGATCACTGGTTTTTGGAGGCCAGCTAGGTGGGCCCAGCACAGCAGCTGATTTTTTCCAGCGCTACGCATCTGTCATCATCATCCTGGCAAGGATGCTGAACATTTGAATCATTGTCCATCCTGTCTACCCATTCCTGGAACGACTGACACTCTTTGGAACTTTTGGGCATAAGGTCCCAATCTGTGTAGGGTTTGTTAGGGAGAATTCTCTGTAAGGCTAATTTCCCAAACCTAGTGAGTCCCCCAGCAGCTTTGCTGGATTTTTGGGGTTTATTTTTTTCTCTCCTGCTAAGAGTGAGACTCTTTTACTCCCACTCTTAGACATGATTTGAGGTGTTCCGTGTTTTATGGGCTATGGGGTCTTTAACTCCATAGGGTCTCATGTGTTTTTGATGTGGGTTACACAGCACCCTCCGTGCCGTAACCCAGGGGTGTCGTAGGGACCCCCCCAACATAGACTCCATACCCTGGGACTGACTACTGTCTCCCAGGGCATCTAAAGTCACCATTGACTTTACTAGTCCCAAATTATGAACAGAAACCAGTACAAACCATCATATTGTGGACGTACTGGTCGGGTCAATTCGATTGTTCGAGGGGGCACGTCTCCGTCCCCCCTGATCGAATTTTGGCTGGTGGCAGTGGATACTACTTTTTATATTCCACCGAGAATATATCTCTATGGGATTTTCCCATTGTTCGAGGCTACCAAATTTAATTATTTAATTCTTATAGCCTCGAACATACCGCCGGTTTATTTAATTAATATTAATTCACCGGTTGGTATTTTTTGCCAGAACTCGATTCTAAAATGGCGTTTGTGTTCTCTTCTGTGACTCCAACTCAAGTCGAGCCCTTTGTTCCACTTTTTGGCGGGCTTCTCCACAGAAGCCTCCAAAAGTGGTGCCACTCTGTCTGGGTACCACAGGGGGTGTGGGAGGGGGTTTAGGCACCCTGGACTGAGTTACCTTGGTAACTCAAGTCACACTCTTGTGTGATTGGCCCAAGTGGTGAGCCGGCCGGCTCACCACTTAGCATGGTTGATTGACAGCTAGGCTGGGTGAATGGGGGTGTGCTGCATAAAAACAGGGCTTTGGGGACTGGAACTTCAGAAGTCGCCACAGGACCTAAGAATCCGAGGAGGGAGAAGCTGAGCCGACCTGCAACGACGACACCACCGGTGGAGCCCTGCTGAACAGTCTCACCACTTTTCCCGACGACAGAGGAGATCTCCAGTCCGGAGAGTCTTCTTCCTTTGACTGGTGGGGATAACCAGTTTTGCCTTCTTTTCACCTTCCTGGAGCATCTCGTGGCCACCTTGCCCGTGCCAAGCACCCCAGCAACTGGAATACCACGGTTTACCACTACCGCCAAGGGAAGGGTAGTAGCTTTTAACCGAAGAACTCTGCGGCTGGCTTCGTCCCTGGCAGTGCAACGACCTTCATCTTTCCTCCACGGCGAGACCCCTTCTTCCTCTGCACGAAACGCTGACTTGCACCTGCTGCCAGGAACAACTGCCCCCTCTGGAGCTTCCTTCACACTTAAGGTACTGTATCCCGCCTGGCTTCCCTTGCGACAGATCGTTCGGGGTGACAGTAAAGCCTCGACTTTCTAACCTGGGCTAGCCTGGGACAACCTAGCTAACTTTGCCTGACTTTAATTTCATCCTTTTTTTGTGAACCATCTACAAGACTCTTTGGGCATAACCCCACTGTGTGAACCGGGACCCTTCCTGCTTGCTCTCTCCAAGTATGGGCCTTGCAATTGACTTCCTGGCTCTCCAGTAGAACTCTGCCTATCCTGCCTTACTGTGGTTCTTTTTTTTAAAAGTATTGAAACTTGTGTGCTTCCTTAACTCTGCCTTTTTCCCTCCCTTTCTTTATAACTTATTAGAGTGTCATCATATGTTAAGCGCTCACCTCTGTCTGAAAATAAGTGGTGTTTCTCACTAAGACTTGTCTAATAAGTGAATAGGGTTGTATATATATGATAGTGACTGTGTGCTGAATTTACTTACCTCGTTTTTCTGCTAGTGTAAATCCCAAGTGTGTCTTTAAATAAATAATTATATACTTTTACACCAAAGCTCTGGTCAGTGTTTGTTTGTGCTACTGTGTCTCTGTACCTATTGTGTATACTCTGCATACTGTCTAGCTCTTCTTGAGGGAAGTCTGACTGCTCAGCCACAGCTACCAAGTGAATCTGTGTGGTACAGACTGCTACCCAGTGGGTTTACTGCCAAACACCTGTAGACTTAAATCTTTTGCAGTGGTCCCTAAGGAAACTGCACAGGTTTCTGCCTAACAGGGTTGGACTGCTAAATCTAGGAATAGTGCTGCTACTACCATATTAAATGTGTCCCATTCAATCTTGCTGGATGGTGTTATGACCTCCTTATCTATGACTCTTCTTGTCCCAAGATGACCCATATCTTTTCCAGTGGAATCTTCTACACCAAATACACAAATATTTTTTGCTGTGATCTGTTTCAACACTTTCAAACACTTTTAAGTTCACATGGCTCTTCCATTCTACATGATATTTTATTTAGTGTTGTTACAATTGCGGCTTTGGCAATGATAGTTTTCTTATTCGCTGCCTTCTGTCATGCTGTGCTAGTAGACAGGTCTGTTACTGACCCACTGAGGCCAGACTGCTGCCACTTGAAATAGAAAAGCTTCAAATTATGGACATTTCAAATGTGCAACACTGAGTGGGCTGAAGGTTTGAATTTTGAACTTTTTAGGTCCACAATCTCTGTCTCTAGGAACAACATTGCTTCAGTAGCAATCTTTGTGCCTCTACACCCTATGCTTATGTCACCCATATAGCTGGGTATCTTTAGTTAAGATTATACCCCAATCCTGCTCCCTGTGGTCTACACCCTGTTCAGGGATGACCGATATGCAGGATTTTTATGCTAGGGTTGTATATATATGATAGGGACTGTGTGCTGAATTTACTTACCTCGTTTTTTTGCTAGTGTAAATCCCAAGTGTGTCTTTAAATAAATAATGATATACTTTTACACCAAACCTCTGGTCAGTGTTTTTTTTGTGCCACTGTGTTTCTGTACCTATTGCGTATACTCTGTATACTGCTTAACTCTTCTTGAGGGAAGTCTGACTGCTCAGCCACAGCTACCAAGTGAATCTGTGTGGTACAGACTGCTACCAATTGCGTTTACTGCCAAACACCTGTAGTCTTAAATCTTTTGCAGTGGTCCCTAAGGGAACTGCACAGGTTTCTACCTAACACTGGTGTACAGCGGTGGGATTTGTATTGAGTATACATTTTAGTGTGCTTATAAGATACCTTAGTGCAACTAACCACAAAGCTTAGCACTAAAAGAAGTATTTTCTAAAAACATGTCAACTATGGAAAGTTATAGTCAAGAGTCCCTTGCTACAAAAAATGCTGATTGTTTAAGAGTTCTCTGTAAGCATAAGAATTTCCTGACTAAAGGCAAGACAATAGAGCTAGTAGAAAGGTTGTTAGCAAACCAAAGTCTGGATGATGGTTCAGAGGAACCTACCACTCCAGCAACTGTAGATAACAGCAATGATATTGATATGAATGGTAGTATTGATAATATTGAGTCAGAAGCAGAAGAGGAGGGGGAAGATGTTAGAGTTATCTCCCCTGGTCCTCTACCTGCCCTGCCAGCTGTACCTACTGGACCCTTACCAGGTCCCACACTTAATCCTCAATATATGGAACTAGAAAAAATGAAGCTTGAATTACAATTCAAAAGAATTCATGCTCAAACCGAACAACGGCACCAAGAACTGAGGCTCAGAGAAATGGAGCTCAACCATGAGCTAGAAATGAAAAAATTGTCTGTGGAAAGTGCTTCTCTCTCCGTACTCCTCTAGGAGTTCCAGTCCCAAAAGACCCCGGATGCCTGAGGAATTGGTGGGTATGTATGAGCCTAAGTTGGATGTGTTGGATTGGTTGAGTTTGTTTGAATATAATCATGGGCTCCAGAACATTACAGGAAATGAGTTACTTTCCCGGTTGTTCTCTAGGCTCACCCCTGTTGCAACTGATGTGGTAATGGAGTTGGGGGAGGAGGATAAGAAGGATTATGAATGTGTGAAACTAGCTTTGATAGCTAGATTTGGGAAGTGGGAAGATTCCTTCCAAGTACCTTAAGAGGTTTAGCACCCTCAAAAAAGCATGATGGTACCCCCTGGGCTACCTGGGTGACTGAAAGTTTGAAGAACTTAGAGGGATGGATTAAGGGTTACAAGGTGAACACTTATGAGGGAATCAAGAATCTTGTAATGTTGGAGTCAATTTATGATGCCTGCTCTCCTGAGCTCAGACAGCACTTGGCTGATTCAAAGGAATTAGATTCCAGAAAACTAGCTAAGGCTGCTGACTTGTGGGTTGCCAACAGGACTCTGGGGTAACTCAGAAAAAGGATGAGGGGAAACAGCCAAAAAAGGACTCCAAAGAGAATTCTAATAATTCCAATCCCAAAGAGGGCCCCAAACAGAACAATAAGGGTAAAACACAAGGGAAACCAAATCAGAGTAGTGTACCCTCTGGTGGTAAACCAGAAGCAGGTCAGAGCAAGCCACCATTCCAGAAAGCATTTGGTAAATGCTTTGTTTGTGGCTCACCTGACCATGTGAAAGGAGATCCCAGATGTAAGGGTAAACCTTCAGGGGTCCAGCTTGTCTCCTTAGCCTTCGCTCCAGAGGAGGAAGTACAAATGGCAAGTGGAAACTTTCTACTGCTGGCTGATGAACCCATTGGAGTCTCAGCCAGTGTTTCTTTAATGTCTCTGGGCCTGTGGGAACAACAGAATTTAGATGTCTATAACTCTATCCCAGATAATACTAAACAATATTATAAGGACAGTGTCCAGGTGAATGGTCAGGAGACCCCTGCCATTAGGGACACTGGGGCCAGCATAACTGTGGTGGATAAATCGGTTTTCCAGGCTGAGGATGTTGCTAAGGCACCCAAACGCCTCACCAAGTTAGCTGGAGGGCCTGTGGAGATGCTTCCCCAATTACCAGTTCTCATCCAGTGTAATGACATGACTGTGAAGATACCTGTCAGCATACAAAGTGAGGTACCAGGAAGGGTTCTGTTGGGTAATGACCTGAAAACTCTTGGAGTAGTGTCACATACCCCCAGACCTCCTAGTAAAAGGTTACAGGAGCTCACCAGACCTGCAAGGGAGAGAACCATGAGAGGTACTCCCAAGGAGATGATGAAGAAGGATATCACTCCTACTCCACTGGAGTTACAACATGCTATCACGGAACAAAAAGAAGTAAAGGGGAAACCCAAGACTTCCAAGAAACAGTCAACAGCAAGCACTCCAGTGTTTCCAACAAGGACTTCCCCGAGGTTGTCCAAAGTTACACCTGTAACTCCACCTCCGTCTGAGGCTGAGAGGGAGGTACAACCCTGTATGGTAGAACTAGACTCTGAAGAAGAGCTAGTGGAAGGCCAGGAACTCATTGGAGATCTGGACCCTGTTGACCATCCTGGCCTGCAGTCTTTACTTGCAGAAGGTGGGCCCAACAGGGCAGACTTCAGTAAGGGACAGAGAGAATGTCCAACTCTGGAAGGTCTTCGCCAGCAGGCAGCTTCTTAGGCTGATGGGCAAGAGCCTGGGAAGTATAGGTTGCACTGGGAAGATGGCCTCTTCTACAGTGAACCAACTGAGTCTGGACCTGGAGACTACAAGCGGCTTGTAGTACCTCAAGAAAACAGACAACAGTTCTTGCAACTAGCCCATGAGATTCCTTTGGCTGGTCACTTGAGTTTCAAGAAGACCAAGGAAAGGCTCTCACTCTACTTTTATTGGTCAAAATGGGGGCTGAGGTAGATAGGTTTTGCAAGAGCTGCCATACCTGCCAGAATTCTGGTAAGGTTGGGTCCAAGAATGTGGCACCTTTAGTGCCTCTCCCAGTTGTGGGAGTCCCATTTGAGAGGGTAGGGATTGACATTGTTGGTCCCCTTGATCCCCCAACCTCCTCAGGCAACAGGTTTATCCTTGTTGTATTAGACCATGCTACTAGGTACCTTGAGGCAATCCCTATGAGGACTGTTACAGCCCAGGCTGTGGCTAAGGCCCTCCTTGGTATTTTTACCAGAGTTGGGTTTCCTAAGGACGTAATCTCTGACAGGGGGTCAAATTTTATGTCCCACTACATGAAAGCCATGTGGAAAACCTGTGGAGTTACTTACAAGTTCTCTACCGCCTACCACCCTCAGACAAATGGATTGGTAGAAAGGTTCAATAGAACCATGAAGAGCATGATAGGTGCTTTAGAGGATCCCCTTAAAAGAAAGTGGGACCTTCTATTGCCATGTCTTCTCTTTGCTTATAGAGAAGTCCCTCAGGAGGGAGTAGGTTATTCTCCCTTTGAACTTCTCTATGGCCATCCGGTCAGAGGCCCATTGGCCCTGATCAAGGAGGGGTTGGAGAGTGCTCCTTCCCCCAAGCCAGTCAGAGTGACTGACTATGTGATAGGTCTCCACAGGAGAATGTCACAAATGATGGCAGAAGCTAGTGATAACCTGAAAGCTGGACAAGCCCTGGTCAAGCATTGGCATGACCAGAAGGCTAACATGGTTGAGTTCACTCAAGACCAGCTAGTTCTAGTTATGATCCCAACAAGGCAGAGGGCCTTGCAAGATAAATGGATGGGACCCTTCAAGGTTGTGGGTAAACTTGGAGAGGTGAACTATCTGGTGGACTTGGGCAATCCCAAGGAGGCTCCTAGAGTCTTCCACACCAACCGAATAAAGGCGTATGTCTCCAGACCTGAAGTAGGAGCCTTGCTTCTAGCTTCAACATAAGGGGAAGAAGAGAGCGAAGCTCTACCAGATCTCCTCAGAGGCTTACCCTTGGACGAAAAGTTTGAAGGAGTAAATCTCTCTTCAAATCTGACACCTGAGCAACAAGAAGAGTGCAAAGCCATGTTAAATCAGTTTGCCTCTCTGTTCTCACTTTCACCAGGCGTAACCCCTTGGGGACAGCATGATTTACTCACTAGTGACTGTCTGCCAGTCAAAAGCAGAGGGTATAGAATGTCAGAAAATGTAAGGACCCACATCAAAGGGGAGGTCAAGAAGATCTTTGATCTCGGGGTAATAGAGCCCTCTACTAGCCCATGGTCTAGCCCAGTTGTGTTAGTACCAAAGGCAGGATCCAAAGAATTGAGATTCTGTGTGGACTATAGAGCTCTTAATGCAGTCACCAAGACTGATGCCCACCCTTTGCCAAGGACAGATGAGTTGGTGGATAGATTTGGTTCAGCCAAGTTGCTCAGCACATTTGACCTTACGTTGGGCTATTGGCAAATAGCCCTGACAGACCATGCCAAGGAGAAGACTGCATTTTCTACCCCAGTTGGCTTATACCAATTTAAGGTTATGCCTTTTGGATTGAAGAATGCACCTGCTACATTCCAAAGAATGGTGAACCAGGTTCTGAGTGGGATGGAGGACTTCTGCATGGCATACTTGGATGACATTGCAGTATTCAGCCAATCCTGGGAAGAACATGTGAACCACTAAGGGTATGTTTTGCAGGCTCTTGGACATGCCAATCTGACCATAAAGGCAAGTAAATGCCAAATTGGTCAGAGTAAGGTGGTCTACCTTGGTCATGAGGTAGGAGTTGGAGAAATAAGGCCTTTGCTCAGTAAGATTGAAGCTGTGCAAAATTGGACAACACCTACTACTCAAACACAGGTGAGAGCCTTCCTAGGCCTCACTGGGTATTACAGGAATTTCATTGAGAACTATGGGACCATAGCTTCTCCACTGAATGTGATCTCCTCTCCAAAATTCCCTAGGAAGGTCAAATGGAATGAGGAATGCAATCAGGCCTTTGAAAACCTGAAGAAAGCTCTTTGCCAAGCACCAGTATGGAGAACTCCTGACTATCACCAAACTTTCATTGTGCAGACCGATGCTTCTAATGTAGGTATAGGTGCAGTCCTTAGCCAACTGTATGAGAAGGGTAGGGAGCACCCCATTTGCTTCATCAGTAGAAAACTGAAGGATCCTGAGACAAGGTGGGCAACAATAGAAAGAGAATGCTTTGCTATTGTGTGGGCACTGAAGAAGTTTAGGCCATACTTGTATGGTTCTACTTTTGTCATTCAGACTGACCACCAACCCCTGAGATGGTTAATGCAAATGAAGGGAGAAAATCCAAAACTATTGAGATGTTCAATCTGCCTGCAAGGGTTTGACTTCACCATTGAGCACAGGTCAGGGTGTCACCATCAAAATGCTGATGGACTCTCTAGGATGTATGTCATCGGCTAGAGGTATGAGGTTCATCCAGGAGTGGATTAAATCCTCCTGTCCCTTAGTCTGGGGGGGCGAGTGTTAGGGAGAATTCTCTGTAAGGCTAATTTCCCAAACCTAGTGAGTCCTCCAGCAGCTTTGCTGGATGTTTGGGGTTTATTTTTTTCTCTCCTGCTAAGAGTGAGACTCTTTTACTCCCACTCTTAGACATGATTTGAGGTGTTCCTTTATCTTTCCATGTGTTTTATGGGCTATGGGGTCTTTTACTCCATAGGGTCTCATGTGTTTTTGATGTGGGTTACACAGCACCCTCCGTGCCGTAACCCAGGGGTGTCGGAGCGACCCCCCAACATAGACTCCATACCCTGGGACTGACTACTGTCTCCCAGGGCATGTAAAGTCACCATTGGCTTTACTAGTCCCAAATTATGAACAGAAACCAGTACAAACCATCATATTGTGGACGTACTGGTCGGGGCAATTCGATTGCCCCGGGGTCTGTTGTTCGAGGGGGCACATCTCCGTCCCCGCTGATCGAGTTTTGGCTGGTGGCAATGGATACTACTTTTTATATTCGACCGCAAATATATCTCTATGGGATTTTCGCATTGTTCGAGGCTACCAAATTTAATTATTTAATTCTTATAGCCTCGAACATACAGTCGGTTTATTTAATTAATATTAATTCACCGGTTGGTATTTTTTGCCAGAACTCGATTCTAAAATGGCGTTTGTGTTCTCTTCTGTGACTCCAACCCAAGTCGAGCCCTTTGTTCCACTTTTTGGCGGGCTTCTCCACAGAAGCCTCCAAAAGTGGTGCCACTCTGTCTGGGTACCACAGGGGGTGTGCAAGGGGGCTTAGGCACCCTGGACTGAGTTACCTTGGTAACTCAAGTCGCACTCTTGTGTGATTGGCCCAAGTGATGAGCCGGCCGGCTCACCACTTAGTATGGTTGATTGACAGCTAGGCTTGGTGAATGGGGTTGTGCTGCATAAAAGCAGGGCTTTGGGGACTGGAACTTCAGAAGTCGCCACAGGACCTAAGAATCCGAGGAGGGAGAAGCTGAGCCGACCTGCAACGATGACACCACCGGTGGAGCCCTGCCGAACCGTCTCACCACTTTTCACGACGACAGAGGAGATCTCCAGTCCGGAGAGTCTTCTTCCTTTGACTGGTGGGTGTTAGGCAGAAACCTGTGCAGTTCCCTCTGGGAACACTGCAAAAAGTTTAAGACTACAGGAGTTCGCAGTAAACCCAATTGGTAGCAGTCTGCACCACCCAGATTTACCTGGTAGCTGTGGCTGAGCAGTCAGACTTCTCTCAAGACGAGGTAGGCAGTATATAGAGTATACAAGATAGGGCAATTTACACAGTAGAACAAGCAGACACGCTTGGGTGTAAAGATATATAATTATTTATTTAAGAACACATCTATGAAAAACACACTGGCACTAATATGGCAAACAACTTCAATCAAAGTTACTATAAGTATATATCAATCCCATAACAATTTTTCGACAAGTCTAGGTTCAAAGAGACCACTTATTTGCAGACAGAGGTGAGTGCTTAACCTAGATGGCACTCTAGTATTCGTTAAAAAGGGAGAGAAAAAGGCAGGGAATGAAACCAACTCAGTACCAACACTTTTACGAAGCAAATGCAAGGCAAGCAAGGCAGGGTCTACTGTAGATCACAAAGTTCAGAGGCCAGGCCCACTCGGAGAGAGGCAAGGCGGTATGTCCCAAAAGTATCACAGTGGAAATGCACTTCAAGTCTTTGTAGCAAAATGTCACAGAAAGGTTGGACCAGTTTTAGAACAAAAGTTAAGAAGGTCTGGAGGCGACCCAGTGGAAACGTAAGGATTTAAGACACCTCACGCTAACCGTCACAAGGGAAGCCAGGCGGACACAGTACCTTGAAAGTGGAGAGACAGCTCCGGCGGGGGCAGTTGTTCCTGGTGGTGGATGCAAGTCCGGGCTTTGCCAGAAGAAGAGATGTTCTCGTCGTAGATGAAAGTTGAAGATCGTTGCACCACCAGGGAAGAGACCAGCCGCGGAGTGCTCTGTCACAAGGCACCACCTTTTGGTCGCGACACAGTGGTTAGTGGCTATCCGGTTGCCGGGGTGCTCAGCACGGGCAATTCGACCACTAGACGTCCTGGAAGCGAAGAAAAAGCAAGGGACTGGTTGTTCCCACCAGTCAAAGGGAAGAAGACTCTCCAGCGGGGAGATCTCCTCTGTGGTTGGGAAGTGGTGAGTCGGTTCAGCAGGGCTCCACTGGTGGTGTCGTCATTGCAGGTTGGCTCAGCTTCTCCCTCGTCGGATTCTTAGGTCCTGTGGCGACTTCTGTAGTTCCAGTCCCCAAAGCCCTGCTTTTATGCAGAAAACCCCCATTCATTCAGCCTAGCTGTCAATAAAACATGCTAAGTGGTGAGCGGGGCGGCTCACCACTTTGGCCAATCACACCAGAGTGCGACTTGAGTTGGCAAGGCAACTCAGTCCAGGGTGCCTAAACGCCCTCCCACACCCCCTGTGGTACCCAGACAGAATGGCACCACTCGGGAGGGCTTCTGTGCAGAAGCCCGCCAAAAGTGGAACAAAGGGCTCAACCTTTGGTTTGGAGTTACAGAGGCAAACACATACGCCATTTTAAAAACCAAGTTCTGGCAGAAAATACCAACCGGTGAATTCATTTTTCATTTAATAAACCGGCGGTATGACCGAGGCTACATAGAAAAAGTATTAGCCTCGAACAATGGGGAAATCCCATAGGAATATATTTGCGGTCGAATATAAAAAGTAGTATCCACTGTCACCAGCCAAAACTTGACGAGGGGGGACGGGACAGTGCCCCCTCGAATAACAGACCCAGGGGTAAAAACAAACTCCAGAAATCCAGCAAAGCTGCTGGGGGACTCACTAGGTTAGGAAATTCAGCCTAAACAGAGAATTCTCCCTAACAGTGGGGATAACCAGTTTTGCCTTCTTTTCACCTTCCTGGAGCATCTCGTGGCCGCCTTGCCCGTGCCAAGCACCCCGGCAACCGGAATGCCACGGTTTACCACTACCGCGAAGAGAAGGGTAGTACCCTTTAACCGAAGAACTCCGCTGCTGGTTTCTTCCCTGGCAGTGCAACGACCTTCATCTTTCCTCCACGGCGAGACCCCTTCTTCCTCTGGACGAAACGCCGACTTGCACCTGCTGCCAGGAACAACTGCCCCCGCTGGAGCTTCCTTCACACTTAAGGTACTGTATCCCGCCTGGCTTCCCTTGCGACAGATCGTTCGGGGTGACAGTAAAGCCTCGACCTTCTAACCTGGGCTAGCCTGGGACAACCTAGCTAACTTTGTCTGACTTTAATTTCATCCTTTTTGTGCAAACTATCTACAAGACTCTTTGGGCATAACCCTACTGTGTGAACCGGGACCCCTCCTGCTTGCTCTCTCCAAGAGTGGGACTTGCAATTGACTTCCTGGCTCTCCAGTAGAACTCTGCCTATCCTGCTTTACTGTGGTTCTTTTTTTTTAAAGTATTGAAACTTGTGTGCTTCCTTAACTCTGCCTTTTTCCCTCCCTTTCTTTATAACTTATTAGAGTGTCATCTTATGTTAAGCGCTCACCTCTGTCTGAAAATAAGTGGTGTTTCTCACTAAGACTTGTCTAATAAGTGAATAGGGTTGTATATATATGATAGTGACTGTGTGCTGAATTTACTTACCTCGTTTTTTTGCTAGTGTAAATCCCAATTGTGTCTTTAAATAAATAATTATATACGTTTACACCAAAGCTCTGTTCAGTGTTTGTTTGTGCTTCTGTGTCTCTGTACCTATTGTGTACACTCTGCATACTGTCTAGCTCTTCTTGAGGGAAGTCTGACTGCTCAGCCACAGCTACCAAGTGAATCTGTGTGGTACAGACTGCTACCAAGTGGGTTTACTGCCAAACACCCGTAGTCTTAAATCTTTTGCAGTGGTCCCTAAGGGAACTGCACAGGTTTCTGCCTAACAGGGTTGGACTGCTAAATCTAGGAATAGTGCTGCTACTTCCATATTAAATGTGTCCCATTCAATCTTGCTGAATGGTGTTATGACCTCCTTATCTATGACTCTTCTTGTCCCAAGATGACCCATATCTTTTCCTGTGGATTCTTCTACACCAAATACACAAATATTTTTTGCTGTGATCTCTTTCACCACTTTCAAACATTTTTACGTTCACAGGGCTCTTCCATTCTACATGATATTTTATTTAGTGTTGTTACAATTGCGGCTTTGGCAATGATAGTTTTCTTATTCGCTGCCTTCTGTCATGCTGTGCTAGTAGACAGGTCTGTTACTGACCCACTGAGGCCAGACTGCTGCCACTTGAAATAGAAAAGCTTCAAATTATGGACATTTCAAATGTGCAACACTGAGTGGGCTGAAGGTTTGAATTTTGAACTTTTTAGGTCCACAATCTCTGTCTCTAGGAACAACATTGCTTCAGTAGCAATCCTTGTGCTTCTACACCCTATGCTTATGTCACCCATATAGCTGGGTATCTTTAGTTAAGATTATACCCCAATCCTGCTCCCTGTGGTCTACATCCTGTTCAGGGATGACCGATATGCAGGATTTCTATGCTATGCAGGAGGGCTATGGTATGTTATGTACAATTGCTATGCTATGTTATGCTATGCTAGATTATGCAGCGCTATGTTATGTTATACAATGCAATGCTATTAGGCTCTCCCATACAGTTAGGCCTCAGAACCTCCATGTCACCTCCCTCTGCCTCCCTGTGCCTGCTCTACACGTAGCACCCCGGAAAGGCCCAAACCCTTCCTAAGGCAGAGGACACATCAGACCTTCCCTTCCGCGTATTCTCTACAAATTTAGATTGGGCCCATATATGGGAGATAACAGAAGGGGTTTCTACAAATGCCACTTATTCATAATACAACACGATGTCCCAGCAGGGCTGCGTCACAAGGTCACAAGTAAGATTTCTTGCCAAATGTCTGTAATGTCGTGCCAAGTAACACCATCATTGTGAAAGTACAGAAACATATTATTGTTTGCCTATGATATGCTATATAAACTGCACTCTAGGGTGGGGAGCTAGAGAGAGCTGGAACACTTGCATGCTGTGTTCCTACTTCTCCGCCGATAATATCTCTGTATGCTGTGTATTGGCTGCCTAATACACAACTCTTGATTCACCATCAGTCTGTGTCTCTCCCCTTATTTGCTTATATTGATTAGTTGCTGCAAGCTGAGGCCGGCCCTTGGGAAGGGACATGACAAATGTGTCTCTGCTCAGTCTCTCTCAATTTGAGCGTTATGCTTCACTTCATTAGCTCGGTATTCTAAACCATTGTGTCCCCGCTTCACTTTAACATTAGGGTTACAATGTGTCTCTGCTCGATCTCTCGCTCGATCGCTCTCAGTGCAAGCCTTATGCTTTACTTCATTAGCTCGGTATTCAAAACCATTGAGTCTCCTCTTCACTTTAACATCAGGGTTACAATGTGTCTCTGCTCGATCTCTCTCAATGTAAGAGCTATGCTTTACTTCATTAGCTCAGTATTCAAAACCGTTGCTTTGTATCAACAGTCTAATACAGAGCGCACCAGGGTTACCTAGCGTAGGCCAACTCACAGTCTTTCCTCTGCGCCTCTGTGCGACCTGCTGAAACTCCCACTTCTTTTCTCTTCAGGATCTGGTCAACCAACAACTCTGGTTGTATTCCCGTTGATCACACTCTCTGCAAAAGAAGCCTGCTTCGCTTCTCAAGTACTCTGGTGAACTCCAATAATCAGAATGAGCCACAGAATGAAGTTGGTCTTCCTCTCCCATGGGACAGCTGGTCTCACTACCGCTTCCCGAGGCGTGATCTCTGCGACTTGGATTCCCAGCATTAACAGCCCTCTTGGCTCCACAACTCTCTGGATACACAGCAGCGGCACCAGCGTCTTCTCCCTCTTGCTTCTGCTGCTTCTACTGCTGCAGTTTATGTCTTCTCTTGGCCCGCACCTGAAGGGGTCTTAAAAGTCCCGCTCAGGTGTGGGTCATCAGAACCACTAGACCGTATGCTACGGTTCTGCACCTCTGAGCTCCTCTTCCTCGTCCCAGTATCCAGAGCATTATGGGACTTGAAGTTCCTAATGTTCTGGTTTATTTTGATCTTATTTATTTCACTCTGGTTGAATGTTTGGTCCAATGTTTTTAGGAGAGGCTTCCAGCGGAATGAATGATTGGTTTTTGGCCTTATAATTCCAACCTAAGGGTTTGAGTACCGCGCCTTTCCTAACAAAGTCATCCCATTCTCTTGGTGGCCCTTTCCTCCCTGGTGATTCACCCGGCTAGTACCTCCCCCAGGTTTAGGAACAGGTAGCAGCTGCCTTCCCCTGGCCACCTGGAAGGAGACTTTAGACAGGGTTTCTGTAAGGACTCTGCAGGATTCATCACAGAGGACACAGGAATAACCGGGCTGAGGGCCAGAAATGCCTGCTGTGCAGTCCTGTGCCACGCTTTGAGCACATGGTAAACCTGCAAAAAAACTTGCCAGGCAGGAAAAAGGCAAGATGACGGTACACATAAGGATGGGCAATGATTGGCTGGCAATGTTTTAACTGGGGCAGGGAACCAATGAGGGAGGACCTTCGGCCATATGAGCATGCTGGCCACAAGCAGGAGACACTGGGCCTCATCACAAATTGGGCAGTAGACTTTAAATGCGTCGATAATGCTATTAACGCCGCATTTAAGGGTCCGCCCAATCACCAGTCTGGACACCTTAACACCCATTTTCAGGTGCAATTACTGCGTCGCTATTAGCGCACGCTAATTGCGCCGAAAATGCCCCATTGGGTTCAATGGACTCACTGGGGAATGGGGAATACCCATTACCGCCCAACCCTTGATGCGGCGGTTACACAAGTGGCCAGCCAGTATGTCTTATGCAAGAAGCAACGAGAAGTGCAGGGTAGACACGCAAACAACCGCTGCAACAACGGGAAAAGCATCCCGCTGTATGCCAAACAGCAGGGGGTGCGAGAGTAAGAAAGAAATGCAGCTTCCCCCCTTAGTAATGGCACTCCGTTTAGCCCAGGCCAACTGTGCTGGCGTGGGAATGACCAATGGCTAAGGAGTTGCAGCCTAAGAAAGGAAAGAGAGTGTAAGTAGAGCCCAAAGGTGGATTACTTTTCCACAAATGTATTATCGATGTAATATCGTAATAAATTCAGCACAGGGGCGCAGTGAAACCCACAATTCGGAGGGTGGGGGGCTAACCTTTCCAATGTTGGTAGAGGCGCTAACTTCAGAGACAGTGGGGGAGGGGCAGACTTTTTTGTGTGTGGGCATCTAACTTCTTTACACATACTAATGAGACTATTCTAGTGCAGCTTCAGTGTAACAAGCAGTTAACTCTCTCCTTTAAGTCAGAAACCACCCACTTAAGAATTGTTGTGAGAATAAGTAATCTCCTGTCCCCTCTCTAACGTTTCCAATCACTCCCCTGACATGCAAGTACTAACCCCACATCACGATTTCAACCGGTGCTAACAGTGAAATGCTTTACTTTAGTAATTGCAGGGCCTTTGTTAACAGAGAATCCCAGGTGCCATTTAACATCTGTGTCTTGTTTTGTCTGGACATAGCTCTATAGGTCAGTCAGGACAATTCAATTTAGCCCAGAATTTCCTGGGGTGGGAGGAAGGGTGGCGAAGCTCAGTCAGCTCAATGGTGTTACGCCACTGATTCTGCTGTCTGTTTATCCCACATATTGGCCTATGAGTAAGTTGATTTTGTGTTACTTATCTGAACTGAACTATCTTAAGAGAGATACATTGGTGGGAACTGTCTTTAATTGATTGGGGGCAAAGTGCCCGGGTTATGGACACTGATACTTATGCCCAAAAGTAGAGCGGCTGAGAACTTGGCACAGGCCTTCCAGTATTGGGCTCACAAGCGGCCCTATTGTGTGAGGCACCTCTCTTCCAGGCTGCCCAGCCTATCTGTGCTCGCTTGTTTGTCCTGTTATTCAAGAAAGCAGACGCACAACGAGCAGCGCCGGGCATTTCCTCTCCAGTCCCCCTTTCAATGAGGAGCCTGGATACAATGAAAGCTATGTAATAGGTGAAGCTTCCGGGTTGACGTACGAGCACGCATCAACGCCAGGGTCAAGACGGAACATCGTTTACAGATGCCGTCAACTCCAGAGCCTCTTTTACATTGTTTCCCTGATATGTTAAAACACTAACACTTACATGCCAACCCGCACATTTGGGTGGGAGACTCCCGATTTTTTCACCAAAAATTGCGCTATTTTCTACTTACTGCCTCCTAAAATATTTTGAACCCCAATTCAATCCAATGTGAAAATTCACTTCTCTCGATTTCCGTTACAAAATAATAGTGCAGACTCACTACTAATGCTCTGTGCTTATGGACCTAAACAAAAATACTATCGGACACGGTCACTGTTACTTGAGGAAACATTATACATTTCACATGAAAGTGCAAGGCGCTATGATTTAATTCTGTTCTGAGCCTTACGTTCTGATTCCTTTTTGAATTGCTTAGTTCTGACTTGTTGGGGGTAACATGGGCTTGCAAAGTACCAACAACCAGGAAATAAGGCACTTCCTAAGGTCTTAAACAGGAGTGATATATAAGAACAGGGGAGTTGCTGTGGGGTGGGGGGCTGAGGTGGATATAGCCCTGAGTCATTTGGTTGTAGCCCCTGATAGAAGCTCAGGGGCTACAACCAAAAAGTTTGCTAGTCCCGAGTCCCGACATGAGTGAAGCCCTAGATCTGTTCTAAGACCTAGCAACACCCCTGCATAAGAATATGATATATGTCTGAAAGGATGGACCAGTGCTACCTCTAGGGATTATAGAATACATGTGAATGAGTAATTGAATGCATGAGTGGTTGCGGTCACCAGATACTCAGTTTAGGTTATGTGTGAAGAAACAGCCCAATCAGATTGTGGCCCTGGTGTAACACAATTGCATTGTTTTCCAGTACTTATGAGTGTGCTGATAACTGTTCTTTGGAGCCACAGAATATTTACCCTACCGACCCTATCTTTATTCCAAATAATAAAAACGGCCCTAACCCTCTTTCCTCTTTACCTATTTGCTCCTTCCTATTAATTCAAGCAACACAACCGTCTTACCCCCTGTGATTGGCGATGATCAGTTGCTACATTCCATCAGCCCTATAACCTCTGGTGGGAAGACTGGGGGCTTGCTACTCCCCTAATATCCTGGAGGCTGATACTTGGAGGAGGCCTAGTCCAGTCCTATTCTATCCCCCTTGGGAAGGTGCCAGAGAGAGTTTGGTTTCAATGGGTCAGCAATGGGCATGTGTCTTTTTTGCAGCGCTATCTATGGTCAGAAGCAATGGCGGATCGGGACAGTCAAGAACCTCAATATTGGATAGACTCCGGCTTTTGTGTTTCTCATGTGTTTATGTTTTGATAATCGGTCTCTGACTAGACCCAGGGGGATCTTAATAGGAATGTAAACCACCTAAAAACCTCTGGTGTTCTAGTTCTCATGCCCCAAAGATCCTCGTCCTGAGCTCAGTTTTCTCATGGTCGATGCCCACTTATGATCCACCTCAGGGCTTATTGTCCTCACTGTGGCAACCATAACTGATGTCTCCACCAGCAGTGCCACTAGTGCAGTGAATGAGAGCAATCTTATGGACGAATACAGGGGGTGTTTGCCAAATATTTTCCCTTCCGCCTGCTCAAGATTTACGGGGTTTCGATTTCGTTGCTGGCAATTCTGGCTCTGGCATCCACCCTTGCTCTGCGGGTGCAGCTGGTGAATCCAGTTTGTTCAACAAGTAAGCCAAAACGCATCATTGTCGAATGTGTCACCCAACAGGCACTGTGCAAGAAACAGATATAGATGATATTCATATGACATGGAAGAGCAGGATGATTGTTTAAACAAGGTCTGGATTCTCCATTGCCCAGCTGAGAGCACAACAGCCAGGTTAGCATTTAGGTAGATCAAATTTGTCCTGCCGATATAAGGACATGTGTGCCAATACTCTCAATCTAGTTTAGGCAGAGTTCATAAATCCCAATTTGGGATGATGCATTGGCAATAGCAGGACAAATATAGGAGCAGCCTAGATCTTCCCACATTGTGACACTAAAGGCTGCCATCAAATTCTGGGCTCCTCCTGCTACTATGCCCATGTGTTGGATGGGTCATTATGCTCAGAGGTTTATTTTGATGCCCTTTGGATCTGGCAAGTTAAAGTGAGCTTGATGGTAAACAGGGCCGACTGCATGCACTATTCCGCTTCATTATGAGAAGTCCAAAGCCAAAGAATATGGTGAGGTAAATGTGAACATGATCAGACAGTGAGTAAATATGTATCAGACATGCCAGCTGGAACCAAGATACATGCACGTTTACACCAGAGACTGACTGGGGCATAAAACTGGCCCAGGCAGCAATGGGGCCCACAGCTGCAAACTGCACATCATTCCTTGTGTAACAGACTTTTTGAGGAGTACCCAAGAAGGGCGAGGGGTGAATTGCAAATAATATTTGTTCAGTTACACAGGTCAAAATTGGAGTTGCAAAGTGAAGTAACTCCAACGGCCCCCCTTTGGCCAAAAAATGGACCCACTTTGACCAATAACACTGGCCCACACTATCGTGTTGGGTTCATATTTCAGGCATTGCCCTATAGACCAGTCCAAGCCTGGCTAACACCCAGGGTGTGATACAAATATAAATATAGGACAACGGATGTGGAGTAAGCACTTAGTAGCTCCTGATGATTACAAGCAAAGTCAGTAAACTCCTCACCCACATCTGCTGTTATAGGTACTGTCAGTGATAAGCCACCTGTTGGATAAGCCACCTGTTGGACTAGCAATGAAAAGGTCTGTCTGTTGACACCTTTAATGGGCCTATATGAGGAGAACTAATGGTAATACAAGGATGAAAAACACGACATGTGATACCAATGATGCCCACAAACCCTGCCGATCAACCATGAACCGCAAAAGGGGATTACAGCAAAGGGAGGATAGCTTAATACATAGGACTCTTGAGAAATGACAAGTAGAATAGTGCTTACAGGATCAAGAGGAAAACAGGCATTCACACAGAAGCAGAAAAAATACAACATCGCACTGCACCCAACAATCAATAGGGAACAAAGGGAGATGTGCTGGAGAAAATCAATAATAGGCCCCAAGAAGCACTTGGGGAACAGGAGCCAGCAAAGCGCAATTACAAGCTCCAAACTTTCCCCTCTCGGCCACCTGGTCAAATTTCCTCCTTCCTCTCTGAGTGGGCTGACCTCTCCTCCTCACTCCTGTCCTCAACCACCCAACTCCTCTTTCTCGGTGACTTCAACATCCACCTCGATGCCTCCTGTCCCCCCACTGGTCTCTTTCGCGAACTCTGCAACTCTCTCTCACTCTCTATTCTCCCGTCTGGGCCTACTCACTCTGCAGGGCACACTCTTGATGCTCTGATCTCTTCTGACCTTCCCCTCTCCCTCCCTCTCTCCACTCCTCTCTCCTGGAGCGATCACTTTCTCCTATCCTCCTACCTCTCCCTCCCTAACCCACAGGCAAAGCCACCCTCTTCACTGCCACCCACCTTCTCGGTCATCCGACCCATGAAGCGCGTGTCAGTTGAGGCTTTCGCTGCTACCTTCTCGCCCCCTTCTCCCCCCTCGGCTGACTCCCACCCTGACACAGCCCTCTCCATGCTCTATTCCTCTATATCTGATACTCTCGATATCCTTGCCCCCGTCATGAGAATCCGCCTGAAGCCCAAAGCCAAATGTAACTCCTGGTATGACTCGGATCTCGTCACCCTAAAACGCAAGTGCAGGGTGGCAGAGAGGAAATGGCGTGCTTCATGTTCATCCTCTGACAAACTGGCCTGCCGCCTGCTCCAAAGGCAATACCGGCTCTCCGTTCTCACCAAGAAGAGAGCCCTTATCCAAGCCCGCATCTCTGAGGCATCTAACAACTCGGCCGAACTCTTTAAAATCTGCAAGGAGCTGGCCAACCCTGCTGCAGTCTCTACCTCTCCTGTCCCCTCCCAGGCCCTTTGCACTGCACTGGCCTCGCACTTCATCTCAAAAACTCAGGACATCCTGTCCTCGCTCTCCTCCTCTCACCTCCCTCCCTCTCTTCCCGGCTCTTCCTCTTGCTCTCTTGCAGCCGCCCCTCCGCCCCCCTTCTCTGCTTTTCCACCTTTTTCTGCTGATGAGGTTTCCAGACAAGTCCGATCTATGAAAGCCTCGTCTAAACAGGTTCACCCCTGTTCCTCCAAAACCATCAAGGACCACATCGACTCCCTGGCTCCTGCCCTGGCTGACTTTTGCAACCACTCATTCGCCTCTGGAGTCTTCCCATCCCCCCTCAAGCACTCCCTTGTGCACCCCCTCCTCAAGAAACCCTCTTCCGACCCCTCCTGCCCGGCCAACTATCGCCCAATCTCCATTACTCCCTTCCTGGGCAAGCTCCTGGAGAAACTGGCCATCTCCCAGCTTAACCTCCATGCTGAATATGTTGGTAATCTTCATGACCATCAATCCGGCTTCAGAGCGGCCAGAAGCATGGAAACTGCTCTCCTGAACATCCGTGAGGACCTGCTCCTGAACCTCGATTCCAACACTCCCTGTGTTCTCATTCTGCTCGATCTCTCCTCTGCCTTTGACACTGTCAACCATGCCATCCTGCTCAACCGTCTCCGTGATAACCTGGGTATCACTGGTCAGGCTCTGGCATGGCTGACCTCTTTCCTTTCCGGTCGACCCTCCCAGGTCCAAATGGGCTCCTTCCTCTCCGACATCTTTTTCTCCACCTGTGGTGTCCCCCAGGGATCCAACCTCTCTCCCTGGCTTTTCAACCAGTATCTGGCACTCCTTGCCCACCGCATCGCCGCTCTCTGCCCCCACTTCCAGTGCTATGCGGACGATACCCAGCTCATTTTCAGGCTACCCTCGGCCTCCTCCTCTTCTTCCCTCATCTCCGACTGTCTGTCTGCTATCCAGGAATGGTGTGCCGCCAATGACCTCTGCCTTAACGCCAGTAAGACTGAGATTCTACTCATCGGCACACCCACTCCCTCCTTCCCTGCAGCTCTCTGGCCGGCCTCCCTTGGCCCCCTTCCTGCCCCTACCTGCAAGGCTAAAAACCTCGGGGTCATCTTCGACTCCACACTCTCCTTCTCTCCTCATATATCTGACGTCTCTAAGAAGTCACACTACCAGCTGCACCTCCTCAGAGGTATTCTTCCCTTCCTCTCCTTCCCCCAGAAGCTCACTGTCTCCCGAGCCCTGGTTCTCTCAAGGCTGGACTACTGTAACAGCCTCTATCTTAATCTGCCTGCCTCCACTCTCCGCCCTCTGCAACTTATCCAGAACAGAACTGCGAGACTTGTCCTTGGCCTCAAGCCCAGGGACCGTATCTCTCCAGGACTGAAATCTCTTCACTGGCTCCCAGTGGCTGCGAGGATTAAGTTCAAAACCCTCTGCATTGTCCACAAGGCCTTCTGGGGCCTGGGGCCTAAATACCTTCAACTCTCTCTTCCTAAATATCTTCCTTCACGAGCCCTTCGCTCATCCGTCTCCAACTCCCTCATGGTCAGCCGCTTCTCGAAGCAACGAGCTGGGGGTAGATCTCTCTCCGCAGCAGGGGCCTCCCTCTGGAACAGCCTTCCTGCCTCCCTGAAACTTGAGGAGAACCATCTCCGGTTCCGGAAGCACCTCAAAACCTTCCTCTTCGCTTCTGCCTTTTCTCTCCCTCTCCCCTGCTAAACCTGCTTAACTCCCCACTGAAATTCTGCACTAAACCTGCATCTTGGCCACTCTCAGCGACCTCGGTCCAGGGCCCAGCCACTCTCCACTTGCACTGCCTCCCTGGCTCCCCCTGCACTGTGGGACTGTCACTGTATCCCTACAGCCCCCTTCCTAGCACTTGCTCTGCACTTACCTCGCACTTGCCACCAGCTGGCCCTTTTATTTATTATTTATTATTTATTATTTTATTACGCTATTACCGTGTACTGCACTTTCCCCCCCACCTCCTCCCCCTGCACTTTCTCCTTTTCCCCCTACCTCTGCACTTGCGCGATGTGAATGACACCTGGCCTAGTAGGATCGTTTGTCTGTCTTCCCCTTGTTTCCCTCCCTCCCTGCCTCGTCGCGCCTTGAAACACTTGTGTATAGGCGCGTTACAAATACCATATCATATCATATCATATCTCCACATAGGAAAGAAAAGGATATGGGAACAAGAATAGGAATTCTTTCAAAGAGGGGGTTCTCACTGATCAAGTTTACGCTGCAGCACACAGCAAAATCAAAGAACTATAAAACACAGACAAACTGACCTGTTCAGGAACAGGAAATCACTGCAAAGTGATGTCTCACAAGCAGGAAAATAGAAAGGGAACCCAGGAAGCAGAAAATACTTATAAGCACACACAAATTGAAATCCAAGGCTTCCGGAGCATAGCTAAGAACGGTGTCGACCTGGGAATTGCGACGGCCGAAAATGCAGTCTTTTTTTTTAACCCCCCCTTACCATCACTTATATATGGGGGGTTTAGAGTATAATATTAATATGGGGGGAAGTGGGGGGTCTCCCCCGCATATATATGTGGTGTAAAGGGTTAAAAAAAAGTCTGCATTTTCGGCCGTTGTAATAATCACATAGATCCGCTATGAACTATAACCTAGGAATAAGGAATCAGGAACACTGCCACAATGACTAGCTCTGGACTGAAGACAGCTGAGTCTTTTACAGCTGACTAAAAATAACATGCTCAGGGGAAATCTTTGCTAGCAGCCATCCACCACAAGTATGCCTTAACCTCCATCACTTGCGTAACGGGAGCCCCCGCACCCCCAGTGGTGTGGGGGCCCCATGCTGCCCATGCCCAGTGGGGGGCACATTGCAGTGGTGTGCCCTCAGCAGGGCTTCAAGGCGGGGCCCACAACTTGTGGTACGCACACTGACCTCCACCCAACCATGTCCTGCTAGGTTGGAGCAAAGCATTTTGGGAAATATATTCTTTTGAATAAAAAACACACTCGCTTCCAAGCAATTCAGTGAGCTAGAAAATGTCATTTTACAGCTCCCAGACAACCACCTTCACACGCCCAAAGTTCAGAATGAACCTCAATGTGTGCCGCCAAGTGATGGGGATGAGGGTGAAGCGAGCGAATCGTGAGCGAATCATGGCACATGTATGCCTGCAAGTGTCTATGGAGCATAAGATGATGCATAGGTCCCCAAGGACTGAGGCAGGAAGTTCCACGAGAATCTAATGGACTCCCTTTAAAGTATGTTTCTCTATCACAGTAATGGTGGCAGCCGTGACCTTGTGGCTCGAACCCTTAGCAGATTCATGTGTTATGCTACAAAGGTGTTCGTGTGTTTTACCTTAAAATGACTACAGTGAAGCTTTGTGGGAACTCAAAGGAAGATTGAAGGTAAACTGAAAAAAACTGCCAGGAAATGCCAAAAAGTACCAAACAGCATGCAATGCTTATTAAAGCCTCTTGCTGTGTTCCCCAGGTAAACTGCGTTCTGTCTACTTGTGTGCTACATGTCTGAAACATCCCAGTTAACTATTTTGTATGAGCATTTTTCACCGGCTTATTTTCAGTTGCAACAATATTGCCTCCTCAGTCGCTGAAGAGGAGCGTTGCTTAATAGCTTAATATGCGGATTAATTTTCCTGGATTAGCTTCCTTGTTTTCTTTGGCCATGAGCAGTAAAAATCTTGGCTCACTTTTTCTATTTTCATCTTTCACTGACAGTTCCTTCTATCGTGTGTCATCTGGAGAGCAAATGCTGATCCATTTCTACCAATAGCAAAAGCCTGTCAATAAGACAAGGCCGACAGTATAACACAAAGGATAAGGCTGACACAAGCGTATATGTTCAAACAAAGGTTTATAAGGGAATTTACTATTTAGGCCCCAACTAAATTATTATTATTTTTGATTATTTATCGGCTTATATGGTTTCCCGCATAGAAATCCTTTAACCATTTTTAATCATACACATATGCATACACAACAATACATACCATGAACAATCAATAACAAATCAATATAACGTGAAGTCTCCTTGAACTTAACAGTTTGATTTCCTGTTTGCAAGTCCAAAAATGGGTCTACTCCTCAGTATAGGGGTTCGGGAGGATAGCTAAGGGGCAACGTGCTCACCTCGAAAGCAAAACGGCAAGAAACAACAAAGTGTTGATCCCCGGGTCCGCGCTTGGAATCCTCGGGTATTAATCACGTTATAAATAACTTATATCACAGTCACTCACAACCATTGGGGTTTTAGAGATGCGCACACTTGCTTCTTGTCTCCTTGGTCGATAAATTCTAATTGTCTGCTTGTTGTCTCCTGTTCTCCTGGGTGTTTGGCCCACGCAGCCGCGCACTAAGCTTGCACAAGATTAGAAGGCTCAGTAGCAGCTTGACTTTTGAATTCCTACCACTTTCCTGTCTCAGGGTCATAACGCCCCATTCTCAATCTTCTTCTCTGTGGGTAGAAATGGTCCTGTATCTAAGGAGACGTCTCCTACATTCCCTGTCTTCTCCTGTCCATCATTCTGGCTCTTATCCCATGACACATCATCACGTGCTCTTACCTCCACCATTTGAAAACTCACCCTTGCCTGGTGTAGGATTTTCTACAACGTCTTCCGGAATGACTACTCTCTAGTTTGCACCTCTCACTGCTGACACAGTTACCCATCCCACCTTGCTGCTCTCACTCTCCTTCTCCAGAAGGCCTCCTCTAGGTTCTTCTCTCTCCCTCTCTCACTTTCTATCTCTTTTTGGACTCTTCTCGAGCCACCTCTTTGTATCTACTTTCCACCTCACCCTTCTCATTCCTCTTTCCTCCTGCTTGAGGTTCCCTCTGTCCTTCTCCTTCTGGACACCCCTTCAACCTCCTCCTTCCTGATGCTTCCCTTGCCGACTTTCCTTTGTCCTCCTCGTACCTCTGCTTTGATATTACCTGTACTCCTATCTTCTTCTCAAACTACCTCCCTTTTCTCACCATCCTTCTTCCATCACCTCACATCTGCCACCTCTCACTGTCTCTCCTCCTTGCCTCTCTCCATCTCCTGCAACCGCCACCACTCGCTTGCCAACTCCTGACACCCACATCCATGTCCAGTTGCTTTGCTTGCTCCTCTTATAGTGATCTGGCAACTCCCCTTGGCCTGTCCTACCTGGAAGTGGGTACACCTGGTTGTGCGTACTGCTCTTGAGGACTCAGTCACTGACTGACAGCAACAATGCCATCTCTGCTCCCAGTACCTTGGTCGAGCCACTATTGTTCTAATAAGTATCTATAAGACTCACAAGGCCTCTCCTCCACTTGGGCAGTGTTATGACAGATTTTTAGAACTAGCCCTTGGGAGGGTTCTGAGAGGCCATCCGAGGTAATGAGAAAGGGATTTTCATACTTGTTTTACCAAAACCTGCCAGGGAGCGACTTGGAGGACGTAGTAGAAACAATGCGCAACAAAATCCAGGTCCTCGTGGGGGCCACGAGAACCCTTGAAGATAGAGCAGAAGACACCAAAGGACGCTCTAGGAGATGTAACATTCGACTGGTGGGGGTCCCGGAATGGATGCAAGGAGATAGCACAAAGCTCTTCGTGGAGAGGATAGTACTGGACATATTGCGACCCCAGGGACTCTCCAAATTGTTTGCGGTGGATAGAGCGCACAGGGTGCTCAGTTGCCCCCCACCTGCGGGAGCACCACTCCGGGCCATAATAGCTAAACTCCTTAACTTCAGGGACCGAGACGCGATCCTGCAAGAGGCTCGGAAACAGGGGATTGTTCAGCTGGAAGATGCACAAATCCTGATATTCCTGGACTTTACACAAGAGGTACAGAGACAAAGACGATCCTTTGACTCAGTGAAAAGGAAACTCCAGGAACATGGCCTGAGCTACATGATGTTCTTTCCAGCCAAACTAAAGTGCTAGCAGATAATCAAACACACTTCTTCCTTACACCGAATGAAGCCTGGAACTGGTTAGATTCCAAATACGGCCAACCCACCGACCCAGACGCACAGAACGGCAAAGAAGATAAAAAGTGATGACGATTTAAAGGTTTAGAGTAGACTATTGCAGACACACAACATGGAAGATATTCTACACAACCACGGAGGAGGAAGAAAGAAAGCAACAGAATCTACAGACAATGCTGTGCCCGAGCCCCCGACTGCCACCCCAGCGACCTTGCCGACTCAAGCGAGACCGAAGGACTAAGCAGTCTAAACTGTATCTTTTTTTTGTAATGTTTACTGACAGAGCCCCGTCACAGTCCAAGCCAGGAACTCGCTCCCGCGCAAAGAAAGATGGGGGAATAAGGGTAATTAAGGGGGGTGGTGGAACGGAGGGGAGATAAAGGAAAAGGGTAGAAGAGACAGCACAAACCTATTGCAGAAGACAGATCATTACCAGATTAGACACATACACTATGATTGGTACAACCATGAGGTGGTTGACAGCTCAAATGAGAGGATAACCATACTTCACTGTAAAGAGGGGAACAGCAGGGAACTCAGACAACCCTGATAGAGGGAAAGCTCTGTGGGACTAAAACGTGAACACAAGTTGTATGTCACTTAAGATAGGAACCTGGAACGTGCAGGGCCTGGGTAGAAGTTCTAAGCGCGCCCAAATAAAACAATGTTTATGCAGGCACAGTATATAAATCGCACTATTACAGGAGACAGGAGACACACATGATTCAGGATGATCTCAAGGAACTGCAGAGAAACTGGAGAAGCACACTGGTGGACACTTCATATTCAACATACTCCAGGGGGTTCTCACCTGGGTAGTCCCCACGACACCACTACAAGTGGAGACCACCATGGGAGATGGTGAAGGACGAACAATTATTATACGGGGCACATCAGAAGGACACAGTTTATGTATAGTAAACTTGTATGCACCCAATTCGGACAATGAAGATTACTTCCAAAAAACAGGCGAACTCATGGGCAGAGATAGACCAGACATCCTCATTTGGTGGGACGGGGGGTTTAGTTGTTATTTAGACCCAAACATAGACCGAACGAGAACCTGCCAATGGCCCCGATCAACACAATCCCTAGAATAGTGCAGGAATTAGATTTGCAAGAAATATGGAGGGGGTCACATGGTGACGATAGGGAATACTCATACTATTCACCGGTGCATAGGACACACTCTCGCCTGGATTATCCATTTACAGGCACTGAGGATGCACACAGATTCTCTCAGACAGAATACCTAGGGAAGGTAATTTCTGATCATGCCCCACTGGTCATGGTGCTACAGATGGGACGGTGTCATCCAGTGATACCAACCTGGTAGTTGGGAGTAGAACAACTCAAAGATAGTGCCTTTAACATAACTATTAGGGAGGAGATTGTCTCCTTTCTGAGCAACAACGAGGGATCGGTGGACGAGGTGGGTGTTCTATGGGAAGCCCTTGAGGTAACAGTGCGGGGGGGGGGTATTTTGAAGGCAGTGGGAATAAGGAAAACTCTCTCCCGAAAACTGAAGGAATCAGAGGGTGTAATTAGGAGTTTAGAAATTAATCTAGGGAAGGGGAAAGAGGTGGCACAGGAGTTAGCGCAGGCTATTTGGACTCAAACTTTGCATCAAGAAGCCTTAACCAAATTTGACAGGGACCACTACACTAAGAAAGTACTTGGGAGACAAAGCAGGTCGGCTACTTGGATGGCTGATTCGTAAAGAACACCTGAGGGGAGCTATTACACATATTACCGATAATAAGGGCTCCAGGGTAGCCACACAGCATCAGATCAATAGGATCTTTCAGGAATATTACAATCACTATATTCAAGTGAGGGAACATGCTCGGAGGAAGACGCTTCAAAACTGTTAGAAATTTCACGGATGCCCAAACTAACGGCACTCCAGAGGGAAACAATGGAAAGCCCCATAGAGTTCAAGGAACTTGAACGGGTACTGAAAACAATGCAGAAAGGGAGGTCCCCTGGGACAGACGGCCTACCGGTTGAATATTGCCGACATATTACTCCCGGTGTTGCAAAGCGTCTACAAAGAGGCTTTCACTCAGGGAGTTCTCCCCGAATCAATGAGGGAGGCATTGATCACAATTATTCTGAAGCCCCGAAAGTCCCACTTCGCTGTGGGTCATACACACCCATATCGCTCTTAAAGGTCGATACAAAACTTTTGGGGAAGAAAATAGCATTCAGATTAGAGGAAGCAGCTACCAGCATCATACACCCGGACCAATGCGGTTTTATAGGGGGGCGAAATACTTCCATGAACATTCGGAGGCTGCACTTTATAATGGCGCACGTCCCGCATTCAGAAGAGGAATTGGTCTTCATGGCCCTGGATGCGACCAGGGCCTTCAATTCTGTGGAGTGGAAATGGTTATTTAAAGTCTTTGAGGGCATAGGGATGGGTCCCATAATGCTGCATTAGATCCAATTACGGGTACACTAATCCCCAAGCGAGAGTGAAGACGGGCGAGTGGATATCAGAGAAATGGACACTAGGGAGAGGCACCAGACAAGGATGCCCAGTATCCCCAATATTATTTGCCCTGGCACTAGAATCCCTGGCAGGGTACTTCAGGCATTATATACAAGAGACGGAGATCAGAGTTTGTGGTATGATGCACACTATATCACTATACGCAGTTGATGCACTGATATACATGAGCAACCCCAGGGTGAATATCCCGATAATACTCGAGGTACTAACCATTTTCAGAAAAATGTTGGCTATAGCATTAACAAGGAGAAATCCTTGGTGCTCCCTCTGGTGATCATGAGCGCACAACCAGTGGACTTGTACCCACAGGGAGGCATTCGTTGGGAACCAGAATTATTTCGCTATCTAGGAATCACAATCTTTCATGATCTAGAAGAAACATTCGAGTTTAACACAGGGAGGACACTGGCAGGCATAGGAGAATCTATACAATTTTGAAAAACCATTCCGATCTCCTTAATGGGAAAAATAGCATTGTGTAAAATGGTGAAACTACCCACGTTATTTTATTATTTTCTTAATATTGTGTACAAGATCAAATAGATGTTTTTCAAGATGCTAGATACCTACATTGGGGAACTGCTCTGGGGGTCAAATAGGAGGAGGGTGGCATTAACTACTCTCCGGAGACTGCACAAGGAGGGTGGGGGGGCTTACATTGCCAGATTAGGAGGGGTACTACGTAGTGGCTCAGCTGCAGACAGTCTCCAACTGGGTAGATGCGCCAGAAGGAGACTTAAGACGTCTACTAGGGGACTTCCCTAAGCACCGGAAGGAGATTGAACTACAATGGGACCCGATGGCAACGAAGGACCTACACAACACCAAGAGAAGTCTGGTCTCAGATACTGAGGAATACATGAGACTCTCATCCGTATAGCCCAGACCTACCATTATGTTTTAATCCAGGGATCAGGGGAATACTGACTAACCTTGACTGGGCTAAACTGCGGAGTAGAGGATGCACAGAAATGGGGGATCTCTACGAGGGAGGGAAATTGCTGCCATTCCAGGCATGGTGCCAACGGTACGTCATGCCTAAAAGAGCCTTTTTAGGCTATGCCCGGATCGGTAAAAGAATAGCTGTCCTATGGGAAGATACTCATGGGGAACCGGAAAATAATCCCCTGATGCACCAGATGCTAGGTATTACCAATAGCCTGGGTCTGATATCATGCCTTTACCAAAGATCAGGGAAGGAAAGAAACTCCTGAAATTGGCTGTAAAAGCAAAATGGGAACGAGATGTTGGGAGGGAGATAGCGGATGAACAGTGGGTTAGAATATGGAAACAAACCTATGAGGTATCAAGAAACGCCAGGTTCAGACTCATACATTGCAACTTTATCCATAGAGTGTAGATGATGACACATCCAGACTACACACAATCAACCCACAGCACCCTCACACCTGTCCAAGATGTAAAGGAGCCACGGCAGGTTTCTGGCATATGACCTGGGAGTGTCAGATAATAAGAGCATTTTGGGAAGAGGTTGTGAGCAAGACCAACACCTGGGCCAACAGTAAATACATGTGTTCACCCAAAACATGCTTGTGGGGGTTATTACTAGGGGGGAAGCGGACAAAATCCAGGAGAAAAAAGGCGGCCTTTTTGCTCATACTAGCTAAACATAGAATTGAAGTCTCTTGGAAAACCCCAAAAAGGCCCATCAATTCAACTGTGGCTGAAAGATGTATATCGTTGGGGGATGGCAGAGATGGAACTACTTGGGGATCAAGCCCCGGAAGATGCATAGGTGAATAGTAGCATGGACTGAAGTCAAATGTTAAATTATATGATGAGCACCACTGATTTGCACCCCCCATGAAAGGAGAGACATAAAGAGCGATACATGTACGACATGAACTGATCTCCAATGGGGACTAAACTAGATACAGAGACATCGATCTGGATCATTGTTGTTAGGAGGGTGACCCGCACCTGTGAAGTAAACAGAGGCAAAGATGGTCATCTCCATACTTTGGACTAATATAATTAAGGTACCCACACCAAGATGATTGGGCCGACTGCCCATACCTGTGAAATAAACAGTTGTAAAAGTTATTTTATTTTATAATTTGATCGAAAATAATTGATGGTATGTTGAAACGCCTTTAACCCATAGAATGTGTTGGGGTACATTTAACACGTAACAACAAATTGGCGACACTGTATATATTCATGAGTAATGTATAATGTTGAATTGCTGTAACTACTCAATAATAAACAAATTTAAATTTAAAAAAATAATCTCCCAGTGTAGCCATAGGTTGAGAACATGAGCCAGGAGACTCAGGGAGCCGGGTGCCTAGACAAACCAGTAATGGAAAAATTCATTTCCCACAATGCCCCTCAGAAACAAACCCGGACTGAATTTGGGAAGCAGAATTAGGGGCTGGTGTATTGCTCGCCAAGAGTGCACGGACAGTTATTTATCACCAGTACATTTGAAGAGCAGAGCAAATACATAAGCAATGATTCACACCCACACACACAGAAGATAAGTAGCACTTATACGGCTATTTATTCATAGTTAAGCATACATAAACAATAAATGATAGCAAATAAATAAATCACAGAAAAGAAGATAATAAGCTAACAAGAATACATCACCATGGGTGTAACTGAATTCCTCATCTCGCCAGAAGCGGCTGGAAGACCCCAGTAACAGCCAGGCTGAGAGCTCAACAGCCCACAGGTATTTCGGAACAAGGCGTACCTCCTCCGACTGAGGTCTTTGTGCTTTTCCCAGCTGACCTATCCAGAGCCCCGCATTATATGCCTTCCTCAAAAGGGGTGGCAATTTCTCAAACCTTCTGGTATTAGCGCTTGCACATTGATGAATGACCTTTTGGTTGCCGGCCGGGTCGACCGATGGTAACCCCAAGGAGCAAAGGGCTTCTCTCTCTTAAAACACCACGGAAAATAATTCCATAACTCATATTGAACCTTGGCACGGGCATAGCAAACCATAACAAACCTTATCGGGTACCAGCCGGCACCTGTGGATCCTAGCTTTCCCAGCGCCGTGTCCTTGGCTGAGACATGCATACCAGTCTCAGCAACGAATAACATTGAAAACATGTTTTTCCGTGAAATACTGCTAACCAAGTGAAAATCTGTGTACAAGTACAGCTTCCACTGAGGCATGCAATAAATATCCATTATGGCTCTGAGTGCCCCCAGAATGCATTGCACACCAGCGCCATGTTTCAGCTCAAGCATCACAGCTGGAAATAGAGTAAACCTGGCAAAATAACCAGATCTGTCACTTGCGACAGGGAAGACACCAGAAAACATGTCACTGGGCCCAAATTATGCAGGTAAACCACCCTCCGATAGACTATGCATCCCACAATGCCCTTCTCTCCCAACCAAACAACCCAGAAGTATCTTTACAGTGACAGGGAGGACATATTAAAACTCTTCAAGGACAGGGAGACCCTGAGGGAAACCTAAACACCCCTGGAAACACCCCTGTTCCCCTGTTGCCTTCCCAACAGCAACACAGCACGATATCCTGTGCACAAACAGCCTGTTCAGCTTCACCCTGCACATACAATTTCAAAATGGCCACCAGGGCTCTTATAGGTTTAACACAGCTCCTTCAGCCTCATTATGACTATTAGGGAGTGAGAGAGACCAGACAATCCAAACCCTCAGACCTATTAGGCTCACAGCAAGGGGGCTTCCCAGGGGGGTTTCAAGGATATGGGCAACAGGCGCAGCAGAACCCAGGGGACTATTTTGGGCGGTTTCCAAGAGCAAGTGAGGGAGCCCCCACAGTGTTGGACATTTGGGCAGTTAGGACACATTTCGAGAGTGTGTAGGTACAGGGGGGATGCAGCAGAAATGGGGAGTGCAAGGAGCAGCACCCCTATCAAGGGGACCAGGAGGATTACTATACACAGGACCAACAACAACAAGGACAGATGCAGGGCATGCATCAACAGATGCCACAAGCACAACTGCAGGTACCACAGATGCCAGCACCGGCACCGCAGTATTTACAAGCACCACAGATTTGAGGGAATACACAACAATTAGCAAAAATATAGAGCAATGACGCAGCAGCACACATGGACTCAATAGAGACAGTTCCCGTCAGACAACTGGGTGGAGTTGCCATGGTGGGGAACAACCCCTTTCCAGGGAATGGGATGTCCCTGCACCCTCAATAGGGCAGCCCACCGATGAACTTGATTTGTCCCATCCTGTCGATCACACCCAAACCTGGCAGAGGAACCTCGCATAGAGGTGGCGATAGGTGACAAAACATTTTCCTGTCTTGTTGACACAGGGGTGACTAGGTCCTGCATTAGGGAAGGAGCACTTACATTGTCAGGCGACGCCATGAACACTCAATGATTTTCTGGGGCTCGGGAAGTGGTTCCTTTCACAGACAATATCTCATTTTCTATAGGAGATCATGGTCTATCGCTGCCTTTACTTTACTCTCGACAGACACCTGTAAACATACTGCGACAAGACATAATGAGCAGACTGAACATGTCCATCTCATTCACAGACAAGGGAATAGAGTGCTCCACACCAGGGATACACATGCTCAATGTTAGACAGATTTGTTCAGGCCTATTGTGGTTGAAAGGTACAGATAGGTGTGCCAGTGGATGCAGAAATGTTCCAGTATGGAACTGACATTGCCATTGTATGACTTTGGGAATTGTAGTGAAGATGTGGCGAGTTCCGAACAAGTACCTATTCAGGCCTGAGCTACCAATGGACAAGGAAGAGGAAACCATAGTACCAATAGAAATAGAGGCAGTGGTTGAAAGAGAGGATTGGATAGCAGTACATGGGATGGATGACATGGGACGGGCATGGCGATCAGTGATCGCAGTAGCAGTGGGGTGCAGGTTGACCACAGTGACCGATAAAGAGCTATTCAGGGAAGAGAGACTAGAAACAGGGATGTGTTTGAGATGAGTGTGACTTACTGGTTATAAATACATTGCAGGGAAGTACAACAAAGAATGGCACTGGGAGGAGGATATGACCAAGGTACCCAGCACCCTATGGACCACAGGTCCCTATGACATGGGTATCATAAAGAGCATGGGGGGGGGGGGTTAAAATCAAGCTGAAGCCAGGATCAATTTTACCAAGAGTGAAGCAGTCCCCCCTAACTAAAGAAGCAGGTGAGGGCATATATGAGATAATAACAGCCCTGATTGAGAGAGGCATCCTTGTACCATTAGAGTCCCCATGCAATACCGCAGTGTATCCTGTGAGATAACGGAAGGGTGGGTCATGGCATTTCATACAGGATTTAAGACCTCTTAACCACATTGTGGAAGGGGAATATCCAAAAGACTTGACCAGCTTTAGGTATAGAAACCAGAAGTGGAAACATGCTTGGCTCCCAAGAGGGCTCAGTACATTTGCTGACTGTGTTAGCTGACAAGGGATGCAAGGTAGACAAGGACATGGTACAGTACTGTCAGAAAGAGGTGCTATACATTGGGCAGACAATATCCCAAAATGGCTGACAGATCACCCCAGAAAGAGCAGAGACAATACGCAAAACACCTAAGCCCACGGCAGTGAGGGAAATGCAACATTTCTTAGGATTATGCAATTACTGCAGAGCATGGGTCTTTGACTACAGCACATATACAAGGCCACTACTGGACGCCCTGAAGGAAGCACAGAGAGGAAACAAGATGCTGACATGGCCCACTGAGATAACTGAGGCATTTGAGGAACTAAAGGAAGCAATAAGCACAGCACCAGTTCTAGGGATCCCAGATTACAAAAGGGAATTTTTCCTATTCTCTCACACTAATGGTGTAGTCATGAAGGTAACACTGACACAAAATACAAGCATGGGACACAAGCCAATAGCTTTCTACAGTGGGTAACTCGACCCAGTCATGAGAGGACACTTTCAGTGTGAACAACGAACAAGCTTTGGCAGCTGTCACATTTGCAGTGGAGAAGTCAGCAGCAATAGCCATGGAGCACGCCCTCTTTACAATACTGCAGAAACCACAAAGCACTCTGACTGCACAAAGAGCATCGTGGTAAGAGGAGATACTATAGAATGTAGGACTGAATATAGTGAGATGCAGAATTGTCAACCCAGCAACATTTCTAGCAGATGTCCTACAGGTAGGAGACTATGCACACGACTGTACAACAAACATAGAGATGTTCAGTGACACTCACATGGTAGAGGAGGATGCACTTGACGGGGGAGACGTGCTCTACATTGACAGGTCTTCAATAATTGATAATATAGATGGGGGTCAGGCATACACGGACTGCAGTAGTAAGACTGAAGGAAGACGGGACAAGTGAAGTAGTAGCCAGTGCTCGACTACCATCCCATTACTCAGCACAAGCAGCAGAACTGGTGGCTTTAATACTACTACTGACAAACAGCACAGAGAAGGAGGTGACAATCTATTCCAACTATGCCTATGTGACGTCCACTGTACACTCTGGACTGTCACGATGGCTCAAGAGGGGGTCCAAAAGCGCGGATGGAACACCAGTACAACATGCACCTTTACTAGGCAGATTGATTGAAGTAATTGCTTATTCAAGACAGATAGCAATAGTGAATTGCCGAGCACACACAAAAGGGGAAGATCCCATTTGAAGGGGAAACGAAGCAGCAGACTTTGAGGCAAAATGCACAGCATATGTTGGGGAGCCATGGGTACTAGAAAGAGCTCCAAATGCAAGAGAGTGCACCAGAAATATGGTACTCACGGAGGGGTACAGTGTACTGCCAGAAACACAGATCATGGAGTTGCAGGGAGCTGCACCCACGGGAGAGAAGGAATTGTGGACAAGAGGGGATGCACAATGTCTCTGACAGATGCTCTATGGTGGCAGGACAACACAGAGAAAGTGGTGATGCCACTAGCATTATTGAACACTGCATTGACACAATTGAGCTATCCAACATACACGGGGAAGGAGGTCATTGCTACATGCATTGGAGAAACATGGTTCTGTCCTTATTTGGCGGAACACGTGGCTAAATCTGTGAGCAATTATTTTCAATTTGCCAACAATTTACAGCAGGGCATACTCTGAGAGTTGTGAGAGGAGCCATACCGAGGCAAGTAGGCCCATTCCAGCATTTACATGTGGATTATGTAGACATGATCCAGGCTTGCTAAGGATACCGCTACATGATAGTGGTTGTATGCCCATTCTCCAGGTGGATTGAGGCAGGCCCCTGTTTGCATGCTGACACCCTTAGAGCGGCCAAGTTCCTGGTCAGGGAAGTGTTCCCAAGATGGGGCGTGTGTAAGGTCCTGCGATCTGACAATGGGATTCACTTCACCAATTAAATGTTCCAGCACATCACATCCTTGTTGGGCATGCAACACATGTTCGCCTGTGCGTACCACCCGCAAGCAAAAGAGGTGTGTGTGAACGCCTGAATGGCCTCCTGAAGGAGTGCATAGCCAAGGCACAGCAGAGCACATAAAGGAATGTGCTGCACTGCTTACCACTCACACTGTTTGCATTGCGCAATAACCCTGGTCCGACCACCATTTATTGCCCTATGAGGTGGTGACGGGACAGCACATGCATCTTCCCCTGGCTCCTACCACAAGAGCACTGAAGGATTGTGAAGATAGTGCAGATGTATTAGGGCAAGAGATGCATGACTATGTTACTTCATTGGTGGCTAGAGCTTCTTTTACCTCTCGCCAGATACAATGACAACGGGGAGGCCCAGAAGACAGCGAAGAGAGAAACTGCAACAGTGCACCACAAGACTCTGGATTTTAAAACCCAGTGAGTGTGGGGGACATTGTCCTCCTCAGAAATTATTGGCAGGCACCAAGGTTTACGGGTCCGCACGCTGTGGAGAAAGTGGCTGACTGCTGTCAAACTCGAGGGGAAGCCAGTCTGGAACCACTTGGCTGACGTCAAGCCCTACAAAGCAGCAGCCTCGCCTGGCAACAAAGTTACCTTGACCGACAGGGTCAAAGTTCAGCACCTACGAGAGCTACAAGCGCATTCTGAACTTACACGACCAGGAGGAGGGCATCCAATGGTCACGCGCTCGCGAGCAGCAGAAGTAGAGACCGGACTCCTTGAGAACAATAGATTAGGGCACACTGTCTGTTTGTTATTTTTCTTTTCCACACATAACCAACGTGAAAGCCGATGTAATTGTTGATGATTGTCCATGTTGCCCTCGGCCCATCCCCCAAATACGTTCTCAAACCAATTTCTCTATACTGTGAGAAGACCCAGCAGATTCAGAGCCTGAACCCCCGGAGTGTACTATATTGGGTTTATAGAGTATTTAGACTAAACATACCCACAGCTTGAGCATGGCAAACCCCCGTCCTCACCACTCTGAGAGACTCATCAATAAGGAAAGTGTAGGAAGAAGTGTTTGCATTCGCCATAAGCGATTACTTGGTCCACAGGGCCTAAGAGCATTTACAATGCTAACAAAATAACGCATTTCTTTGCGCATTTCAGGTGGGCAACTATATCTTCAAGCTGCAAGGATCTAGCAGCGTAAGTGAAAATGAATGACATATTAAAAAATGTGATGGTTCTGTTGGTCCTACTTATTCCTAGCAGTGTTATTATATCTGTATTTTGGAAAATTACTTGCATTGCTAGTGCTACCGTTGTACCTTCTACTAACATTCCCCCAACCCGAGCCAGTGGAACGACCATGTCAGTTGGACAAGAGAACACTGCTGGTAAGGTAAGGAAAAGTAAGCGCAGTGTTGACACAGACATTAAGGGGATTGGCATGAATCTCACCAACACTGCTCAAGTGTCTAATAATATGTGGTACAAACACATGACCAAAGAAGGAAAGGAAACTACCGGGGAGAGCTGTTATGTCTGCTCCCTAATCCCCTATACAATGAGTGTCTCCAGAACGTTCATAGCAACTGAAATACCAGCAGCAAGAGCACAATGCCTAATGTACCCATCAATGGTGACAACTCGAAGGTTCCAGAGGAAGACAGCAACATGATGGTAGATGACTAAAGCAACGTTCCCATACGAAGATAATTACATAAAGACATTAGACATGATGAACAATTATTGGCAGTTAGACGAAGCTACACAGTACCTAACTGATGGACCTGACAAAGGAGAAACAAAGACTACTACCCTGAAGAAATTACCATGTCGATGGATTCGCGTGAAGGAGACAGGAGGAGAGCCAGGCGCCTGGGAAAGCCCACAGACACTAGTGTATGGCCAGTAATACACAGAAGATGGATGGAAGAATGGAGTGGTGGGAAGCAAAGCACTGACACTAGCACAGTTGCCAGTGAACAAGGTAGAGGAAGAAAATGACAAGACAAAATGGGACGCGAGTGCCAAGCTACTGACATGGGTGGAAAATGAAGCTGGTCTGATGCCAATAATAACTCTGAAGACACCAGCACTGTGCTACCAGAACAATGGTGAAGTTGGCGAAAATGTGTGATGCAGAAGCATTGAACAACACGCAGCTATGAAGGCAGGAACAGCAGTACTGATGGACCACTACTGGGTTTGCGGATCGAAAGCATATGAGAAGCTGCCAACCGACTGGGGAGGAGTTTGTGTCATGATGCCTACCCCCAGGCATCTGGAACAAGCCCATCAGCCCCGGGAGCAGGCATCTAGACATTTAGTAAAACCTCAGCAGCCCCGGCTAGGGGCTATCTGGGTTCAGTCCTGGCGCCTTAGGCGCCAGGCTCATAGTAGGAATCAGTCCTGGCGCCTAAGGCGCCAGGCTCATAGTCATTACTTACCTCAGGCAGACCATGCTGCAAATGACTCCAATCCAACATGAAGCCTGAAAGGGACTATTTTTCTACAGGGACTATTTTTTACTCGGGTGTGGTTCTAGGGACTTCTTACCTGGGACTACTTTTGAGGCTATTTAAACCACACCCGACCGGCAACACACGCTTCATGTTATTCTGCATCCAGCAGCGTAACACTCACCGTGCCTGCAGCCTGCATTCAGTCTTCTGCCACGCCCGCCTCGAATCCGGAGCTCCTAAAACAAAGAGGAAAGAAAGGGACAAGGTTAGAAAACAAACTTATTTCTATTCCACACCTGATTCTGGATCTATCTTGTCTCCGGACCTGTAAAGAACATCATTTCTGCACGCGCCACACCTCCAGCTGCAGCGCCGCGCCATACTCACCAGTCTTCACAGCATCCTTCGGGTCGGCGCTGCCTCCATCATTTCTTCGCCGAACTTCGGCACCTAGGAGACAAAAGAAAACCACAAGGTGAGCCGAGGGAACCAACAAATATAATTCTTACCACCATAGACTTACCTGATTTACCACCGGAGGCATCCTTTTGTGACTCTCCATATATTCACGTGCCGCATCTGTAAAGAGAGACAAAACAACACGTTTTCTTCGTGCAACATTTACCGGACAGCGCCGTGTAATACAGACTCTTACCTGAGCGCCACCAGCTGCCACAAGAGCATCTTTTCACGAGCCAGCTGCAAAACAAGAAAGGAAGGGGGGAACAAGAGTGAACATCGGACATATTGAACTCTATGAACTTAATACTTACTGGTCCTCACCAGGAACCTCAGAGTCAATACTCTCCGGAACTCTCCCGAGCCTTCAAACCAGTGAAGTAACTGGAATCGACGCGTGCCTGCAAATCCACGCAGGATGGAGAGCTCATCTTTCAAGAATATAAGGTGAGATTGCTGTGAGGGCATTTCGGAGGTGATTCATTGGTGAGGACTGTGGGGGTGCCATCACTTGAATCCACAAGTGGCTAAATCCATCTCTCCACTTGCAGGAGAATATTTCTACGGGTTAAGCAGACAAGATTAGGAGGGCAGATCCAGTCAGTCATCGCTGCACTACGCATCACGTGGGTGGAGACCGCAGCTGTCCGGGTCCGACCGATGCCCCTGTGGGAGCCAGGTGAGCGTAACAGATTGCTTGTTGGTACACATCAACATGCCTTCGCTGTTTATGACAAAGAAGGATGTGAAGCTTGATGAGTTCCCAAAAATTGACAATCACAAAAGAAAGAAGTGGTCGATTGTGATGGCACCAACAGCCACGGTAAAGAAGTCAGCAAAGCCAGCTGAACTGAGCAGAGTAAAGAGAGGAGGACATTACTTCCCAGAAGCATCAGAAACAGCACTATATGAAATTCCAGAAAAACACAGGCTGTTCCGCAGAACAGAAATGCTCTTTGCATCAATAACACCTACAGACGTAAACAAACGCAAAGTGGTTACAGATTACCTGCTGGGAGATGAAGCTGACGATGAATTCCACAGTGAATGGATTCAACACAATAAAGAAAGAGCTCAGAGCAATAAGGTTGGTGGCGCTCCAGAATAGATATGTTCTGGACCTCCTCACAGCTATGCAAGAAGGAGTTTGTGCAAAGATAAGGAGTTCCTGTTGCACATTCATACCTGCCAATGATGAAGATAACGGAATACTATCAGATGCAGTGGTGCAGCTGTCGTGGATGAATGCCAAAATGTAAGAAGAAGCAAGGGGGACAGGAAAGAACCAGAGCCCGGATAGCGTATATATTGGCATGGATGCCATCATGGTTGTCAGATGGACTAAAAGTGATAATGGGAGCACGAGCGCTGGCAGCAACATCGATGTTTAACCCATGGAATGTAGTACAGCATGGACACTGTAGAAACCGCATGATAAGGTTTAGGAAAATTCCAGCTGCAAACAAGCGCATGCAGCGACATTTGTTGAAACGTCTGAGGGCCATTCTCATGAGCAAAAGGTGGTACACACAAGTTACAATCCAGACACATAGCCATTCCCATCTCCTTGAAGAGGTGTACAGGGTGCTATGAGCTAGTTCAGGTCCCAGGCCTGGGGGCGACAGCAATGACCAAGCACAGCTGAGTATCCATGGGATAGATGGAAGGGAGACACAGGCCAATGATGAGACCATTACTCTACAACAATGTAGAAGATAAACGTCATGGGGATGGGACAGACCATCCACCTGACATACGAGTGCCAGTAGAATAACATCTATAATGCCCTATATAGGTAATAGAATACTCAATAACCAATCTCTTGGCCCGATTTGTTTTCTGGAGAAGGGCCCAAGTTGTGAGGAAGTGCTGACGCCATTTGGAAGTAAAACCAGCCTGCGAGCCGAGGAAGAGCGAGATGTGCATGAATATTTTCTGTTTCTGTACTGATCCCTGTTGGTTTTGTCTGTAATAAACCACAATTTGAACGTTTCGTTGACTGAGTCCTGGGTGAAGAGCTTCCCAAATCAGTGTCTCATTTGGACACAGTGATTTGTGAGCTTAGACAACAGCTTTCCTCTTTTAAATCTAGGGAAGTATTACAAATTATACTCACAGACATTACCACTTCTCATCATCATCATCAAATAGCTTTTATTCAACAGTCTAGTAATTTGCCATAAAACACATAATAAAATATATAATATAAAACGATTATTAAAACCTGAGATAATTTCTATGTAGATAATCGCAAGCAATTCCACTCAGTAATACCAGTTGATCCAGATTAGAAACTCATACCATATTACCTTACCATCTGATTCAGATATCACATGTTTTCTTCCTTAATAATTTTCGCCCTTATACACCAAGCCAGGGTCAGAAAGCTTGCTACAGAGTACACAACCTTTGTATCATTTCTGTTTTTTAAAAGTTGCATCGCCGCTGATTTAAATTGCAATTGCACAGTGTTTTTAAGTACCTACATTACCCTAGCCGATAATCCTGACAGAAAAAAGATAAAATAGACCAGAGATTCCTTAGCTGTGCCACAAACTGGACAATGTCCATTCCCATTGGGTGACCATTTCATCGTACGGTATGCCAGATTCAGTTGCGAAAATCTGAATTTTATGTACAAATTGAATGCCAGGGGTTGATCAACCCAGTCTAGTTATGCTTCGAGCCCCGATATTTGTTTATGGCACAAATAAGTGTTGCCAGCTGAAGCACCTGCACATCCATTAATCACGACTTCCTCGGTCAACCTTTGCACCATACGTTTTGCTTCAACAATATCACCCCATGATGTTCTCTGTGGTTGGTGCCAGAGGTCACCTAGGTACATCTGGATCGAAAACCTTTTTACATGCTGGAACCAGGGTAGGGATCTCCCCACCTCACTTCCATAATGTGTGCCACTCTGTTGTATCTTGTAAGTGATGCTCTTGGTATTGATTGAGGGAGAAGTGTAGTATCCTGTAAGTGAGGCTCGCGTGCGTATATGGAATGTTGAGGTGTGCACGTGAAGTGTAAGGTGGTGGTCGGTCTTGTGAGAGTTTGGGACCTTGTTGCCTGCCGGGGGGGGGTCCAGCATTATTCTCCTCTCACACATGTTCCAACTTCATTGTAAAGGAGACAATAAACACCCTTGAAACTTACCTTATGCCTCCTTGAATTACCAAGCAGCTACTTTGCTACACACTCCCTCACATTATTTTAGAATTTTCGGGACTAACTATAATCTTAACCAGAAAAAAATGCTGGCCGAAGCAAGATCTCTTCCTGGATAGGCCTTACCCCTATTTCGAAATAAGTTAGGGCACTTGGGCAAGATTTAGCTTGTCCTAACAATCCTTTCAAGAAGAATCTCTCAGCCAGACCCAATTATTTACCATCCAAGAAACCCCATATATCGACACCCCACAATTTGCTGCTGAATTAGCTTGGACTGAGTATATCTTGATAGCAGGTGAAAGTGGGCTCTGGCCTTGTGAATAGCAAAATCTCAGAATACCACCCCCATATTTCGCCAAGGCCAGGCAGGATTTTGAGAGCTAGGTAATCGTATGGCTTCACTTGTTCGAGAGAAACGTTGTTTATGGCCAGCCTAACTTCAGTATATTTGCTGGATCTCGGATGGAAAACCAGTGTTTTGATTTTTGCCATATTGATCTCAAATGTAAGCTCCACAAAGTCCTCCCGCGTAGCTCTGATGCCTTTAACCAACTTCTTTAGATTCTTATTAAAAAGATATAGAACAATTAAAAATATAAAGAACAACGCCAGATCCGCACATTTATAAGGAATCCTTAGAAAAAAAGAAATGCAAACAAAACAAAGGAGAAATGACCACATTTATTTGACCAAAAATGGTAGGTATTTTAGTATATGTATAGTAAGTAATAGGTGGGGTGGGGTAAGGGCATAAGTTAGGGTAGGGGGGATGAGAGTGGGGTGCATTTTAAAAGAAAACGTTAAAAAAGCAAAAAGTAATTTGCATTCTTCAGTCAAAAGAATTAGGTCATTTCATGATTCTTTTTTTTTCTTGATATTTTCACGGATATCCTTTTTACACGTGATACTTGACATTACCTACAAGTGATTGTTTACAGTTGGCAGCATTTATAACAGACAAAGCAACCCTTTCGAAAGAAAGAGAACCTCCGAAGACTCCTGCACAAGGGAGGAGTGATCAAACTAAGGGCACTTCTAGCAGTGGAGGTGAATTGGTAGAGTTACCCAGGGCACCACACCAACCAATTGTAACTGCGTCAGCAGTACTTCATGAGGAGACGGCCACGATGACTGCTTCGGGTACTGATTTAATGATCTCTCAAACAACCATGACCACCCCCTCAACAACTTCTTGTTATTTTTTAGGAAGAAGAAAGTCAGACGAGGGTGCACGAAATCTAAGATCCAAAACCAAACAGTCACTTGATTGTCAACATCTCAAGCAAACAGTTTCTAATAATATGACAGAGGCACATAACTTGGGTTTATTCTTTGTACCTACACAAGGCACCTCTTTTTTTGAAAAGCACATATATCGTTTAAAATTGATATGAAAAATGTGCCTCAAAGTATTTTTTGATTTACAGCCGCCACAGGAGTAATCTTTTGTCCGTTTTGATTTCCTTGAGATGTTGGGGAGCAGGGACGGAAGTCCAAGGCCCCTTGGCGATTTCATATGAGGCGGTTGTAGAAAGAGATGTTGCCGGGGATCTGGGAGAATGGATGGGGTCCTCTGTAGCAGCTGGATGGTATGTGAGCACAGTGAATTTTAGTAGTAGCATTCCGAATGCGGTAGATGACATTTTAGAAGTTAGACGCCATGTTGAAATTGAGGCCTAGTGCTAAGGCTATGCCCGTGTGTTTAATTCTATCCCAAGATTTAGCACAGTGTACTTGTGCTTCTTGTTCCCAGCCCTGGAAGCCTTGCAGAAGGATAACTCAATCAAAGACACACAGCTCACCATTGTTCCTTATCATTCATGCATGTTGTTAGGAAAGATTTCATATTTGAATGTAATTTTCCCTCCATGTGTCAACCCCCAAACTTTTTGCTGCTGTTTTACACCCTGATCTAAACTTTGCCAGAGAAGCGCAGCCCTCCGCTGCACTCCTCTGGGCTTTCGCTCAATTCTTATGGGGAAACTGACATGCCCTTAAGACAGTCAGTACTGGGAGACTTTGTTTCCCTTAGTCCTTTCCTGATGTTACAGCTTTTGTGCAACATGTAACAAGAGTGCAATGTAACTTACTTTACTACACTCTTGGGTCTCTAGTCATTCCAAAGGCCCTAGAAACTCTCGCTGGACTTATTATGAACTGTGCAGGTGTGTCACGGACAGGACTGGTGCCAGCTATCGTTTATCTTATGTTGTGAACCCTTGATTGCCATGTTATCCGCGCTTACCGCGTTTGGCACGAATAGATGGCCTGGCTCCCAAAATGGCCATGCCACACGGTTCTTTGTCCTATCCTTTGGCCATCTTGCCCTTTCACCTTCCCCAGGTCGATTCGACCCGGGTCAGTCCTTATTTGGTCATGCACTTTCCCGCGAAACCCAAAGCTTTCGCGGGCTTCTGCATGCCTTGTGTGTGTGCCTCCAGGATGTGGGCTGGGATGTCTGTTCCCATTACACATCCTGGGTGCCAGAGAGTCTGGAGTGTCCTGAATGCCTGGGACCACCGTGGTCCATGATTGGTCCACGTATGGAGTGAGTGTTTGTGAGCAGATCTCCCATTGGGTCCTCTCCGTTTTGGCGCAAAGGGAACTTTGGATAAGAGGAGGCCGAAAACACCACTACCATGTCGATCTCCTGAGTTCACACCGAACAAGGGATAAGGAGCCAAGTATCTTGCAACAAGAAGCTGAGTCGAGGAACCGCTGGTGACCCGCTGGAAGATTTGGCACCCTGAGGCCGCTGTTATCCTGCGAGACCCCTCTGCATCTGATCGTCCTAGAAGGTCTGCGAAGGTGCTTCGACTCATTGGAATAGTGGGACCAACTATTCTCGGCACCTTCATCAAACCCTGCAAGTAAGCCTCTTCGGAAGTGTCCCTGGGCCAACCAGTGGGCTGACCATCTTACACGGGACATTTGCTCTGTCACCACCGCCGTTTTGGGGACGCCCTCGAAACTTGGCGTACTGCTAGCTCTGTGCCCACGGCACCCTCACACCGAATTTCATATACTTGGCATTCCCAGGTCTGAAGTGAGACGAGTGCGCCCGGACCAGAGTAAGCGCGGTTGCCGTGTTGCCCTGCTGCGGTAACGACCTGTACACGTTCGCTGCATTGGTGACCCCCTCGACCCTGAATCCTGCTACCGCAGCATCTACACGGTGTTGAGACGTCCTGATTGTCGCATCCGAACCTGCCAGCAACGTGAACTGAACTGGCGAAGTCTGGGTCTGCCTGCGTCGGGGACCGTTGAGTAGTCCATACCCCAACCGGTGGCCCCTAGTGCAGGAACCCATTTCTTTTCTACCACTGTTACGAAACAGCAAATTCATCGCACACTCTTACCCTGCATCTGCCCGCAAGTGGAGGTCTTGCTTGAGTAGTGGGGACTTGTTCTTCATCGCTTCATCCACCTTCCTGAACTGTCAGAGACCCTTGAAGAGACCCTATTTTGTCCATTGGCACAAGCGCGTGCATGTACTATTGAGCATAAGGCTCCTCTCTTCGTAGGGCTTGGACTGCCTCCTAGTTAGGTGTATTTCTGATGTCGAACTGGGTCTAACGATTACGTGCACTGCCTGTTTTCCTCCCCATCTAGGTGGTCTACATATTTTGTGCTTCTAACTCCTTAGACCCCTCGGTCTTGTGTATATATTGTATTGATTGTGATGTGTTGGTTTACTTTAGTATTATTGTGATTCTTTGCTATGGTCAATGTTACAAAGGCCTTGTAATAAATGTGACTATATTTTTAATATAACACCTGTCTGGAGTAATTTGTAAGTATCCTTGCTTTGTGTTGCTCATTGAGGTCTTTCAGTCACCCTCACCCCTCTTGAGACTTAATCTTGACCGCTGCCATCGCTACCCTGATTGGTCTGGCTTGTCCAGAGGTTACCCTGTTCCAAGAAACTAGGCTGGCCTTCTGAACCTCTGTCCTTTCAGGTCAGAGTTCAGAAATCCATCTTAACAAATTGGTGTACAGCGGTGGGATAGGACTGAAGGTATCCAGTGTTGCATACTAGTGAAGGCCTTTTGAGTTATTTCTACCGGGACACATAGTGAATTGTCGTAGTATAACTTTTTAAAGGCCATAGTCCTATCTAACAGTATGGAAACAAACACCTTGTTAACTTTAAATGCTTCTAAATCCGAAACATTGAAAAAGATGTGTGCTGAGAAAGGTGTCTCCTCTCAAGGCTCAAAAATGGAAATGATCCAAAGAATCATGGCCTGGAAAGAAGCTCAGCTTAGTGCTATAGCTTCAGAGGACAGTGCAGAAGGAGGTTGGGCTGCTCTCACTGGTAGAACTGATAGTTCTGCCACTGCACTGGTCCACAGTAACCATGAAGACATGGAGGATGTAATGTCTAATGTTTCCTCTGCCAGTGCTGATGGGGAGGCCATACTCGAATTCAAGAAGCAAGAGCTGCTGTTTAGGCAGAAGGAGCTTGAGTTCAATATGGCCAAACTAAAGATAGAGCAGGCAGAAAAACAAAAAGACAGGGATCACCAGTTGGAACTGGCCAAGCTTCAAGTTGCCAATGGGTCCAAGGGTTCTGGATATGGGTCTGGGGCCTCCTCTCATCCAAGGTTTCCAAAAGGTCTGCTCAGTGTGTATGAGGAAAAGAATGACATTATGGACTGGCAGAATACATTTGAGTATGCATGTGAAGTTCAACAAGTTGACAATGCTGATAAAATTGCCTGGTTACTTAGCAGATTGCCCCATTCTGGCTGCAGTGCCATTATGGAAATGTCAAAAGCTGAGAGAACAGATTTTTCAATGTTTAAGCAAACGCTCATCTTAAAGTTTGGAAAGACTCCTGCCCAATACTTAAAAAGATTCAGAGAGTATAAGAAAAAAGAAGGTGGTACTTGGGTATCTTATGTAACTGAATCCTTAAAAAACTTGACTGGCTGCGTCGAAGGTTATAAGGTTTCTACCTTTGAAGGTATGATAAGTCTTGTCATGCTGGAACATATTTTTGCATCTTCTTCCCCTGCTCTTAAGCAGCACTTGGCAGATTCAAAGGAGATAGATCCTAAGAAGCTAGCCATTGCAGCAGATTTATGGGTGTCACATCGAGTGTCCCATAAGGACAAGACTCATCCTGGTAAGCAGGAGGAAGGGAAAAAGTACAAAGATAAGGAGGGTGGGGAAACTGATAAATCTTCTTCCCAAAAAGGCCACAACAAGAAAAATAAGGGTAAGACACAAGAGAACTCACAGGGTAGTGGAGGTCAGGCTCCGAAACAGAACTCTGATTATAATAAGCCTCCCTATGTGAACAGACTCAATGGATCTTGTTTTGCTTGCGGAGCAACTGACCACGTGAAGGGGGATCCCAGATGTAAGGTCAAAACCTTGGGGGTCCACTCTGCTAATCTGGCCTTCTCCTCCTACGAGGAAGAAGAGATTACCGGAGCATCCTTCTCCTCAGACTCCTTCCCCCGTGGGATAGAAGCTGAGGTAGTTTTAGTTTCCCTGGGTTCCTGGGAGCCTAAAGTCTCAGAGGCTTATGCTAGGATTCCAGATAACACCAAGCACTACTTTAAAGACAGTGTGCTGATCAATGGAGTAGATACTCCAGCTCTTAGGGATAGTGGGTGCAGTCGAACTGTAGTGGATTCTACCTTGGTAGTCCCAGAGGAAGTTGCCAGACCTACTCTGATGCCCACCTCTCATGTACCCAGTAATACCTGTAAATCTTACTATCAATGGTACAGCAGTCAGGATTCCAGTGAGCATTCAGAGGAGAGTCCCAGGAAAGGTCTTGTTGGGTAATGATCTCAGAGCTTTAGGGCTTGTGGGAGATACTTCTGACAGACCCTGCACAAGGTCTCAAACGAGGGCAGCACTGGCCAAGACCAATGCCCTGCCACAGCCAAAGGGGAAACCCAAGGCTAAAGGAGTCAAAAAGCCAAAGAGGGAGAGAGAATATTCCCCCTAACTCGCCTACCACTGAGGTGGAGGTAGTTGGTCAATCACCCGGACCTGACGAGGAGGTGGTGATGCCTGAAGTATTTGACCCCAATGACCATCCTGAACTAAATGATTTGTTAGTAGAAGGTGGTACTGACAGGGAAGAATTCAGTAAAGGCCAACGTGAGTGCCCATCTCTGGAAGGCCTAAGAAGACAGGCCTGCTCCCAGCTTGAGGGTGAACCTCCTGGGAAGCATCTGATTTATTGGGAAGGTGGGCTCCTGTATAGTGAGTCTACAGAGTCTACAGAAGTAGACCATAGGAGGTTGGTGGTTCCCCTTGCTATAAGACCCTTCCTCCTGCAGCTGGCGCATGAAGTGCCCCTTGCTGGTCACCTTGGTATTAAGAGGACCAAGCAAAGGTTATCCAAGCACTTCTATTGGCCCAAGATGGGGGTGCAAGTAGAAAGTCACTGCACGAGTTGTGCCCCCTGCCAGTTATCTGGTAAGAGTGGTTCAACAATCCAAGCTCCATTGGTAGCACTCCCAGTTGTGGGAGTACCATTTGAGAGGGTAGGGATCGATATTGTTGGTCCCCTTGACCCCCAAACATCCTCAGGCAATAGGTTTATCCTGGTGCTGGTCGACCACGCCACCAGGTACCCTGAGGCCATCCCATTGAAAACTGTTACTGCCAAGTCAGTTGCAAAAGCTCTACTTGGCATCTTTACTAGGGTTGGCTTCCCTAAAGAAGTTGTGTCTGACAGAGGCAGCAACTTTATGTCTGAGTATATGCAGGCTATGTGGAAGGAATGTGGCGTCACCTATAACTTTTCTTCCGCATACCACCCCAAGGTCTGGTGGAACGGTTTAACAGGACCTTGAAAAGTATGATTGGGGCTCTGGAAGAACCTCAAAGAAGAAAATGGGATCTTCTTTTACCATGCTTACTGTTTGCCTACGGAGAGGTACCACAAGAGGGTGTTGGCTTCAGCCCCTTTGAACTTCTGTTTGGTCACCCTGTGCGGGGACCCTTAGCCATAGTCAAGGAGGGATGGGAGATGCCCACTCCCCCTATTACTATCAATGTAGTAGACTATGTGTTAGGGCTCAGGAAAAGGATGGTACTCCTGATGGGTCAGGCTAATGACAAGTTGAAGGCAGGACAAGTGCTGGTGAAACATTGGTATGACCAGAAAGCTTCCCTCATCAACTTCACACCTGGTCAGCAAGTCCTGATCATGAATCCCATAAGGCCTAGAGCTTTACAGGATAAGTGGTCAGGCCCTTACACAGTGGTGGAGCCCCTGGGTGAGGTCAACTATTTAGTGGACCTTGGAAGGCCTGGACAGGCTCCAAATGTGTTCCATGTAAATAGGCTGAAGGCTTTCATCCCAAGAGTTGAAATTGCAGCACTGCTATGGGCAGATGTTGAGGGAGAGGAGTCTGAACCTCTCCCTGACCTTTTTCAAAGCAGTCCTTCAGATAGCTCCTTTGAGGGTGTCCGAGTGGCCCCTCAACTGACTTCTGATCAGCAGGCTGAGGTGAAAAGTTTGCTTAGGCAATTTTCCCCCCTGTTTTCACAGTCCCCTGGTTTGACACCTTGGTGCAAACATAACATAGACACAGGAGACAGTGTACCTACCAAAAGTTGGGGATACCGAATGTCAGACAAAGTACGGTCTTACATTAAGACAGAGGTCAACAAAATATTGGATCTTGGGGTGATTGAACCCTCTAGTAGTCCTTGGTCCAGCCCTTGGTCCAGCCCTGTGGTTTTGGCTCCAAAAGCAGGTACTTCTGAATTGAGGTTCTGTGTGGATTACAGGGCTCTGAATGCTGTCACCAAGACAGATGCACACCCCTTGCCTCAAACAGATGAGCTGGTAGATACCTTGGGTGCCTCCAAGTACCTCAGCACATTTGACTTCTCTGCAGGCTATTGGCAAATAGCCCTTGCAGAACATGCCAAGGAGAAGACAGCGTTCTCAACTCCAGAGGGTGTTTACGAGTTCAGGGTAATGCCTTTTGGGTTGAAGAATGCACCTACCACTTTCCAGAGGCTTGTGAATCATGTGTTGAATGGGTTGGATGAATTCTGTCTTGCATATCTGGATGATATAGCAGTTTTCAGTGCCACCTGGGAAGACCATGTGAAACACCTTGGGATTGTGTTACGGGCTCTTCAGAAGGCCCACTTGACCATAAAGGCCAGTTAATGCCACAAGGCTCAGTGGTTTACCTTGGACATGAAGTAGGTGGAGGGAGGATACAGCCTCTACCCAGTAAAGTACCAGCAGTACATGACTGCCCTACCCCCACTACACAGACCCAAGTGAGAGCCTTATTAGGACTCACTGGATATTACAGACATTTCATGGCAGACTATGGCACCATAGCTGCCCCTCTGACTGCTCTCACCACTCCAAAGAAACCCAAGAAGGTAACTTGGACTGAAGAGTGTGAGAAGGCATTCGATGGCTTAAAAGACTCCTTGTGCCAGGCCCCTGTTCTCAGGGCCTCTGATTACTAAAGACCTTTTATTGTGCAGACAGATTCCTCTGACACTTGGATAGGAGCTGTACTATCACAAGTAGATGAGAAGGGTAAGGAACACCCTATTGGCTTCATTAGTCGCCAGCTTAAGGACAGAGAGCTCAGATGGTCCACAGTAGAGAAAGAATGTTTCTCTGTCATGTGGGCCCTAAGGAAGCTGGGGCCCTACCTCTTTGGGGCCCACTTCACTGTGCAAACTGACCATAAGCCCTTAAAGTGGCTAATGAACATGAAGGGAGAGAATGCAAAGTTGCTTAGGTGTTCCATAAGTCTGCAAGGCTTTGAATTCACTATTGATCATAGGCCAGGTGTCCAACATAGCAATGCTGATGGGTTGTCCAGAATGTTTAACCAACCTGAACAAGAAACTCATCCAGGGGTGGATTAGTTCCCCCTGTCCTTAGTCTGGGAGGGGCGAGTGTTAGGAAAGATTTCATATTTAAATGTAATTTTCCCTCCATGTGTCAACCCCCAAACTTTTTGCTGCTGTTTTACACCCTGATCTAAACTTTGCCAGAGAAGCGCAGCCCTCCGCCGCACTCCTCTGGGATTTCGCTCAATTCTTATGGGGAAACTGACATGCCCTTAAAACAGTCAGTACTGGGAGACTTTGTTTCCCTTAGTCCTTTCCTGATGTTGCAGCTTTTGTGCAACATGTAACAAGAGTGCAATGTAACTTACTTTACCGCACTCTTGGGTCTCTAGTCATTCCAAAGGCCCTAGAAACTCTCGCTGGACTTATTATGAACTGTGCAGGTGTGTCACGGAAAGGACTGGTGGCAGCTATCGTTTAGCTTATGTTTTGAACCCTTTTTTGCCATGTTATCCGCGCTTACCGCGTTTGGCAGGAATAGGTGGTCTGGCTCCCAAAATGGCCATGCCACGCGGTTCTTTGTCCTGGCCTTTGGCCATCTTGCTCCTTCACCTTCCCCAGGTCGAGTCGACCCGGGTCGGTCCTTATTTGGTCATGCACTTTCCCGCGAAACCCAAAGCTTTTGTGGGCTTCTGCATGCCTTGTGTGTGTGCCTCCAGGATGTGGGCTGGGATGTCTGTTCCCAATACACATCCTGGGTGCCAGAGAGTCTGGAGTGTCCTGAATGCCTGGGACCACCGTGGTCCATGATTGGTCCATGTATGGAGTGAGTGTTTGTGAGCAGATCTCCCATTGGGTCCTCTCCATTTTGGCACGAAGGGAACTTTGGATAAGAGGAGGTCGAAAACACCACTACCATGTCGATCTCCTGAGTTCACACCGAACAAGGGATAAGGAGCCAAGTATCCTGCAACAAGAAGCAGAGTTGAGGAACCGCTGGTGACCCGCTGGAAGGTTTGACACCCTGAGGCTGATGTTGTCCTGCGAGACCCCTCTGCATCTGATCGTCCTAGAAGGTCTGCGAAGGCGCTTCGACACATTGGAATAGTGGGACCAACTATTCTCTGCACCTTCACCAAACCCTGCAAGTAAGCCTCTTCGGAAGTGTCCCTGGGCCAACCAGTGGGCTGATCAGCTTACACGGGATGTTTGCTCTGTCACCGCCGCCGTTTCGGGGATGCCCTCAAAACTTGGCGTACTGCTAGCTCTGTGTCCATGGCACCCTTACACCGAATTTCGTACACTTGTCATTCCCAGGTCTGAAGTGAGACGAGTGCACCCGGACCAGAGTAAACGCGGTTGCCATGTTGCCCTGCTGCAGTAACGACCTGTACACATCTGCTGCATTAGTGACCCCCTCGACCCTGAATCCTACTACCGCAGAATCTACACGGTGTCGAGATGTCGTGATTGTCGCATCCGAACCTGCCAGCAACGTGAACTGAACTGGCGAAGTCTGGGTCTGCCTGCGTTGGGGACCGGTGAGTAGTCCATACCCCAACCGGTGGCCCCTAGCGCAGGAACCCATTTCTTTTCTACCGCTGTTGCGAAACAGCGGATCCATCCCACACTCTCACCCTGCCTCTGCCCGCAAGTGGAGGTCTTGCTTGAGTAGTGGGGACTTGTTCTTCATCACTTCATCCACCTTCCTGAACTGTCAGAGACCCTTGAAGAGACCCTATTTTGTCCATTGGCACAAGCGCGTGCATGTACTATTGAGCATAAGGCTCCTCTCTTCGTAGGGCTTGCACTGCCTCCTAGTTAGGTGTATTTCTGATGTCGAACTGGGTCTAACGATTACGTGCACTGCCTGTTTTCCTCCCCATCTAGGTGGTCTACATATTTCCTGCTTCTAACTCCTTAGACCCCTCGGTCTTGTATATATATATTGTATTGATTGTGATGTGTTGGTTTACTTTAGTATTATTGTGATTCTTTGCTATGGTCGATGTTACAAAGGCCTTGTAATAAATGTGTCTATATTTTTAATATAACACCTGTCTGGAGCAATTTGTAAGTGTCCTTGCTTTGTGTGCTCATTGAGGTCTTTCAGTCACCCTCACCCCTCTTGAGACTTAGGCCCTCATTACGAGTTCGGCGGTAGCCATGCCGCTATTGGCGGCATGGCTGACGCTGAAATCGCGTCCGGGTCCTCAGAATGAGGAATAACCGGGCCATTCCGAGTTCGGAAGGCCCAGTAATTCCTCCCTCCAAGGACCCGGACCCAGTCCTTCCCCATTCCCATTTCAGCCCCCATAGGGCTGAATGGTAATGGGAGAGGGAGCAAACAACGGGCCATTACGAGTTGGCCCGTTGTTTACTCCCTCTTCCCCTTGCGGGACCCGGTAAGCACGCCTGGTTTGACCAGGCGTTGCTTCCAGGGTCCCGCGAGGGGACCTCGTAATGAGGTGGTACGGGGTAAACGGCACAGGCCCCTTTTACGGCGCCGTTTACCCCGTACCGCCAGGGTCGTAATGAGGCCCTTAGTCTTGACCGCCGCCATTGCTACCCTGATTGGTCTGGCTTGTCCAGAGGTTACCCTGTTCCAAGAAACTAGGCTGGCCTTCTGAACCTCTGCCCCTCCAGGTCAGAGTTCAGAAATCCATCTTAACACATGTAACCCAGAAGAATGTGCCCTGCCAGGCCCCAAAGAAAGACGCAGCCGGCCTTTGAAGATCTATCCCATGAGCAGGAGGGGAGGATACCAGGCCTCTACCAGTCTAGATACCTAAGTTATAGCGGGCAGGGACCCCTGAGTCCAGGACACAAGAAGTTGTGTACACTGACGACACAAGACCGCTGGTCTTGGAGCTATAAAATGGACAATCGATCAGAAAGATCAGAGAGCGGTAATGGGCCGCCCCCACCATTGGTTCATGTGATTTGTGCTACGAGGTGCCAGGGGAGAATGTAACAAAATTCTGACTGTTGGTGGGAGAGGTGTGGAGGTGCCGGTTTGTCTGGGAGTGGAGGGGGGGTTCTCATAGTTTATCACAATCTCGAAAGTATCCTCCTAGCTCATTTCCTTGGTACCAGGTGCACTGTTGAGCTATGAAAATAATGAACTGTATAACTAAACTTGCCAATTAGAGCCTTTGTTCCCGATGATGGAGGTTGAAGATCCACACGTGGAAGAAGATGGACAGAAGATGCTTGGACCAATCGCCTGATATCCCATATGGAGTACATAGTTGTAAAAGGAAATAATAATATAAGATCGTAACCTGGGTATGGAAGAGTCCGTCATACTTTTCATACTGTTCTCTTATGTTCCCCACCAGCGTACCAACCGCACACACCCCTAGATTGGTTCCATTATGGTCCATTTCATTTCACATTGTAGACTATTACTCCCCCAAAAACCTGACCCGCCTCCCCACCTAACTGAGTTGTATAACATGCACTATAACTTTGACAGGCATTATTCGTATATACATTTCCTCATTACCGAGTTGGACAGCATCATTGAACTTAGCATTTAAATTTACAATACGTGTTATTCAGTTGGGCGCATCAGACAGACTATTGGAGTGTTCAGGAGTTGGTCTCGTCTTCACTGGGGGTCATTACGACCCTGGCGTTAAGGGTTTAACGGCGCCGTAAAAGGTGTCGGCGCCGTTAAACCCTTAACGCCTGATTACGAGGTCCCTTTGCGGGACCCGACCTTAGCAGCTGGTTTTACCAGCCGTTAAAGTAGGGTGCCACAAAGGGACCTCGGTGCTAATTACGGTACCGCAATTTGCGGTACCGTACTTTAGCGCCTTCCCCAGTCCCATTGAACCCTATGAGGCGAAAATGGGAATGGGGAAGGGCCATGGTGAAATGGAGAAATACCGCCCCGCCAACCTTGGAATGGGGCGGTATTTTCCCATTCCACCATGGCGGACTTGTTACAACACCGGCACCAACCATGGTGCTAATAGCGCCATGGTTTAGCACCGGGGTTGTAATGAGGGCCACTGTCTTGAGCGGTTGATAGATATGCATGCATTGGGGCCCATATGTCCTTAGGTCTGCACACCGCCGACACGGATCAAACGTATTGTTCCTCATTCTCTTGGACATACAGTAAGTCCTTCAGCCAGGTCTTGTGATTTGGGCCTGTTTTAGCTAGCCAGGCCTGCAGAATGTTCCTCTTAGCGACCGCCCCTGCAATAGCTACAAATCAGCTGATCTTGACTGGTGCCTTGCCGATGTCGCCCAACAGGTACTTCAGCGGTGTTGCCGGTATAGGAAGCCCAACGATGGCGCTGACTGTCGCGGCAACCTCTTCCCAGAATGTCCTGACCGGGGGGCAGTTCCAATACATATGAATAGAGTTCACCATGTTGGAGTTGCATTTGGGGCTGTTTGTTTCCCGTGCTGGGTCAAATTTGGATGCCTTGTGTGGTGTAATGTGTAGATGATTCAGGATGATCTTAAATTGTATTAATCTAAAGTTGGCGTTGAGCTAAATGGATTTAGTGTGCTGACAATATCTGGGCCATTTGGTATCCTCTATGGTGATTCCCAGGTCTCGTTCCCATTTTTGTTTCATACAGTTTTTGGAAGGGGTTGCCTTCGGGGTACATATCTCCTAGTTTCATCTCCTTATTGGGGTCCCATCTTTTTTGAAGTGCGGTGTCGAAAGTGGGTTCTAAACCAGGGTAGTGCCACAAGGAGAGGAATGGCCAGTATGGGGTTTCGCATCCCACTCTAGTGAATAGGGACGACCAGGCTCACACACTAGTGGCCACGGGATCTACATCTGTGATGTTCCCCTTGATTGTAGTGAACGGCAGCGCCTGGATATTGGAGGGGGCTGCTGCAAACTTTTCGGCTCGTATATGGGCATGTGGTTCGGCTGTGGCAGCCCTGTATCGAGCAAAGTGGGCCTGTGCTGATGATAATATAGTAAATAATCAGGGGCTGTCAGACCACCAGTTTCATATCTTTCACACATCTTTGGCCAGTTGAGCCTGACTGCTCTCCCTCCCCACACAAAAGTGGTGGAAAGTGTTTGCAGTTTTTGAAAAAATTCCCTTCCTGGCCAGACGGGGATGCCACAAAACAAGTAAAGGAGTTTAGGGACCACAACCATTTTAAGCAGGGCGACCCGGCCACATAGAGATATCGGTAAGGACCCCCAGATTTTGATTTTTTGCTCTAGGGTGTGTAAATATGCCTCATGATTATTTGTGAGGAGTGTTTGTCTGTCTGTGGACATTATCATCCCTAGGTAGCGCGCGATAGTGGGGGACCACTTAAAGCCAGTTAAAGCCGGAGACTGTAAGGTGGCTGGAGTCAGCAAGATAACCTCAGACTTTGTTTGGTTTATTTTGTAGCCAGAGTAAGCACAGAAAGTGGATATCTCATTCATGATAGGGGGTAGGTGTGTCTCAGGGTATCTGACATATATCATAGTATCGTCGGCATATAATGAAAGGAGCTGCGGGGAACCTCTGATACGGATGCCACCCCATGTGTGTTCGTGTCTGACCTTGGCCACCATACCTTTAATTGTGAGGGCAAATATGAAGGGGGGAGGGAGCAGCCTTGACGGGTGCCTCTCTCTAGTGTGAAAGGGGATGACATAGTATTCTGGATTTGTAATTTATGTGATCTACGTCACTTGTAACTCTGTGTGCCTTTACAACATACTGCTTTTGCTGTTTTCATCTGAGTGTTCAGTGGCTGCAGAGTGCTTTGCTGACAAGTACTTATTTTTTTGGTGAGATTAAACTTCGTTCTCCTTGCAAGATGTGTGCTGGTCCTTTTTCCCTAGAGGATTGTATTTTTTCTGGTGTGAGAGTTTAGGGGTTATTCTACAAATTTGGTGACCCCAATGTGATCCCAGATTTTCCATAGAGAAAGAGGATTCCAGGCCACACATCTGGAGGGGCCACGCCCACCTACATCGACCAGTCCCAAGCGCGCAACCCGTAGTGGTGTACAGGAGCCATTTTCACAGAATTTCTGTCTGCTCTTTGGTGTGGGGCGCAGCTCAGAGGATTTTGCAGCCTGTTAACGGGACCTTGTGACAGAGGAGTTCAGGTGAACACGCAAATGTAAGTACACAACAGGGGAGGACGTTAAGAGGGACTTTGGGGGAAGTGAGAAAAAAGTGCGTGGGGTTGTGAGAGTGTTTGGCGATATAGTACAGGATTGAGTGAATAGAGTGTGAAAAACAAGTGGCGGTTATATATATTTCATTATTATTATTTTAAGTATATGAAAAGACATGTAGAAGTGGAATCCTTTCCGAGATAGGGAAGATGATGGCGCCATATTTTTAAAACGAGTTAAGAGTATACAGAAGTAGGAGCTCCATATAATTAGAGGGCTCGAATTCCTGTGTCCAATATATCTTGGGTGAGGGAATAAGGTGAAGTAGTGGTTGTTGTTTTAGTTTTTAAACTTTTATTTTGTAGTGGAAGGGGGCCGAGGGAGGGCCTGTGGAGCGTAGTGTGCGTGCTGTGTGCGAGAAGAGTGTGTATGTGTGAGTGGAGTCGATGAAAGCAGTGAGAGTTTGGGTAGGTGGCAACAGGGGAAAGGGGACAAACGATTGGTACGAACATTTAAGACAAATTCTATTGTGCATATGCAGGCGTCCCGGTGTAGAAAGGAAAACCCTTTTCCAAGATGGCCACCATGGAAAGGAAAGGCGGAGTTCCATACAGGGCCCCTCTTCGCTTTCCATGGCAGCCTGCAGAAGGTGAAAAGAGAACCCTGTGACCATATTACCACGAGCATGTTTCTTCCCTTTCAAACCTATCCCAATTTTGAATAACTTTACCACAAAGCCAGTCCTAGGTGGACATGGCCACTTTAACCCCATCTGTTGTCTCTCACATTCAGACTTTACAAAAACATTTATATCTAGATTTAAAATCTTTTTGCAAACTTTTGTATAGATTCGTCAAATTGCACCACATTTATAAGCCTTTACAATATATTTGGATCCCCCCTCTTATTATGCCCTCTCTTGACAGAATCCCACCAGACTTTGCCAAAACATTTATATCTAGATCCATAATATTTTTGCAAACCTTTGTGTAGATTCGTCAAATTGCACCACATTTATAAACCTTTACAATATTTTGGGACCGCCCCCTCTAATTTTGTCCCCTCCTCACAAAATCCCACCAGACTTTGCAAAAACATTTATATCTAGATCTATAATCTTTTTGCAAACCTTTGTGTAGATTTGTCAAATTGCACCACATTTATAAACCTTTACAATATTTTGGGACCCCCCCTCTAATTCTGCCAGCTCTTGACAAAATACCACTAAACTTCAAAAATACATTTGTATTTAGATCTATTATCATTTTGCCAACCTAAGTGTAGATTCGTCAAATGGCACCTCATTTATAGGTTTTTACATTATTTTGAACCCCCCCTCTAATTTTGCCCCCTCTTGACAGAATCTGACCAAACTTTGCAACCTCATTCGGAATCAAGTAAAAAATATAATTGCAAAATGTCATGCAGTTTCATTCAGAGGCACCAAAGTTATAAGCCATCCAAGAACTGCTTTTCACCAACCCAGGGGTGTCTGTGAACTTGTGAACATCCGGACTGTTCGCAGACTTTTACGGTGAAAAACAAATGATTTGGTTCATGCAGCCATATCCCATCCCATTTTCATCACCCCTCAACTCCCCATAGATTATTTGATAAGTTTGACAAATGCAGTGTTGTGTTTTTTATATGCTTTTACCGCGATGTCCGCGGACACCGTCTGCTGTCTGCGAATCCAAGATGGCGGGCGTTTCCAAAAATATGACACACTTCACGCTTTTCACCATCCATTCAATGGGCGTGTCCTATGTCTGCGGACACCACGTTGCCTTCTAAGCCAATCGGAGTCCAGTCCACGGACCAAACAGGGAAGTAAGTCTGTGGACCGAATCCAGAGATTCCTATCTTTTGTGGACCTACTTTTTGGTCGTTTTTAAAAAAAACTACTGGACGGATTTCCACCAAATTTACAAAAGCACGCTTTTGGGACCAAGCCACCGCTCCTGTCGCAAATTTGGTGAAAATCTGTCCAGCTGTTTGGGCTGTAAGCGTGAGCAAACTTTTTCTCCATTCTGTCTATGGAAACAAAAGACATTTTGGGCCAACTCTATAACTTTGTCCCTCCCGGACGAAACCTCACCAAACTTTGCAAAACAATTCAGAGCAGGCCATATGCTTTGTTTTGCAAAGTTTGGCGAGGATTCGTCCAGGGGGACTGAAGTTATAAGCCACCCAAAAACTGCTCTTCCTATGGGTTTAGCAACTTAACCATAACTACACGGCCACTACGGCGGGCTATGATATATATATATATATATATATATATATATATATATATATATATATATATATATATATATATAACATTTTGTCAATATGGTGGTAGTTACACTATTAGAGTATATGTGCAGTGGACTGCCATTGTACAAGAATAACATTGAGAAATATCACAAGCAATGGGTGGCAGAGACACAGGGGGGAATGGTCCGCCCATGGCCAGAGCAGGGTACGAACAGAGGGATATCGGAACACATTTACATGTTTTTGGCAGCCAAATATAAGGGTAAAAAGCTCCAAAGGAGGAAAGAGATTTTAGAATTATGGAAAATGGTCGAGGACATAGAAGACAATGAAGAGTGCTAGCCCCAGTGTGATAATGGCCCAACTCCAAGTGTAGCTAAAACAACCATGTCTGAAGAATCACTGGAACCTCCACACTCAGCAGGATGTTATCCAACCCTTCCCGCTATTGGATATACCATTCCAACATATGTGCCCTCACCCACCACAGCCCCACCCCTATCTTTGCCACCACCCCCATACCCAACAATAACTAACACTGCCGTTTCGGAGCTAGAAGAAGCTTTAATGGCAGCACAGGTTGAATTGGCGCGACTGATGGTCCTCAGGGAAGAAGGGATAAAATCAGGATGCGGTTTGGATGAATGGCGAGCAGGAAACATTTTGTTTATATTAGATCACATAGAAACGGAAAGGGAAAGAATGACAAACAAGGAGCAGGGAGTGTGGGCTATGGAACAGTGAGGTCAGATGGAGAAACAAACAGGGAGTTGCGGGAGGAAGATTGGGATACGATGGATGAATTGGAAGATGGTGAGGCGGTGCATGCAGTAACTCCACGGGTAGAAAGCTTGTGGGGTCTGCAGCTGAAGAATAGATTTGGGTGGGTAACAGTGGCAAGGAAGAAGGCAAGTAATGGCATGAAGGGAAGAAGCGCAGTGGGCACGCAGTTGCCATTATTGCATAAGGTCTGTGGGAGAGTGCAGTATGTACCTTGGGCCCAGGTGGACAGAAGCAACCTTATCAAAGCGCTCCTGCCCCTAACTGCAGGAGCTGGGAAAAGGATGTATGCATTTGAAAAACACACAGCTGGTATCCCCTTGGCGCTAGGAGATATATAAAGTTTGCTTGTAACAATGGTGGGGAATCAGGTTGAGGATGTTTGAGTTAGAGCTGGGTACCCAGGAGTTAAAAGACATGATGAGGCACATGTATCAGAGCGCAAGTTTGGGATGCACTTCAATGGTCTTATGCCGATACCCCCAATTTGCAGTCCATAATGCAGTATACAATGGGGGATGATAAAGACCCTGCCCAATACATTTTAAAGGTGCAGGAGATGTGGAGGGCAGAGACGGGTGAACAATGGGACTGAACAGTTCCGCTTTTCAATTTTTTTATTAAAAGGGGATTGCCCAAGGAAGTTCAAACTGCCCATGACAAGATCATGGGCATTGAGGCGAAAAGCTGGGCTGAGATACAAACTATAATTATACATCATTGTAAGCGAATCAAGGAAAGACAGAAGGAAACGGCACAAAGGTTGCAGGCTGAGAAAGCAAAACTAGTACAGAAGAAACTAGCAAAGATAGCAGTAGAAGGGGCGGTTGCAGCAGTAACTCAGATGGACTCAGCAGAGCAGGCAGCAGTGCGAACGGATGCAAGAATAGCAGCATTTTGGCCAGGCGGAGGGCAATGGAATGGTGGGTCTCAGTTACAGCACCCTGAGTGGTACCATGGAGGGCAGCAGTGGGGGGAGGAGCAGTTCAAGGCAGAGGGGTTGGCAGAGGCAGATTTGGAGGAATGGGGCTGAGAGTGGGACCTGTTTGGTGTTGGGGATGCGAGAAGATGCGCCACTTTGTAAGAGAGTGTAGGAGAAGAATGGGAACCAGATACAACCAGTACGCTCCTTTGGGCCCAGTACCACAACAGCAACACTTTCCAGCACCCCCTATGCCCACATCAATACCATATGAGATACATCAGCTGTATAATTCAGTTACCTGCTCTGTCCGGCATCCCAACACAAGCTGCACCACAAGGTCAATCATACAATGCCCAAACATCAATGCTGTGCCTAATGGGTCCTATCTGGGAGTAAGTGTCATGGGGGGCAACCCTTTTGCATTTCTGAGTACAAACATATATCCTGATTAGGACAGCCCACAGAGAGCTATTGAGTGCCCAGTCCTGTCCATGACTACCCACCCAGACAAGGAACCCTTGGTGGGTGCTGAGATAGGAAACAAGCAATTCGTCTTTATGGTTGACACAGGGGCCACTAAATCATGCATTCGTGAAGGAAACTTCCTGTTTTCAAGTGAAACTCTTGACACGCAGAGGTTCTTTGGGGCTGTAGCAACGGTTCCTTTTACAGAAGACGTATCCATCAAAATAGGAGGCGAATTAGTGCGTGCGCCCCAGCTATATTCAGAATCCTCACCAGTAAATTTGTTTGTGGGGTGATATCCCCAGCAAATTAAACATGACTATCTCATTTACAGATCTAAGGATAGTATGTGCTACCCCCAGAATGTGTGCCCTGAGAGCAATGGCAATAATACAGGCCAGAGGTGGTAATTTGTGGCATTCCAGTTCACCCTAATATGTTTGTGTATGGGATTACAGTCTTGCTTGAAGCAGTGCCCCAGGTTGGAAAAGTGTATTGGGGGTACCATCTGATTTCATCTTCAGACCGATCGTGTCCCCAGAGCTTGTAGCAGGCACAAGCATTTCACTCAACTTGCAGGTATCAGAAAAGAGGATTGTGGTAGTGGGAACTAATTCAGATGGGTGCGAATGGCGCACAGTGTTGTGTATTGAACCAACAGTACCCTGGAGAGATATAACAGATACAGAATTGTTCGAAGATCGGGTTGATGATGGCGAGATAGTGGTGGCTATCTGCATACCTGGTGAGATCATGATTCAATACCGCAAAGTGCAGTGTTCTATGATGGTCCTTGTAACACTGCCCTATTTCACTGAAAGTGACCTAGCACAGGTTCCTGAAATATTGTGGATGACTAGTGTCCATGATGTAGGCCCGTTCAAATTACTTTCATACCAGGTGCAGTGTTACCCCGGCTGAGGCAATACCCACTGTCTAGAGAGGCAGTGGAAGGGATACAAGAAACCATTTCTGCACTTCTGAATCAAGGAATTATTGTACCCTCCAGCTCCCATTCAATACGCTATATACCTGATAAAAAAGGCAAAGCGGTCCAGTTAGAAAATTATTCCCGATGTCTGCCCCTTGAATGACATTGGGCATGAAGAATTTCCAGTCGTTCCTAACCCTGCAACCATTTTGTGTAGCATTCCAATTCAGGCAACACACTTTACTCTAGTGGAATTAAAGAACACCTTCCTTTCCATACCCCTACACCCAGACTCTCAGTACCTGACTACGTTTACGCATGGCGGAAGGCAGTACGATCATACGAGATTACCATAGGAATACTGTGAGTCTATAAGAATACTATTTTTAACAGAATACTCCATGCAGATTTTGGAAATATTCAAGTGTCTAGTAGTATCATCCAATATGTGGACGACTTGCTAGTGTGCAGTGCCAATGAACAACAGTGCCAAAAATACTCTGGGCCTCATTATGAGTTTGGAGGTAGCCATGCTGTTTTTAGCGGCATGGCTACCCCCAAACTGGGTACCGAGTCCAGGTCCCGGAAATAGGGAATTACCGGGCCATGCCGATTTTTAGCGGGCCCGGTTATTCCCATTCTTGGGACCGGGACCCGGTACATCCCCATTCCCATTGAGCCCCCGTAGGGCTCAATGGGAAAGGGGAGGATGCTAACAACGTTGTTAGCATCGTGGTCTGCTAGCGGGTCCCGCTCTGCATGCCTGGTCTGGCCAGGCGTCCAGAGCAGGACCCGCTGCAGACCTCGTAATGTGGCGGCACGGAATGAACGGTGTCGGTCCCTTACCAGCACCGTTCATTCCGCTGCCACCTTCCTCGTAATGAGGCGATCTGTCATGCTCTTACAGATACTAGCACACAAAGGTACAAGGTGGATAAGGCTAAGTTACAGTATTGTCTCGAGGAGGTTCTCTACTTAGGACAATTGATATCGGTCCATGCAAAGAAATAATGCCAGAATGCACTGCATCAGTGCGTAATGCTCCTTAGCCTAAAATGTCGAAGAAATGCAAATGTTCCTTGGTCTATGCAATTACTGCAGAGCATGGATCTTAGCTTATGCTGCGTACACTAGACCCCTATTGTAAGGCCTCAAAAAGGCACAAAAGTCAGACAGAAAATAATGTGGACAGCAGATATGCTTACAAGTTTCAATGATCTGAAAGAAGATATTTCCACTGCACCAGTATTTGCAACCCCTGACTCTACTCAAGAGTTTTATTTGTTCTCTGACTCAGAAAAGCACAATGGGCCACAAGCCATTGGCCTATTACAGTGGAGTGCTAGACTCAGTGATGCTGGGTCAGTGCCCTTTTGCGAGCAGGAGCTTGCCACTGCTGCATTCGCAATAGAAAACAGTTCCACAATTACCATGGGGTGTTCCGTAACACTTTATGTGGAGCATGCAGTATTTACCATACTAGAATGTTCTAAATCTACATTGACCACACAGCGAGCATCTGCATATGAGATCATTTTATCCAGCCCAAATACTCACATAATGCAGTACAAAACAGTGAACCCTGCAACTTTCCTGACATAAATGTGTATGGAAGAAGTCCTTACTAAGCATGATTGTGTGACTTTTGAGGAGGATGAGAAGGACATACCAAAAGTAAAAGTAAGTCCACTTGAGGGGGGGATACTTTTCATTGATGGTTCAGCAACTATTGAACAGGGGACAGGCCTGAGACATACTTGTGTTGTAGTTGTCTGCCTGGTGGATGGCGAATATGAAATAGTGTTACAGAAAAGGCTGCTGCTGCACTCCTCAGCACAAGCAGCATAGCGTACATCACTGATTGAGGTGTCTTTAGCATCCCAGGTGTGTCGATACATTTATTCTGACTCAGCCTACATCACAACGACAGTACACTCTGGGCTAGCAAGGTGGCAAAGGGGGTGATTTGGAAGGGCTGACGAGTCGCCGGTCCAAGATGCAGCTTTATTAGACAAACTAATTAATGCCCTTTCCGAAACTTCAATGGCGGTGGTGGTCTAATGTACCGCTCATACAAATGACACTGATGACATTTTACTTGGTAACGCTGCCGCAGATGCAGCAGCCAAGCAAACAGTTTATCTTCCAATGCCCAATATCTCTGAATACATACCCAATAATAGCACGGGACGTGAACAGCCACCAGCACCATACACGTCACTTCCAACAGCACAAATTATTCAATTACAAGGCCGAGCCCCACAGGAGAAGGAGTTATGGTGGAAGCAAAGGTGTACTCAATCCCCCACAGATCTGTTGTGACGACAAGAAAACACGGGCAAGGTTGTTAATGCGCACAAGCTTTTTCTGGTCATGTTTGACCAGCTGCATCATCCAGCTCACTTGTCAAAACAAAATATTGCTGCGGATATACAGGAGGATTGGTTTGTCTGCAATCTGCAGTAGGTGCTTACCAAATTAGTGATAAACTGCATTACATGTCAGACCTATAGTACTGGCAACACCCTTAGAAACATACGAGATGCACTGCCTTGCCCTAAAGAGCCCTTCTGTGAGCTTTATATTGACTACGCCGACATCAGAGAGCGATGCAATGGAAGTTGAAACATCATAGTGTTGGTGTGTCCCTTTTCCCAGTGGGTCGAGGCAGTTCCTTTTGCACATCTAGACGCTAAGTGTGCAGCAAAATTCTTGGTAAGAGAATTGTTTCTGCGCCATTATTGGGCATTAAGCATCGGATGTGCAAATTGTACCACCACCAGGCCAACAGGACTGTGGAGAGGATCAATGGATTACTGAAGGCTAAGCTGTCTAAACTGTGTGCTACTTTGCAAAGAAACTGGATGCATTGCCTCCCTCTCACCCTGTTTAGTTTGCGCACACAGCCCTGAAAGGATCATCACTTATCACCACATGAGGTGGTAACTGGCTGGCCTAAGCATACCCCTCTATCTGCTGTCAGAAAGACTGCTGATGCTCACAGGGCAGCATGTGTTCTGTGGGATGAATTTAAGGATTACCTAACTGTTTTAAATAGATCAATAAAATGTATGTCTAAACACATACCACCACAGCGATCCGAAGAAGCACCCAGCACTGCATTTGCTTCAACGACATCACAGCCTATTCAACTACTCCCGGGTGATTGTGTCTTTGTGAGGAACTTTGTGTGCAGGTGGAGTGAGCCATGGTATAACGTCCCTTTTACTGTCGTGTATGCCACTCCATTTGCGGTGAAGGTCTGGGAATTGCAATATTGGGTACACCTTTCCGATGTTCGGAAGGCTCTGAATGCTGCACCCCCCACAACAGTCTCACATGAGTAATGCTTGAATAAAGTGTGTCTCAACTTAAAACAATACATATCAGCTCTACCTATTGTTATGAAAAGCAGTAACATTGTTCTCGATTAAGTGGCTCCATTGAATATTTTCATTTTCACTTTTTGTTTTTAAAAGAGTTGGGTTATTTTACCTATTGAGGCTACACCATGAAAATACAAATGCCTTCTGCTGCCCCTAGCGCTGTTACACGATTTGAGGCCAAAAACAGATTTTATAGCACTGCATGTTTATCCTCGAACACTGAAAATATGTTGCATTTTTACATTTAGAATAGGATTATATTTAGTATATGGTTCGAACTTATAAAAGGGGGGATATTTGAGGGTGGTGCACCATGGGTGGGTGTACATATCAGAATGGGGATAATAACACATAGGATAACACAATATTAAGTACTGACATTAATACACCAATAAATGTGAACATATTGCTAGATGTAAAATGATATGTGTCATATGCTAGCATTTTAAAACATTTTAAAAGGCAGATTAGAAGTAGGAAATGGATGAGTATAGCGGATTAGGCTTAGACATGATAGAGGATGGGCACCACCTGGAATTGAGTAACAGTTGGTACGCGGACATGAGCTCGGTGGGAAAATAGAGGGTAAATGGGGGTTGTTATATTTGCTCCTAAATACTACATGCATCGGGAGCCCCCATGGTATTAATACCACAAGACGTTCTGCTTTTGGACACTCAATGCCTTGTTCATCTAGCACTATGTAGGTTACATAGCATGTTCCAGGCACACAGCATACAACTTGTAATGATCGATTGAGATCAACAGCAATGTGCCTGCAACGCCAGAAGCCTGCAATGCTCCCAAATACCATATATGCAGCTACAAGGAATGAGATTTGTGGCCAATTGGTGGGGAAAGACTGTTATAAACTACATGACAGGAGGGCTCATCGGACAAAAGAAAGAAGTGATCCAGGCGGTGAACAAAGTATGTCAAGAGTATTGGGGGAAGTATGTGGCAAAGCTAACATGGAATGAGGCAAAGGAGAAGCCAGTGAAAGTGCAAACATCAGAATATCAACTGTGTTTCTATAATGCAGGAAATGTCTCTGTGGGTACCAACGACAAATGCAATGTGACAATAAATCTCCCAGACCTCAAGAAAGGAACAGCAGTAGTAATGGAAATATACTGGATCTGTGGCCAGCAGGCATTTCTGCACCTCCCACCATCATGGTGGCGCGTATGCTTGCTAACAACGTTGCACTCAGCTCTTCTCGTGGTCCCTGAAGCACACCTAATCATGAGACCATGGAGCATGGGTGCCCCTACTCCATCCCCAGGGCCCACCGCATCTGCATCACCACTACCGCCTTCGTGTTGTGAATACTGCCAGGAAAAAAGGACAATATTGCAGAGGAGCAAGTGGATGCTTTCTCCCTAGTCAACACACCTCACCCCCACGCTATTTGAGTAACAGACGAGGAGCTATAATTGGGAACCCATGTACGTTTATGCAACATGTATCTACCATGTAGACTGTATGAAAAATGACATACATTTAGGCAGCCATTCATAAGATACCCTCACATGGAAACAATAGAAGAAACTTACCAAGAGGGCTGTTCCTTTCTGAGTTGTCGAAAAGCTGCCATGAATAAAATGATGCGCAACATAAATGTACGTTAAACAAAGTCTTATATCAGCAAAAGAACGTCCAAAAGAATATATATGACCCTATGCTGAAACAATATGAAAATACTTAAGAATGATGATATAACTGAAACAGTAATAGAACCATATACTTTAGGATCCAGTAGTTATGATATGATATGATGTGGCATTTATAACGCGCCTGTACACAAGTGTTTCTAGGTGCGACAAGACTTGGAGGGGGAAACAAAGGGAGGACAAAATAACAATCTTACTAGACCTTGTGTCATTCAGATCGTGCAAGTGGGGGGAAGAGGCAAGGTGAGAAGTGCCAAGAGGTAGGGGAATGGGGACTGCAGGTTAACTGACAAATGCAGCTAGTGGGTGGCTCATAAGTGCAGAGAGAAGGGACTGTGGGGTTGCAGATACATACCTTTAAGAGCTGGGTAGCCGGAGGCAGTGCAAGGGCAACTGGGCATGCAGGAGCCTGGGCCCGAGTTCAGAAGGTGACCATGTGACCGGTGCGCAGAGCAGTCAGGTGCATCACCAGGGGAGAGGAAGAGAGAAAGTGGAAGCGAAAAGGAAGGTCTTGAGTTGCTTCCGGAACCAGAGGTGGTTCTGCTCAAGTTTGAGAGAGGCAGGGAGGCTGTTCCAGAGGGAGGGTCCAGCTGAGGAGATAAAACAGCCCGCAACTCTCTGCTTGGTTAACCGTTTGACCCTCAGAAAGTTGGAGATGGATGAGCAGAGAGGTCGACAAGGAATATGTTTTGTAAGAGAAAGTTGGAGATAGAGCGGTCCAAGGCCCCAGAAAGCCTTGTGGATGATGCAGAGGGTCTTGAAGTTGATCCTTGCAGTCACAGGGAGCCGGTGAAAAGATTTCAGAGCTGGAGAGATACGATCCCTGGGCTTGAGGCCAAAGACAAGTCTTACAGTCCTGTTCTGGATAAGTTGTAAACGTTGAAGAGTAGAGGCAGGAGGTTTTAGAAAGAGGCTGTTGCAATAGTCCAGCCTAGAGAGGACCAGAGCTCTGGAGACCGCGAGCTTCTGGGGGAAAAAGAGAAAAGGAAGAATTCCTCTAAGGAGGTGCAGCTGATAGTTTGACTTCTTAGATCTCAGAGATGTGAGGAGAGAAGGAGAGTGTGGAGTCGAAGATGACCCAGAGGTTCTTAGCCTCACAGCTGGGAGCAGTAAGAGGGCCCAGAGAGCTCGGCCAGAAAGAGAGAGAAGAAAGAAGGGAGCGGTTGTCCCAATGAGGAGGATCTCATTCTTACTGGCATTAAGACAGAGATCATTGGCGGCACACCATTCCTGAATTGCGGACAGTCTGGTATGAGAGAAGAAGCAGAGGTGGCTGAGGGGAGCCTGAAAGAGAGTGTCATCTGCATAACATTGAAAATTGGAGCAGAAAGTTGCGATGCAGGGGAAAGAGTTGCCAGGTAGTGGTTGAAGAGCCAGGGAGAGAGGTTAGACCCCTGGGGAACACCACAAGTAGAGAGAGAGATAGAAGAGAGGAAAGACCCCAGTTGGAGCTGAGAGGGTTGTTAGGCCTTCCGTATGCACTGCTCATGCATACACCGAAATAAC